>NC_091668.1:18845000-19500000 GCF_042453785.1 Malus domestica
GTAATGGTAGCTGTGTAAGGGCATGTACCAATGGTGAAAGGTTGGTGTATGCTCCCCAAAGGTTTCACGATATCACCGAAGAAGATTATCAGAGGGGAAATCGAGCGATCGAGCAAGTGTTTAGCTACATTAAGTGCCCTAAAAGCTTCAGCAAACATGATATTGACCGAAGCCCCCCGTGTCTACCAGGATTCGTCGTACTTCAAAGTTGGCTATGTGAGCTTCCACAATCAGTGGATCGTTCTGAGGGTAAATGATACCTCTTTCTTCCTCAGGGTAGAAACATATTGGATCCCAATTAGGCTTTTGATACTTACCTCCCCTGATGTCTTCCACGTGAAACACTTGGTGGCCAGACCTTGAAGCTCGTTCACTATTTTTCATGGCCCTGTTGGAAGATTTAGATATGGGTGTGCCACCACTTATAGAATATATCACATTCAGCTGGCGTTGGTTACGGTTACCCCTTGGAGGGTGAAGGAGGAATTGATCAATTTTTCCTTCACGTGCCAAAGCTTTAATATGATCACGAAGGGTGATACACTTCTCGCCGTCATGGTCGTTATGCTCGTGGTAACAGCAAAACATGCCCATGTTCTTCGTGGGCTTGTAATCCGGGTGCCTCGGCTTTGGCTTCGGTATCAGGTGTGCTATGCTGGGGTAAATGGCCACGCATGTGGCGTTCAAAGGTGTGTATACCTCGGGGTAGAGGCTGTCCTGACACGTGCTTGACCCACTATGTTGACTGCCTAGGGTCGGGGATTATCATGGCGATACCCTTGATTATCACGGTAGTGTCCCTTACTTCTTTTACTAAAATGAGACTGGTGAGGATGGAAATCTTTCCTTTTGCCCTGAGATTGATATATCTATTGACTTGGCAAAGCATTAAGTAAGGTAGGGGGAGGCACCGCTGCCATTTAGAAGGTCGAGGTCTTCTCATTTGGTTGGATCTGGCTTCCACTCCCTACTTGCTGATAAGGGGTGGTTGTAGGGGTTTCCCTTGATATGTCCTTGCCTCGACGGAGGCATGGTTGTAAGCCTGTGCCATCACCTGGTTGTAAGCCTGGCATTAATCATGTACTTGAAGAAACAATCACTTAGGCCTGCCATGAAGGCCTTGAAGGCGGTCTTGTCATCTGCCTCAACGCAGCGAGAATACTCATAGCTGAAATGACCAGCATACTCTCATAGTTACTCGCCCGGCTTCTGGCGAATAGTGTACAAGTCATCTGCATAATGCAAGCGATCGGTCTGAAAGATGTGTTGAGAGACAAACATTTTCCTCAGTTCCTCAAATGAGTCTACTGTCTCAGGTGGAAGATGGCAATACCAGTTTAGAGCTCCGCCAGAGAGGGTTGAGGGGAAGAGAAGACATCGCTCTTCGTCGGTGTGCATCTGATATGCCATGGTGGACTCAAAGAGGTTAAGGTGTTCAATTGGGTCCTCCCTTCCAGTATAGAGTTGTAAACCAAGCTTTTGTTTTGTCTTCGCTTAAAGGGGGTGTTAAGGATCCTCCTTGTAAAAAGGCCAAGCCTAGGTTGGTTCCAATCAGGTATCTCAGTTTGTCGTTCGGCCTTCAACTTGTTTACTTCCTTAAGAAGTTATAGAACAAGAGGGTCTTGAGTGGAGTCATGTACCACTGGAGCTTTCTTTCGTAAATCTCCATATCCTCTTGGAAGTATGAAGGTTTGATCAAGAGCATGTGATTTTTCCCTGGACTCGCCTTATTGACTTCGAAGGTATGTCTGTCGGAACATCTCTGGGTCCCCTATACCTTCGTGTTTCTCTAGGACTTGTTGTCCCTTCCCCAAATTGGTAGCCAGCCTGGGACATGGGAGGGGATCGAGTCTTTCAGAGATCCTTAGGTCATTGATCTTCGAGCTTACATAGATGGGATTGTCTCGACATTGCTTTAGGAAATCTCGATAGTCACGAAAGATGGCTTTCAATCCTTCCATTCCTTCTGTAAGGAGGTGTCTTCCTCCACTTTTCCTACTTCGTGTCGAAGCAGCTGGGTTGAGAGAAGTCTCATGTTGATCAATATTTTGATGATTAGCTCACTCCTCATCAGGGATACCCATGTCGAAGGAAGGTGACCCTCCGTGTTGGGGGGCACCCAGATAATGGTTGATGTCCACAGGGGTAACGAGCTCGTGTGTTTGAGTACGCCTAGTTTCGTGGAGCGTCTCAAAGAGCTTCTCATACTGCTCATGGAGGACCTCATTCTTCATTGCTATCTTGTTGTTCTGAGCTTCTAACTCATCGACTTTAGCTTAAAGAGCAACCCTATTTCCTTCCTTCTTTCGTTGCCTCGCACCAAGTGCAAGAGGGGTGTCATTCTGAATGCTCTGGCTTCCTTCGCTCCCCATGTTGGAGAGGGATGCCTGGTCAAAAGAGAGTGTACGAATAGTGGAAACCAGCTTAACAAAGCTGAAGAGAATGGGAATAAGTGTCGTTCCCACAGACGGCGCCAAATGTTGACGCACAAAATCAGTGAGGACTTTGGTACAACAGAAAGTGTTAAGTTTATGACCTTCACTAGATTACTCCGGTCACTAGTGTGGATAAGTATGTAAATGAATAGAGACAGGGAAGCAAACACAAGATGTACGTGGTTCACCCAGATTGGCTACGTCCACGGAGTAAAGGAGTTCTCATTGATTGTGAAGGGTTTACACAAGTACATAGGTTCAAGCTCTCCTTTTGTGAGTACTAGTGAATGATTTAGTACAATTGACATTAGGAAATATTGTGAGAGAATGATCTCTATTTATAGAAGAGAGTTTCTAGTTTCATTCTGACATTGACACGTGTCGTGTTGTGATTGGCTTCTGATGTTGACACATGTCGCGCTATGGTTGGCTTATGATGTTGACATGTGTCGTGCTGTAATTAGCCTCCTGGTTGGAGGGAAACTCTTCTAGGTCCTTAAGAGTATAACGTTGACCGGTGCTCAGTAGTTTCGGAATTGGTCAGGTATGGTACAAACACATTGTATAGTCAGAAGCTTAAATGTTGAATTGAAGCCACAACGGCATCAAACATGTTCCCAGTGCATGCTCTTGTTTTTTCTTCTAGAATTCACTATCTTGCTGGAATTTCATGTACCAAAATATAAAGTTACGTCAAATCTGAGTTGTAATCTTGATTTCACTTCCGGCGTTCACTTGTGAGATTTAAAATCCGAAAGCACTTATAGTTAATTGAATGTTTAACATTTGGTATGTGTTTTTGTGATGGTTAATTGAACCACAGCATGAAGAGTAGTAAAACAACTCTGCAATAGCAATCAAACCGCATTCATAATCACCAGAACACCCACCAACCACAATCCCCACAAAAATCCCTTAATCCTCTCCACCGTGTTCCTGAAAACGAGCACCAAGGCATTCCCAACCCTCCCCTTAAGCAGCTTATGCTCTTCTTCGAGGCAATGAACTCGTAGACGGGCTCGAGCACGGAAACCACATTGGCCACATGTCATTTTAATTCTATATGGTTTACAAGTTTTGGTTATTTTTCCAAATTTCTCAAAACTCTAGGATGGTGAACACGCGATTGGCACCTGATTAACGCCTTTTTATTAATTTTGGTAAATGGCGCATGAGTAACACTTGTTGAAAAGAAAATAACTTATTTGGCCTACGTTGTATACAATGATATAAATGATATTTACCAGGTGTGGCTTTAATGCTACTTATCATTAAATGTTAGAGTAAACTGTCGATTTGCCCCCTAAACTTTCACCTAACTTTCGATTTCCTCCCTGAACTTTTCGATTGGAAAATTAAGGACTCAAACTAATTTTTTTAGCCAATTTGCCCCCTACCGTTAGTTTTTCAAACATTCCATCCATATTTCTGTTAAGTGAGACCATGTGTACAACATGTGAGGGTAGTTAAGTCATTTCACTCTTAAAAATGATTAAAAAACTGAAAATAAATTTTTTTTAAAAAAATTCCCTCTATTTTTTCCCTCTAATTCCTATCTTCAATTTTATTTTTCACTCATTCCTATGCATGAGAAATGACATACAGTGTTATTGTCTTCAAAAGTATCTAAGTTAGTCTTTTTCTTGAAGCATGTACTACCATTTTTATTTTTTCTAACAAATTAATAATTTGACAAATGCTCATGGTGTTAAATGTGCAAGAATGTAGTTGAAATATCCATCATTTGATTCTAGGTTGAGTTGTGCACTTTCTTCTCTTTTATAGTAATTAATTTATTATTTGAAAACATTGTACTTTGAGGAGACAAGCAAAGCTTTGTGGAACTACGTGGGTATGATATGCTTTTTTTTTTTTTTTTTTGTGATTTGGTTAGATACTATTGCTAGAAAATTGGAGGAATAGTTAGGATTAGTGCAGTTAGCCGATCTTTGGAGTTTTGATTCTAGTGATTGGAGTAGTTTTTATCTTTGACTTCTTGTAGTTTTTACTAGATGGCAGACATGTTAACTGTTGGAAACTATTTTTATAACTCTTCTAACTCTTCTACTAATAAAGTTTTAATGTCTCTAAAATGAAGCACAACACGTAACATACTTATATTAATGCACTGCTTTGGAGACAATAACACCATGAGCATTTGTCAAATTATTAATTTGTTAAAGAAAATAAAAATGGTAGTACATGCTTCAAGAAAAAGACTAACTTAGATACTTTTGAAGACAATAACACCATATGTCATTTCTCATGCATAGGAATGAGTGAAAAATAAAATTAAGGATAGGAATTAGAGGGAAAAAATAGAGGGAAAATTTTTTTTTCTTAAATGTTTTTTCAGTTTTTTAATCATTTTTAAGAGTGAAATGACTTAACTACCCTCACATGTTATGCACATGATCTCACTTAACAGAAATAAGGATGGAATGTTTGAAAAACTAACGTTAGGGGGCAAATGGGCTAAAAAAATTAGTTTGAGTCCTTAATTTTCCAATCGAAAAGTTCAGGGGGGAAATCGAAAACTAGGTGAAAGTTTAGGGGGCAAATCGACAGTTTACTCTTAAATGTTACAAGTGTTTTAATTATTAATTATGATTTCCACAATTGTTTAGTTCTTCTATCTGCAATCTCAATCATTCATTTTTTGGATCATTCAATGCTATGTAGTATTGATAAAAACCCGATATTTATACTAACAAGTGGGGATTTGAACTAACCTACCCATGCAATAGTAACAAGTGGGGATTTGAACTAACCTACCCATGCAATAGTAATGTTATATTAAATTTGCCATCTATGAAAGTTGAACCTTAAAATAATGTTATAAAAATCCCTGCCTAGCGGCGCCTTGGCCCCATCTAAGCACTAGACGGTTAGTCACCGCCCCGATTAATGCATAGGCATTTGAAAATTAAGAAAGTGCCCATATACCAGCTTAGGCATCTGGCCAGACTAAACCCGCATAGGTTGCAACTCTCACTTAGACAAAAAATTAGATAACTTTCATTTTGCGTTTTAATTATTTAATAAAATGTAAAAGACTTGTTAAATACTTGGATGAACACTCATTATATGTTTGTTCCCCATGTTTTCAATGTCCTAATACTTTATAATTTAAATGTCATTTTATTTTGTAATTCAAAATAATTATTTGTGTTTATTAAGTATAAATAGGGATTTATTTATACAATATATAATAAATTTACTTATATCCACCTAGTCCGCACCTAGACGTTAGGCCCCAACCTGTTACCCGGTTAGTGCCTAGCGTCCTTTAAAACCTTGCCTAAAAACATCTCACTTACAAGTGAAAGAAAAATATTTTCTTTTTGTTAACGGTAATGAATAGGAACTTGAAGTTCTTTTTGATACGGTGGGGTAAGTTGAGATATCAACTGAAATATTTTGGATACGCTACGAATACATTGCATTCGATACTAATTTCTGCGACCGTGTGCTATTTAGTGTGGGACGAAATGCATTTGATGTACACAAAACTCGTGTAGTCAAAGATTATGTAAGATCCCGACGTACAAGATATCGCCAAATGACTCATCCATTCTATGGGTTTAGGATCCCAAATTTGATATGCAAGCCTCAATGAGTCACAACCCCTCATTCTACAACCTGCGGAACATGCAACAAAATCGACCACCTTCGTCTCAGTATCGTTTCATCCCTTCATCTCTCCTAAGAGCTCGGGATTTTCTAATATGCACTGCAGGATCCTTGGCCATTGGATGGATCATTGACTGCATCCAATGCTGCAAGAATACCATATACCGGAGCACAGTAGAAATTTTGCTAAGGATCTTTGAGCAACCAACTAATATGTAGAAATACACAGCTTCTTGCCTCATTCAATCAGACTTACGAAGGCAAATATTGAAAAGCATCAGGCGTCTTACGCAGGGTGAAGTTTTCATAATCTGTTCTTATTCGGGGGAGAAAAATAACATTCAAACCAATTGTTTCTTCATAACTACAAGCATGGTGCAGTTTAAACTTCAAATAATATACTTCTAACGAAAAATTAACCAAGTTTTATAGTGATAGCACCATCATAAAGAAATCAAAATAATACGACCTTCAAATAATCTAGAGAAACAACATACTTGACTCCCTTAATCTGCACGAGATTGCCCTGATCGGGATGAGAGGATGATCCCCACGATGAGACCATACAAGGCAAGAGCTTCAGCAAAGATGAGGATAAGAATCATACCAACAAAGAGCTTGGGCTGCTGTGCATTAGCTCTGAGATTAATCCAAAACGAACAATTGGTTAAATATCATTCCACGTGTTATGTCTTCGATAGAAGAGTGCAAGTAGTGCCCTATTTACCAATGTACAATCTCATGCGGAAGAAAGCATACGAAATTCAATCAAGTGCAAAAACTACTGAACCAAAAAGGAACGGAGCTTTTGATTCCACCGAATCCAAACAATGACCCACATTTTAAGAAAAAACAACCAGGAGATTCTTGATCAAGTGTTTCAAATCCCCGCTGGTGATGTTGCTATAGTTTTGAGTTTTTTGACACTAGGATTATAATTCAAACTATAGCAATCACATCGCATAAACCCTGGTTATCAAAGGATGAAGGGCCTGTAACTAGCCAATCTTACAATTAATCAGAAACACAAAAATAAAAGGCACAAATGACACTCATATGTAACCCAAACTGCTTTCACCTATTTCCTTGGAACTGAATGTGACAAGGTTGAATCCTATCAAAGCATATACCCGTTAACCAAATACCAAATAGGAAATGTAATTCTACATCAGTACAGAATATCTGCATTCCACATTAACCATACAACTAAAAACCAACTTTGTTAAACTACTGGCAATTTGGCATACAAACGATATATCATATATCCCTGTCCCCTTATAAAGTATTGTATCTCGGTTAATAGCTTATTGTTGAAAACACATAAGAACTTTGATTACAAATCCAAATGCTTCCCGAGTGGCGGGTATTCATCTAGCAGGTCTCATCGAGACGTTTAGCTTATTTCACCCAAACGCTGTCAACAACGGTTTCACTATTCAAAAGCTCTGTTGCCACTCCAAATTAATTCTCAAATGTCATTCATGTCCACTGTTCTAAAAATCCCCACCTAGGCGCTAGGCGGCTGGCCATCGGCCCGATTAATCCCTAGGCGTTTGAAAATCAAGAAAGGGCGCCTAGCCCACCTAGGTGTCCGTCTAGCATGTGTAGACCCGCCTATGTCACGACTCTCACTTATAGAAAATAGATAACTTTTAGGGGGGTGTATTCAATAGGGATTTTGAAGGATTTTAATTCTTTTAATGAATCCAAGGGTATTCAATAGGGATTTTGAAGGATTTTAATTCTTTTAATGAATCCCTAGGTGTCCGTCTAGCATGTGTAGACCCGCCTATGTCACGACTCTCACTTATAGAAAATATATAACTTTAAGATAGTTTATTAAGTGATTCTCTTAAATTCAATGTGTATTCAATTAGGATTTAAAGTGATTCTCTTAAATTCAATGTGTATTCAATTAGGATTTTAAGATAGTTTGTTAAAATCCTTAGAAATCCGGGTGTATTCAATTAGAATTTTAAAGAAATTTATAACATTTCAGGTGTATTCAATTAGAATTTGAATTTAAAGAATTTGGAAAAGTTGAGGAATTAGAGGGAATTTAAGAGATTTTGTAGTGTATTTTAAGCATCCACAAATCTCACATCTTCCCATGAGATTTCGAGAGAATTGAATCAAAATTTTACATAGAATCTCTACAAATCAATTAAACTCCATAAAAATCCATGGACTTATAAATCCATTAAAATCTCTCAAATTCCCAATTGAATACACCCCATTATTCTGCATTTATTTTTTCAATACAATGTAGAAACTTAGTTGAATACTCAAATAAACACTCATTATATGTTTATTCTCATGTTTTCAATATGTTTTAATACTTTATAATTTATATATCATTTTATTTTGTAATTTATGTATCCCAATACAATATTTTCTTTAAATATAAATAGGCGCTTCTTTACATGATATATAATAAATTTACTTAAATCCACCTAGCCGTTTAGGCTCTATGCGCCAGCCCGCTATCCAACTGTCACCTAGCACCTTTTAGAACCTTATATGAATGTAATGATTGTCAATAGGATACTAATGCACAGCTCTGTTACATCTACATATAAATTACAACATCTTCCTACACAATCATACAAATTATAAGTAATAAGACCAACAAAACAAATGGGTTTTGGTCAAATTCAGCTAAAACTACGAAATTATTATGAATTAAGAGGCAAGAGTTAGAGGGGTTACCGGACACCGGCGTCACCGACAATCCCAATCGCCATTCCGGCGGAGAGTCCGGCCAGACCGCAAGCAAGGCCAGATGACAAGTGAGCATACCCATCAAACAGATAATAAGATTTGGCCTTCGGGTTAATCCCGGTACTAATAATAACAGCTATAATAAGCCCATAGATCCCGAGCACTCCCGCCATAACCACCGGAACGATCGATTTCATCACGAGCTCCGGCCGCATCACTCCCATGGAGGCCACGCCCACACCGCTCTTGGCCGTCCCATAGGCGGCGCCCATGCCTGCGAAATCATGAAAATTAAGAATCGAAAGATCAGAATTTGAGAAAATTGAACGAAATTGAAAAACTTTGAGGGGAAAAAAAGAGATTGAAAAGCGAGGGGGATAGGAGTTTTACAGGAGAAGACGAGGGCTGCGGCGGCGCCGAGGAAGCCGAAGAAGGGAGCGGTTTCGTCGCCGCTGAAGGTAGAAGAAGCCATGTATCGCTGTGTGTGTGAGTGGGGGTGTATGGTTGCGGGGATTGGGTGGCGTGAGCGAATCTGGGGGTTTGGATGAAGACGAAGAAGCTCTGTTTTTAGTAGTTCAATAATGAATCGAATTCTGTCTTTGGGGATTTGAGAGAGAGAGAGAGTTGAATCGGGGAGGACGGTTGATTTTGATTTGAGCGGCTCGCGGCTCGCGGCTCGCGGTAAATTGTCGTTGCAAGTTTGCAACTAATCCAAAGAAGGATAAATGGGAGGTCTGGTTCAAGGGTCCGAGTTGGTGTGTCTGTTTTACTCTAGAGTGAAGTTCCTTTTAGGGGTGTACTCATTTGGAATTTTGATGGATTTTAATTCTTTTAATGAATTTAGGGGTATTCAATCAGAATTTTAAGTGATTCTCTGAAATTCAATGTGTATTCAATCAGAATTTTAAGATAGTTTATTAAAATCCTTAAAAATCCGGGTGTATTCAATTAGAATTTTAAAGAAGTTTATAACATTCAGATGTATTCAATTAAAATTTAAATTTAAGGAATTTAGAAGAGTTGAGGAATTAGAGAAAATTTGAGAGATTTTGTAGTGTATTTTAAGCATTCATAAATCTCACCTCTCCCCAAGAGATTTCTAGAGAATTAAATCAAACTTTTACATGAAATCTCTACAAATCAGTTAAACTCCATAAAAATTCTTAGATTTATAAATCCATTAAAATATCTCAAATTCCCAATTGAATAGTCTATCTATGCTCAGAAGTGATGGATAACTGCGACTTGCCATCAGTTATTCCCTTTAAAATAAAAAAGAAGAATAAAAAAGAAGAATAATAATAATAGTAGGGAGATCTAATTTTTAAATCAAATTTGCAAATCAAATTATGTGTCACTAATAAGAGATCAGCATATTGATGGACACTTAATTAATAAATCTACAATCACATCGTTTGGTTTGCAATTTGGTTTAAAACATTTGGTCTCCCTAACATTATCCTTCAAAAAAAGTTGAATTACATTAATATTTTGAAATTTTTAATAAATTTATTAGCGAACGCCACACAACCTATGCGTGAGAAATATATTTTTTTTAAATATTGTTTTTTGTTGCAGTCATATTTAGAATATGAATGTGATTGTGTAAATCCTAGTAGATATTGGAATGTATCTTATAATCCTATTAGGAATAGATTACCTATTAAATATTGTAATCCTAAAGGAAAAGGTTTTTACCTATCCTACTACTGTAAATAAATGCACAATGGGGTGAATCAAACACACCTCACAATTAAATCATTCTCTCTTCTCTCTAAGTGTAGTCGGCCCCCCTCTCTCTCGAAACCCTAGATCGTTCAATCAATAGGCCTACAACACGTTATCAACACGTTCTTGCCAGAAACTGAGAAATTGACGCATCGTAGAAGGAAGGTATCATCCACCAAATTCAAAGGCTTATTTGTTTTCTGCTAATCAGGTACGCTTAAAATAAATTAGAAGCAAATTTAGGGTCTCCTAAACCCTAGGGGATTTCAACAAAAAAAAAAACGGAATTGGACATAGTGCGGCACTCTCACCACACCATCACTGTGGAAGCAGCAACCAGGCCTCGACCTGGAATTAACCTCAACAGGGCTTAAAGCCCTAAGCCCAATCACTGCCTTGACCTGCGGCCATACAATCCAGCCCAGTTGGCTGGGATTTTTTCCCACGACCCACACTAGCCAGCCCACAAGGCTGGGCTTAGCTTTCGTCCCAAACCCACAGGCCAGCTTTCGTTGGACCTGACCCATGACCCCATGGGCCTAGACTTAAAACCCAGCTGCGGCTGGGGTTTCTCTCGCCCCCTTGTGGCCTGCAGACCACTCTCGAGGCCCTTTTGGGCCTTACCTTTTACTCAAGGCATCCAACCCAAGCTAAATTATTTTTGGGGCTATGTTTTCGTTCCTTTAATATTATTTAGCTTCTACAATCGACCCCGTATGGACCGATTTATTGAATTAATTAAAAGTGACTTGCAGTCCATTAATCTGATAATGAATCCAAAATTATTGATCTGAATATCACTTTTGGACATTAACAATTCAATAATTTATTTTTATACTTTGAACTGTAACATACTTTCGTAGTAATGAAGCTCTCGCACTTGAGTTCCCAAATAACCTCAAATCCATTATATTCAAATTAGTATATTGCATTCTGTGTTTCTTGTAAGAACCTCTCATTATGAACTAATTGTTCATAAAACTAAATTGAACCTGTAGTTTCAAATTTAGTGCCTTTGAAACCTGAAGTTTTCATTCAAAACATACCACATGAAACATGTAGTTTTCATGCATAAATTAAACCAATACATGTTTATAGAACTAGTATGTTCTACGATATATGTCTATGGCTTACTCGATTTCTCCGCTCTAGAAGTCTATGGAAGAAACTATCTGAAATGGGTTCAAGACGTGAATCTCCATCTGACTGCAAAGGGTATTAAAGTCACCATCGAGACTCCTATCACTGACAAACTCGTTGACGAATCTCAGAAGGCTACTGCAATGATTTTCATTCGAATACACCACCACATTTGCACGACCAGGGTGACACTTAATCGTGCCATCATAATCGCGCCATCATAATCGCTAAGCAATTCTATCCACCTTCACTGGCGAAGATTAAGATCTCTCTGGGTGAAAAGATATTGAAGACTTTTATAATTTGTGAAAATCTTACATTTTTCTCCATAAAGATAATGTCTCCAAATCTTCAAGGCAAAAACAATGGCTACTAATTCAAGATCATGAGTAAGGTAATTCATCTCATGAGGCTTCAACTGTTGTGAATCATAAGCAATTACCCTACCATGCTACATCAACACACAACCCAGACCATGCAACGAAGCATCACTGTAAATCTCAATATTACCACTATCATCTGGAAGCACCAAAACAGGTGCATGAGTGAGACAATACTTTAGTTGCTGGAAACTCTGCTCACAATTGTTGTCCCACTCAAATTTAACATCCTTTCTAGTCAACCTTGTCAGTGGTAAGGCTATGACTGAAAAGTCTTTGACAAACCGTCGATAATAACCTGCTAGGCCAAGGAAACTCCGTACCTCGGTGATGGTTCGTAGCTCCTCCCAATTTTCAATGGTTGCTGCCTTTTGAGGGTCCACCTGAATACCTTGGGCTAAAATAACATGCTCCAAAAATGCTACTTGATCTAGCCAAAACTGGCACTTGCTAAATTTAGCATATAATTGGTGTTCCCTCAATTTCTTCAACACCAAAGTGAGATGTCGAACATGCTTTGTTTTAGACTTAGAGTACACCAAAATATCGTCAATAAAGACAATGACGAACTTGTCAAAGCAGTTTTAGGAACATCTTCACTTTTGATCTTTAGTTGATAATAAATAGACCTCAAATCAATCTTAGAAAACACGTAGCCGCCTCGAAGCTGATCAAATCTGTCATCTATACGCGGCAATGGATAACGGTTTTTAATTGTTACCCAATTTAACTGTCGATAGTCAATACATAGGCTCAAGGTCCCGTCTTTCTTTCATACAAATAAAACTAGAGCTCCCCAGGGTGAAGTAGATCTGATTCGGTTAGTTTCACTTTGCATAATTTCAACAATGAACGGATTCTACAAACTTTAGAGTTGTATTTATTCACAGACTTAAAGTCCTGGAAGCGAAGATGTTGCCAGTTGTGTCTTACTTCAGGCAAGTATATGTCTTTCTAATGATCAAAACGGTCAGCCAGAGTAAGCCAGATGGTGCGTGGGTCCTCATCTGCGAGTGCATCACTTAGTAGGAAATCTCATGGACGAATTAATGCTTTATACGCTTGTCGTATCCCTCTTCTCACAGATTTAAGATCCACTGGAGTAAAGTTAGGGGTGGAAGATCGATGGGAAGGTTTACTTGCTAGTTTCCAGGTCAAACCAATTTTAATTGATCGTGTGCTTGAGGCTCAAATGAATGATGAGGAAACTCGGGAGTTAATTCAGGCAAGATCACATGGGAAAAAGAAAGATCTCAGGATTCGAGAAACTGATGGTATGCTTATGCAGGAGAAACGAATGTATGTGCCGAATAATGCAGAATTAAAGAAAGAAATTCTTGATAAAGCACATGTATCGGCATATGTGATGCATCCTAGGAGTACTAAGATGTATCATACCATTCAACCATTTTATTATTGGCCTGGTATGAAAAGAGAAATTGTTAAATATGTGAGTAGATGTGCAATTTGTCAACATGTCAAAGCCAAAAGGAAGAAGCCTTTTGGACTAATGCAGCCACTTCCCATTCCACAATGGATATGGGAAGATATTACCATGGATTTCGTGTACAAGCTTCCCCGTATGTGAAATGGTTATGATGGTATTTGGGTGATAGTGGATCGACTTACTAAATCAGCACACTTCATTCCAATATAGGAAAAATATTCTTTAAGTCGATTAGCTGAGTTATGTATATCGAGGATTGTTAAAGACTACGGGGTTCCAGTTAGTATCATTTCTGATTGGGATTCTAGGTTCACTTTTAAGTTCTGGGTGGCATTTCAGAAGGCTCTTGGTTTGATACTACTTTATAGTATGGCATATCATCCACATACAAACGGACAATCTGAGATGACTGTTCAGACGTTGGTGGATATGCTAAGAGCTTCTGTATTGCAGTTTGGCGACGCTTGGCATAAGCGTTTGGATTTGAATCACTCTAGCATTGGTATGTCACATTTTAAGGCACTCTATGGTAAGTCTTGTCGTACTCTTTTATGCTGGTCAGAGGTTGGTGAAAGAGTATCGGTGGGCCCTGAGATTGTAGACGCGACTACACAGAATATTCAGGTAATTAAATCTAACCTGAAAGCGGCCCAGGATCGACAAAAGAGTCTAGCGGACAAACATGCCACTGACAGAGTGTACAAAGTTGGTGATTGGGTATTTTTGAAGCTATCACCATGGAAAGGTGTAGTACGGTTCATGAAAAAGGGTAAGTTAAGTCCTAGATACATCGGATCGTACCAAATCACTGAACGAGTCAGTGAAGTTGCTTACAAGCTTGATTTACCTCCTGAATTATCTAAGGTGCACGATGTTTTTCATGTTTCTATGCTTCACCATTATGTCTCAGATCCATCGCATGTGATACCTCCTCAACCTTTGGAAATTAATCTAGATTTGAATTATGACGAGGAGCCGGTCACGATTTTGGATTGGAAGGATAAGGTTCTAAGGAACAAAACTGTGTGCTTAGTGAAAATTTTATGGAGGAACCATTCAGTGGAGGAAGCCACCTGGGAGACGGACGATCGTATGAGAGATGTGTATCCACGCTTATTTTATGGATATTAGTGATTGTTATGTTGTGTAAAATTTCGAGGATGAAATTTTCGTAAGGGAGGTAAGTTGTGACGACTCATCCCGAATTATATATTTATATATATATATATATATATATATTTGATCCTCGAAAGCGTGGAAATGACGATTTTGCTCTGGAGCGATGTGTTACAAATGTATAAACGGACTAAGAAAATGGAAAAGGGCCAAGAAAATGGACCAATTACCTTATTTCCTATCTCTTGGGATCCAATTAAAACTGTAGGGTTGTTTAGGACCAAATTGGTGGCCCTAAGTTGTAGCCCAATAGAAATTATGGAAATTTAAAATTGCCTGATCCAGACAAGGTCACACACACATACACTACACGTGCACACCTTCCTACACCCTCTCTCTCGAACTTTTTACTCCGTTCGTACAACCGAGAGTTTTCATCTTCAAACTAAGCCTAAAAGCTACAGATCGAGCTTGATGTTTCCAGATTCTTACTCATCTCGAACACTAGAGTTTGGTGATACCTTGGTTTGGGTGTTTTGACTTCGAAAACCCGAGAATCCATAAACCCTGATGAGGAGCTAAACTGCCTCGAAGTGATCGTGGGATTTATCTAAGGATTTAAGACTCGTGGTAATCCTTACTCGACTCCTCTAGCATTATGGGACGATTTTGAAGGGGTTTGGACGTTGGGACACTCAAGTTTATCGAGTTGCAGTTTTAAAAGGACTATCGAGGGATTTTCAGACTAGTTTCTGTGAGTTTTAGGACTTCAAAGTGGTAAGAATGTGTTCTACTCGTTTAGAGCTTCATTTTGGTATAAATTTCATGAAATTTGGTTGAACAATGGTGAAGATATTGAGGTTTAAAGTTTTTCCAAAAACCAGTGTTACAAATGGCGGCCGGCGCCGGAATCCGGTGAACCATCAGAGAATAAAGGGAATATTCCGTCAATTTTGACGGAATATGCTAACGGCGTCAGGTAAATATAACGGTATATGTTATTATTTAACGAAATATTCCCTAACGCCGTTAAGGATTCCGTTAAACGTGCTTGTGTGTATGGCGGTGCCTTGGCCGGCGCGTGGGACATCGGAAATTTTTTCTAAAAATATGAGGATGTTCGTGGGGTTGAGTAGGCCACGATGGTATATTTAAACACCCCAATTGAGCAACTTATGAGAAGTTATTGCATGGTTTTGATTATGTGCTTAAAAATAACATTAAAATAGTTGTTTCACATATAGGTGAGACGTTTCTAGAGGACGAGCGCAGTTAAGCGAGACTCAGGGGTTACGACCCTGCCACATATCAGTGAGTGGGCTTTTGATTTTCTATATACATATAAATATGCTTTACATTTTCCCAAAAATTGATTTAAATGGTTTTACGTTTAAATGCCATGTCAATTGCATTACATTTTCGATTATGCATTAGTATAGTTAGGTTTATTGATGCTTGACGTTGCGGACGCTCAGGTAAGCTTTAGGTGAGTATATATTGATGGTAGTGATTGTAGTGTGTATGATTATGTTGAGATGCATTTAGAGCTCATTATCCTACACCCTGGTGTTAGTGCTCCGCCCGAGGCTAAGGCCTAGCCTTCACATGATCGTTCACCTCCTGCACCACACGCTCACCTTGGATCCAAGGCAGGTGCCAGCCTGTCGTACATACCACATTAGGTGGTTCTAACTCGTAGGCGACTTGCGATACTTCGCATAGCCTTCACATGATCATAGCACTTGAACGTACTCATTTACACCCAGTCTGTCGTACAGACCACATTAGGTGGTTCCGACTCGTGTGCATGAACTAATAGGTGATCTATAGGCTCAGCCATACATGCCACGTTAGGTGACTCCAACTGGCATATCATTTTATATTGATTTATTTCACCTGGTTTACTTATTTCAGTGCTAAGATATTTGACATGGCATATACTTGATTTTCACTATTCTCGAGCATGATTTTATATACATAAGTACTATTACTTCTGGGAAATTATACGGATTTTATGGTGAGGGGTTAGTACTTTTAAAAAGAGAAATGGTTTTGAAAAGCTTTGTTTTTGCCCTACTCACACTTTTTGTTTTGTGCCCCTCCAAGTTCTAGGTAGACGTGCTTGTTGGTGACTTACGAGGAGTTGATGGCGATTCTGAAAGACTGTAATTAATGTAGGATTATCTCTCTGGTGCTGTATATTTAGTATTTGACCTGTTGGACTGCACTTAGGTTACCTATGCTCTGATTGTGTGTAATTACACATAAATTTCGTCACTCGCGCTTATATTTTTCTAGTGTAAATTAGTTAGCTTGGTTTTTTTTTTATTTACTCGCATTTTTATATCACTATCACTTCCGCACTACGCACATGGCTACGTCACTCTCACGTGACGGCTAGCACGCCTCAATTTAGGTCAAGGTGTGCCACCTCTGCTGCTATTACATGTCATGCCACATAGGAAATGACATTTCATTTGGAAAACACTAGTGATGTATTTTTTAACTGTTATTGCTGATGTGGACTTTGGGTGACATGATTGTGAGGTTCAAAAAAAAAAAATAGTAAAAATTTGTTTGTGCAAAATTACTTTAATGCCTATATTTTTTTATTTTTCTAATACTTTTTTCAGTTATGTATTAAAGGTTATATTTGTAATTTCATTGGGTTTTGGTTAACAAATGGAGTTGTTTGGATAAATTTTTATTTAATTAAAAAACAATTGATGAATTTTGATGGAGTTTAATTAGTTGTAGATATTTCAAAATTTTGAGTAAATTTCTTCAAATTCTCAAAGTAAATTTAACTAATTGTAGATATTTTATATAAAATTTTAGGGTAAATTACAAAAAACTACCTCAACTATTAGTGTCACGACACTTTTATACCTCATCTTTTAAAATTGACAATGTCATACCTCATCTTACGAATTTGTGCCAATGTTATACCTTCCGTTAGCTTGGCGTGAATTTCTCAGTTAAATGCTGACGTGGCTTGATTCATGACCCATTTTCTATTAAAAAATTATTAAAAACTAAAAAAAAATCATTTAATATTTTTAAATATTAAAATAATAAAGAAAAGTTATTTAAAAAATAAAAATAAAAATAACCAACACTCCGTTCGTCCCTTCCCCCCTCTTTCTCTTATCCCCATCTTCATCTTCTTCCCCCTTCCTGCAACTGCAACCCAGAAAAAAAAAAGAAAATAAAAAACCAATTTGTCTTCCCCGCTCCCACCCCTCCCCACCCCATCTTCTCCCCGCACCCACTCTCTGCACCCACCCTACCTTCTGCACCCAACCTTGCACCCAACCTTGCACCCACTACCTGCAACCCAAAAAAAAAAAAAAAAAACCCAGATCCCGTTAAGGTGGAATCGGGAAACCTTCGTCAGGTCGATTCTGAAGGTTAAGAACCTGAGCGCGTAGAAAATGGGGGGAATGGGTGTGGAGGGAAGAGGGGGCGGACTAACTGGGCTGGGTTTCCTTTTTTTTTTCTTCTTTCTCTTCTTATTCTTCTTCTTCTTCTTCTTCAGGTTGGGTTGGGGGGGGGTAGGGGACGGACGAACTGGGTTTCCCTTTCTTTTTTCTTTTTGCTTCTTCTTCTTCCTCCTTCTTCTTCTTTCTGGGTTTGTTGGGGGGGGCGGGGGCGAACTGGGTTGAGTTGGGGTTTTTTTTTTCCTTCTTCTTCCTCTTCTTATTCATTTTGGGTTTATTGGGGGGGGGGACGAACTAGGTTGGGTTGGGGTTTTTTTTTTTCTTCCTCCTTCTTCTTCTTTCTGGGTTGCAGGAAGATGGGGAAGAGAGAGGGGGGAGGGACGAACTGACCTGAGTTTTTTTTAATTTTTTAATTTACTTTTTTTATTATTTTAATATTTAAAAATATTAAATAATTTTTTTTTAGTTTTTAATAATTTTTTAATAGAAAGTGGGCTCCGAATCAAGCTACGTCAGCATTTAACTGAAAAATTCACGGCCAAGTAACGGAAGGTATAACATTGGCACAAATTCGTAACATGAGGTATGACATTGTCAATTTTAAAAGATGAGGTATGAAAGTGTCATGACACCAATAGTTGAGGTAGTTTTTTGTCATTTACCCAAAATTTTAATTACTTGTAGATACATTATTCTCTAATCTCTTTTAATTCTTTAATTTTATTAAATCTTTTAAAACCAATTCCCAATTGAATGTACCTGAATTCTAACTGAATACATTTGGACTTGGCATTTGGACATTTTTTTTTTTGTGTGGAAAAAAATTTATAGAAGAAGTTTATCTAAGACATCCACCAGAACTCTCAAAAGAAATCTACACAATTCTCAAAAGTCCATTTGAATTCTACAAATCGTATCAAATCTACCACCTAAAAAATCTTTTAAAACCTAAATCCTAATTTGACTACACATTCTCTAAACTTTTAGCGAATCACTTAAAACCCCGATTTAACACCCCTTAGTTTGTAAAATACAAAAAAAAAAAAAAAAAAAAAAAAACTCCCTCAAAATTCCAATTGAATACACTTAGGGCTAGTTTGGGATTGATGTGTTTTTTTAATAAATTGCTTATGCTATGCATTAAGAGTAATCAGATGCAAAAAAATAATGATCAACTGCAAAATAAAGCAGTTGAGCGTTTGATAAACTGTATTTTTAAAAGTGTTATGAGTATGAAAAACAATGTAAAAGTAGTGTCTAGAAGGATAAATAATGTCATTGTTTAAAACTAATGAGCTTATTATAGGAATTGAAATTATTCTAAAGGCTCAACTTCACTTTTTATTAAAGCAGCTTTTAAAAGCAAACTAAAAACTGCTTTTAAAAGTTGTTGTTTGGAGGCCATTATTTTTAAAATAAGCAGTATATTTTATTTCTACCAAACACATTTTTACTGCTTAACTTTAAAGTGAAGCAATTTTTGGCAAAAAAAAGCAATACCAAACTGGACCTTAGTCTCACAAAAACATGTTCCAAATAATTTGTGGCATTTTCTGAAGAGATGGACATTTGATTAGTACTGACTACTAAATCTAAGAAAATAAGTCAATTAGTATGTATGTCTTCGGTTTGACTGACTGTTTGGTTCTTTCTTTAATTGATGACATGGTGAGCATGAGACTCGTATATAGATTGATGTGTAGGAAATATTGGCACAATATTAACAAAAAAATCAATTTAATGCAGGATTAGATGTTCAAACAAACAAAAGATAGAAACTGATACAAGTTCAAAACCTCAAGGTGCAATGTGAAAAAGTTGAAACTTCATAGCCCATTTGAAAACCATCTTAATCCAAGGTGTAAAACGTAATTAGACCCTTTTTATCAGAACCAATCCTTAGTTAAAATACAAGTGAATTCTACAAAAGTACTTAAAGTGCTTCCTGCAAGAAGCACATAATTGATGCTTCTTCCAAAATGCACGTCAAGTGTTTTTGGAACTCAAAAAAACTTTTACTAATAGCACTTTCAATCACTTTAAAAGTATTTCCAAAGGAGTCCAAATGTTCATTTTCGATTGAAGTGTTTGTTTATAGTTTTTACTAAATTTTTGCACTCTACTTTCACTCATGCACTCCTTTATCTTTGTCTAGCCTTATGATTGAGTAAATTTCCTTCCCAACACAAATAAAAGGACAAAAATAAAAGTTTAAGTGCTAAATGAAAAGGTGAAAGTGTGTAATCTCTTTCCCAACTTATAAACCAATATCTACATATTAGTAGTTTTTATATGTGCGTGAATGATTGTGAGTTGCTAATGAATGTGAATCTTTCTCTTGATGCACTATGAGACTGACTCACATTCATTTATAGCTCAAAGTCACAAATCCTTGTGTGAGAGACAGAACATTGCATTCTTCAGGCTGGAACCCACTTCTCAGCCCTTGTAGAAGTTCATCGAGCCATGCTTTGCAAGTAAGGCCATCTGCAATGGAGGGTTATAGGTCCAAAAGCCAAAATATTGCATGATTTGCCCAAAAAATCATCTCCAACCGATAGCTAGACTATACTTCTATGGAGCCCACCTGGCCATTATTTGGCCAAAGGGGCATCAAGTTGGCCAAATGTAGCCCTCCTCTTAGCCCTTTTTTTGGCACTCAACTCCTCAATTGCGATAATTGATTCAAATTTAATGGCTAGATTTGAAAACATTCAATGGTAGTTCAATTATATTAACCAATAAATTTAAAGTATAAAATTTAAAACTAACAAATTATTGAGGGATTATGTTTAGCCCCTTCGATTGGAGATGATATATGAGTATTGTTTGTCACTGTTCATTTAAAAATATTTTTTTGCAGAACTATGTTTAGCCTTTTCGGTTGGAGATGGTCTAAAGTTGTGGATAAAGAGTAGGAATTGGACACTTTTCGTCCAGCCCTAGGCTAACCCCAATTGTTTTAGGGACAATCCTCTTTCTCAATCATAACATTTTACACACGAGCCTCACGCGAATGCAGAAAATATTTTTTGAATCACGGCGTGCTACGCGCGACTTACATGTTTTAAATGTATTTATATGCGTGAATTGACAAAAGAAAAGTCAAATATTTGAAGTAAATGAATAATCTTAGATTATGCTAGAAAAAACCCCTCACAAACCAATCAAAGTAGCTGAACTCACATAATAAAATCGGTCTTTCAATTTCCATCGAAATTCTATTGAATTTACATTAAGAATAGAGAAAATAATATTTAATAAACAACTGATTGAATCACATTATTGTTAGCCCATTGTGAGGCTAAGCCCATCCCCTCATTCTTGGTGTAGATGTTATTGTTTGTTAAAAAAAAAATCATTTGACAACTAATTTAATTACATTATTATGTGCGTGCGAAAGACTTTTTTTATAACTAGCATTACATGCCACTTAAGATGTTTTAAACGTGTTTACAAATAGAGAAAATAATATTTAATGAACAATTGTTTGAATCACATTATTGCTAGCCTATTGTAATGTACTAATTAAAAAAAAAACTATACTAAAAGAATTAATTATTAAAAAAAGTACTGTTAAAATGACAAAAATACCCTTGTATTATTTAATGCATTATTTTGGATTGCTTTTGAATTTTTTTTGTTTTGGGGATATTTTTGTTCAAAAACTTTTGGTGAAGCTTGTGACCCTAAAAAAATTTGTTGGCTTTATATATAAAGATTATTAATCTTTACCATTTCATTTTCAAACGTTATCAGATAAATCCTGGTAATATTTTTAATCATATATCATTTAATCTTATTATCATGGGGCTTTATTTGTTAAATTGTTTTGTTTTTAATCCATTTCGTGTCCTTCGTTTGTTGTTTTCTTCTTTAATAATTATTAATAATGTCACGTCATGTCCCACTATAGATAGTTGCATTTGGGTGGATATGGACACCTTTACTTCCTCAGCAAGATTGATAATTCATCACAACAAAGAAAATGTTACTTTCATGTGGAAGTAATAACTTTCTACTACTTTAAAATACCTTTTTCAGTTTTTTTTAATATGGAATTAGCCGTTGGATCAAATTTCAATAGTTCGAATCTTCTGATTTGATGGATTATGAGGAAGGGATCCGGAGAGAATCCCTTTCCCTTATTACCTTTCAGGCATTACATCTTTGTGCAAGCTTAATTCATCTCAATTGTTGATAGTGATTTGCCATCTATCCATAGTTGGTAGGGTCCCTTTATATGACCTTCAAGGCTTTGGACTTGGCTTAGTCTCATCATACAACCAATTAACTTAAGGCTCTACTTAGTTACAAGTCCATGCTTGACGTCATAAAAGAACATTAAACACAAGCAAAATTTAAGGAGTGAGACAAAATTTAATAACAAAGGTAATACAATTATTAGAAGGATAATAAAAAGGTTTAATATATAAAATTTTAGATTTTAGATTTTTTTTATAAAATATAACTTGTTTAGAAGTGCTTTTAAAATTACTAAAAGAGCTTTTAGAGAAAGTGTTTTTGGGTTTCAAAAACACTTGAAGTGAATTTTGCAAGAATCACCAGTTATGTGCTTTAAGTGCTTTTTCAGAATTTACTTGTATTTTTACTAAAAATTAGTTTTAAAAATATTCTCACAAAAAATGATTTCAGATATTTTAAAAGCATTTTTATACAGATGGCTTTTAGGTCAATATTCCTTTAATATTCTATGAAAAATATAAACAGTGTTCGATATAGAAAGAAAGAAATCGACGAGACGACGTATTTGGAAGTTTGTGTATGAACTAGTATCTGAGGACCGCGTCAACAAACAACTCATCACTCAACAAGCAACACACAATGTCAATGGGTTCTCTGAGACTCTCAGACTCAGTCTGACTGAGAGAGACAGCCTCCAAAACCTCAAACCCTGCTGGTACTGCTGCTGGCGGAGCTCTAGAGAGAGAGAGATAGAGAGACAGAAAGCTCAAAGCTCAAAACATGGCCGATTCCAAAGTGGAGACAATCTCCCGATTAGCCCAATGGAGGATCGAGAACTTCGGACCTTGCTCTTACAAAAAGTCCGACCCTTTCCGGCTCGGAATCTGGAATTGGTACTGCCCGCAACACGCATTTTTTTTACTTTGATTCATCTGTTTATGCGGGTTATGAAATTTGATGATCTTTTTTGGTTGGGAAATTAGGCATTTTTCGATAGAGAAGAATCGGTACCTCTACATTCGTCTGTTTCCAGAGCCGTCGCGGGTGTCGAAAGAACAGCCTCCCCTTGCTCGCTTTGTTCTCAGAGTCTCTAGCCCCGGCCCCGGCCCCGGCCGTAAGCCTTACATCTCTCCTGGTATTTCTCTTTCTCTTGCACTTTCAATTAAAATTCTTGAACTTTTTGGGGATGGTTTGTGATTGATTGGTGACGATGATTGCTGTGGATTTGTCACCTTTGGGAATGTGGTTATATTGATTTTATTAGGGTTGCATCAGCTCAAAATTGTGTAAAATGCAACTTCAAATGCTAAAGGGTGTTTCTCTTTCAATCGAAGGGGTAATTCTTAGTCGAATATAGATCAATCTCTTCCATTGTTCATATGGGTTTGATATGGTTTCTATACTTTTTTGGAAGTTAGTATATGAGTGATTGAAATGTTCGTAAGTTGCCAATAGCTAAGTCGAGTTATTGGAAGTAGTACATAATTAGACTACAGAGGAAAAGAAAACAAAATCGATACTGTAGTAGTGCTTAGCGAAATGGGAGCTGCCTACACAACGAAAATGGGGTTGTGGGAGAGCATTACCAACTTAGTAGAGTTATTAAAAGTAGTACAGAGTCATGGTATCATATCTGAAGAGTGAAGGCCGATGAATTCTTTTCGTTCCATATTGATGGATTTCGTTTTTGTTGTTTTCTTAGATATGTTTTGTATGAATTCTCCAGTGATATTTTGAGGCAGAACTGATAGAGGATCTTCACATGTCCCTTGTCAAATATATCATATACCTGTGTTTCAGCATGCTCGTCAGAACATGGTATAAATTAATATGTAACTAGACACAACAAATTCAGACAGCAAAATTCCCCTCGCTCACTGGAACTCTGGAAAATTTAAACGTCATCAGAAATATTTACCTCACATATATTTGTTTTAGAAATCTCCTTTTTTATGGCCTTTTCTTTTCCTTTTAATCCAGAATGCATTATGCAGTAATTCTGCTCCTGTGATGTTGTTCTGCCTCTTGTTACAGTTCATGAAAGACTGCTTCGTACAAGTGAAGACTTTGTCTGGCCTGTTGATTCCACCTTCCTTGGTCGCTTCATCATTGATGTTGAGTTTCTCGACTTGAAGATATGCCATTCAAATGTAAGTTCCATAACATAATTATCTGTGTGTTAGTTTCTTTATAAAATTTGTTGTATCACACCAAATGGATTTCCATTATTGTTGGTTATCTCCTCACTGGTGGACCATGGGCGGCAAACCATCATTTAACCGTGGAAACAATTATTCTGTTTTTAGCTTGTTTTACCTAGATTAACTAACATGTAGCTCAGTACCAGTGTCTGGAGGACATGATTTCTTGCAATTGTATTTTAGTTCAACCATGTATGTATACATCCTTTAAGAGTGGTAAGTTATTTTATGAAATCAGGGCGGGGAAGCTAGTCCTGTATGGCCTGCTGATGGATTGATGCAATCTGTGTCAACCCAAAGCACTCTCCGGTGCCTCTCTCGCATGCTTGATGAGGGCATCCATGCTGATGTTACTATCAACACTGCTGATGGCAGTTTAAGAGCTCACAAAGCAATTCTTTCTGCAACTTCTCCCGTGTTCCAAAGCATGTTCAGTCACGACCTTAAGGAAAAAGAGTCCTCCATAATCCACATAGTAGACATGTCCCTGGAATCTTGCATGGCACTTCTAAGTTACCTCTATGGAACCATTAAACAAGAAGATTTCTGGAAGCACCGGTTGGCACTTCTAGGGGCAGCAAACAAGTACGACATTGCAGACTTAAAAGATGCTTGTGAGGAAAGCCTTTTGGAAGATATTAACTCAACGAATGTCCTTGAGAGGCTGCAAGACGCCTGGTTGTACCAGCTGAATAAGCTTAAGAAAGGATGCTTGATGTACTTGTTTGATTTTGGAAAAATATATGACGTGAGAGAAGAAGTAAGTAACTTTTTCAGGCATGCAGACCGAGAATTGATGACGGAAATGTTTCAGGAGGTGCTTACTGTTTGGAAGCCTGTGTAGGTTACCATGGTATTCTTAGTGTCATATGCAATCAGGTGAAAGATACATGTATGTACATTTGTGAGTCCTTTGGTTATATGCATATATGAGGATGTTGTGAGCTCATAAGAGAGTTGTTAGTCTGAAGTTTAGTTTTGGCTCTCAAGTGTTGTTTGAGTGAGATAATGCATGTTGTTTGAGTGAGATAATGCATGTTGTTGTAGCCAATCTTAAATCTTGTAATGAATTTGCGTATTTCGGTTTTGAAATTGTTAAAAGCTAAGGGTTGTTTGATAACTATTTTATTTCTGCTTGACTGTGGTCACGAGGAGGGTGAAATTTCCCATGGCCTCTCAAGACCAAAATGGGTGGATAATTGTGGTTTGCTATAGTTGTCTCCTTTTTTTTTTATACTTTTTTTTTCCAAGAAGGAAAAAAAAATTATATTATGATGAAATTGAGGTCTATTATCAAAATAATCTATCCTTTAGGTTTTCATTCTATTGTATCGCTCCTCAAACATTCACTCAAATTATATTTTGTCATTATCATTTTATATTTATATGATGTATTGTTCATGTATGAACATGTTAATGATATTTTATATTTATATGATGTATTGTGCCTGTATGAACATTTTTAATGATCAAACAATTTTCGAAACTCCGCCTATGTAAGTTTATCTTACATTGCCGGTCCCAAGCCCGGATAAAGGAGGAGGGGGAGGGCGTCAGGTAGTCGACAGCCGGCACTCCACAGTTACGTCGAATCCTTATGACAATGAATCCAGAACGAAATCGCGCTAAAGCTAGGACGTCACTCGTAAGTGGCGCGCTGTGTGGCCCGAGCACAGTGATAAGTGAGCAAGGGTCGTTGTATCTCCATCGGCACCCGGATGCAGTGTTAAATGAGCAAGGGGGCCATAGAAACTTCTTTTCGAACGACTCCACTCAAAGTTGTTTGGGAGCATATGCTCCTATCAACTTTACACAGGACACACAAAAGAAGTACTTTGATCCTATTAGACGGGGGATGGTGAAGAAGTTAGGACAGAAAGGTAGAGTTCAAGAGAGTAGAATGCGTTTAGGAACGTGGAATATAGGAACCTTAACAGGAAAATCTATGGAAGTAGTGGAAGTTATGGTGAGGAGAAGGATAAATATTATGTGCCTACAAGAAACTAAGTGGGTTGGTCTTAAGGCAAAGGATCTAGAAAACTCAGGGTTTAAGCTTTGGTATTCGGGCACAAATAGAACGAGAAACGGTGTTGGCATCATTGTGGACAAGACCTTGACACAAGATGTTGTAGATGTCAAGAGGGTAGGAGATAGAATCATGACAATCAAGATTGTAATAGGACAAGAACTCATCAATGTGATTAGTGCGTACGCACCTCAAGTAGGGTTGGATACGAGTTCGAAGGAGAAATTTTGGGAAGACCTTGGAGACTTGGTGCAAGGAATTGCTCAGACGGAGAAGTTATTTATAGGAGGAGATTTAAATGGACACGTGGGCAGGGAGACAGACAACTATGGAGGTTTTCATGGTGGCCATGGTTTTGGGGAAAGAAATGAGGATGGGGAAGCTATCTTGGATTTTGCAATGGCATATGATCTCTTCTTAGCCAACACCTTCTTTAAGAAGAGAGAAGAACATGTGATCACCTACAAGAGTGGGTCGTCAAAAAACACAAATAGATTTTCTTCTAATGAGGAAAGGGGACCGTATAACTTGTAAGGATTGCAAAGTTATACCGGGGGAGAGCTTGGTTAATCAACATCGCTTGTTCGTGATGGATGTACATATCAAAAGAGTGAGGAAAAAGAACAAGACTTGGAAGTGCCCAAAGACTAGATGGTGGAATCTAAAAGGAGAAAAACAAGTCATTTTCAAAGAGCAAGTAATCACCCAGTGTGTGTGGGATAGAGAGGGGAAAGCTAGCCAAATGTGGGATTCCATGGCTAGCTGTATCCGAAAAGTAGCAAAAGAGGTATTAGGAGAGTCCAAGGGCATTGCTCCACACCAAAAGGAATCTTGGTGGTGGAATGAGGAGGTACAAACAAAGGTGAAGGCTAAGAAGGAATGTTGTAAAGCCTTATACAAGGATAGGACCGATGAAAATGGTGAAAGGTATAGAAGAGCGAAGCAAGAGGCGAAGAAAGCTGTGAGAGAAGCTAAGTTAGCTGCTTATGACGATATGTATAAGCGACTAGATACCAAAGAAGGAGAGTTGGATATCTATAAACTAGCTAGAGCAAGGGAAAAGAAGACAAGGGACCTAAACCAAGTGAGGTGCATCAAGGATGAGGATGGAAAGGTTCTTGCTACAGAGAACGCGGTCAAAGACAGATGGAGAGGTTATTTTCATAATCTTTTTAATGAAGGACATGAAAGGAGTACTCCTTTAGGGGAGTTGAGTAACTCAGAAGATGTAGAAACTACTCCTTTTATCGTCGAATCAGGAAGGAAGAAGTGGTTGTAGCTTTGAAGAAGATGAAGCATAGAAAAGCAGTGGGCCCAGACGATATACCGATTGAAGTGTGGAAAGCCTTGGGAGAGACAGGTATAGCATGGCTCACTGACCTTTTCAATAGGGTTTTGAAAACGAAGAAGATGCCAAACGAGTGGCGAAAGAGCACCTTGGTGCCTATTTACAAGAATAAGGGCGACGTACAAAATTGCATGAACTATATGGGTATTAAGCTAATGAGTCATACAATGAAGCTCTGGGAGAGAGTCATTGAGCATAGATTGAGGCAAGAGACACGAGTTTCGGACAACCAATTCGGGTTCATGCCAGGGCGCTCAACCATGGAGGCAATCTATCTCTTACGAACATTGATGGAAAGATATAGAGATGGGACAGAGGATTTACACATGGTCTTTATAGATTTGGAAAAAGCGTATGATAGGGTCCCAAGAGACATTCTTTGGAGGATTTTAGAGAAGAAAGGAGTACGAGTAGCATATATCCAAGCTATAAAGGATATGTATGAAGGAGCAAAGACTGCCGTAAGAACTCATGAAGGACAAACCGAAAGCTTCCCCATAACTGTAGGATTACATCAAGGCTCATCCTTAAGTCCTTACCTTTTTGTGTTGGTAATGGATGAGTTAACAAGACATATTCAAGATGATATTCCTTGGTGTATGCTTTTCGCAAACGATATAGTGTTGATAGATGAAACTCAGGAAGGGGTAAATGCGAAGCTTAACCTTTGGAGAGAAGTGTTGGAATCTAAAGGTCTTCGCCTAAGCCGATCAAAGACAGAATATATGGAGTGCAAGTTCAGTGCAAATGGAGGCCAAAATGAGTTAGGGGTGAGGATCGGAGATCAGGAAATACCAAAGAGCGACCGTTTTCGCTACCTAGGATCTATCTTGCAAAAGAACAGAGAGTTAGATGGAGATCTCAACCATAGAATACAAGCTGGATGGATGAAGTGGAAGAGTGTATCCGGCGTGTTGTGTGATCGTCGTATGCCATTGAAGCTTAAGGGAAAATTTTATAGGACGGCGATAAGGCCGGTGATGCTGTATGGCACAAAATGTTGGGCGGTGAAGCACCAACACGTACACAAAATGGGTGTAGCGGAGATGAGGATGCTTCGTTGGATGTGTGGGCACACGAGAAAGGATAAGATTAGGAATGAGGATATCCGAGGTAAAGTAGGAGTAGCTGAAATTGAAGGAAAACTGAGAGAAAATCGGTTATGGTGGTTTGGACATGTGCAAAGAAGGCCTACTGACGCTCCGGTTAGAATATGCGACTACGGGACAGAGGTTCAGGGCCGAAGGGGTAGAGGAAGACCTAGGAAAACTTTGGAAGAGACTCTAAGAAAAGACTTAGAGTACTTGGATCTAACGGAGGACATGCCACAGGATCGAGCACAATGGCGTTCAAAGATTCATATAGCCGACCCAACTCAGTGACTGGGATTTTTCAAGTCTCCAATCGAGAAGTTTTCCCCATTCGGGAAATTAAGGGAACACTACCTCAACTTACATGCTCCACTCACAAAGCTTCAACATACAAGCTTCAACAAAAGAAAAATTCAAAGAACTTAGTGAAGAAGGCTTTGGTGTATTTAACACAATACGTTGAAATGAAACAAAGCTTATTTATTGATATCTCTAAGAAGTTACAAATATGTACATATACACGAGTCAAAATAAACAAACAAGATGGAGCCTTCACAAAGGTTGCTTAGGAGAAGTCTCAGCAGTCGGCAGAGCCTCAGAAGGAGAAGGCACCGGAGGGGGATCATTCGGAGCCTCAGTACTGGACAACACCCTAGAAGGAGGAGGCATCGGAGGTTGATCATTTGGAGCTTCATTACGCGGTACAGCCCCAGAAGACGAAGGCAATAAATGTCTTTGGAACAAACCCACAAACCTCTGATGATCATGTAAAATCTGACAATCAGATTCTTTCATCTGGTCAAGTTTCCTCTTCATGTTTGTAGCATAGTCATGAGCGAGCCGGTGCAATTGTTTATTCTCATGCTTGAGCCCTCTAATATCCTGTTTGAGACTCATCACTTCATAACGGAATCCCTAACGGTAAGAGGACCAGTAGGGGATAAGAAGGATGGGCGCCATATGTTGTCTGGAGAAGGCGTGGCTGCCTCTTCAACAAGGTTCAAGTCAAAACGACGGTCGGAGGGGCCAGACATTTTCAAAGGTGTTGAAGAGAAAAGAGGTCGGACAAATCAAAATCTTAGAAATGCAAAAAGGGAGCTTCTACTGGTGGAGATTCAAGTGTGCTTTGGAACTTAATACCAGCCTCTATAAAAATCCGCACTCGATGGAGCTTCAGAAATCGAAGAGGCGCCTGCTCAGAAATCGAAAAGGCGTTTGCTTTCTCAAAAGCTGGGCTGCTCAGAGACCACGAGGGCCGATCTCAGGAATCGAAGAGGCGTTTGCTTTCTCAAAAGCTGGGCTGCTCAAAGACCACGAAGGTCGATCGCAGAAATCAAAGAGGCGCTTGCTTTCTCAAAAGCTGGGCTGCTCAGAGACCACGAGAGCCGATCTCAGAAATCGAAGAGGCACTTGCTTTTTCAGCCTTGTCAGCACCTGTCACATGCACACTCAACTTTGCAGAAATTACGGGCATCCTGTCGAAGATTTCTAGTGAAGCAGAAAGCACGTGAATGTTACTGTTCAATCATTCACTTTCCACACGCAACATCAGCCAACGGGTACCACATATAACTTTGCCAAAAATCTCTGACAAAGTTTAGACACGTGAAGCTTGCAGCTCCCATTACATCGCTATGACCAAGATAGGTAAAAGAATAGCAAAGCAACAACACTAACAAAGTTTAGACACATAAATTTTGAAGGTCTAGCTACCATATTATTACCCACAAGGGTAAAGGAACAGGACCATTGTTGGATAATTGGAAAGTCCCTGTGGGTCAACCTCTGTGCTCTGTGGCAAGGTAGACTAGCAAACAGGCCTAACCTTTACTCACATTCGAGAAAACACTCCCAACAAGATTGCTTGCTTCAAGATCGAAGAGGCACCGTCCTCCGAATCTCGAGAGCCAGACTCCCAACATAATTACTTTCTCAAAAAACGACGAGACACCGCTCTCAGAATCTCGAGAGCCAGACTCCTAGCAGGATTGCTTTCTCAAAAATCGAAGAGGCACCGTTCTCCGAATCTCGAGACAGATCCCCAACATGATTGCTTGTTCGAAAACCGAAGAGGCACCGCTTTCTCAACTTCGAAAGCCTCTTAGATAAAGCTTGTCTGTAATCCTCACACCGCTTTCTCAACTTCGAGAGCCAGATCTCCTTGGATAAAGCTTGTCTGTAATCTTCACACGTAACATCAGCTTTCCAGATACCACAGACCACTTTTTCAAAGTGCTATGACAGAGTTAAAACACGTGAAGCTGGCAGCTCCCACTACCGTGCTATGACCAAGCAGGGTAAAAGAATAGTATTACTCCTTGTTAGGGAGACTCCTATATATGTCGACCTCCATCCTCAACTGACAGGCAGACCTGCAAAAATGCTCAACCCTTCTTCATATCTGAGAGGGCACTCCCAACGAAGCCTCTCGAAATACTCAGCTTTCTTTCCCCCCGAGAATACCTCTGCAAACAAGCTACACTAGAGCAAGAATATCTCATATCATCAGGGTTAAAAGTAAGAGTATCCCATATCATGATTTTTCCCTGTCTTTTCCTTTGGCCTTGTTCTTACCTGCAAGACAAGGAGAAAGAGAGCAATCAGTCAGCACTTGGAATCAAGCTTCCAGTCCGGAACTGACTGCCTGGAACCCCATTGCTCTCGAGTACTCATCTTCAACATCTTATGCTTCCTGAGAAGATACCACATCTGCCTGAGGAACAAATAGGGCAAGTGAGAAGGATACAAGGAAGCATGTGGAGACAAGCGCAACAGAACACGTGCCGATACATCCACTACTTTGTCAACAGCAAAAGTATCCCATATCAGCAGGGTCGAACGTACTCTAGATTTGATGGACTTGTTTTGACCCTCAAATTCTTCAGTCGGCCTTATACTCTGGCGGAAACAAGAAAACCCTCCAGCCCAGTTCAAGAATAAGTCTGTGGAAAGTTACTTCTTCAAAAGCAAAAGTATCTCATATCACCTTTTCTCCTTTTCTTCTCTTTATCCTTCATGCTACCTGCAAGATAAGGAGAAGGATAACAATCAGCCGGAACTCGAAATCAAACTTCCGATCTGGGACTGATTGCTTGGAGCTCTGATTGCTTACCTTGTCTGTCACCTCTTTCAGCAGATCCCCTAGCTCGGCGACTTGGGGGACTCCTACTACATGGTTTGTATCGCGCTTGACCAAGCCTGAAACTACAAGTAAGCGTTAAGTGAAATTGATACATTACCTTGTGCATCTCCACCAGTTAAAGATACCACCCCTGGAGGGAGGAAGAGTAATTCCAAAGAAGATGCCACATCTACCTATGAGACAGATAAGGCAAGTGAAGACGATACCACACTTCGGTACTTAAAAGTTTCGTGATTACGAGATCATTCTTCCACAATATTTCCTAATGTCATTTGTACTAAATCATTCACTTGTACTCACTAAAGGAGAGCTCGAACCTATATACTGTGTAAACCCTTCACAATTAATGAGAACTCCTTTACTCTGTAGACGTAGCCAATCTGGGTGAACCACGTACATCTTGTGTTTGCTTCCTGTCTCTATCCATTTACATACTTATCCACACTAATGACCGGAGCAATCTAGCGAAGATCACAAACTTAATATTTAAGATGATATTCTTTGGTGTATGCTTTTCGCAAACGATATAGTGTTGATAGATGAAACGCAGGAAGGGGTAAACGCGAAACTTAACCTTTGGAGAGAAGTGTTGGAATCTAAAGGTCCTCGCCTAAGCCGATCAAAGACAGAATATATGGAGTGCAAGTTCAGTGCAAACGGAGGCCAAAATGAGTTAAGGGTGAGGATCGAAGATCAGGAAATACCAAAGAGCGACCGTTTTCGCTACCTAGGATCTATCTTGCAAAAGAACGGAGAATTTGATGGAGATCTCACCCATAGAATACAAGCTGGATGGATGAAGTGGAAGAGTGCATCCGGCGTGTTGTGTGACCGTCGTAGGCCATTGAAGCTCAAGGGAAAATTTTATAGGACGGCAATAAGGCCGGTAATGCTGTATGGCATAGAATGTTGGGCGGTGAAGCATCAACACGTAGGTGTAGTGGAGATGAGGATGCTTCGTTGGATGTGTGGGCACACGAGAAAGGATAAGATTAGGAATGAGGATATCCGAGGTAAAGTAGGAGTAGCCGAAATTGAAGGAAAGAGGAGAGAAAATCGGTTACGGTGGTTTGGACATGTGCAAAGAAGGCCTACTGACGCTCTGGTTCGAAGATGTGACCACGGGACAGAGGTTCAGGGCCGAAGGGGTAGAGGAAGACTTAGGAAAACTTTGGAAGTGACCCTAAGAAAAGACTTAGAGTACTTGGATCTAACGGAGGACATGACACAAACCCGAGCGCAATGGCGTTCTAGGATTCATATATTTAGCCGACCCCACTTAGTGGGAAAAGGCTTTGTTGTTGTTGTTGTTGTTGAAACAATTTTCGACATCTGATTATTTTTTCAAGAACAATTATTCACAAGGTACATGAACGATTTCAATGGATGAACCACATTATAGAATGGCGAAGAAGGGAGTATATGGGGACTTGGTATGTGTACGATGAAGAGTGAAAAAATTTCGATGTTGATCTTGTAACTATATCCAGAATGTGCAGCCCAAATGCTGTCTGACGGTTAAGTTAATGAATGATTTGAGTCAAACAGTGGGCAAGAGAATTCAAGTGGGTAGATTGTTTTACCGTACATGAATCCTAGATGAGTGTATTTATACCGTGAGAGAGATTTTTTTTAAGGATAAAATTCTCGTTCTAAGCCACGAGAATCTTAGAGGATATCTAGTAAGTAGATATTGCGTTCTCTTAGGAGTTGTGATTACTTGCGTCGCATGCTTATCCCTAGATTGTAGGGACTCCAAGACTTATAGAATCTGATTCTGCCCATATCCGGATCAGATCGTGTGTTCTGCGAAACAAGCATGGTCATCCAGCAGAGTCACTAGGACTCCGCTTGTTGCCTCGGAGTAGAGTGATGGTGGCACCCTGCTCCGTCTGATACAATTTCATCTGAAGTTGGTGAGTTCATGATCGAACCTATGAGGTAATTGTATTCGAATCAGCCTTATTTTGGTCTTGAAAAATTATAGTCCCACAATGATCCAAACTCAATTATTACAAAGTGTTGTTACTCAAAAGTGTGAACCCAATTGCACACAATTGAAGCATGAGAAATGTTAAGGAGACTCTCAAGGTGGAACTTTTTATGAACTCTGAGTTTAACTTTATTTCCCGTGCTAATATTATAAAACATTGTGCAAAAAGTATGAGCCTTAACATTTCTCTTAGAAGCAATGAATAAGATGTCCTAAGAATAAAAACAAACTTTGCTAAAAATTCCTAAGTTATTTTTCGGCTACAAGCCTAAATATCTTATCTTTTTTTTTATCTACTAAACTTTTATTTTGTTTTTTTTTTCTAACAAAAGATATTAAACTACAGAGATAAGATTCGAACACTAGACCTCAAAAGATTTTTCTTATTTGATTAAACTGTCGATTTTCCCTTTGAACTTTCACCAAACTTTTGATTTACCCATGAACTTTTAAATTGGAAAATCAAGGACTTAAACTAATTGTTTAGGCCCATTTCTCCCTTACCGTTAGTTTTCCATAAATTTCAGCCAAATTAACGTTAACTCTTATCTTGTGCACACCACATGACTCTCATTTGAGAATGAAAATGTTACTTCGCTAGACCTTCAGACGCAAACACTATAGATTCACACATATTTGCACAAGTCAACGCTTTAAAAATCTAAGGTTTTCAATTATTTTAAAGAACGAAGCGACCAAACTATTCTCACATATTGTGCACATATTTTCATTTAACAGAAATTTGGATAGAATAAATAAAAAACTAACAGTTGGAAAAATTGGTCAGAATAATTAGTTCAAGTCCTTGATTTTTCAATTTTTCAATTTTTCAATTTAAAGATAAATAAAAAATTAAGTGAAACTTTATAGGGAAAATCGGCAGTTTACACTTTTTTCTTTGCCAATTGGAATTGGTAATGTTACTTGGAACCTGGGTAGCCCAGCAAACCGACTGGACTAAGTAAGTAACACATAAATTCACACAATTCGATACTTTTTCCACAATCTCGATCAAATTACAGACCAAAAGAATTTTCCCAAAACTTTAAGAACGAACCCCTTTGCTACTTTCTCTTCCTCACAGTTTGTTTCTCTGAGCTCTCCAATGGCTTCCACCCTCTACCAATACTCAATCACTCAGCAAAACCAAGCCCTACCAAACACCCACCACCTCCTATCCTGCGACTGTTTCATCTTCCACTTCAACTTCACCCACCAACTCCAACTTTTCTTCCCCCAGGACTTGATTGTCCCACTCAATTCAATCCAACAATCGTTCCTTGTCCCCTTTCATGTGTTTTTCTCACAGACCCGAGAAACAATCGAGACCATTCTATCCGGGACTGGAGTTTCCATGGACTTTGTGGAGACTCTGGTGCCGGAAGTTTATGCTTTGGCCGTGGAGATTACCCGGAACTCTGAAAATGCTGAGCCGATAGTAGTCCCGCTGGATTTGGATGTCCTTGCTGTGACCCCTTTTGATGACCGGGAACAGATTGAGAGGGCTATTGTGGAATCTGGGCTGGTTTATAATCCTGTCCCGGCCGCCAAGTCATTGGGTGCCGGACTAAAGACTGTAAATATTGAGAATTTGGGTGTGAGCAAGGAATGTAGCATCTGTTTGGAGGAGCTTTCGACCGGATTGGAGGTTGTGCTCATGCCCTGCAATCATCTGTATCATAAAGATTGCATTGTTGAATGGCTGAAGAGAAGTCACATGTGCCCCTATTGCCGCTTCAAGATGCCCACTTGATTGCATTGGATTGGATTGGATTGCGAAAGGTAAATTCTTGAACTTGAATTTGGGATATCTTGTATTGGATTGGATTAGTGATTGACGTGATTATATTAACCAGTTGGTGTTTCTCAGTTGCCACACCTGCTCGCTTGATCACATTGGCCTAACGGGATTATGATCGAAATCGCGGTGTTTGATAGCTGGTGGCAAGGTTCTTGTCCTGGTATGGCCGCTTCTCTATAAATTTTGTGTGTTTGCGTATTGATATGTGATCATTCATATAAATCCATAGCAATTATTGATTTGTATATCACTTTTAACTAAAGGTCAATCCAAGTTTCTAACCAACACGAAGGAACTAATGATTTAATTGATTGCATTGAGCCATTCAGCTTTCTGCTATGTTACCGACGACGGAGGGAGTCTTATGGAAAGTTTCCGGTGTTGTGCTTGGAACTGAAGTGCAGGGGACTTGATGCATTAGCAAGCTGCTATGAGTATCTGAGCCAAGTGCACGAAGGCTAGATAGAAAAAATTCGGCGTTCATAGTTTAAGGTAAATAGAAAATGCAGCACAAGTTTATATGTAATGTGTAATGTAAGAGTGGTTTCTTGAGTCTTGGCAAAGACGAATGTCATTGTATTCGTTATCGACAATGCTAAAAGATTTTTGTCCTCTTTACTATGAACGAACGCTTTGCTTACGTTACAAATCAAAGGCATTCAAGGAGAAAAAAGGAAAAAGATATTAACACTGTACACAAAAAAGAAAGCCAAAAAAAAAAAAAAAAAAAGAGTAGTGCACAGCTTCTTCTCTTCAATTGTACAAGGGTGTTTCTATGCAGATACTATTTTCTTCTTTGCCTCAGATCAGTTAAAAGTTCCCGCCGCGTCGCTCTTGGATTGGTTTATTTGAGCCAAGGAGTAGTACCAAACTGCCAGGGCTTGTCAGCCAGTTAGTGGATGATCATGTTATTTGCGAGTTTGTGCAGGAGCAGACCATTCAAGCAAGCAGGTTGGTTCCAGAGTTTTTCATAGCAAAGAGGGATTTGTTGTTTTGGATTCGGGTTTAAGTTGATTTGGTGAAGGGTAGTTGTTTATCTCCTCGTTCCAAGGCGTCTCTCCATTGTCTGTACCTCACTCCTAGCTTGTCATACGTCACCGGCCAATTCCAGACATTTGCCCCGTTGTTCATTCGCTCTTGTTGACCTAGCACGAGCCTTAGATCCTCGTTCAAAACCTGTGGATTGAACACAAGAAATTTTGTAAGCAGGAATGCGAGAAAAAAAGGTTATGTGAAAAGTAACGTATGTCACAAACAATTTTGTTTACCTGTTGGGCAAAATGCCTCCACATAAAGTTCATGAATGGAACGTGCTTCAGCACGGGCGCAAAATCCAGTGACATTCTGTATAATAACCTTGTTTTACCTCTCGAAGAAGGTAAGCATACATGGAGTTGATGAAGATGTGTGGAACACTGTTTAGTACTCTGCCCTTCCAGTTTTCCCGGTTTTGAGATCCCGATGGTTGAATTTACCATACAAGGTGGTCGAAATTCCATATCTATAGGATAAGGGTCCCAATATCCTTGGAGGCCAGACGTAGGCGTCAAGAATTTCACGAAGCTGAAAATTCAGATCATTCACCACATTAAGTCCTGATGGAAAGGATTTGTTGTGAAACAACGCGCTACAACAGAAGCAACTCCACACTGATGGATAGATATTCGATTCTACAAAAAAGAAACAAGAAACAAACCTAGGAACACTCCATCCCTTCGCGAAGGTGGACGTGTGAGTGAAAGGAGCATGAGCGAGATCTAAAAGGTTATCAAGAAGCAGCCCATGTTCCACTGGGAGTTCTATGACGAGCTGCCAACAACAGTAGAAAAATGTTACAACACTCGTCCACGTATAGAAACAATCACTAAACCTTGTTTTAGAAGAGGTAAAAGGATAAGAATTTTATCTGTAGCATACCTCGGCATGGATTTGAAATCCTGCAGGAGGTTGTAAAGAAGGAAGGGTGGCTGACGGAGGATCAGCACCGGGCCAAATCCACAACATTCCATCTTTCTCGAAACATGGCAATGACTTAATCTTCACTTTGTGTAATCGCGTAGATGGCATTTTTTCACATGTTCCATCGGTTGAATACTCCCACCCTGAAATTTATCCATCACAATGTTGTCAAACTGTTGAGTCCTATAATCATAAAATGTCCATTGTCGTACTTTATGACCTAAATATAGCGCAAATGGCAATGCCCCTTAAACATGTCACTAACCATGGTAAGGGCACGTGATACGGCCCTCATTTACTGAGCCGAGGTCAAGAGGGCAAGCTCTGTGCGCACAAGTATTCTGCACACATCCAGGTTTCCCATCTTTTCCACGAAAGAGAACCCATGGTTCCTCAAAACAATCAAGTGGCACCTGAAAAAGGAAAATCGATGAGACTCTTGTTATAAGACATACTAGAAAACAAGTTCTCCAAAAGATTAACTCCGCAGAAGAAGTGTAATCCGATAGATAATATCAAACTCCATAATGTTCAAACTATAATATAGCAACGAAAACCTATGCCACTGAACTAACTATGTTTTTTGTTGTTGTTGTTAAGGCTGATGTAGCTAATGCACAAATAATGAATGACAAATTCGAAGAACTAGCCTACCATGGTATCATCTTTCAGGTCAGTGGTGAAGGCAACAGGATACCAAAAATTCTTCAATCGGGGATGGTAGGATTGAACTGGACCTGAAACGTTCAAGCTTTTTCGAGGAGGCTTCCTTTTTACAGAATCTAGAGATTGCGTAGAAGTGCTGGGAGAAGGGGATCCTTCCTCGGAAGATGTAGTTGCTCTATCCTGTAACAGCTTATCATTCACTAATTCTTCCATGTAAGCCAATTTATCCAACGCTGTGGAAACCCTTGCTTCCGATATATGAACCTGTTGTAAATCAATTTCAATAGTAAGCCTCTGATCAGCTGAATGGTCTAGAACTAATTAATCTTCGTAAGTGCTACTCAATTTTCAAGGCGGATAAATGGAAGGCAATTTCAAGTTATTTGCAAGTTACAAGGTTTTATATCTTCAGGTGTTAAAAAATTATGTACCTGTCTATGAGCCTCCCCTAGTTCTTCTTGCAACTCTGCGAGCTCCTTTTTGACTGTACCTATAGACTTATATTCTCGGGCTAGAGGATTTAGAACGTCCACAACCTGAGCAGCCATACTCGAGTGTAAGAATCCCAACGGAAAATTTCAAAAGCTAATAAGATAATTACTAACTAAACAATAGTTTCCTCCCATGAATCAATGCTCAATGCGCATCACTAGCATTTTTCAAGATTTTGAGATTCGAACTTGATATATCGTCTAGAATCCAGATAGAAGTTACTCATATTAGCACTCTGACCTTTTCATGGAGGAGCATGATTGCGAGCACATCTTGCCGAGCTCGCCAATCACAATACTGTATATCAAATCTAGCAACTTCCAAGGCCTGGTTTGCATCCAGAAACTTGCCCTTAGATTGTGGAAATTTCGACCTTGGATCCTCCACATCAAAGAGTGTGCTCCAAGCATTCTTCTTCTCTATATCTGACTGCTCTCCGAATACAGCAAATACTCGAAATCCTCCTTTCACACCCTGAAATTTAACACACCCAACCACCTAAGCCACCACATGATAATTTGGTCTACATTCATTAGATAAAGATCATAAGCACTAGTTTCAATCGACAACTCAATTAACCAACAAACCAACTAAATTCCCCTTCAAAATTAGCTTGTGCCCACTTAAATAAAGGTGAAACCTATCCAAATTTGTATACTTTTCCACTAAGCACTTATCAAACACACTAGATATGGGCTTGTTTGGAAATGCTTATCCAGAAAACACTTATCCACATAAGCAGTTTGAACTTTGAAGAACGACCGAAACTTGAAATAAAAACCCTAAAAGTCGCTTTTGCAATACATGAACACTTATAATATGTCATACCACACATTATCATAAGCACTTTCGATTATCTAAACCGCTTTCGAAAAAAGGCCCCTAACATGCATTATTCCACATTTCAATGTACAAGTCTCTCAGAATTGATAAGTGAAGTCTGAATTCGTACCTTCCTGGTGCTAAGCTTGGTCGTTCTGCAAAAAGATATTGGCAGAGATAGAGCTGCAGCTGTGGCTACAATGGTCATGGCGTTTGAAGCTGACAGACTCATGGCATAGAGAGAGAGAGAGAGAGAGAGAGAGAAAAACGTAAGAGATATTGGTGTCACAAATTTATTGTTGGAAAGTTTTGTTGATAAGTGGCTACTGTAGCCCGCGATCTCAGTTCTCCTCCCACGACACGCCACGTGGATGCAGTTGGATAACACGTGGCAAGCTCTAGTTCCACATGCTATTTGCTTGTGTTGAGGAGTATCTGGCAGAAGTGGGGCCCATATATGGTGCCAGCTCGGATGACCAAGATATCCTGATCTATCCACCCCGTTTAGTGTATTTTGTCTTTGCACTTCGATTTTTCAAGTGGATTGGGTTTCGAAGTGGGTGGGGGCTACACCTCTAATTTTATTTTATTTTTCAATTAAATGATAAATTTGTTATATTAGTTACCGATGAAGGTCGAACTTACGTCATCATGCAAGAGCACAAGTCTTTTTCACTACTGTGGTAAAATGCCACATGCTAATTTTTTAAATGTGGAACGTCCCGGGTTCGATGCTTCGAGCTGGTGAGTCTATTTAATTATGGTCACGGCTTACAGACTTGACTGTGGCTACGGTTCACGGACAGAATGAAATTCCCCATAACTGTACCTAAAATGAGTAAATAATCGAAACTTACCATCAATTGTCCTTTTTTTCTTGTTTTTTTTTCACTTTTTTATTTAAAAAAAAAGAGATAAATTGTTTGGAAAAGGGTGATTGTTTGTGATCAAAGATGTTGATGGTTGTGAATTGTGATTAGTGCTTAGTGTGTAGCATCTTATTTTCAAGTCAGTTAAAATTTTGAAAAGAGAGAGTATACGCTTTGACATGCTTAATGGGTTGGGCTCAATTTCGCTGTCGGGTCAGTACAACGTCAACTTTGGCCCAGGCATTTACTCGCTGCTAGACCTGTAAACGGGTCGGGTTTATTGGGTTTGGGTCGGGTTCGCTTTGACATGCTTAATGGGTTGGGCTCAATTTCGCTGTCGGGTCGGTACAACGTCAACTTTGGCTCGGGCATTTGCTTGCTGCTAGACCTGTAAACGGGTCGGGTTTATTGGGTTTGGGTCGGGTTGAACCCGACCCGTTAAGTTAACAAGTCACTCTAACCCAACCCGTTAAGCTAACGGGTCACCCGTTTCACCCGTTAACATCTCTTAACAATTATTTTTATTTATTTTTGCATAGAGTTTATATTTTGTTGTTAAGACTTTATTGAAATTACTAAAACATCCTCAACTAAAGGGTGTTAACGGGTCTAACGGGTTGACCCAAAGTGATCCGTTATTTAACGGATTGTTAACGGGTTGACTCGTTAGCGACCCGACCCATTAAGCATCCACCCAAATGCTAATATTAACGGGTTGGGTCGGGTCCAAAATACCAGGTCTACTCACTGCAATGGTTTGATTGTTGTTATGCCTCGCGGGATGGGATGAAAAAGGATAATGTTTGTCTCTTTTATGGGGAGACTTAGGTCATCTCCAACCGAAGGGTACAGAAGGCCAAATGGCCGAAAATAGTCCGAAAACCGTCTCTAACCGAGGGTCAGGCCAGAGGGCTCTAGAATCTGGGAGGGCCCCACAGAATCGGGAAGGGCTGAAGGGCTGGCCACTTCCAGCCAGCCAGCCTGCCCCAAGCTGGCCATTTTTTTTTTGAAGTGTTGGATTTCCTGTCGGTTAAAACCGACAGGAATAGTATAGAATATAATGAATTAAAGCTAACGGCTACTGGGATATTTATTAATTAGTATTAGTGTCGGTTATAACCGACACAAATACTAATTTGAATTAAAGCTAACTGCAGCTAGCTGTTGTATTCAAATTATTATTTTTTTTTGAATTTAAACCTTTTTTAACTTCTATAAATATGATGAAGCTCTTTCAATTCTTCACTTCATTTGCAATATTTCCTTCAATATATTTTTCAACATTTCCTTCAATATATTTTTCAATATTTCCTTCATCTGCAATATTTCTTTCAATTTTTCAATAATTTCCTTCAATATTTTTCAATAATTTAAATAATAAATTATGTTTGGCCTTATGGCCCTCGGTTGGAGACGGTTTTTTGTGACAGGGCTAAAACGAGCCCTCTGGCCCTCTGGCCCTCGGTTGGAGACGGAGGCAAATATGGCCCTGTACTGTTCATTAAAATATTAATATCTTGGAGAATCTTGGAGGGCCAGAGGGCTAAAACGAGCCCTTTGGCTAGCCATCGGTTGGAGATGGCCTTACTTGTCTTCTCACTTGCGACTAACAAACTTTTACCGTTCCATCATTATAATCGAAATTGTTCATTCACTTTATTATTATTTAAAGATCAGACATTAAAAAAATTATCCAATTTCGAGATCATCCAACCATTCATATGCATAAAACAAATAGACAGTCAAGAGGTGGTACATGCTACGAAAATTGTTGATTGGTTTTACACGTATGGATAACTAAATGATCTCCATTGAATGATTTTTTTTACAAATATAATCTTTAGATGATGATAAAGAGAATGAACAATTCAGATTATAATATTCATACAATAAACGTTCGTTAATCATAAGTAAAGGGCAAGGTAAGTCTGGCCATGGGGGAACAAGCATTATCCAACGAGAAAAGTGTTGCAATTCGTGTTGTTTGTTCATTTGGATACTAAACGTTCTTAAGAGAAAATTTGGTAGAAATGTTTTTAGTGCTTTTTACCTAAGCACATTCTATGTGCATTTTTTTTCTAAATTACTTCTAGGAAGTCTATGAATTTAGTTTGGTTTTGGCTAATGTCCGGTCAATTTTGTTTGGTTTGGAGAATAGAGGAGAAGATAAGAAGATTGCAAGAGAAGCAAAGGCGAAGACAAAAAAGAGAGGAAGAGGTGAAGAGAGAAGGTGGTGAACGGAGAGAGGAGGATGAGATAGAGTAAGTAGGCAACTCAAAGTGAAGGACAAATTTGCATCCACCTTACGGGTGTGCTCACTCATGTGTGAATAACATACTTTAATTGTATAAATTTCAAAATTCAGACTCATCTACTTAAATAATTAATTAATAGGAACTTGATAAGTTATCTTTACGCATACAACAAATTGATAAGTATAGTAACCATTTACATTCTTATGATAGAGTATCATTAGTTTGACACATATGGATGATAATCATCAAAGTGATTGATATTCTACAAAGACATTCCTTAAATGATGAATAAGAAATAGAAAAACTCTTACATTGACAATGGTACGATTATCAGAGTTAATTGGACAAGAAAGTGCATACTGTGCAACTATGGTTGAATGTAGTATTACCACAAAATAAAAATAATGTTAGAATAGTGTTATTTACACATCATTTTTATTTCTCGCACTCTTTCTCAATTCGATCCTTAGATTAAATAAATTAAAAAAAAATCAATGTCTAAAAATTAATGTAAACACGAATATTCCTGCAATGAATGAGACAAGAACACGTGTGCAAAATAATATTTATATTAATGATTTAAGGGTTACAATCTCTTCTAAAAATTTAGCCTCTGATTTGATCTTCGTAATGTGTAGATTTGTGGATTGTGCTGTTGATCCAAGGGCATTCGAGGCTTGATCTTAGGATAAACAGGTGATGAACGATGAACGCTTTCTTCAAAGGGGCCGTCGGGGCTTGATCTTGAATTGTGGAAGTTCTTCAAGGGCCGTCGGGGTTTGATCTTGAAGGAGGAAGTTCTTCAAGGGCCGTTGGGGCTTGATCTTGAAGGAGGATTTGACGAAGAATGAAGAAAGCTTTCTTGGTCCTTAGGGATTTGCTTGGGAGCTTTAGAGTTTCAAAGCTTCAAGGTTTTGGTGTTTTCTCCTTTTTTTTTGATCCTTTGATGGAAGAGCCTATTTATAGGCTTTGAGAATGAATCACCACCATCCTTTTTTTTGGTGAAGTAAGTGGATGTTGTACATGAAGTGAGTGGATGTTGTAGGTGAAGTAAGTGGATGATGTAGGTGAAATGAATGGAGGTTGTAGGTGAAGTAAGTGGATGTTGTAGGTGAAGTAAGTGGATGATGTAGGTGAAATGAATGGAGGTTGTAATTTTAATGCATTGGTCAACATTTATTTCATCGAAATTTCGATGTCTACAAATGCCCCCACTTCAAGGCGTGTTGTATACATGTGATTGTCACGTGTAGAAGATGCGTTTTGAAGTCCCCTGATGTAGATGTCGATCTCAGGGCTTTCAAGGCTTGATCTTGAAACGGACTGGAAATTTCTTCAAAGGCCGCTAAGGCTTGATCTTGAATTGGGCTTGAAAATTTCTTCAAGGGCCGTCGAGGCTTGATCTTGAATGAAATTGGACCACAAGGAGCTTCATGTGGTAAATGATCTTTGGCTTTGGTAATGGATGAATCGACACATATTTTGTTGCGCTTATTGACTTTCCATAACTTCGATCTTGAACTAGGTTGGAAGGTTTTTTAGTTTCCTCCAATTGTTGATTTTCCACAAGCTTAATCTTGAACTTGATTGGGGGGGTTTCTTCTGCCGACTTGCGCCGAATGTCCAAATTTACTCCTTTTATCTGGAGGTGAATTTGGTTCAAAGATGGCGAACACTTGATCTTGAATCAGACTTGTGATTTCTTCTAGGGTCATTGGGGCTTGATCTTGAATTTCAATAGGACCGCGAGCAGTTTCAGGATTTAGACACATGGCAGGTAGGCATGAGATGGAGGTGACAGTCTGTTTCTTTGTTCAATCTTTCCAATTCATTTTGAAGAGGGTCAGGGGATGAGGTTAGAGGCTGCAAAAAATTTGCTCTGAAAGATCAAGGAAGTTCGCGGCATTTTCATATGAACCCCGAGCAATTTGGTTAACGGTATGATCTTCAAGGGTTGTCGAGACTTTACTTTTCGACGACAGTGCCAACGAAAGGCTGTTGAAGCTTATCGAGCTCTTTGATTATAGCAACGATGACGGGCTTGAATCTGACTTAGACTCCTCCGTCTGGATTATGCAGTTCTGCCGAGAAGGGTGTCTTGCTATAATGATTTGTTTCAGCTCATTGTGTTGCATTCTTCTTTGCTTGTTTCTTTCGCATAGCATAAGTGGTGCACAACCTTTTGCATTTAAATAGTCCTTCAGAGCATCACTTCACAACGACTCATCCATGCTTGGCAGCTTCGGTGTAAAGAGCCAACATCTTATCAACTGTCCTGAAGTATTTGATGAGGAAATTCGAGACCTATCAACAGTTGAAGATGAGCACTCGAGAGCAATGCTAGGTAAGCAACCAGGCAAAGGTTCCGGGCAATCAGTTCCCGATTGGAAGTTTGATTTCAGGTTCTGACTAATTGATTTCTTTCTCTTTATCCTGTAGGCAAGAGCAAAGGCAAAGGAAAGGACATGGGAAAACCATGATATAAGATACCTTTGCTATCGACCTTAATGATATGAGATACTTTTGCTTTTGAAGAAGTAGCAGATGATCAGCACATGTATTTGTTACGCTCGTCTCCACATGCTTCGATGCATCATTTTCACTTGCCTCATCTGTTCTCCAGGCATCTGGTATCTTCTTTGGCAGTGCATCAATGATTGAAGATAAGTACTTGAGAGTAGTGCTAGGTAAGCAATCAGGGAAGGGGTTCCAGGCAGTCGGTTCCAAATTGGAAAGTTGATTCTAAGTGCCGGCTGATTACTCTCTTTCTCCTTGTCCTATAGGGAAGAACAAGAACAAAGAAAAGGACAGAGGGAAAACATGCTATAAGATACTCTTGCTTTCGACCTTGATGATATGAGATACTTTTGCTTTAGTGTGACTTGGTTGAAGAGGTATTTTCAGGGAGGAAGAAAACTGAGTATGTTGAGAGGTTTAGTTGCAGATGTATTCTTGGCAAGGAAGAAGAGTCAGGCATTTATATTTTCAGGGAGGAAGAAAAGTGAGTATGTTGAGAGGTTTGGTCACAGATGTATTCTTGGCATGGAAGAGGAGTCAAGCATTTTGGATATGTGCCTTGCCATAGAGGATGAAGGTCGACCTATATAGGGAGTTCCTGATAGCTGGTAGTGCGGATGCGGCATTATCACCCACGCTCATTGGCAAAAGTGTGGTGGTTGAAATAGTGAACTTCACGCGTTTTCAACTCTGTCAGAGATCTTTGAAAAAGTTGCATGTGCTATCTGACAAGTTGAGGTTGAGTCTGAAAAGTGTTGACGAACTTTATGCAGGAAAATCTGGCTTTTGAAATTCAGAGAGCGGTGTCTCTTCGATTTTTGAATTGGTGGTTGTGTTACCTCTCCTTTTATAGAGGTATCGGTCACATCCCACATGCATACTTTGAAGATTGCTCACTCGTGAAAATCGTCTTCGGTGTATTTCTGAGATTTTACTCCATCTAACATTTTTCTTTTACTGTTTCTGAAAATGGCTTACCTGTATAACATTTGCTTAGATTTGAGTCTCAGGAGCGATATAAGCGCGCCGCGTTAGGGTAATATATGGCACCCATTCTTCTTATCTTTTAATGGCCCTCTTACTATTGAAGACTCCGTGATGAGGGATGCAACAACGGCTACGGTTGTAGCTAGGAACCTCCTCACTCTTAGAGATGACATGCTACTTTCAAGACGGTCCGATGAGTTGGCTGTTCAAGACTCCCGGGGCTCTTAGTGTTCAGTGTGCGGGCTCTTTGTCCAACATGGGCCAACGCCTACTGGCTCGAACTTGCCAAGTTGAATCATTAACAGCCAAGGCGGCCAATCTTAGACAAGAGATTAGACGACTCAAGCGCGAGAATAGAGAGTTGCGTATGCTTGCAAATAATTATTCAACGAGCATGAAGAGAAAGCTTGATCAGCTGCAGGAATCTGAAGGTCGGATTCAAAGTGACCATCAGAGGTTTGTGGCTGTGCTCCAGAGGCATTTTCTGCATTTGTCATCTAGAGTTCGACCAAGTATTGAGGCTCTGAATAATCAACCTCTGGTGCCTCTTCTTCATGGAGTTCCACCAAGTATTGTGGCGTCACGTGAGCAACCTTTATGAAGGCTCCCTTTTTTTTTCTTTTTTTTTTGTTGTACATGTTTGTAATTTCTTGAAGATATCAATAGACATGCTTTATTTCATTTAGTGTATTGTGCCAAACATAAATAAAACGTATATCTTACCAGGACGTGTTACTTCCCTATTTTTCTTTTTGTATTTTATTTTATTTTTTTATAAATCATATTTTCCAAGATGGTGCAGTGCACCATCCCATCACCCTTTATTTTTTTTTTCAAACGGTGCTTGATGCACCATGTTCCCTTATTCTCTACTTTTCAATCATTCTGTTGCCACCACCTTTGTTTTTTTTTTTGACTTGCTAACAGTAGCATGCACTTGTGAGTAGTGGCTTGAAGATGGCACGGCTGGGTTCCTCAGTGGGCTTCCTTGCTGTACTGCACTCTCTGCATGCGGACCATTTTCATTTGCACAGTCACTGCACTAACAGTTTTTATTTTTATTTTTTATGATATATATATATATATATATGTGTGTGTGTGCGCTGCATGGGATGAAATGAGACAATCTGCAATGGGAGAGTTGTGGCTGTGTGTCGTAGAGACAATGGAGTACCGATTATGGTGAAGCGGGGGAATTGAACGACAAGCTGAAGCTCCACTACTCGATGCTGTGAATCTCTGTGCTTCCTGATTCGACCTGGAAAACCCAACGTATACGAAATTTGCTTACGTACATGCCTAGATCAAGAGAGGATGATAAGAATGGGTCTTTGGGTTTCCGATTAGAGTATGAAACCGAGACATTGATGACCCTACTAGACCCATCGTACTCAATCCACGAGCTTACCAGATCGCTGCTCTTGAGATTGATGTCAACGGAGCCTAAATCGCTGACATGCGTTGACACCATGGAGTTCAGATCCAATCCGACGTGGTTCCTGTTGATGTCTTTGAATCTGGAGGGTGTCAGAGAGTGTTGGGTCAAGCTTGGAACTGGCATAGTTGGAGATGCAACTTAATAATATCCCAGCATCAATGAACACCTCTGGGAAGGACGTGAGGAAACCCATATGATGATGAGGGAGAGACCTCGACGGTGTACACCGGAGCAATCATGAAGGCGTAGTTGATGGCGAATTCTGTGAGGAGAGCTTCGACGAGGAAGATGAGTATACCCTATGCACTCGCAAGTTCTGACGTATGGTAGATTAGAGTAGCCACCATGGCCTTCCCAAGTACGTCACTTCGAACCTTGTGAAGACAAGCTTCTATTCGAGGACGATCTTGCAGTCGGGATGATAATGGTCCCGATCTCGTGCTTGAACTACCCTCTAGGAGCAGTGATGAAGGCTCGGAAGAGCAGAAGGTGACGGAAAGTTGGGTCATTGACCCAACAATTATATCTTTTCAAATTAGCATTGTAACCTTTTGCTAATACCCAACGGTTGCTGCATGTTTTACAACATATATGATCTTTGGGTAATTGGTGTTTGTATTAGATATGTCCATTGGACATAATGATGCAATGTGTTGTATCCCATGGTGAAAAGACATACTCAAATCAAATGATGTGTCTAAAGGGTGTAATTCTCTCTATATATAGTGGTGACATTAGTAGAAAAGAATCATTCAGAAATTTGTTGTCTACATAATTTCTTTGCTTTCTTTTCTCTCCTCATCACATTTATACAATTTCTTTCTAGTTATTTTTAAGGGAATACAATTCGGTTTTGCTAATCGAATATTCCATACTTTGTTGTATCCTGGAAGTGATTTGCCAAGAACCCTTTAGCAAACTCATTCGAGTGGGGGCAAATAACACTTTAAGGAAACGATTCAAGTCGTACCTCAAAGTCATTATTCGGATTATTCTCCATATTTCTATATTTAATCTAACAATCTTAAAGTGTTATTTTCGTTATGGATAACAAATCTGATAACATGGCTTTGAAGATTATCAATCAAGATGTCTACAAGTTAGACAAATTTGATGGATCAAATTTCACCCGATGGAAGGACAAGATGCGTTTCATGCTTACTGTTCTAAATATCATATATGTGTTGGACCCGAAATTGGAGCCTATTCGTGAACCAAGTGACAAAGACTCGGACAATATAGTTGCCGATCGAAAGAAGCGTGAAGAAGATGAATTGGTATGTCGAGGACACATCTTGGGCGCATTATCTGATCGTTTATATGACCTGTATGCACACATTCAATCTCCAAAGGAAATTTAGGAAGCACTTGAACACAAGTACACAACGGAAAAAAGAGGTACCGATAAATTTTTAATGTTCAAATATTATGAATTCACCATGTTTGATAACAAACCCATCCTAGACCAAGTTCATGAATTATTAGTCTTGGTCTCCAAGCTTCGTGAACTTAAAATAGTTATTCCAGATCCTATGATAGTTGGGGCTATTATGGCAAAATTACCCCAAACATGGAATAACTATAGAAAGAAACTTCTACACATGGTGGAAGATATTAGTTTGGAGAATTTGCAAAAGGGTATTCAAATTGAAGAGGAAACTCGAAATCGTGATAAGAATTTTGCAAATCAAGATTTCTCTAAAGTTCACATTGTCGAAGGAAACAAATATAAAAAGAACTTCAAAGTCAAAATTGACAAAGGGAAGTTTAAGAAGACCAATTCCAACAACAATCAAAAGAATGCAAATGGTGTATGTTACCATTGTGGAAAGAAAGGCCATTGCATTCGTGATTGTAGACACAGAAAAGCAAGTGAGGAATATGCCAATAAGACCAATAGCGCAAATATGGTGGAAAACTCTGGAATTGATAACATTGTTGCAATGGTATCAATGATGCATATTGGCATGATTACCGAACTGAATATGGCAGCGGTAATAAAATCCTCCGATTGGTGGCTCGACTCAGGGGCTACTATACATGTGTGCAATGACAAGGCACAATTCAAGACATATGAAGCATCAACGGACAATCAAGAAGTTTTAATGGGGAATCATAATTCCGCCAAAGTTCTAGGAAAAGGAACCGTTGAACTTCAATTTACTTCTGGAAAGAAATTAACGTTGCTTAATGTACTGCATGTTCCAGAAATTAGAAAGAATCTTGTGTCTGCAAATTTATTATGTAAGAACGGTATAAACACTGTTCTAGAGTCCGACAAGTTAATAATGTCGAAAAATGAGATGTTTGTTGGGAAGGGATATTCTTGTGATGGGATGTTCAAACTAAGTATCAATAATCAAGTGAATTCTTCTGTTTATATTGTTGAATCTTCCTCTCATTTATGGCATTTACGTTTAGCACATATAAATTTTAGATCTTTAAAATACATGCGCACACTTGGTTTTATTACTTGCAATGATGATTATAATGATAAATGTGAAACATGTATTCAAGCGAAAATGACTAAGAAACCTTTTCCAACTACCGAAAGAAATACAAATTTATTAGACTAATACATTCTGACATATGTGAATTTAATGGTGTTTTAACAAGAGGAGGAAAAAGATATTTTATCACATTTATAGATGATTGTTCTAAATTTACTTATGTTTATTTATTGTCTAATAAAGATGAAGCTTTTGAGTGCTTTAAGCGCTATAAGGCTGAAGTTGAAAACCAAAAGGGAAGGAAAATTAAATGCCTTCTTAGTGATAGAGGTGGTGAATATTTTTCACATGAATTTGATATTTTTTGTGAAAAGCATGGTGTTGTACATCAAAGAACTGCACCCTATACACCACAACAAAATGGTTTGGCAGAAAGAAAAAATAGAACACTCACTGAAATGATTAATTCTATGATGATTAATGCTAATACTCCAAAATATTTATGGGGTGAAGCATTGTTTACTGCATGCCATATACACAATAGAATTACATCTATGAAGACACATGTGTCACCATATGAAATTTGGAAAGGAAGAAAACCAAATTTGTCATATTTGAGAGTATGGGGTTGTGTAGCTTTTTATAAGGCACTCGATCCTAAGAGATCCAAGTTGGGTCCAAGAGGAATTAAAAGCATATTTGTAGGTTATGAAGAAAATTCAAAGGCATATAGGTTGCTTAATTTAGACTCAAACACAATAGTAGAGTCTAGAGATGTCGAATTTATAGAAAATAAATTCTATAATGACTACTCAGTGTCTGGAAAAGAGAATGATCTAACACATTTCTTTAATCCGTCTACTAGTCAATCTCAAGGTGAGAAAAGAAAACAGTCTGAAACTGTTAATGAACCAAGAAAAAGCCAAAGGGTAAGAAAAGAAAAGACTCTAGGCTCTGATTTTATTTCATCTCAATCTATTGTATTTTTAGTCGAAGGAAATAGAACAAAGGTTCTTAAGAAAATACCCATATTGTTGAATGTTGAGGATGATCCTAAAAGTCTAAGCGAAGCATTGACTTCAAGAGATGCAGCTTTTTGGAAAGAGGCTATAGATGATGAATTTGAATCATTAATATCTAATCAGACATGGGTTTTAGTAGACTTGCCCCAAGGATCAAAAGCAATAGGTTGTAAGTGGGTATTTAGAAGAAAATACAATACAAACGAGTCTATTCAGACATTTAAAGCTAGGCTAGTTGCCAAAGGTTTTAAGCAGAAAAAAGGAATAGACTATTTCGATACATATGCACCAGTAGCTAGGCTCACATCAATTAGAATATTGTTTGCATTGGCATCTTTATATAATTTGCATGTGCATCAAATGGATGTGAAAACAACATTTTTAAATGGTGATTTAGATGAAGAAGTCTATATGGAACAACCAGAAGGGTTTGTTCTCCCTGGGAATGAAAAGAAGGTTTGTAAATTAGTAAAGTCATTATATGGATTGAAGCAAGCACCAAAACAATGGCATGAAAAGTTTGATTTTGTCATTTTATCATATGGATTTAGACATAACAGTGCTGATAAATGCATATACTCTAAATTCACAAATGATTATGGTGTTGTTATATGTTTATATGTCGACGACTTGCTTATTTTTGGTACAAACATGAAAGGATTTGAATGAAGTAGATACTATCTTGGGAATTAAAGTAAAGAAGCATAGTGGGGGTTACGCTTTGTGTTAGTCACATTATATAAAAAAAATTACTTCTTAAGTTTAAGCATCTGCAAATAAAAGAAGCAAATACCCCTTATGACCATAGTGAAACTTTGCTTAATGATTCTGGTAGGTCTGTTGCACAGCTTGAGTATGCTAGTGTAATCGGAAGTTTAATGTATGCCATGCATTGTACCAGGCCAGATATCGCATTTGCAGTAAGCAAACTTTCTAGATACACTAGTCATCCAGGTACTGCTCATTGGAAAGCAATAAATAGAATTTTTGGTTATCTTAAAAGAACTATTAACCTGAGTTTAACTTACTCTGAGTTTCCAGCAGTACTTGAAGGATATTAAGATGCAAGTTGGATAACAAGTGCTAATGATAATAAGTCTACATCAGGGTGGATTTTTACAATTGCCGGAGGAGAAATTTCTTGGGCTTCGAAGAAGCAAACATGTATAGCACATTCAACTATGGAATCTGAATTTATAGCATTAGCAGCAGCAGGTAAAGAAGCGGAATGGATTAGAAATTTGTTATTGGAAATAGAGTTGTGGCCACAACCAATGCCATCCATTTCTTTATACTGTGATAGTGAGGCTACTTTGTCTAGAGCATACAATAAGGTATACAATGGAAAATCTAGACATATTAGCTTGAGACATGAATATGTCAAGCAATTAATAACTGATGGAGTTATTAATATTGTTTATGTTAAATCAAGTAATAACTTGGCGGATCCGTTAACGAAAGCACTTTCAAGAGCTTTGGTAGTTAGTACATCTAGTGGAATGGGGCTAAAACCCTTTACTGAAAATTAGCCACCAATAATGGTAACCCGACTTTGTCTAGAACATCACTAGTTTAAAAGTTTAATGGGTAATAACAAGTTATTGTTAAGTGGTTGTGTAAGCACTGAAAATTATTATATAGCTCATTCCAGGATGATCAGTGCAAGACTGCTACGTTTAGGAGGATGAGTTTTAACTCTTAATGAGGTTATTTGTAGTTATGTTTATAGTAGCAGGGACATGGGAAGGAACCTCACCTATATAAACATAAGAAGTGGTGCCGCTTCTGCCAAGAGTTGGGTTTTCTCTTGTAAATGTTTATGAAACCAGGATGAAGCACAAGGCCATAATAGTGCTTAATTGGTTCAAGAATTTCTTTAAAGAAATAAGACATAATCATGTGTGTAGTGATTCCGGTTTTAACATAAGAATAGGTGGTTTAAACTTAGGTCACCATCGCATTCGTTATAACTTTGAATTACTTACACTAATTAAAGGTTTAATTCGAAAGACACCTTTATTGTATGCATGATTATATCGGTATGCTTGTGATAATTATAAAGAGAGTTGTAATATCATTTTCTATATATTTTTCAAATAGGGAAGGATTGTTGAATATTTTAAAAAATAAATATATAATAATATATTATATATATAATAATATATATATATATATATATATATATATATATGGGGATGTTTGACGGGAAGTTGGGTCATTGACCCAACAATTATATCTTTTCAAATTAGCATTGTAACCTTTTGCTAATACCCAACGGTTGCTGCATGTTTTACAACATATATGATCTTTGGGTAATTGGTGTTTGTATTAGATATGTCCATTGGACATAATGATGCAATGTGTTGTATCCCATGGTGAAAAGACATACTCAAATCAAATGATGTGTCTAAAGGGTGTAATTCTCTCTATATATAGTGGTGACATTAGTAGAAAAGAATCATTCAGAAATTTGTTGTCTACATAATTTCTTTGCTTTCTTTTCTCTCCTCATCACATTTATACAATTTCTTTCTAGTTATTTTTAAGGGAATACAATTCGGTTTTGCTAATCGAATATTCCATACTTTGTTGTATCCTGGAAGTGATTTGCCAAGAACCCTTTAGCAAACTCATTCGAGTGGGGGCAAATAACACTTTAAGGAAACGATTCAAGTCGTACCTCAAAGTCATTATTCGGATTATTCTCCATATTTCTATATTTAATCTAACAGAAGGTACTCCTTGTCGACGGAGGCAGAGGGCATAGCACACCCAATGGGAGTGTGTGTCTGGGTTATGGTTTTTGAAGGGTTGAGGAGGAATGAAGAGAATGGAGATTGAAGCCAAAACGAGCAGGCCGACAAGTGCTCAGTCAAGCCCAAGGCCCATTGAGGGAATCACACGCGGCTTGAGAGAGAGTAGGGCCTGGTTTTTTTGGGTATATAGGCCTTCGTCCTCAACACAACAATCCAGCCCACCATTTTGGGCTTACCGACATTTTGCTTCTACTTTTTTTTTTTTTTTGGAAGAAACTATAATTTAATTTTTTTTTATACAAGAAAATTACAATTTTTTTTAATTCTATAGGTGCTCACTGCATTCATGGATTTCCTTGCTTGTTTTGACGGATTACCCATGTTCACAATTGGGGCAGCTCCTTATGAATTTGCAATTGGTGACGGAGTGAGCCGGATGTGGGTGCAACTGTGCTATTTGTCTGGTGCTTGTTGCAGTGCGTCACTTTTTACCGTGTGGTGCCGTGTAAAAGACTGCAGTTGGATTTCGCTGTGTAGTGCCTTTTGGTCATGGTTTTCCCTCAGTGGTGATGTTGTTGTGCACATTGACCTTGCTGTTTACCGTGGGCTCTTTGCCGCTGCTGCTTGGAGCTTGTTCCAGTGCGTCACTTTTACCGTATAGGGTTGTGCAAAAGACTGCAACGAGTTTATGTTATGTAGTGCCTTTTGGTTACAACTTTCCTCGATGGTGATGTTGCCGTGCACATTGACCTTGTTGCTTGCCGTGGGCTCTTTGCCGCTGCTACTTGGAACTTGTTCTAGTGCGTCACTTTTACCATGTGGGGTTGTGCAAAAGATTGCAGCGAGTTTATGCTGTGTAGTGCCTTTTGGTCACAACTTTCCTCGGTGGTGACGTTGCCATGCATATTGACCTTGCTGCTTGCCATGGGCTCTTTGCCACTGCTGCTTGGAGCTTGTTCCAGTGCGTCACTTTTACCGTGTGGGGTTATGCAAAAGACTGCAGCGAGTTTATGCTGTGTAGTGCCTTTTGGTCACAACTTTCCTTGGTGGTGACGTTGGTGTGATGCTCACTTTTGTAATACGGCTTTGTAACCAAATCATTCCTTTAAAGAAATAAAGTATTAATATTTTGAATTTGCTTTTTATTCTTCAAAGTGTTTGTGTTTTTGTTGGTGATGTGACTGTACTCGAAGTTTTTGAAGTTTCAAGTTGCCTACGTGTAATATCCCTCGTTTAATTAAGGGTGAAGTGTGATTATAATTGTTTTTATACAAAATTTTAATCTACTTAGTTTTTATTTGTTTAATAGCTTTTAATACTATACTTTTTATTTATTAGAGATTTCTTATTATTGTTAAATATATATATATATATATATATATTATAAAAGAAAGGAAAAGAACATTCTTTCATGTTCTTCCTTTCTGTGCGATGGAAACAAGGAAGTTGGGAGAAGGTGGCCTTCCATAGCTTTAGGAAAAAAAAAAAATCTTCTTTCTTCTTACCCAAAAATCGGATAGAGATTAGGAAATCTTGTGATAGGTCGACCTTTGATTGATCAAAGGAGTGTGTCATAGAGAGTTGTTCATCTCCTATTTCACCAAGGAGTGTGTTCAACAGAGGATGAACTAAGAAGAGACACAGAGGTCTATAAGCAGGAGGTGGATGGCCTAGGAAGCTAGGTTTTTATCATGACTCTGATAGGTGTGAGTAGGATTAGAGAAACTATAAAAAGGGTTGCAGAGAAGTGGGAAAGCATCAGAAATCGAAAAGGGGTAGAGAAATTGAGAGTTAGAGAACATGATTGTGAAGGAATGATTCAAAGATTTGAAGGGTAAACTTCTTGTTACTTGATTATTTAGATTTTTCGAATTTAATTTACTTAGTTGAATTGAAATTGCCATGAGATATATTTGGAGTTCTTAGTTTTATTTAGGGTTTTCTACTGTTCAATGAACCAATCTGAACTTGAATTAGAGTTGGGTAATTCGGATTGGGTGTGTAGATCAAATTTCTTGATCAAGGGTTTGGTTCAAAAGGTCAATTTGTTGTTAATTTTGAGTCATGTTATATTTAGGTGTTGTATACATGATTTCTGGATTACTTGGAAATATTTTGGGTTTTGTTATATGAATTGGAAGTATACTATTATGTAAGTGCAGAAAATTGATTTCTTTGCAGAGGAAACTCAAGTTTCTAGTGGTCTTATTTTGCTCTTAATTCATAGGTCTTTATGTGCTCCTTTGGAGAAAATTTTTATTGTGTTGAAAATACATATGTCCATGATTGTAACCCAATTGTTTTCACTCAGTTCCGTTGAGTTTTGGTTGATCAAAACCTTATTTAAACTTGGGTCGCGAGCTGCCAAACAGCAGCAGAAGACTGGGTTTCCAATTTCAAGACTCCATTTTTTCTTTTGGCATAACTTCCAATTTAGAGCTCCGTTTTCTACAAACTTTATATGGTTTTAAAGTACATAACACGAACTTCAAAACCAATGTGATATTACATGATTTGGTTTAGTTTTGAATGTTCGAAAATGAGTCTAAACTTGGTTCAATAGTGCTGTTTTTCTACAGATTTTGTGAAGATGCAAAGTTCTGTTTTTAGCACACCTAATTTCTTTTCCAGATTCATTTCTAGTCCTCTTTACTTGATTTGAGTGATATTATTTGAGTTATAAGATTCCATAATTTATGTACTTTCTTTAGATAATATCAATTTTGTGGTTGAACACTTAGTTTGGTTTCTAATATATGTTACTTGTGTTTATATTTTTGGTTGTATTTTTGTGTTCCGATTAGGTTCTTCAGAGGAACAAAATTAATCGAATTCAAGGTAGGGGGTTCTGGGAAACCTTCTATATATATATATATATATATATATATATATATTAATTTAATTATTTCTTACTTAAGTACATATACAAGTTTGAGATACATATTTTTATTGGATATTTGAGTATGATGAATGTTCGAAATGAAATTTGGGTCCATGATGTGGGAGTAAAGTGGGATTGTCGGAAACAACTTCGGGAATCTAAGGTGACTATTAGTTTTGTGTAGTTGGGCCAAACTCTTAGTAGGTACCAGGTCTCAGGCGAGCCCACAGTGCACAGATTCTTTAAGGGTAATTCGGGACTGGAGACGAAGAGTTTAGGCAAGATGACTAACAAAAGGGGAGTTCAGGGATGTTTAGGGATGAGGGTTAGTTCATATATTTAAACACTCGGGATCAAGTGCTATAAGTACGGAATGGGGCGTACAAGGTCTGGGTGTTTAGTTATGTGGATTAACGGGTATAGTTAAGGCATTTGCATTGCATTCTTACGCATCATTCTAATTTTGGTTTTAATTCTGCTATCTTAATTATACTTTATTATTTTAGTAATGAAGGTATATGTCCCTATTGAACTTTTTAAGCTCACCTTAACGAAATTTTGCTGGTATAGAACCAAAAACCTAAAAGTCTGCTTGTTGTCTGTTTTGTAATTATGTATAAGAAATAAAAAGATGAGCTTGTTGGCTTTTGCTCTCTTGTTTGAATAAAGAACTACTTTTGTGTGAACTTTGAGTAGTTCATAAGTTGTAATTTTGGCTGAAACTTTCAATAATGAATATGTTGTTTAGTTAATTTTGTTCCAAGCGAGTTATACATGCTTTTATTTCATGTCACATTCTCAATTATATTATTTAAGCTTATAATTAAGGTGTGATTCACGTTTTGAACCAAGGTTTATGTTAATCCTTGGGTTGGGGCGTGACACTACGTACCCTCGATTGAGGAGGGATCAAGTCATGATGTAGTTCAAAGGGGCGATGTTTTTTTTTTTGTTTTTTTTCCATACACAGTTTATGCTCTTGCGGGCTAGGAGCATAGTGCATTTGTTTTAAGGGTAGTAGCACTTCAAGAATCTTCTATTGATGGGGCTGATCTTTAAGCCATCTTCTGCCATGATTAAGTAGGCACCGTTGGTGTAAACCTCTTGTATTACGTATGGTCCATCCCATTTTGATGTGAACTTACTTTTTGTCTAGTGAGTTGTGATGATAGGCCTACACAATACGAGGGCGAGGTCTCCAGTTTGGAAAGACCTTGGGCGAACCTTCTTGTTGAATACCTTGGATAGTCGTGTTTGGTAGCATTCCAAGTGTTGTTGAGTTTCGAGCCTTCTCTCATTCAGCGCTTCCAGCTCTTGAAGACGCAACTTTGCATTCTCTTTATCAATCAAGCCTTCTTGTATAGCCATCCTTAGTGAGGGGATTTGACTTTTAAGCGGTAGAACAGCTTCCACGCCATATACGAGAGAATAAGGCATATCTTGGGTAGGAGTCCTATGTGTCGTCCTATATGCCCAAAGTGCGTCGTTTATTCTTTCGTGTCAGTTTCTCTTTGTTAGGCCGATCACCTTCTTTAGGAGGTTGCAGAATGTTTTGTTAAATGCTTCTGCAAGACCATTGGCCGGAGCATGATACATGGATGACTTGTGCTGTTTGAACTTGTATTTCTTGCAGAGCTCGTCCACGAGTTGGTTAGAGAACTGTTTTCCGTTGTCAGTGATAATGTAGCGAGGCACACCATATCGGTGGATGATATGCTCCTTGATGAAACGGACGACAGTTTCCTTCTTGACTTCCCTTAGGGGTATGGCTTCAGCCCACTTGGAGAAGTAATATGTTGTAGCTAGGATGTAAGTTTCTCCTGCAGATGACTTTGGCGTAATTGGTCCTACAACGTCCAATCCCCATGCGTCGAATGGCCATGAAGCAGTTGTAGGGTGTAATGGTTCAGGTGGTTGATGTATGAAGTTGGCGTGGAATTGGCAGGCTTGGCACATTTTGGCATGTTGTAGGCAATCCTTCATCATGTTTGGCTAGTAGTAACCCATTCTTTTGAGCTGGAAATGCAATTTTGGTCCAAATTGATGTGCCCCGCATATACTAGAGTGTGCTTCTTCCATGGCTTGATTGACTTATTCCTCACCCAGACATCTTAGAAGTACCCCTTCAAAAGAGCGTCGGTAGAGTGTTCATTTGTAGTAAAGGAAGCGAGGTGCTCGTCGACGTATTTCAGAGCGGTGTCTATGATCATCTGGAAGCTTTCCATGCTCCAAGTAGTCGATCAACAGTTGTCTCCACTCTTCAACGTCGACTGGAAGTACTGAGATAAGGTTTATATCATCTAGTAATATTTCAGTGATAAGCGGGATCACCCATCTTTGGCAAACTGGCACGTCTGCCGCTTCGTCTTCTCCTAATGTCATGCTCGAGGCTAGGTTGGCAAGAACATCTGCCATTTGATTTTCTTTTCTTAGCACATGTTCTAGTGTTACAGCCTCGAACCTTTGCAGTAATTGAGTTGCTAGCCGGAAGTATGGGACGAGATCATCTTTCCTCACCTCATATTTAGTCAAGAGCTTGGAGTCGCCATATACCTCAAAGGCTGTGATTTCCATGTTGATCGCCATTTGGAGTCCGATGATCAGTGTTTGGTACTCAGCAAAGTTGTTGGAGCATAATTCGCTTAGTTGGAAGGAATAAGGTAGTATTTGCCTTTGTGGCGACATGAATACTACTCCTGCCCCCGCTCCATCTGCTCGTACAGTTCCGTCGAAGAACATCGTCTATGTCGGGAAAATGTCGATGTAGAACACCTCTTCGTCAGGCAAGTCGTCTGAGATTTTCCCATCAGTCGGGATTGGGTGATCGGCAAGGAAGTCTGCTAGCGCTTGTCCCTTAACGACTTTAGTTAGAACGTAGATGATCTCATATTGATTAAGAAGCAGAGCCCATTTAGCAAGTCACCCTATTAAGACTGGTTTGGACATGACGTATTTGACCGGGTCAGCTTTAGCAACCAGGTGGATGGTGTAAGCGTGCATGTAATGCCTGAGCTTCTGGATGGCGAACACCAAGGCGAGGCATATCTTTTCTATTGGGGAGTAGTTTAACTCAGCACTGGTGAGAGTTCGACTGAGGTAGTAAAACGCTCATTCTTTATGGGATTCATTCTCTTATGCCAAGAGTGCTCCAACTGAACTTTCCTGAGCAGCGATGTACAATATGAGCGGTTTCCTTGGCACAGGCGTCCCCAGGACAGGTGGACTTGATAAATACTTTTTTATGCTTTCAAAAGCATTGTGGCATGCTTCGTCCCATACGAACGAAACATTCTTCTTCATAAGTCAATTGAACGGTTAACAATGCCCTACAAGGTTGGAGATGAAGCGTCTGATGAAGGCTAGTCATCCTTGTAGACTTTTCAGCTCGTGCAGGTTTCTTGGCTCAGGCATGCTTTGAATGGCTTTAATCTTTGATTGGTCCACTTCAATGCCACGATGCTTGATAATGAAGCCAAGGAACTTTCCAGAGGTGACGACAAATGCACACTTTAACGGGTTCATCTTGAGGTTGTATTTTCGTAGCCTTTCGAACACTATTCGTAAATCCTTCAAGTGATCTGATCTTTTCTTTGTCTTGACCACCACATCGTCTACATAACACTCTATGTTTTTGTGTAGCATGTCATTAAAGATTTTCTGCATTGCACGTTGATATGTAGCTCCAGCGTTCTTTAGACCAAAGGGCATCACCTTGTAGCAGTAGATACCTTTTGGAGTGCGAAAGGCTGTTAGTTTCTCGTTTTTGAGAGCCATGTGAATTTGATTGTATTCAGAAGAGTCGTCCATGAATGACAGTGCCTAATGACCAATGGTTGCGTCTACCAAGATTTTGATGGTTGGCAAGGGGAAGTCGTCTTTCAGGTAAGCATCATTGAGGTCCCGAAAGTCTACGTAAACACGTATTTGTCTAGATTTCTTAAGGACAATGACGAAGTTAAAGATCCACTTGGGGTATTGCACCTCTCAAATGAAGCCTACTTCGATTAGCTTGTCAATCTAGGCCTCAATTTGTGGGATGAGCTCAGATCGATAGTGCATTTGAGTTTGCTTTATCGGTCGTGTTCCAGTCTTGACTGCAGGATGATGCACAATGATGACAGGGTCAAGGCCGGGCATGTCCTTGTAGGTCTAAGCATCATGGATTTGATCTTTTTTGGGAGAGCTTCAGGCACCATGTATTCCTCCATATAGAACTTGGCGTCTGCAAAGTGTGATTCAGCTTCAGTGAATGGCTTGGTATCACCTAAGATCACTTTCACTTCTTCCTGGTAGAATTTTAAGCATTGGTGGAGGGTGAATGGCACTACTTCATTCCCTTGGATCCAATGCCTTCCTAAGAGCAAGTTGTAGGAAGTTCTTGCATCAATCACGTGGAATATCATGCTTGATTTGAGTTCACTAATAGTCATCTCCACTCGGATCATGCCCGTCGCTCTTTGTCCTCATTGATTAAAACCTTGGATTAGTAGACGGCTTAGGGATAGTTCATCCATCTTGATGTCGATTGTGGCCATTGTTGACTTTGGCATGATGTTTATGGCCGATCCACCATCCACAAACATGTAGTTGACTTTGTGTTCCCTTACGTACCCAAAGAGAGGACGGTTGTAAGGCTTGAATCCTAGTAGCAAGTCTTCGTCGGTGAAGTGGATTGCATCCTGGGTAGCATAACACATGGCATACTCATGTGGTCGAAGTTTCAAGTCTTCATCCTTACTTTCTTGCACTTCATGGTTGTCGGGACTTGCCAAGACCGCTGTTAGAGCTCTTCACATCTTCTTTGGCAATCGTAGCACTTCCTTGATGCTAAAGTGTGTTGACAGACCTTCTTTGGGCGTGAGGGTCTTTTCTTCCTCAGTGGAGATAACTTTGCCTTTTGAGGGCTCTTCTATCTCTACTTTAACCATGTGACAGGCGAAGGTAGTGCACTGTTGGAAGAAGTCATTCGGGAAGTACTCGTGCAAAGAGACAGGAATGCGTGGCTCTTACTCCATAAGTTCCCCAGCGTACGTTGGCTTAGTAGCTCTTGCGTTTCCTTTGGGCTTCCTATTGTTGCGACAGCGGTGCTTTCTCCCTTGCTCCCCCTTTGGCCTTGTGGCTTGCGGTCTTGGCTTCCTCGTCTTTTTATAGGTCACAAATGTCCACCATTCTTCATCATCGGTAGGTGCATCTTGGTCGTTTGCCCCCAGTGATGGTTGTGCAGAAGGTACCATGAAGCTTAAGCATTGATGGGAATGGTCAAGTGTCACTTTGAGAGGCACAGGATCGAATGATCCAAACGCAATTGTAGTAGTATGTGTTACGGTCGTGTCTTCAAGGTCGAGCTCGATTTGCCCTTGTTGCGCTAGCTTCATGATGAGTTCTTTGAGGACGAAGCACTTGCCAACAGAATGGCTCACGATACAATGGTACTTGCAATACCTAGGATCGTTTACGCGATTCATCTTTTCAGGGCGCTTGCATTCCGGTAACTCGATCACCTTCTTTTTTAGCAAGTCGTCTAACATTGCATCCATGTCTCAGTCAGGAAAAGGATACGTCTTTTGCTTCATCTCCCTCAAGGTGTTTTTGTACCTGTCTTGGGTGCGAGAAGGCTCATCTCTCTTTATTTCCTTCGCTTTGTTCTTGGAGGAGATTTTGACAAGCATGGAGGAGGTCTTGATGGGGGTAGTGTTGACGGTAAAAACTTCCTTGGTAGGCTTCTTCCAGTCTTGTCTACATTCGGGGCGAACACCTTATCCTTCTTGAAGTTAGTGATTGGCTCATTCTTCCCGTGATGGGCGATACTCAGCTCCATGTCGTGGGAACGAGTTGCCAACTCTTCAAATGTTCTTGGTTTTATGCCTTAAAGGATGTAATGTAACCCCCAGTGTATACCTTGAACGCACATCTCAATGGCGGAGGTTTCAGAAAGCTGATCTTTGCAATCCAGACTTAATGAACGCCATCTATTGATGTAGTCGATGACAGGTTCATCCTTCAACTATTTCGTACTGGTAAGTTCCAGCATGCTTACGGTGTGGCGCGTGCTGTAGAAGCGGTTGAGGAATTCCTTTTCTAGCTGATCCCAACTGTTGATAGACTCGGGCTTGAGGTCAGTGTACCAATCAAATGCGTTACCTTTCAATGAGCGCATGAACTGCTTAACGAGGTAGTCTCTCTCAGTCCCAGCATTGTTTAAGGTTTCAATGAAATGGGCGACATGTTGCTTTGGGTTTCCCTTTCTATCGAACTGCATGAATTTTGGAGGCTTATAACCCATCGGCATTTTCAAAGCGTCAATCTTCTTGGAGTAGGGCTTTGAGTACAACACGGAGTCATGTGAGCTTCCTTCGTATTACGTCCTAATTGTGCTTGCGATCATCTCCTGCAACTGCTGGATAGAGAGAGATCCTATGAACGATGTTGCTTGGTCTGGCTTCAGCTTCTCTTCGACTTTTTCCGCAGGAGGCTCCTCATCCTCGTCATTTTCCTTCTTTAATGGGTTAACCCTTGGGTCGACTTTCACGTCGGGCTTCGCATCTAGTTGGTTAACAAGTACGGCGATTTGTAAGTCTTTCTCTTCCACAGTCCGTGTGAGTTTTACGATCGCTTCATTTATTTAAGCCAGCTGCTCCTCGATTGAAGTTGTTCCAGTAGTCATGACTTGCATGGCTATGCTGCTGCTTAAGTCGGCATCGGAAAGTAAGGGCTCCAAGTACTTCCTTGGGCTTTCCTCTCTTTGCGCCCTTAGCGAGGCTAGGGTGATCATAAGCTCGTGCCTTGGGTGCTCTTGTTCTTTTGGCAGAGTTGATGCAGGGGTGGAAAAGGCAGCAAAAATAGCTCTTGCCTTGCTTCGAGTTGTGACGTCTGGAGTGACACCACCTGTAGTGATGACACTTTTGTTCTTTACATTGGTTGTGAGAACAACTTGAACCTTCTTTGATGTCATTTGTGCTTTTTGCAGATTCGAAGATAGATATGAGAGGTAGAGAGATCCCATCGGGCATGCCAAATTTGTAAACACGAATATTCCTGCAATGAATGAGACAAGAACACGTGTACAAAATAATATTTGTATTAATGATTTAAGGGTTACAATCTCTTCTATAAATTTAGCCTCTAATTCCATCTTCGTAATGTGTAGATTTGTGGATTGTACTGTTGATCTAAGCCTTCGAGGTTTGATCTTAGGATAAACAGGTGATGAATGATGAACGCTTTCTTTAAGAGGCCGTCGGGGCTTGATCTTAAATTGTGGAAGTTCTTCAAGGGCCGTTGGGGCTTAATCTTGAAGGAAGATTTGGTGGAAGTTCTTCAAGAGCCGTTGGAGCTTGATCTTGAAGAAGGATTTAACAAAGAACGAAGAAAGCTTTCTTGATCATTCAGGATTTGCTTGGGATCTTGAGGGTTTCAAAGCTTCAAGGTTTTGGTGTGATGTCTATTGGTTTTCTCTTTTTTTTTATCCTTTGATGGAGGAGCCTATTTATAGGCTTTGAGAATGAATCACCACCATCCTTTTTTTTGGTGAAGTAAGTGGATGTTATAGGTGAAGTGAGTGGATGTTGTAGGTGAAGTGAGTGGATGTTGTAGGTGAAGTAAGTGGATGATGTAGGTGAAATGAATGGAAGTTGTAGGTGAAGTAGATGTTGTAGGTGAAGTAAGTGGATGATGTAGGTGAAATGAATAGAGGTTGTAATTTTAATGCATTGGTCAACATTTATTTCATCGAAATTTCGATGTCTACAATTAACAAGGCTACTTAAAAGTAAAAATGATTGTGTAAATAATCTTGTCCAGAAGAAATGAAACAAAATCTAAACCGACAGTCACCGCCTGATGCCTAACGTTAGGGACTTAGCTTCTCTGCCCTCCCAGTTCCCATACACTCTCATCCCCTCCTATTTGTGCGTTCACGGTTAAGCCATGTAAATATTTTATATCATTATTGCTTTTTATCTTATTATCCCTATAAAAATCAATATAAAATGTTAACGTGACTTAATCGTGATCGCACAAAAAAAAAAGGAATGTACGGGATTTGAGAGGGCAGAGAAGCCGAGTCCCAACGTTAGATTGCTGGTAAAAGAAGCAAGCAACCTCTAATCAGACAATCAGTCAAACATTCCTCAAGTTTCCAAAAACAAATTAAATCTTCCAATTAACGAATTTAATACAATCCTATCCGCCATGAACAACAACCCACCACCTTTTTTTTCAACTTCTACAAACAACAACAACAACAAAGCCTTTTCCCACTAAGTGGGGTCGGCTATGTGAATCCTAGAACGTCATTGCGCTCGGTTTTGTGTCATGTCCTCCGTTAGATCCAAGTACTCTAAGTCTTTTCTTAGGGTCTCTTCCAAAGTTTTCCTAGGTCTTCCTCTACCCCTTCGGCCCTGAACCTCTGTCCCGTAGTCACATCTTTGAACTGGAGCGTCAGTAGGCCTTCTTTGCACATGTCCAACCCACTCATTCCTAATCTTATCCTTTCTCGTGAGCCCACACCTCCAACGAAGCATCCTTATCTCCGCTACACCTATTTTGTGTACGTGTTGATGCTTCACCGCCCAACATTCTGTGCCATACAGCATCGCCGACCTTATTGCTATCCTATAAAATTTTCCCTTGAGCTTCAGTGGCATACAACGGTCACATAACACGCCGGATGCACTCTTCCACTTCATTCATCCCGCTTGTATTCCATATATTCTGTCTTTGATCGGCTTAGGCGAAGACCTTTAGATTCCAACACTTCTCTCCAAAGGTTAAGCTTCACATTTACCCCTTCCTGAGTTTCATCTATCAACCCTATATCATCTGCGAAAAGCATACACCAAGGAATAACATCTTGAATATGTCATGTTAACTCATCCATTACCAATGGAAAAAGGTAAGGACTTAAGGATTGTTGATGCACAAAATCAGTGAGGACTTTGGTACAACAGAAAGTATTAAGTTTGTGACCTTCGCTAGATTGCTACGGTCATTAGTGTGGATAAGTGATGCGAAAATTATCTTAACACACAAATTTAACCCTCTTTTATCAATTGTAGTAAAGAATGTAAGTAGGGATCGTTCTGGACCGGGGATTAGGAGGGCTTGCTAATAACCTCTAAACTGACTCAAAAACATAAAACTAAACTTAAAAATACTTAACAAGACTCACAAGACTCAAAGCAAACTTAAAATACTCAAAACAACTTAAAACAACTAAATAAACTTAAACTAGACACTAGGAATGACTTTGGACGAAAATTGACTTTTACTTGAATCAAAACATTTAAAAACACAAATTAAAACAGATTCTAACTAATTAGACACACTAAAGTAAAGGGGGATTGAGTTTTGGATGAAGTTGAAACAAACAAACAAGTATGAAAAACTAGACAAATTGTAAAACAAATTTGAGAAATAAGATGATGGATGGGATAGCTAGAGGCTTTTTCTCCACACATGACATGTATGCAAATAACTTGATTTCCAGTTACTACTTCATTGAATTATGAATGACAATGCTCCAATTAACCGTGACATTACTAGTTAACTCTCATATTTTCCTTGTTTTATTGGATTGGATGACATCATTCGACAACCCAAAACATTCTTCTGAAGTTCCCTACATGACATCATAATAGAGATACAATCAAAGATCATTACGTTTAATGAAAATCATTAGCATTGACAAAGCACTTGCAACTATGACATCATGTCACTCATGCTAGGAATTGAACTTAACGCGATCGTTTATAAGCGACCTTCACTACATGTGAATATAAGTTTGTAACGATTATGTGAAACTTCCTTATATTCTAGCAACGAATTTATGCATGCCAATTAAGTGTCGACCCTTAATTAACAAATACAAATAAGTTATCAATCAAATAATTAAGCCAATTGCATTCACGATTCAAGAGTTCATAACTGGAATTTATCAAATTATATTGCACACATAATCATGGCTTTGAAATCACCCCTAGCCAAGAGGGGTTTAGCCACTCATATTTACAACAAAACGAAAGGAAATGAATTTAAACATTAGAAACAAAAGAAAGAAAACACCTAAACGCTCCAACAATCCAAGTTGGACAGCTAGCACGTCCAAGCACTTTCCTTCCCTTCCTTTCCTACGGCATAAGGTGTTGGTGAGTGTTTGAAGGTTTGTTTGTATGGAGGAATAGATGTGAAGATGAATGGATGTGTTTGGATGAAGGTTGTGTTGAATGCGGCAAAGAGTGGAGAATTATGTAGATGATGTGTGCGTGTGTTTTGGATTCATGTCTCCCTGAATATGTCTTTGGATGGATATATTTATAGGCTAGGGAGAGGATGTAGTGGGTGGTGGTAATGAGTGGATGTGTTGGGTGAAATGAGTGTGCTAAAATGGTTATTTATAGGGAGAGGATGATGCACAAACTTCAAATTTCGTCCATTCCTTTTGCTCCAAGCATATGTTATCCATTCCATGCCCAAAAATGCTCCAAAATGCTCCAAAATGCACTTCTTTGCCACATTAACCCTTTGGACCTACAAACACACGAAAATAACTTAAAATACTAAAATAACTACGAACTAACAACATAAATGCCAAGAAACAAGCTAACTAAGTCGCATAAATATGCTCCTATCAAATTCCCCCACACTTAGCTTTTGCTAGTCCTCGAGCAAAACAAAACAAACAAAACAAAACAAAACAAAACACAACCTAGACCTTCTAACAATTGCCTCAGGGATTTTTAATGAAACATGACGTGTTAAAAATCATCATTCCCATAGATTTTGGTCATCCTTACACTTGAGCACATACTTAATCACATTCACCACTTACTAGTTCACAATTAACCAATTAAAACGATGTTTTGAATGTAGTAACATGCCTTAGAGAATTTGCTCAATTCCTTACAAGATACTCTCTATTTTCACACACATTTTCTTACTACACACCCTACACTAGTATATGTGAGAAGATTGATGTACACACGAAAGATTAGGACTCACATATGTTATAACAAAGAAAGCAATTTTCTGGAGTTATTAAGCATGTTTAGATATGATCTCATGAATGGAATGCTACTACTTAGATGTGAGAACCAGTGACACCATATGCTCATACCAATTTCGAACTCCACAAATTGAAACACACAACACTCAAGATTGAAGTCAAGGGTTGTAACAGGGCTTGGGGGTAATGGCTAACACAGAAAGGATAGGGATAACAAACGTTCTTAAAGCGATAGTAAGCAAAGCAATGGAATAGACACTTGGAAATCACTTTAGAATGCAGAATCAACTTTTAATTACAAAGGGAAGATTTATGCAACACTTAGGGCCGAATTCAATGTTTTGAACCCTTTTTTTAACAAACAACACTTTAGAGCTCTTTTTCATACTTTTTTTTTTTAATTCTTTTTTTTTCTTTTTTACCCATGCCTTATTAAGGACTTTGGCGCGCACACACACACAAGAATCACTTCCCCCACACTTACTTTCTGCAATACATTGATAAAAAAGGAGTTCATTTTAAGTCATGTTTTACTATGCTTCAAGAACAAGGGTGATGGATGGTCCTAACACTAGGCTAGGTAAGGATAGTGTGGGTTAACAAAGAACATAGGCTTAACAAGGCTCAACGGGGTTAAACTTAAACACATAATGAAATAGGGGCACGCCAATTTGGCTTTGGTGGTCACTACACAACTTCATCTTGAATATATGTTATGCAAATCAATAGCATGCTTTGAATGAAATAGGCATGAGTTCTAGCATTTGGAACTAAATGATGAAACACCTTCTAAGTAGCAACCAAGCAAAGAATAATGAGATCATGCGACTTTAGAAAACAATGATGCACAGATTATTAACTCTCCAAATAAACGTTTAGGCTCAAGTCTCACAACGTTGTAGCGTTCATTTTAGTTCCTTCTTTCAAGCATGTTACAAAAACTGATTTTTCCTTTATGATTGCATGTGAATTCATAAATTATAACCACAACCAAGCATACACCAAAGAGTTTCAAATTTTCATCCATGTTTATAACTCTCTTTAACAGTCATGTAATTAAAAACCAAATCCTCATCATTGTGTTGGAAGGTACCCTAAGACACAAACAAACACACAAAAACAACTCTTTTTGGGTTTTTCAAAACAATTTTTCAAATTTTTATGAGATTTTCGGATTTTTATGTCAAAACACACTAATACTCCAAAACAGCATAAAAACACTTAAAAACAGCAAGGAGCAACACTAGAAGTAAGGGGTGATAAACTCCCACGAATTTCATGCAAAACAACTTGGTTACCCCCCCACACTTAAATCGAACATTGTCCTCAATGTTTCAAGCATAAACTCACACAAACACAAGCAAACAATCAAACAAACAACGAATAAACATGACAAGTATGGCAAAGTAAAAACCAGACAGAGTAGAGTTTAAGAACGCAAATTTGGTTTTGGAGATAGATGATCTTGTTGTCTTTCCACAGCTTTGATCTCGAACTGGTTCGGAATTCTGAGCGAGAGTTGGTTTCAAATCAGACTCATTCTGCTGGGTTGATTTGATTGTGCAGTCTGCATTCTTCTCTGCTTGTTTCTTCTGCACGGCAGACAGGCACGAGGTAGAGGTGATGGTCTGTTTCTTTCTTCAATCTTTCCAAGTGCCCACCTCTTGCTTTCTTTCTCCTTGTCCCTAGCTGAGGATGAATTAGCACATTGTCTCCACATGCTTCGAGGTATCATTTTCACTTCCCTTATTTGTTCCCCAGGCAGATGTGGTAGACGAAGATGAAGCATAAGATGTTGAAGATGAGTACTCGAGAGCAGGGCTAGGTAAGCAATCAGGAAGGGGTTCCAGGCAGTCGATTCCAGATCGGAAGATTGATACCAAGTGCTGGCTGATTGCTCTCTTTCTCCTTGTCCCGTAGATGAAAACAACGACAAGAAGAAGGACAGGGAGAAAACATGATATGAGATACTCTTTCTTTCAACCTTCATGATATGAAATACTTTTGCTTTGGATGAGTTGTTTGCAGAGGTACCCCAAGGAATAAAGAACACTGAGTGACTCGAGAGGCTTCGTTGGGAAGGCATTCTCGGAGATGAAGAAAGGTTATGTATGTCTACCTTGCAATGGAGGGTAAAGGTTGACATTTATAGGAATTAATAACCGGTACTATTCTTTCACTCTTGTCGGCAACCGTTGGATGATTTAACAGTAAACTTCACGTGTCTTCTACTTTACAAGAAATCTTCGACAGATTGCCCGTAATTTCCACAAGGCTGAGTGTGCATGTGACAGGCGCTGACACGTCTGGAAAAGCAAGTGCCTCTTCAATATCTGGAATCGACGCTTCGACAAACTGCCCGTGATTTCCGCAAAGCTGAGTGTACATGTGACAGATGCTGACACGTCTGGAAAAGCAGATGCCTCTCCGATTTCTGAGCTTGCCTCTTCGAGTTCTGAGCTTGCTTCTTCGAGTTCTGAGCTTCGTCGAGTGCAAAGGTTGCATGTGACAAGTGCGGACAAATATGGAAAATAAGATTGGCCCGTGGTTTCTGAGCAGGCCCAGCTTTTGAGAAAGCTAGCGCCTCTTCGATTTTTGAATTGGCCTCTTCAATTTCTGAGCTCGCCTCTTTGATTGCTGAGCTCGCCTCTTTGATCTCTGAAATCCCGTCGAGTACTGATTTTTATAGAGGCGCGCAGTTCGTTTCAAAGCAATTTCCGCCTGTAGAAACTCCCTTCATTGCCCTTCTAAGATCTCGATTTGTCCGACCTCTTCTTTCTTCAACACCTTTGAAAATGTTTAGCCCATCCGATCGTCGTTTTGACTTGAACCTTGGTGAAGAGGCATCCATGCCTTCTCCAAACAACATATGGCGCCCATCCTTCATATCCTCTACTGATCCTCTTACCGTTGGGGATTCGATAATGAAAAATGATATGACCGCTGCGGTGGTGGCCCGGAACCTTGTTACTCGCAAAGATAACAGACTACTTTCCAAACGATCTGATGAGTTGGCTGTTAAGGATTCTCTGGCTCTCAGTGTGCAGTGTGCAGGTTGTGTCCAATATGGCCCAACGTCTATTGCTCGAACCCGTCAAGTTAAATCATTGGCGGCTGAAGTGATGAGTCTCAAACAGGAGATTAGAGGGCTCAAGCATGAGAATAAACAGTTGCACAAGCTTGCACATAACTATGCTATAAACATGAAGAGGAAGATTGACCAGATGCAGAAATCTAATAGTCAGATTTTACTTGATCATCAGAGGTTTGTGGGTTTGTTCCAACAACATTTGCCTTCGTCTTCTGGGGCTGTACCGCGTAGTGAAGCTCCAAATGATCAACCTCCGATACCTCCTCCTTTTGTGGCTCCGCCGACTGCTAATGCTCTGCCGACTACTGAGACTTCTCCTAAGCAGCCTTTATGAAGGCTCCCTCTTGTATTTTTCTGCCTCCTGTTCATTTTCAACGAATTTTAATGTAAAATACCTTGCATATCTGTCAATGTTTCAAAAATAAACCTACAACAAAAACAATTAAACAAGCAACAAATAAAAATGACAATCATGGCAAAATAAAATTGCAGAAAAGGGAAGGTTTTTAGGAACGCAAAACATGGGTTGCCTCCTAAGAAGCGCTTGCTTTAACGTCTTCCAGCCTGACGAAACTTCCTTCTAAACTTAGATAGGGCCCATAGCATGGAATTGATCCTTGAATGGAAGGTGATACTTGACGTGATCCGGCAATGGTTTAAATTCTAGTGTAGGTGCCTGAATCATCAACATTAGCAAGTTAGTATATAATAAAATCGAAGTTGGAGAAGATGGCTTACTTGCTTGCTCCAACACAAACTCAATTACGAACACCACATCTTTGAAGGTTGCAGGGATATGGGACTTGGCCAAATTTAGTGTTTTGAGAATTATGACTTTTCCCGTGTCATAAAATCCAACTTCTTTGGGAATTTTCGTCTCAAGTGTATCTTCTTTGATGAATTCTAGACATTCTCCATACACTTCTTGCTCTTGATTCTTTGGAAAGGTTTCGAAGATGCCTTTCTCACCCTCTTCTTCCTTGGATTGCATGATCCTGCAAGGAATAAGGACATTTGGTGAAACGGGGTCAGGACAAATTGAATTTAGGCTTACCTTGGTTGTAGTGGACGGCATAGAGGGCATATAGGGCTGCGGCAAGGGTGGTTTTTCCCTTGCCGTGGCCTTGTTATTCTCCTCTTCTTCGAACAGCAGCTGTTCATCCATGTTTTGGCTTGGTTTGGATGTCTTGGGTTCACCTCTAACCTTCATAGCACTTCCCAAAGTGATAGCATCATGGATTTCAAAATCTTCCTTCAAATTTTCAATAGTTGAGTTAGAGAGTTCACTTTGCTCTTGAATTTGTGTCGTGAACTCCATAATCTCTCCAAGTTGATTTTTCAATTTGCTCATCTCCTTAGCTTGATTGAGCATTGTTTCATTTTGATTTTGCTGCCACTGCACTAAAGAGGTTAGTAATTGAAAAATTTGATCACTATCCGTGGACATACTTGAATTTGATTGGAATTGTTGTAGGGGAAGCTGTGGTGGCTGCATAGGTGTTAAATAAAACTCCTCAGATTGCTGCCAATATCCATCTTGTTGAGCCTCCTTGGTTTGATTTTGTGAGCCCTGCACCAAAGAATTTATTTCATCAAAAATTCGATCATAATCTATTAACGAACCTGAGTTTGATTTAGCATATTGTATATGAGGTTGTGATGGCTGCATAGGTATTGAATGGAACTCCTCTTCTTGCTGCCAATATCCATCTTATTGGAATTGTTAAGGTTCTATGTAATCTGAATAATCTCTCCAATCCGATTTGTAAGCGGTGGAAAACATGTTGTCCTATGATTGGCTATGGCCTTGATAACCCCAAGCATCTTTATTCGCAGCGAATTGAGAATATTGCTTATCCTTGCCCATAGGACACACCACATGTAGGGACACTTTGCATTGTGGTCCTTTCGGCATATTGTAACAATTGAGAAGTAAGTTCCGCCAATTGAGCTTGAATGGTATCAAAATCCATGTCAAGTTCCGCCAATTGAGCTTGAATGGTAGCAAAATCCATGTCTTACTTCTCTAGTACCTGAAATCAAGGAAACAAAACTAAATCAAATATCAAAAGTAAAACAAAAAAAAAACACAAACAGAAACAAAGTCAGTAACTAAAAACAAAAGACACGAAAATAAACAAAAAGAAATAACAAGGGATTAGCAAAGTTGCTAATCCCCGGCAACGGCGCCAAAAACTTGATGCAAAAATTATCTTAACACACAAATTTAACCCTCTTTTATCAATTGTAGTAAAGAATGTAAGTAGGGATCGTTCTGAACCGGGGATTAGGAGGGCTTGCTAATAACCTCTAAACTGACTCAAAAACATAAAACTGAACTTAAAAATACTTAACAAGACTCACAAGACTCAAAGCAAACTTAAAATACTCAAAACAGCTTAAAACAACTAAATAAACTTAAACTAGACACTAGGAATGACTTTGGACGAAAATTGACTTTTACTTGAATCAAAACATTTAAAAACACAAATTAAAATAGATTCTAACTAATTAGACACACTAAAGTAAAGGGGGTTTGAGTTTTGGATGAAGTTGAAACAAACAAACAAGTACGAAAAACTAGACAAATTGTAAAACAAATTTGAGAAATAAGATGATGGATGGGATAGCTAGAGGCTTTTTCTCCACACATGAAATGTATGCAAATAACTTGATTTCCAATTACTACTTCATTGAATTATGAATGACAATGCTCCAAATTAACCGTGACATCACTAGTTAACTTTCAGATTTTCCTTATTTTATTGTATTGGATGACATCATTCGACAACCCAAAATATTCTTCTAAAGTTCCCTACATGACATCATAATAGAGATACAATTAATGATCATTACGTTTAATGAAAATCATAAGCATTGAAAAAGCACTTGCATCTATGACATCATGTCACTCATGCTAGGAATTGAACTTAACGCGATCGTTTACAAGCGACCTTCACTACATGTGAATATAAGTTTGTAACGATTATGTGAAACTTCCTTGTATTCTAGCAACGAATTTATGCATGCCAATTAAGTGTCGACCCTTAATTAACAAATACAAATAAGTTATCAATCAAATAGTTAAGCCAATTGCATTCACGATTCAAGAGTTCATAATTGGAATTTATCAAATTATATTGCACACATAATCATGGCTTTGAAATCACCTCTAGCCAAGAGGGGTTTAGCCACTCATATTTACAACAAAACGAAAGGAAATGAATTTAAACATTAGAAACAAAAGAAAGAAAACACCTAAACGCTCCAACGATCCAAGTTGGACAGCTAGCACGTCCAAGCACTTTCCTTCCCTTCCTTTGCTACGGCACAAGGTGTTGGTGAGTGTTTGAAGGTTTGTTTGTATGGAGGAATAGATGTGAAGATGAATGGATGTGTTTGGATGAAGGTTGTGTTGAATGCGGCAAAGAGTGGAGAATTGTGTAGATGATGTGTGTGTGTGTTTTGGATTCATGTCTCCCTGAATGTGTCTTTGGATGGATATATTTATAGGCTAGGGAGAGGATGTAGTGGGTGGTGGTAATGAGTGGATGTAGTGGTAGGTGAATGTGTTGGGTGGTTGTAATGAGTGGATGTGTTGGGTGAAATGAGTGTGCTAAAATGGTTATTTATAGGGAGAGGATGATGCACAAACTTCAAATGTCATCCATTCCTTTTGCTCCAAGCATATGTTATCCATTCCATGCCAAACAATGCTCCAAAATGCATTTCTTTGCCACATTAACCCTTTGGACCTACAAACACACGAAAATAGCTTAAAATACTAAAATAACTACGAACTAACAACATAAATGCCAAGAAACAAGCTAACTAAGTCGCATAAATATGCTCCTATCAATAAGTATGTAAAAGGATAGAGACAGGAGAGCAAACACAAGATGTACGTGGTTCACCCAGATTGGCTACGTCCACGGAGTAGAGGAGTTCTCATTAATTGTGAAGGGTTTACATAAGTACATAGGTTTAAGCTCTCCTTTAGTGGGTACAAGTGAATGATTTAGTACAAATGGCATTAGGAAATATTTTGAAAGAATGATCTCCTTTTATATAAGAGAGTTTTTAGCCTTTATTTGACATTGACACGTGTCGTGTTGTGATTAGATTCTGATGTTGACACGTGTCGCGCTATGATTGGCTTTTGATGTCGACACGTGTTGCTCTGTGATTGGCCTCCTGGTTGGAGGGGAAGCTCTTCGGTTGGGGACTTGCAAGATCCAAGCCGCTGAGTAATCATGAAACTTCTAAGTATCGAAGTGTGGTATTGTCTTCACATGCCTTATCTGTCTCATAGGTAGATGTGGCATCTTCTCTGGAAGTACTCTTCCTCCGTCCAGGGGTGGTATCTTTAACTGGTGAAGATGCACAAGGTAATGTATCAATTTCACTTGAAGCTTACTTGTAGTTTCAGGCTTGGTCAAGCGCGATACAAACCATGTAGTAGGAGTCCCCCAAGTCGGCGAGCTAGGGGATCTGCTGAAAGAGGTGACAGACAACGTAAGCAATCAGAGCTCTAAGCAATCAGTCCCAGATCAGAAGTTTGATTTCGAGTTCCGGCTGATTGTTTTCATTCTCCTTATCTTGCAGGCAGCATGAAGGATAAAGAGAAGAAAATGAGAAGAGATGATATGAGATACTTTTGCTTTTAAAGAAGTAACTTTCCACAGGCTTATTCTTGAACTGGGCTGGAGGGATTTCTGGTTACCTCCAGAGTATAAGGCCGACTGAAGAATTTGAGGGTCAAAACAAGTCCATCAAATCTAGAGTACGTTCGACCCTGCTGATATGGGATACTTTTGCCGTTGACAAAGTAGTGGAAGTATCGGCACGTGTTCTGTTACGCTTGTCTCCACATGCTTCCTTGTATCCTTCTCACTTGCCCTATCTGTTCCTCAGGCAGATGTGGTATCTTCTCTGGAAGCATAAGATGTTGAAGATGAGTACTCGAGAGCAATGCCAGGTAAGTAATCAGGTAAGGGGTTCCAGGCAGTCAGTTCCTGACTGGAAGCTTGATTCCAAGTGCTGACTGATTGCTCTCTTTCTCTTTGTCTTGCAGGTAAGAACAAGGCCAAAGGAAAAGATAGGGAAAAAACATGATATGGGATACTCTTACTTTTAACCCTGATGATATGAGATATTCTTGCTTTGGTGTAGCTTGTTTGCAGAGGTATTATCGGGAGGAAAGAAAGCTGAGTATTTCGAGAGGCTTCGTTGGGAGTGCCTTCTCAGATATGAGGAAGGGTTGAGCATTTTTGCAGGTCTGCCTGTCCGTTGAGGATGAAGGTCGACATATATAGGAGTCTCCCTAACAACAAGTAGTAATGCTATTCCTTTACCCTTCTTGGTCATAGCACTGTAGTGGGAGCTGCCAGCTTCACGTGTTTTAACTCTGTTAGAGCACTTTGAAAAAGTGGTCTGTGGTATCTGGAAAGCTGATGTTGCATGTGAAGATTACAGACAAGCTTTATCCAAGGAGATCTGGCTCTCGAAGTTGAGAAAGCAATGCCTTTTCGGTTTTCGAACAAGCGATCCTGTCGGGAATCTGGCTCTCGAGATTTGGAGAACGGTGCCTCTTCGATTTTTGAGAAAGCAATCCTGCTGGGAGTCTGACTCTTGAAATTCGAAAAGCAGTGTCTCTTCGATTTTTGAGAAAGTAATCATGTTGGGAGTCTGGCTCTCGAGATTAGGAGGACGGTGCATCTTTCATTTTGGAGCAAGAGAGAGAGAGGGAGAGAGAGAGAGAGAGTATAATGAGCAGAACAACGAGGGGTCTGAAAGAGGACAAGGTGGGACCTTTCTTCTTAGCCACTCTGTTGCTCTGGTTCGTCTCTGTCCTGTTCGAAATACTCTTCCACCGGCGGTCGGAGCTGCTCGCCATTGTTGCCGGCTGCTTCTTTTACCAATTGGCCAACTGGGTTGTTCTCAGTTTCGTCTCTCGTGACCCTCTCTTCGTCAACACCTCCGTTTCTCTCCTCCACTCCTCCATAACTTCCGCTTCAGGTCTCTCTCTCTCTAACTTTTGCGTTTTGAAAATGTTTGATGGGTTATCGAGTATGCTCCGTAGTTTAACAAAAGATGGAATCTTTGTACTGAAATTAACATTTGAACTTTGTTAGCTCGAAACCCAGTTCATCACTAGCAGGTTAGCAGGTTATAACTTGGTATTAAGCTTGCCTATGTGCCTAGATTTATGTCGTCTTATGATTGAGGCTGGTTTGGAAGCCATTGTTTCTTTGATTAGATTGGATATGATGGGGTCTCTGAGCGCAGAGAGACTTCGCTACAACCCCGAGATGCCACCATGGCTTTCTGGTCCCCCGGTCCAATGGCATTGTATCACTGGCCCAAAGGCCATGGTGGCAGCACGGAGAGACTTGACTACAACCCAAAATGCTACCATGGCTTTCCGGTCCCCTGGACCAATGACATTGTGTCACTGGCCCGAAGGCATTGGTGGCAACCCAGGGTGTAGAGAAACTATTCCCTGTAATATTTGTAAAAGTAGAATTTTATAGTATGAATACTTGACTGCAATGTTATAGATTCTTGGGCTACGGACGAAATAGGTGCCTGCATATAGGATAAAGATAAGAACTTGCAATAGCTAAATTGAAGAACATTTTGAGTCGAAGTTCCGAAATCGAGGTACTTAGCTTTCGACATTTGTATAATCAATTAAATTTTCAAGTCCCCTACAATACATTTCCAAACGAGTTTTTTCACTTATTTCTGTAACTGGCGTGAGTGTATCTTTCTTCATTCGTATTATATTGGACGTTAAGTTATGCGTGTTTATTTTTGCAGTGGTATTCATTTTGGTTAGTCAGTGGTTAAGAAATGGTTTGGTTGGAATGTTTGAGCACTCGGAGTTGGTTGGGCATACTTGGCCATGGGCATACCCAGCTCTGTGCTTCTCATGCGGTTACTTTGCATATGATCAGTGGGATATGCTGCATTATGGGTTATATAGTGGTTGGATCCCTTCCATCCTGATGCATCATCTGGTTCTCCTCATTTGCTTTACTCTTGCTTTGTATCGGAAGGTCACCATCAATTACCTTATTCTCACTCTCATTTGCGAGGTACGTTGAACCATCTTCTTGAAAGCTTTCTTTTCCTTAGGTTTTCCTTTTCTTCTTCAGATAATATTTCTTAGTGTAAAGAAAATTCATCCAAAGTGTAAACTGCTCGGTTGAACTGTAAGCCATTTGGACCCAGAGACGATTTGAATCCATCGGTGTGTCCTCACGTGTAAGTAATGTTATGTTGTGATCATTTCATAACATATTGCATAATGGTAGATGATAACGAAAATGTCAGCAACCTCTTTTCCTGTTTTTTTTTTCTCCTGATTTTGTTTGAACGAGGGATGGAAAGTCTCATTTAATTTATTTCTCATTGAGGTGCTCAGCTTTACTAGGTTTTTAAGTTATTTTCCCTTGTAAATGAATTGTCTTGATTACTCCTTTGCTAAGATTTATCTAGTTAAAGTAACTACAACCTCGAAATGAAATATTTCGATGTTGAAATAATAATATGTAAAACATGGTGTTTGGGTTAAAACTTGCCAGGAAACGTCCCCATCGGAAATTCCTCCAGTCGAACACATGGTAACTTCAAATAAATGCTAAGAATCTGAAATCTTTAGAGGGATTTAGACTCATAACGTGAATTCTGCACAACAGGAAACTGGTTCTGATATTTCTGTTTCTTTCAACAGCTGCATTCTATCTTTCTGCATGTGAGGAAAGCGCAGCGGATGGCTGGCATTCGTGACGCTAGAAGCAAAATTGTAAGGGCAGAGTGGGTTCTTAATTGGGTAACCTTCACTTTTGCAAGGACGGCAGCTCACCTTCTCGTCACAGCCAAGCTCTTCTGCCGCTTGCACTGTTTGGGATGTTCAGAATGAACTTTCTGAATGCTTCTCTTGGCATTGACCTCTTCCATGCCTTCAAGAGAGAGAGGAATTCTCGGCATGCTAATGCTTATCATGAATTACAAGGCCAAAACAGAGAGTTGCAAATAATTTTGGTTTCTATTGTTTAATTTAATTGATTTTGCACATGAAATCATCATCGTTTCTTTGAGAAAATAAACAATGTAAATTATGTGATTATACGAAAAATATGGTTTGTTTCCATCTAAGGGTTTTTTTTTTTTTTTTTCCGTATCAAATCATTTAGTTTATTTGGGTGTTAAGAGATGAAAAAATGAAAAAAAAAAATTCAGGACAAATTTAAAAAGAGGTCCTACCGGGAGTCGAACCCAGGTCGCTGGATTCAAAGTCCAGAGTGCTAACCACTACACCATAGAACCCAATTTGTTTGATGAGTACACTGGATGAAATAAAACGGTAAGCTAAGCTAATTAAATATTAATACTTTCGGGCCAATGCTGTGTCGTTTTGGATGAGAATCCTCTCCGGATTTTCTTTGTGAAGATCAGATATTCTATTTGTATTTAATTTTAAATTAAAAAATTCATAATGACTTTTGGAAGCCCGATGTACGATAAATGGATAGGATGTGAGGATCCGAATGGGATCCACATCCGCTAGGAGTGTGGTTCAATTGACAAGTGTTAATCATGCTACGCTTAACATTTGAACACAAAATTTAAAATTCAAATTGATTCACGACCATGGTCTAAAATATCGATATTATCCCGATATTTCCATTGAAATTTCCGTGTTTTTGGACTACTGATATTTCCGATATCATCGATATTTTAGATCTTGATAGGAACTCTATGTGGTACTAAGTCACTCATGTATTTTACCATGCAATATATAAAGTATAAAATATTGTACTGATTCATTATATATAAATGATTATGGTGTGTTTAAACTTCTTTCATTAATTACTACATATTTTCTACACTCACAATGTTTGCCAACTCGCTATATAATCAACTTAAATTAGTTAATCCATCATGTAATGCATTTTCTTCCAATTTTTTGTAATAAACTAATAGATAATTGACTAAATAAACATCATGCAAAGTTTCAATAAAAATTTCCAAATTTTTCTTACAATTTTCATGGTTTTTATTCAATTTTTATCGATATCGATAATATCGCGATATTTCCATCGAAATTTCCATGTTTTTGGACTATCGATATTTTCGATATCATCGATATTTTAGACTTGTTCACGACTGTTTACCATCGTGGAGGAGTTTCCATTTTCTAGCTGTGTGGCCGTTGAATCGCGACATTCCATGACCATAACAATTCGACTCGGTTCCTTCGTTTGTTCATCTTTACATAATCTCACAAGAACGCATCTGACATGCCCCAAAAAGGATAAAATTATAAGAGCTGAGAATCTCTTGCAAATAAACTGCAGCACTAACTTCCCCTGTAATACAAACCCCAGAAACCAATTATGTTTCTTGTTTTCTCTACTAAAGAATTAATCTCGCCTAAATTTCTAGTCGTATGCCACTCTTGGTTCGGGAGAAGAACTTTGCAAACCCATTTCGATTCTTGTCAGAGCTGACATGAGTCGACAACACAGTGGATGAGGTTGATGCAGACGAAGATGGTGGGGAGTTGTCCTCATTTCTATTTGTTGAAGGCCCACAACTCTCATCGGCTGGTTTTGATACAGAATCTCGTTTAGGTGAAAATGTCACATTGGAATGCAACTTCCACTGTTCATCAGCTTTAGGAATCTGCGGCGCAACAGCAGTGAACCCTGGGAGGCTTTCGGAGTCTATCAGGAAATCTTCTAGTGTTGCTAGAGATTTGAGTTGATTTCCAAGCGATGCTATTGTCTTCTGGCACTCGGCAAGCTTTCCAGCTGCTACAGCTAGGTCTTCCTGGAATATTAGTCACCACAACATTAAATTACGGCATATTCAGTTGTTTTAACTAGGTAAATGGTTTGAATAATCGAATACCAAAAGACGTAATGTAGATGGGTAAGTCCTTGATCACCAACCTGCTTTCTCTTCAATTCACTGTTCGAGCAAGCAGTTTTCTGAAGCTTGAATTCTTCGTTTTTTCTTGATAGCTCCTCCTCTAAATCTTGACATCTGATGGCAATTTCTGCTGACAAAGCCCTCTCCCTTTGAACCTCTGCTTCCAAAGAATCAACCTTAGCAGACATGGTCCGCCCCTCTGCTTCCATGCTAATGAGCTGAGACTCAATATTCTGCCTTGATTCATTTGCAATACTTAGCTCCTTTTGTAACTCCTCCAACTTCATTTCTGCTTCTTTAAGCTGAAACTCTGCTGCCACATAACATTCTTGACTTTTGGCTAAAGCGGTTTTTATTTTAGCTTTCTCTACTTCCAAATTTTCTCTCTCGACTTCCTTCTTTTCTAACATGTCTTCTAATTCGGCTGCCCGATGACTCATAGCTTCAATTTCAGCATTCTCTACCTCTAACTTTTCTTTCTCTACTTCAAACTTTTCTAACTTGTCCTCAAGTTCGGCCGTCCGATGACTCATGGCTTCAAGTTCAGCTCTCAACGCACGTTCTTCATTATTGGTTTGATTAACTATGGCTTCTGATTCCAGATAACTAGTTTCATTCTCAGTCTGTGGCAACGAAGCAAGTCGTTCCATCTCTAGGAAATCGTCCATGAGATCAACATCAATGGAAGGGGCAGGCAAATTTCTGTTTACAGCCTTTTCATTCTTGAATTGATCAAGCTCAGCAACGAGGGCCGAAGCCCAACAGTCAGAGAAAGTCAGGTCACGCTTGTTTGCCTCTAAGCCATTCATCTTTTGAGAATCTATCTCCATCATGTTTAGCCTCTCTCCACTGTCCGATTGACTATCCATGCAAGACTCCACGTACATTGAAGAAGCAGCACTGGACTTGTGATCAATGACAGTAGGTATTTTACTACCCAAAGCTTTTAGCCTCCGGCACTCGGATTCAAGCCTTGCAACCTTTTTTATACTCTCTAAATGTTGCTTACTGGCCGTTTCAGCTGCTTGAGTACTCAAGTCCCTTTCAATTGTCATGATTTCCAACTCCTCTGCTTGAGTCAGTAGCTCATGCTTCAGGGCCGAGTTTTCGTTTTCTAAAGATTGCAGCTTATGAGAAAGATGAGGATCGACAAAAGCAGAAGCTTCAGATCTATTCACTTCTGCTTTTCTCTGTAGCTCAATAATCTGACTTTCAAGCTTCAACTTGGTGGACTCCCAGTCACGGGTTTTCTTCAGCACAGCTTCCTGTATGGTTTGTTCCTGCTCCTCTCTCGCTTGTCTAAGCTGTCTAACGCATTCCTTGAGGGCCCCATCTAGATGGCTTACGCGGTCTTCCAAAACCGAGTTTTGCTGAACTGTAACTTCAAGTTCTGACTTAAAAACGGCAGCCTCATTTTCAGCCTTTTCCCAGCCTGTAATAACATAAAAAACAGAATGGTTTAAGATAGAAAAACATGACAATTATATAAAATCTTTGGAAAACAAAACTATAGATCATGGTTGAGATTTGATAAACGTATCGTTCTCTTCTATTTGGAAAGATTGTCCATTGCCGTTAGGAATTTCACAAATCTTTAAAACTCATCGTCATCATTATGTAGATAAAATATCTGTGTAAAAAGAAATTAGCAGCATTACTATGTTATATAACTATTACCTGCGACAGCTTCTTCAGCAACTTTGGCATGCTGCTTCACCAAGTCTTCTTTGGCGCTAACATTCACAAGAGCAGCTGATAATCTCTCCGTTAGACTCTTCAGACTATAATTAACATGGTCAGCACTGGATGCTGCTTTTGATGTGACTTCAGGTGATTGAGCATCATGATTCAGAGATGCCTTTTGTGCCTCCTGCTAGAATGATATCATAAGATATTCGACCAAAGTTAAACATGCATAAAATCATAGTTCGGATTGCACAAACAACAAAAAGTGCCTAATTGAGAGCGTTGTAAATGCACCAAAAGGCTTATATTAACAACAGGAAAGGAAATATCGCCAGTCTCTTAGAGTGATATGAAACAGTCTGAAAACTCAAGGGCTTATTTTTTGCTATGCTCCTGGAACTCTATTTTGATCTCACTTTGCCACCGGTAACTCAAAAGTCACCACTTTACTCCCTGAAACTCAAAATTCGTTCCACTTTGACTTGTGGATTCTCTCTCTCTTAACAGATCTAAGGCAATGTGGAGCAAATTTTGAGTTTTATAGAGACAACTTTCAAGTTTCAAGGGGAAAAATGGAATCAAAATCAAATTCCAGGGGGCAAAGTGAAGAGAACTTTGAGTTTCAGGGAGTAGAGTGGCAACTTTTGAGTTACAGGGAGCAAGGTGAGATTAAATTCAAGTTCTAGGGGGCGGAGCTAATAATAAGCCATCCTATAATTGGCTAAATCGAAGTGGCTGCTATTAGTTTGTATACATGCGGTCACACTAGAAGCTACCATTTATCTTCCTTTGGAGCCTGCAAGGTGTCCTGTAATACTAGTAATTATTCAGTTTTTAGCCACCATAGGAGGGGTCAGTGTGGGTAATATTTCCGAAAGTAGGACCCATAAATTATAAACTACACCCTCTATTCTCCAATATGATGCCTCAAACCTAGTCAAACTTCGATTTTTTAATTCCCCTACTTGAGATAACAATTTCAAAAATTTTCTACCACACTTCACAACTACCACACGGCCCCGTGTACTCAACCAAGCCTGTTGGGGTTACAAATTTAAAATTTCATCAACCGAACTTCGTTTTCTAAGAGGTTGTTAACAAAATGGAACTTCAAGAGTACCAAAATTTTATATGTTATAAAACTCAGTTGGCATCAAGTATCTGCCACTTAAGCTAAGACATGGCATGCATACCATATCAAGGCAACGAAGACAAGAAACAAGCAAGAGGGAGGACATAAGCCTTTCTACGACACCAACTAGCTAGATATGATAAGGGTATCTCAAACAGGAAATGCATCCTAATTGTTTGGTTACACGGGCAGGCAAAAAGTCCTTGTGCAAGGCTACAAAGAATACGAAACACAAATTCCAATCAGAACAGCCTAATCTATCTAATAGTTGTTTAGAACACTTGGTCATTGAATGCAATTGATTAGCATAGGTAGGTGCATATTACTACGTTTTGGACATATGTTTCAGAAATGAGAAAAATATGTAGCATAGTAAACTAAAGCAATCGTGTGGGGATAAGCAACGGTAGTTACGGTACATTATTTGTCTCTTCACATCATTAAGAGTCTATCCAGACAACAAAGAAATGGACAGAAAACTTCCACTGTAAATGCAATCTTCAACCTTTGAAGGACATAAAAATTCATCAATAAAGCAAGGCTTTAAAGGGGTAGGGAGCAAAGCCGTTTATGTGAAATTGAGGACAATATACGTTAGTTACTTAGTTAAATGCCAAAAGAACAGTGTGTACAAGCTTTGCAGAAGTAAAGTTGAACTCAAATATTGTGGTAATCAGGGTTCAGCTACCCACCTGTTCATCGGAGTACCTCTCTGAGTTCGAAGATACTGAACCTGAACTATCAGTTTCTCCAGAGCTCTTCTCCAAAGGCTTCTTCTTCCACAACCACTTGCGCTCCATCTACTGTTACAGTTCAATTCTCAACTCCTCAACTAGATTTCACAATGTGTTCATCTACAACACACAATTACAAGTTTACAGACGTGTCATTGAAAACCCACCACGAATCCTCATCAAAGTTGCAGAAAACAAAACAAGAAAGCAAAAAATAGATAGCCGACACCCAAATCTGTATCAACTTTTGCTGCACAACTGAACTCCAACCAATACAACCAAGCCCTTCAAAATCAGAAAGCAATATTCTTTCCACCAAATCCAAAGCATTTGAGTAAAAAAGAATGACTTCGCTTATCGCATTCTGTCAGCTTTGCTTCAAATCCACTCCAAAAACCATGTAAACCCAAACAAAATATTATCGCTTTATATAAGAATGAAAAAGACTCAACGATTTGCAACTCCAGCAGCATCACATCCAACTCAATCAATTGCTATTGAAATAGTGAAAATATCATGAAATTGTGCAATCACTGAAGACCCAATTGCTGAAATCACAAAAGAAGAACAGCCCAATTCATGAAATCACGAAAGAAGAAGAACCCAGTTCTTGAAATTACAAACCAGAACAACCCAATTGATAAATTGATGAAGTTTTGCAGAAAATCCAGTTTCAGAAGCCAAAATACGGATGAATGGAACAGTGCTTGCACCAGAAAAAGCAGCAAAATAATTGAAAAAACAAAAGTAGCCAACACAGAAGCTCCAATTGAAGAGCAACCTAGAAAATCGAATTCAAATAATAATCAAGATTTTAATTGACTAAAATTCAACTAAGAAGGATTAAAAGGAAGAAGACCCAGATCAAAATACCTTTTGACTGGAGAGCACAGCAACCTCAAAAGTTAGTTGGAAGCCAGCCAACCAGCCAGTAATAAGTAAATGTAAAGATTCAAACTTCAAAACTTGAGACTGAAGATTTTACAGGCCAGCAATAAAAATGATAGAGAGCAATAAATAAACAAGAAAGGCTGCAAAAATCTCTGTAGAATGTCAGATGAACAACCAAAAGCAGAAGCATACATAATGTGGGTTGGGTTGGATTTGCATTTCTTGTTTTCTACTTTACCTTTTTGGGTACTCTCAATAGTATTATTATATTAGTAAACAAGTGAAGAGCATGTGCTTCTTTGTGGATTTCAAGCTCTGAGAAGGTTGAGAGAGATGAGAGAGGGAATTGGATCCCCTCCAGAAACCTCAAAATTCCACTTTTTGTTTTCCTACAGCTTTTTCCTTTTTTTTTATTCAAATTTCAAAAAGAATTAATTACAATTACGATCTAATAGTTTTTCTTTTAATTTGTAAATGAGAGGTGTGTTCGATTCTTGCTAAATAAATTTGAATAATATTATTACTTGTTTAGTGTGAGGCTTAGTTTACCTTCTCACATTTAGTGTTCGTTTCTTAGAAAAAAAATCAAAAGGGAAATTTTGTGTACCATTTTTCTATTATTTGTAGTTTGGACTTTGAAATGGAGCTGTGCCTTGCCGCCTATAACGGCGATTCATTACTTGTAATTTTGTAGCAAATGTAGCTCACTAGCAAGTTTTATTTTTCCAAACTCGGTTTAACTAAATTAGCTAAAGCAACATGTTTGGTGTTCAGCACATTGATACGAAAAAAACTCACCTATACATAAGTTTAATTTAGTATAGTAATTCTATTATCTGACAATTTTTTATTTTTTTTAGTTTTCTAAAATATTGGTTCAATGGCAATTAAAATGTTTTTTGTTTTTGCAATATTTTATGTTGCAGAGAAGGTGGTCCTAATTTTCTTGTCGCCTCTTGGTTTTTCAAGAATGAGGATCCTCTTTGGATTTGTTTTGTGAGGATCCTAAGGATCTTCAAATCATATTCATTTATCGTACATCGTATGATCAGTTTTTATTAAGTATTATTTATATTTAATTTAAAATAAAATTATTTAAAATAATTTTTGATTGCACGATGTACGATAAACTGATATAATTTTAAAATCTCCTTGAATTCTAAGAAAGAGTATCAAAGAGAATCCTCTTCCGTTTTTCAAAACTCTTTTATATTGTTTTGTATTAGTCGTGGGGCCACAGGCATAGTGAAGGAATCTTTATCCTGAAGCCGGGCCCTACATCTTCTCCCATTTCATGATCCAACGGTGGAGAAAAAACTTTGGGGGAATTTTCTCTTTTTGGGAAATGATTTGTTTTCATGAAAATTTATTTAAGCATGCTAAATTAAAAGTGACAGGTTATAAATTCAATTCTTGTCAAATACGAATTTAAACCGTATTATTAATAACTCGTGAAGCAAAATCTACCCCTTTCAAATAGTGTAAATAATATCGTTTGTTAAAAAAAATAAAATATGCAAAATAAGAAAATAGGTAAGTGTGCAAAAATCGTTCACATTTTCTTTTCTTTTTGTTCAATTTTTTTCTTTCTTACCAAATTTCATGGGTGCTTGTTACTTCAATTGTGTTTGGTACACTAAAAGGAATTCATGAAAATTAATTTCCCATGTCTTTTCCTTGAGAAAGGAAAATGCAAAATTCCTTTTCAATGTTCACTAACGAAGCAAAATTAGGCAGGAAATACCATTGGGATATAATGGTCATTTTATGTTGGAATATACATGTCATAAACAGATAGCAGTTAACTGGTATTTTTTTTGTTTCCCCTCTATTTTCTCATGAATCAGAAAATCATTTCCCAAGCCTTACCAAATATGAAATAGACAACACTTTTCCATTTTCAAGCTCTCTTTCCCGCATACCAAACGTAGACTAGGATTATGTAAAATAAAGGCCAAATCTCACTTTTAGATCATGTAATTTAGTTGAAGTTTAATTGGTGATTGTAGTTTATCAAACGATAAGGTTCAACAACATCACATTTTTCATTCATTTAGTTAATGAAGAAGGCATGGGACACTCAAATGATCGAGCATTTTAGTAATTTTAAGACAAGTCATGACTCTTCCTCTCCTAAAAGCAATTCACATTTGTGATAATGGTGCTATTTTTCTTTTTCTTTTTTTAAGTTTACTACTTTAAATTATTTAATAATTCGTTTAAAAGAATGTTTATGTTGCAGTCCTATTTAGAATAGGAATGTGATTGTGTAAATCCTAGGAAATATGGGAATGTATCTTATATTCCTATTAGGATTAGATTACCTATTAAATGTTGTAATCCTAAAGGGAAAGGTTTTACCTTTCCTATTACTATAAATAAAGGCACAATGGGGTGAGATAACACACACCCACAATTACACATCTCTCTATTCTTCTCTCTATTGCCGCACCCCCTCTCTCTCTAAGGCCTCCATAATTGTTCAGTAAATTATGCCTACAACACGTTATCAGCACGCTCTTGACGCTACGCTAACAAGAGAGTTTGATCTTCAATTTGAGGAGTATTACGTTTTAATCATTCTTTTCATGATTAATTTATTATTTTATTAAATTGATCTACATGCTATTGATTCAATTTAATTTTTCTGTGTTGAACGTAATACAACGCATTGAAAAATTCCGACTTTCAAGAAGGATCTTCTACAAATTCAAAGGCTTTTATTGTTTTCTGCTACTCAGGTACGCTTAAAATAAATGAACATATTTGAAACGACCCATGAAGCATGAAAACATTCCCTATGATGTATGAACCCTCTACATTTATATTTATCTTCCGATATATATATTGTATATGTTCATATATTGGTCAATATATATATTTGTTTCATACATTACGCAATAATTGCTATGTGGAATTTGTGAGTCAAAGTATTCAATTAAATTAGAAGCATGTTTCGGGTTTTCCTAAACCCTAAAGGATTTGAAAAAAAAATGGGGGAATCAGGACATGGTGCGGCACACCACCGCACCATCATTGTGCAAATAATCACCAGGCCTAGGCCTGGATTTTACCTCGGTAGGGCCTGCAGCCCTGAGCCTATGCACACTGGCCTTGGCCAGCAGCTATCCAACTTGCCCAATTGTCTGGGCTGTCCTCTCGTACACACGCTGCAACCTTTTTGGTTGCTGGGTTTTGTTGCTCTAGCCCGCATACATATAGCCAGCATATGCTGGGCTTGTCACTGCGCCACCCATACCCAAGCCCGTGACCTGCAGTCATTATGGAGCTGCTTTCACGCAACCAGTTTTTGCTGGGATCCCCGTGACAACCCACAGGCTAGCTTGCGCTAGACCTGTCCATGCACTCCCTTATGGCCCAAAACACGACCCAGCTGCGGCTAGGGTCTCTCATTCCTCACTCGTGGCCTGCAGCCACCACCAAAGGAACATTTGGGCCTCGCCTTATGCTTAAGGCACCCAACCCGTGCCTCTTAACCCCCGACATTAAGCCCAATTATTTTTGGGGCTCTATTTTTTATCCAATAATATTATTTTAATATTATTTTGCTTCTACGATCGACCCCGAATGGTCCAGATCTATTAAATTAATTAAAAATGACCTGTAGTCCATTAATCTGATAATGAATCCAAAATTATTGACCTGAATATCACTTTTGGACATTAACGATTCAATAATTTATTTCTCTTCTTTGAACCGTCACATACTTTTGTAGTAGCGAAGCTCTCACACTTGAGTTCCCGAAGACAACTCAAATCCACTACACTAAGTTAGTATATTGCATTCTGGGTTTCTTACAGGAACCTCTCCTTTATGAACTAAACGTTTATAAACTAAATTGAACCTGTAGTTTCAAATTTAGTGTCTTTGAAACCCGAAGATTTCATAAACCATTACACCCATGAAAACCCGACGTTTTTCATGAAAACCCGACGTTTTTCATGAAAACCCGACGTTTTTCATGAAAACCATGTCTTAGAACTCGAATGTTCTAACTTTGATGCTTATGGATGATTCATTCCCATAGCACCAATCACAATCTTGTTCCCTCAAATTCAGTGTATTGTCGAACCGTCACAAGTTTGATTTTCCTGATTTGGACGTTTTCTAATAGAAACCACTGTAGGTGGGGTACAAGACGTGAATCTCCACTTGATTATCAAGGAGCTGAGAAAGCATTGATGCCAACAATGGCAAGGAAGAGCTGAATAAGCCTCCGTGATAGGAGCATATTTATGCACCTTAGTTAGCTTGTCCTTGTGCATTTACATTGTTTTTCCTTAGTTAAAGTAGTCTTTTGAGCTAGTTTTATGTGTTTTCAGGTTTTAGAGACAAAGTATGCAAGGAAGTGCAAAATGGAGCATAATTGAGCTAAAATGGCGTTTTTACTTATGGAGCACAAGGAATGGACGAGTTGAAGGTCAAAGGTGCTTAAGAAATGAAGAAATGAAAGTGAAGAACAAAGAATTCAGAATTAGAAACCAAAGTTTCTAAACTTGGAAGTTTCTATTCTTGGAGGTTTCCATTTGTGAGAGTTTCTATTCTTGGCTTTGGGCTTCTAGATGACCCATCCTTACCTTCTTGGACAATGCCGCACCTTCCTAGCCCAATTCCTCTTGGATTCTCACTTAATGCCACACCATAAGCCCAATCCCTTTCAGATTTGGACCCTTTGCCGTACCTAGGCCCTCTAGAACCTCCCTTGTGCCTTGCCTTGCAAGGCTTTCTAGAAACCTTATTTTCTGGTGGACTTTCAACCCTTTGCCGCACCTAAACCCTAGCCCATTGCTTAAACCTGATTTCCCTAGGGTTTGTGGTGCCTATATATATGTGTTCTCAGCCTTGCCGCATACACCACCCCCTCCACAATTCAGAAATTCGTCCAAACACATTCATTCCCCTTTGCCGCAGCCTTCCTTCACCAATCTGCCATATTTCCACACTTTGCCGCAACCCCCATGTCCCCAAAACACTACCATATCATCCCTTACCTACTCATCCATCCAAATAACCCCTAGAACCTGTCTCTAGTCCTTGTGCCGCAGCCAAGAGGAGGAGAGAAAGCTTGGGACGTTCATGCTATTCAATTGAGGGTTGCTGGAACGTTTTAGGTGTTGTCTTTCCTTTGATTTCCATGTTTAATTTTGATATTCTTTGTGTTGTGAGTATGAGGAACTAAACCCCCCTTGGCGATGGGGGAATTCGAAACCATGTTTATGCTTGCTATATGAATTGATTACCTCTAATTGTGTTTCATAAGTTGTGATTTCAATTTACTTATCTTCATGAACTATAACTGATTTGTGTATGTTTGTTGAGAGTGCACGCTTAATTTTCATGCATAAATTGAATGCTAGGATATAAGGGAATTTCACCTAATCGTTATGAACTTATATTCACAAGTGGTAAAGGTTGTTGATCACAATCGTGTTAAGTAAATTCTTGGCATAAGTTTCATGCAATTCATAGTAACAAGTGCCTCGTCAATGCTTATGGTTTTCATAGTACTTAATGATTCTTGATTGTACCTCTATTATGCAATTCATGTGGGGGACTTGTAGGGAATGTTTTGGGTTGTCATATGCAATCAATCTAATAACTTTAGGAAAATCTGAAAGTTAACTAGTGCAATTCACAGTTAATTTGGGACGTTGAGAATTCATAAGTTATTGAAATACAATTAGAAATCGTTTTGTATGCAAGTATAACATGTGTGGAGAAGAACCCCTTAGCTAGCCTTCCATCCATAGTATTATCCAAATTCGTTTTTACAATCTGTTCTAATTACAATCTGTGTTCTTTGTTTTTAATTTCGTAAAAACCAATTCCCCCTTTGTTTTAAAGTGTCAAATTAGTTAGAAAGTGTTTTACTTTGTGTTTTTAAGTGTTTGGATTCAAGTTAAAACCCAAATTCGTCCAATTTGGTGCTTAGTGTCCAAAACTGCCCAGAAAGTGGTTTTTAGGCAGTTTTGAGTCTTTTGGTTGCTGTTTTGAGTCTTTTGGTTTGTTTAAGTGTTTTAAAGTTTAGTTTTGCATTCTTTAAGTCTAAATTAGTGTTCTAAACTTGTTTTTACGTATTTGAGTCAGTTTTCAAGTGATTTAGCAATCCCTCCTAATCCCCGGCCTAGAACGATCCCTACTTACATACTACGCTACAATTGATAAAAAGAGGGTTTAATTTGTGTGCTTATATATTTCGCATCAAATTTTTGGCGCCGTTGCCGGGGATTAGCAACTTTGCTAATCCCTTGGAGTGTTATTTTCATTTTTCTTATTAGATCAGATTCTTATGTTATTTTGTTTCTTATTTTAGGTACTTGTTTATGACTCGGAGTTCTAATCCGGTTCACGAACATATTTTAGACTTTGACGACAATTTTGAGCGTGAGTTGAGACGAAAGAGGAAGAACCCGGAACCTAGTGAATCAAGTGCAAGTTCCGAGTCCGTTTCTGAATTTGAAGAGGAAGTGGAAGACATGGCAGTGGACAACCGAACGATCAAGGAGCTTTCCGCTTCGGGATTGGATAATGCCGCACCTCTATGTATCCAATACCTTAGGGCGGCTCCGGACAAAACTGCCGAGTTCGAATTGAAGTCAAGCTTGTTACATCACATTCCGAAGTAACATGGGCTGTCCATGGAAGATCCGAACAAGCACTTGAAGGAATTCGAGGTGGTGTGTTCGAGCATGACCCCGTCAATGTCGATGGGAGTATTTTGAAGATGAAGGCCTTCCCTTTTTCTCTCTTGAAAAAGGCGAAGGATTGGTTGTATGAATTGGCGCCCGGAACCGTCACATCATGGGAAAGCATGAAACGGGCTTTCTTGGAGAAGTTTTTCCCAACTTCTCGAGTCATCCTCCTACGGAAAAGGATAAGTGGAATTCAACAAGAGGAAGGTGAATCTTTTCCTACTTATTATGAACGTTTTAAATCTCTTGTTGCTTCTTGTCCACAGCATCAGATGAAGGAGGAACTTCTTTTGCAATACTTCTACGAGGGGCTACTACCTATCGAACGTCAAATGCTAGATGCCTCGGCGGGAGGAGCCTTGGTGGACAAGACCCCCATGGCAGCAAAGACTTTGATTGCCAATCGCGCGTTGAATGCTCAACAATACGAAGGTGTTGGACAAAGGAGTAACCCACGGCAACATCAAGTCAATGAGGTAAGTGCCATAACCGAACTTCAAAATCAAATGGCTAACCTTACTACTTTGCTTTCTCAGGTGGTGGAAGGTCCAAAAGTACAAAACGTGGCAGCTTGTGGCGTGTGCTCCATGCAAGGCCACCTTACGGACAAGTGCCCACAATTGATAGAAAATGGAGGGTGGGAGACCCTCAATGCCGTGGGATTTGGCAACCAATACCAACCGAGGAATGACCAATTTTCCAATACTTACAATCCCGGTTGGCGTGATCATCCAAATTTCAAATGGCGAGAACCCCAACAAGGCCAACAACAAAGCGGATTTAGGCAACAACCCCCGGGTTTCTACCAAAAGCCGTTTGCACCAACTCAACCTCAAGCACAACCCGCCCAAAAGTCAGGTACTTCTATTGATAATGATCAAATTTTTAATTTACTAACTTCTATGGCGCAGAGCATGCAAACTAGGGACAAGAAGGTGGACGAGTTGGAAAAGCAAGTGGGGCAAATTGCCGAGTTTATGGGACAGTTTCGAGAGCAAGGCAAGTTGCCTAGCTCAACCGTGGTGAATCCAAAGGGTGGATTCGAATCTGCAAAAGCCATGACTTTGCGAAGTGGGAAGCACGTAGGATCTGACCCCCAACCTTCCAAATCACGTTCTCACGAGGTGGAGGAGTTGATAATTGAAGAGGAAGAACAAGGAAGGGCCACGACAAAGGTGGAAACACCAATGCCGCAAGCCCTAAGTGGTCCTAAGCCATCGAATCTGTCCAATGGAGGTAAGAACGTGTCAAATTCAGTTCCTATTAATGTTTTTCCTTCGAATGCTCCTTTTCCAAATAGGTTTAAGCAAACAAAGAAAGAATAAGCTGAAAAGGACATTCTATAGACATTCCGGAAAGTTCAAGTCAACATTCCCCTTTTGGACGCAATCAAGCAAGTCCCGAGGTACACCAAGTTCTTGAAGGAACTTTGCACCACTAGGAAGAGGATTTCGACCAAGGAAGTTGTGAAAGTAAGTGAGAGCGTTTCAGCCATCTTGCAACGCAAACTACCACCCAAATGCAAAGATCCGGGTAGTTTTACGATTCCTTGTGTCATTGGTAATACTAGGTTTGAATCTGCCATGCTAGACTTAGGTGCATCTATAAATGTCATGCCATATTCAATTTATGCATCTATGAACCTAGGAGAGTTGAAAAACGATGGTGTAATCATACAATTGGCCGATAGATCTAATGCCTATCCAAAGGGAGTTTTGGAGGATGTTTTGGTGCAGGTTAATCATTTGATCTTCCCGGCGGATTTTTATGTACTTGAGATGGACGAATCGGACCATGCCCCGTCATTGCCCATCCTCCTTGGAAGGCCATTCATGAAAACAGCCCGTACGAAGATTGACGTGTTTAATGGCACTTTGACAATGGAATTTGATGGGGAAGTTATCAATTTCAATCTCTCTGATTCTATGAAGTTTCCTAATGAAAATCATTCATGTTTTGCTATTGATGTAATTGATTCTTTGGCGCAGGACCATTTAGACAATTTGAAAGACGATGCACTTGAATTGGTCATTGCACAAGGAAAAGACATGAAAAACATTGAATCAACCACCAAAGAACCCCACGGCATGCAATTGGAGTCCATTGCCGTGCCCCCTAGTGAAGATGTCCTTGAGACGGTGGCTACCCTTGAGTCATTGCCATCACAATCCGGTAAGTTTTTGGACCCTATTTTAAGTTCAGTTTCGGCTAATAAAATGCTTCCCTTAGTTGTGCAGCCACCTACACTTGAACTTAAGCCGTTGCCTAGTCACTTGAGGTATGTTTTCTTGGGAGAGGATGAGACATTGCCCGTCATCATCTCATCCTCACTCACGGCACAAGAAGAAAACAAACTAGTGAGGGTGCTAAAGGAGTACAAAACGGCCATTGGATGGACATTGGCCGACATCAAGGGAATTAGCCCAACTACGTGCATGCATCGCATACTTTTGGAGGAGGGGTCTAAAACATCTCGAGAGGCTCAACGTCGTCTCAACCCTCCTATGATGGAAGTTGTGAAAAAGGAGATCATAAAGCTTCTAGATTGTGGAGTTATCTATCCAATCTCGGATAGTAGGTGGGTTTCTCCCGTGCAATGCGTACCAAAGAAATCCGGAGTGACAGTGGTAGCCAATGCCGAGAATGAGCTTGTTCCTCAACGCATTCAAACCGGTTGGAGGGTATGCATCGACTATAGGAAGCTAAACGCCACCACGAGGAAGGACCACTTTCCATTGCCGTTCATTGACCAAATGCTTGAGAGGTTAGCGGGGTATGCTTTCTATTGTTTTCTTGATGGTTATTCTGGTTATAATCAAATTGTCATTGCCCCCAAGGATCAAGAAAAAACTACTTTTACATGCCCGTTTGGTACATTTGCATATCGTCGCATGCCTTTTGGTTTATGTAATGCACCTGCCACTTTTCAAAGATGCATGATGAGCATATTTTCTGATTATGTAGAGAAAATAATTGAAGTTTTCATGGATGATTTTAGCGTCTTTGGTGATTCTTTTAATGGTTGCTTGCATAATCTAGGTTTGATATTAAAACGTTGCGTTGAAACTAACCTTGTTCTTAATTGGGAAAAGTGTCATTTCATGGTAAAACAAGGCATAGTCTTAGGGCATATCATCTCGGAAAGTGGCATTGAGGTTGATAAGTCGAAAATAGATCTTGTACGTCACTTACCCTCTCCAACTTCGGTTAGAGAGGTTCGTTCGTTTCTTGGCCATGCAGGATTTTATCGTAGGTTTATCAAAGATTTCTCGAAGGTAGCACAACCTCTTTGCCGTCTCCTACAAAAAGATGTGGCGTTTGAATTCACCAAGGAGTGCACGGCATCATTCAATCAACTCAAGGAGTTGTTGACCACGGCACCCATCATTGTGCCACCGGATTGGAGCCTACCTTTCGAGCTTATGTGTGATGCGTCCGACTACGCTTTAGGGGCTGTTTTGGGACAAAGAAAGGACAAGAAGCCGCACGTCATCTACTATGCCTCACGGACGTTGAATGATGCACAATTGAACTATTCCACTACAGAAAAAGAACTTCTTGCCGTTGTTTTTGCTTTAGATAAGTTTAGATCATATCTAATTGGTACTAAAGTAATTGTTTTCACTGACCATGCAGCGTTGAAGTACTTACTCACCAAAAAGGAGGCCAAGCCCCGGCTAATTCGTTGGATGTTGCTACTTCAAGAGTTCGACATAGAGATTCGTGACAAGAAGGGAAGCGAGAACGTAGTGGCTGACCATCTAAGCCGAATGGTGCATAATGAGGAGTCTTTCCCGATTTTGGAGACATTCCCCGATGAACAATTGCTGTCCATAAAGGTTAGTGAGCCTTGGTATGCTGATTTGGTGAACTTTTTTGTGACAAAACGAATTCCAAGCACTTACACTAGGCACCAACGTGATAAACTTAGGCATGATGCACGGTTTTATGTGTGGGATGATCCGTATTTGTGGAAATTTTGCCCGGATCAAATTGTTCGTCGTTGTGTGCATGATTCTGAATTTCGTTCAATTTTAAGTTTTTGTCACACATATGCATGTGGTGGGCACTTTGGCACACAAAGAACTGCACTTAAAGTGTTACAATGTGGATTTTATTGGCCTAGTATTTTTAAGGATGCTAGAACTTTTTGCTTAACATGTGATAAATGCCAACGAATGGGTAACATAGGTGCTAGGGACCAAATGCCGCAGGTTTCTATCCTAAATGTTGAAATTTTTGATGTTTGGGGTATTGATTTTATGGGTCATTTTCCTTCTTCGTATGGTTTTACATATATTTTGCTTGCGATTGATTATGTGTCGAAGTGGGTGGAAGCAAAGGCCACCCGGACTAATGATTCTAAAGTGGTTGCAGATTTTATTAGAACTAACATTTTTGCAAGGTTTGGCATGCCACGAGTGATCATTAGTGATGGAGGGTCACACTTTTGCAACCGGACCATTAAGGCATTATTGAGGAAATACAATGTCAATCATAAGGTTTCTACGCCTTATCATCCTCAAACTAATGGGCAAGCCGAGGTTTCCAACCGTGAGATCAAGCAGATCCTAGAGAAGACCGTTGGGCCAACGAGGAAGGATTGAAGTTTACGACTTGATGATGCACTTTGAGCGTATCGTACGGCGTACAAAACACCCATTGGAATGTCACCCTTTCGGCTTGTCTATGGCAAGCCGTGCCATCTCCCCGTTGAGTTGGAGCAAAAAGCTCATTGGGCCGTCAAGAAGTTCAACATGCACCTAGATGAAGCGGGAGGGCATAGGAAATTTCAATTGAATGAGCTTGATGAGATACGGCATGAGGCATATGAGAATGCTAGCATTTACAAGGAAAAGACCAAGGCATTCCATGATAAGATGATTAGAGGCAAAACATTCGCAATTGGGCAGAAAGTGCTCTTGTTCAATTCCCGTTTACGTTTGTTTCCCTGTAAGTTACGTTCCAAGTGGATTGGACCTTTTGTTATTACTAATGTTTTTGTTTATGGTGCAGTCCAAATCCAAAGCTTGAAAACGGGACATGAGTTCAAGGTGAACGGGCATCGTTTAAAGCCGTACTACGAGCACTTTGAGGAACATGTCGTGGATGACATCCCCTTGCATGCCGTGGGCTCCATTGAGGAGTGACTGAGCTCTTCGTCCGACTGTACGACGTTAAAGCAAGCGCTACTTGGGAGGCAACCCATGCATGCAACAAAGGAAGACCTAGAGAGCACTCCAATTCCAGATTTGCGTTCCTAAACCCGTCTCTTTGTTGATTATTTCGTTATGCCATGCTTAGTGTGTTAGTTGCTGTTTTGTTATTTGTTTGTTATTTGTGTAGTTTATGCTTGAAACATTGAGGACAATGTTTGATTTAAGTGTGGGGGGGTAACCAAAGTGTTTTCTTGCAAATTCGTAGGGTTTTCTCACTCATGATTTCTAATGTTGTTTCTTGCTGTTTTTAAGCCTTTTTAAGCTGTTTTGGTGTGTTTTGAGTCAAAAATCCGAAAATCCCATAAAAATTTGAAAAATTTGTTTTAAAAACCCAAAAAGAGTCGTTTTTGTGTGTTTGTTTGTGTCTTAGGGTACCTTCCAACACAATGATGAGGATTCAGTTTGTAATTGCATGACGGTTAAAGAAAGTTATAAACATGGATAAAAGTTTGATTTACTCTTTGGTTTAGGCTTGGTTGTGGTTATAACTTATGAATTCACATGTAATCATAAAGTAAAAATCCGTTTTTGTAACATGCTTGAAGGAAGGAACTCAAACTAACGCTACAACCTTGTGAGACTTGAGCCTAAACGTTTATTTGGAGAGTTAAAATCTGTGCATTCTTTGTTTTCTAAAGTCGTTGCATGATCTCATTATTCCTTGCTTGGTTGCTACTTAGAAGGCGTTTCCTCATTTAGTTCCAAATGCTAGAACTCATGCCCATTTCATTCAAAGCATGTTATTGATTTGCATAACACATATTCAAGATGAAGTTGTGTAGTGACCACCACCTTAGCCAAATGCCGTGTGCCCTATGTCATTATGTTTTGTAGGTTTTTAACCCCGTTGAGCCTTGTTAGCCTTCATTATTTGTTAACCCATGTTTTCCTCACCTAGCCTAGTTTAAGACCATCCATACCCTTGTTATTAAAGCATAGTAAAGCATGATTCGAATTGAATTCCTTTTGATCTATGTTAGCAGAAAACAAGTGTGGGGGAAGTATTTTTCATGAGGAATTGTGTGCCATAGGCACGGAAAAGAAAAGAAAAAAAAAATGAATGAAGAAAAAAAAGTATGAAAAAAAAGAGTTGAAAAGTTGAAAAAAAAGAGTTCCAAAGTATTGTTTGTTGAAGTGAGGGTCCAAAACAATGAATTCGGCCCTAAGGAGTTGTGTAAGTCTCCCCCTTGTGTGTTAAAGTTAATTTCTGCAATCTAAGTGAATTCTAAGTCTCAATTTCATTGCTTTGCTTACTATCGCTTGAAGAACGTTTGTTTTCCCCTATCCTTTCCTTGTTAATCAACACCCCAAGCCCCATTACAACCCTTAACTTCTATCTTGAGTGTTATGTGTTTCAATTTGTGGAGTTTGAATTTGGTATGAGCATATGGTGTCACTGGTTCTCGCATCTAAGTAGTAGCATTCCATTCATGAGATCATATCTAAACATGCTTCTTAACTCTAGAAATTGCGTTCTTTGTGAAACATATATGTGAGCATTCGTTTTCATATCTACATCAATCTTCTCACATATGACTAGTGTAGGGTGTGTAGTTAGAAAATCTGAGTGAAAATAGAGTGCATATCTTGTAAGGAATTGAGGGAATTCTCTAAGGCATGTTACTATGTTCAAAACATCGTTTTAGTTGGTTAAATGTGAACTAGTAAGTAGTGACTATGATTAAGTATGTGCTTAAGTGTAAAGATGGCTAAAATCTGTGAGGATGATAATTTTTAACATGTCATGTGCATTGGAAATCCCTGAGGCAATCGTTGGAAGGTTTAGGTTGTATTTTACTTGTTTGTTTCAGTTTGTTTCTTTTGTTTCGTTTTGTTTTGCTCGAGGACTAGCAAAAGCTAAGTGTGGGGGAATTTGATAGGAGCATATTTATGCACCTTAGTTAGCTTGTCCTTGTGCATTTACATTGTTTTTCCTTAGTTAAAGTAGTCTTTTGAGCTAGTTTTATGTGTTTTCAGGTTTTAGAGACAAAGTATGCAAGGAAGTGCAAAATGGAGCATAATTGAGCTAAAATGGCATTTTTACTTATGGAGCACAAGGAATGGGCGAGTTGAAGGTCAAATGAGCTTAAGAAATGAAGAAATGAAAGTGAAGAACAAAGAATTCAGAATTAGAAACCAAAGTTTCTAAAGTTGGAAGTTTCTATTCTTGGAGGTTTCCATTTGTGAGAGTTTCTATTCTTGGCTTTGGGCTTCTAGATGACCCATCCTTACCTTCTTGGACAATGCCGCACCTTCCTAGCCCAATTCCTCTTGGATTCTCACTTAATGCCGCACCATAAGCCCAATCCCTTTCAGATTTGGACCTCTTGCCGTACCTAGGCCCTCTAGAACCTCCCTTGTGCCTTGCCTTGCAAGGCTTTCTAGAAACCTTATTTTCTGGTGGACTTTCAACCCTTTGCCGCACCTAAACCCTAGCCCATTGCTTAAACCTGATTTCCCTAGGGTTTGTGGTGCCTATATATATGTGTTCTCAGCCTTGCCGCATACACCACCCCCTCCACAATTCAGAAATTCGTCCAAACACATTCATTCCCCTTTGCCGCAGCCTTCCTTCACCAATCTGCCATATTTCCACACTTTGCCGCAACCCCCATGTCCCCAAAACACTACCATATCATCCCTTACCTACTCATCCATCCAAATAACCCCTAGAACCTGTCTCTAGTCCTTGTGCCGCAGCCAAGAGGAGGAGAGAAAGCTTGGGACGTTCATGCTATTCAATTGAGGGTTGCTGGAACGTTTTAGGTGTTGTCTTTCCTTTGATTTCCATGTTTAATTTTGATATTCTTTGTGTTGTGAGTATGAGGAACTAAACCCCCCTTGGCGATGGGGGAATTCGAAACCATGTTTATGCTTGCTATATGAATTGATTACCTCTAATTGTGTTTCATAAGTTGTGATTTCAATTTACTTATCTTCATGAACTATAACTGATTTGTGTATGTTTGTTGAGAGTGCACGCTTAATTTTCATGCATAAATTGAATGCTAGGATATAAGGGAATTTCACCTAATCGTTATGAACTTATATTCACAAGTGGTAAAGGTTGTTGATCACAATCGTGTTAAGTAAATTCTTGGCATAAGTTTCATGCAATTCATAGTAACAAGTGCCTCGTCAATGCTTATGGTTTTCATAGTACTTAATGATTCTTGATTGTACCTCTATTATGCAATTCATGTGGGGGACTTGTAGGGAATGTTTTGGGTTGTCATATGCAATCAATCTAATAACTTTAGGAAAATCTGAAAGTTAACTAGTGCAATTCACAGTTAATTTGGGGCGTTGAGAATTCATAAGTTATTGAAATACAATTAGAAATCGTTTTGTATGCAAGTATAACATGTGTGGAGAAGAACCCCTTAGCTAGCCTTCCATCCATAGTATTATCCAAATTCGTTTTTACAATCTGTTCTAATTACAATCTGTGTTCTTTGTTTTTAATTTCGTAAAAACCAATTCCCCCTTTGTTTTAAAGTGTCAAATTAGTTAGAAAGTGTTTTACTTTGTGTTTTTAAGTGTTTGGATTCAAGTTAAAACCCAAATTCGTCCAATTTGGTGCTTAGTGTCCAAAACTGCCCAGAAAGTGGTTTTTAGGCAGTTTTGAGTCTTTTGGTTGCTGTTTTGAGTCTTTTGGTTTGTTTAAGTGTTTTAAAGTTTAGTTTTGCATTCTTTAAGTCTAAATTAGTGTTCTAAACTTGTTTTTACGTATTTGAGTCAGTTTTCAAGTGATTTAGAAATCCCTCCTAATCCCCGGCCTAGAACGATCCCTACTTACATACTACGCTACAATTGATAAAAAGAGGGTTTAATTTGTGTGCTTATATATTTCGCATTACTCCGCCACAATCTTCATTCGAAGACTTATGCTCAAAGCATTACAAATGGAAATACTCCCCGAACGAGGATTCCATGGCTCTTTAGCTCGCTTCTATAGACCGTCTAATCATGAAAGAAATTGCCCGCAACAAACCATGATTACATCCATGAATGAGTACAATTCTGAATTTTATAAATCCGATCGAATCTTGACTGGAGAATACTTTTCTCGTCATTCCATGTTTCTAACTCGCTCCTGAAGCAGCAGTGTAGAAAGTGGAAATTTACCAAATTCTCGGATCTGATTACTACCACAAACGTGAGAGAAAGGTATGGACCCAGTTCGGCTGGAGTCTACCGAATGGCTCGACCCAATTCGGTCAAAACCTAACCAAATGGTGATGCACTGCTTCGGTAGGGATACACTGAATGGCATATTCTTTCACAATACAATTTCGAGTTTGTGTTCATAAACATATAGTATAATCAGGGCCTGTCAAGGTGTGGCATCATGCCCGAAGCATGATCCTTGGTACATAAGACCTAAAAACTTCAAGAATAAGGGATAATATTCTCGAACCTCAACCTTGCAAGAATCTACTCCCGTCTTGATGGAATAGATCAGTGGTTATGCATCTGTTCGTGCCCCTACCAATGTTGTTGAGGAGTGCCATTCTAGTAGTCAATATGTGAGATTGATTTTGCTCCACCGAACATCGTTGGCAGAGCAAAATTTCGACATGGATGGCCTTATTGGCCGAATCCCCTTAGTAAATTTACTTTGTGAACATTTTTCCATGTTCTTGGATTCAAGTTTGGTGTATGTTTTACTTATGGATAATCTTATTGATATTGTCCTCGAATATGAGTTAATTGAATCATATTTCTTAATACATGTGACTGATTCAATTAAACACGTGATTAGGTAGGAATGTGGGAAAGTTAGTTGTCTGGATGAATGCGTACTACGCACACTAACTTTACACCTAAATCACATCTCTAACAACGACTTCAGGTCTATCCAACCTGATTAAGAGCATTGGCACGCTCCTCGTTGTATGAATGATACTGAATTATCATTTAAATGACCTTAAATTCTTCCTGACGTTGAGTTTTTAAGGATATTCAAGATGACAATGATCATCAATGAAACCACTGAAGAAAATAGAGTGAAATATCTTTGCACCACCTCCAAAAATGAGCCTGAAGCTTTGATTTGGGGCCAATGGGTTGTCTTCCAACTGGGAATACACCACATGTGGCCGGCCTATAGCCTGGTGATTGAGCAGTTTACTTGCTTTAGCACGACCTTTTGGGACACTTAGGTCGAACAATGATGTTACAACGCATCTCCTTATCTGAAGTAAGGATTTTATGCCTACAAGCACACTTTGCCAATCCTGCTCATTAGGGAAATTGATTTTCTATATCATTTCTTGCAAAGATACGACACGACTCCATTTTTGCAGTGGATTCAAGGGAATATATGTGGACTAATCCAACCAAAATGCGGACCATATAAATATTTATGGTTTTGGTTGATGAATCGACAAACTGGTCACATGTTTGTCCACACACATTATTGCTAAACCTCTTGGCCGATTAAGGGTTCATTGATGTGAGAAATAAGTTAACACACAAAATTAAACCCTCTTTTTGACAATTGTAGTATAGATGTAAGTAGGGTATCGTTCTAGGCCGGGGATTACGAGGGATTGCTAATCTATTCTAAATTAATTTAAAAATATTAAACAAGACTCAAGGACACAAAACTAGGCTAAAAACTCTAATAACTCGAAACACACTTAAAATGACTCAAAATAATGAAAACAATCAAATTAGACACTAGGAACTAAAATGGACGGAAATTGAATTAAAAGACTAACAACAATGAACACTAACTAAATAATATAATTTAATAATGGGGGGGGTTTGGTTTTGACGAGAAGTAAATTAAACTTAAATAAATTACAGAATTGACAAAAGCATGAATTAAGGTGAAAGGATAGGTGACGGACTAGCTAGAGGGTTCTTCTCCACACATGACACATATGCAACCTAAATTGATTTTTAGTTGTTCTTTCAATAAATTGTGAATGACAATGTTCCAAGTTAATTAGGTCCGCTTAAATTAACTCTTAGATTTCCCTAGATTCATTGGATTGAATGGAATACGCATTACAACCAAATTATTCCTCATCAAAGTCCCTAACTATGGAATACGCATGATAGAGACATTCAACAAAGATCATTAAGTTCAACGGAAATCATAAACATTGACTAGGCATTCATAACTATGGAATACGCATGTTAATCCAGCCTAGAATTCACTTAACACGATTGTGGATAACAACCTTCACTACTTGTGAATATAAGTTCATAACGATTAGGTGAAATTCACTTATATTCTAGCATCAAATTCATGCATGTAAATTAAGTATGCATTCTTAATCGACATACAAAAATAAGTTATCAATCAAGCAGTTAAGCAAATTAAATCACAACTCAGAAATCACAATTGAAGGTAATCAATTCATATTACAAATATATTCATGGCTTTGAATTAACCTCTAGCCAAAAAGAAATTAGTTCCACATGTTTAACATAATTGAACAGCAAGTTAAATTAAACATGAACATAGAATTAAAAGAAGAAAGAATTCCAAACACTCTAATAGTTGCAGATTGCATAAGCACGGCACTACTCCTCCTCTCCTTCAATGGTGGCGGCACAAGGTGGTTGTGGTGGTTGAATGGTTGGTTATATGGAGGAATGGATGGGGAAGGTTTAGATATGTAGGGAGAGGCAAGGGAAGGCTTGGAGAATGGTTAATTTCTGGATGATTTGAATGAGGTTGCTGCCATGGTATTTATAGGAAAAGGATGGACTTGTTTAACATAAAATTTTGGTGGAATTGAGTAGGTGAGCATGGCAAAGAGTGGGAATTGTTGGTGGGTTAGGTATTGAGTCATCCATTCACATGTCATGGTGAGTTAAGCATTGCATCATCCACTCACATGTCATGGTGATTTAAGCATTGCATCATCACTCAAATTTCTGGTGAAAGTGAATCAATGCCCACGGCATTGAAGAATTTCTTGGTTTTGAGTGAAGTTTTGGTCAATCCTTCTAGAAATTTATCCCTTCTTGCAACTTATATTTGTTTCACCATATTTTTAGCATGTTCATAGCCTCTTTTGTCTTCAAATTCGTCCATCCTCATGCCTCCATGCTTGCACAATCCAATCTTGGCCCAAAAATGCTCTAGAATGTTCCAAATTGCTTCTTTTTGCATACTTTGACACTAAAACCTGAAATTGCACGAAAATAACTTTAAACACTATAATTATCATAGTTTAGCTAATTAAAAGCAAGAAAACAAGCTAACTAAGTCGTATAAATGTGCTCCTATCATTCATCACCCTACTTATCCATTAAGGTCTGGAAAACTAGATAATGCTAGAGAGTTTATATCGACGGTTTTCGATAAAGTATTGCATGTTATTTTGGGTTTTTAATTGAACATCGCATTCCCATGTTCACCCCAAATAGCCTAGCCTAGCAATCATAAAGCACAATTTAAATGATCGCCCGAATTTTGGTAAACGTACCAAGTTTTTGGTCTTTGCCTAGGGCTATGTAATCTTGCACGCAGTTATGTTGGTCCGCCTTGAGGCCTATTGCCACCCAACCTATATGACATTACAGTTGGTTATTGGGTACGAACCTGACGACTTTCGTATTTACGCATTTGGGTGCGCATTCTATGTGCCAAGTTGCACCGCCGCAACGTACCACCATGGGTCCTCAAATAAGGATGTGTATCTTTTGTAGATCATGATTCTCTTTCACACTAGCTCTCTTCGAGCCCTTGCACACGATCTTTTTACCACTTATTTACAGGTTGTCACTCTAATGAGACAGTCTTCCCGCCGTTAGGGGGAGATAAGAACGTCAACGTTCCTGTAGAACGACACGAATTTGCATAGACGTTGCCCACTATGTCTCATCTTGATCCCCATACCGTACAAGTGTGATAAGCAAGTGCGACGAATTCTAGATTTCAGAATGTTGCTCCAGACGCATTCCTCTGATCTAGCTAAAATGACGAGATCATATACCAGCTGCAAACATGCCTGCAAGGATAGACGTACTTAATAGACGTCGAGTCAACATCCCTGGAGGGTGTGCTGCCCATGTTGGACGGTTTGGACGGCCCTGTTGGACGGTCCGGTACACCAGTGGATAGCCAATCAATATGTCTTGGCTTGGAGCACGACATATCATTCGGTTCGTAGGATTCACTTCCCTGGAAGAGGAAGACACGGCACAACAATGAATCTAAACTCGATCGCTGTCTCAAATCATTTCCATCTCATGAGATTAATCCGGATTACTCCCGAGACTTGAAGTTTTTGGTCCAGTATACTAGTTTGGATGAGAAAATGGAATTGAAATGAGATTATCATCGATGATGTTTTCACTTATATGGTAGCTACCGACATAAATGAAAAGCGATGATATCGAACCGTGTTCCGTTGATTAAGTGACAACATAGAACTGATTGGACAACTAAAGTTACAATCCAGGTCAAATTCCTTACCAAAGTTTGTATTGGACCTATCGTTCCTACACTGCCCAAGGTAACCCTGTTGAGTTACAAGTGGGAAAGGAAACGTTATGAGATGAATGAAATAGTGCGATATGATGCACGCCTTACGGCGCAAGGTTTCTCTTAAAACGTCCTGTGATTGATAGCAGCATTATGAAATGTGGTTAGTATTTCTCCATGGGGATATAAATACGGAGATTTACGTGTAAGTTCCCGAAGAATTATATGGACTGGTTCAAATAGTTCCAAACCATAGAACACCCTCTTAACTCGTTTTGAGGCGTTCACTTATGGATTGAAAAATCTGACAGATGTGGTATACTCATCTAAGTGATTATTTGATCAGTCAAGGATATGAATTATGCCCTTGCGTGTTAAACTATGAAGTCTTATTCCAAATTGCTAGAGTTACAGTTTATGTCGTTAACCACGAATCTCACTAAGACTCTGGAAAAGCTTGAGAAAACTGCCTCGCACCTGAAGATGGAATTTGAGATGAAGGATCTTGGGAAAACTCGTTTATGCCTTGACCTGAAGTTGAAGCATTGTTTTGACGATATTTTGGTCTACCAGTTGAACTACACCCGGAATGTGTCACCTTTAAGTATACCCATGATCGTCCATACATTATATACAAATCAGACTTTTGAAGAGTCTATGGAATCTGAAATTCCATATCTAAAAGTTCAACTTTGCACTTCGTTGTACTTAGCTTATTGTATTTAGACAGGACATCTCCTTCGCTGTTGATCTTGGTAAAGATGTAGCACCGCGCCTACACGCAACCACTGAATTGGTATTAAAGACGTACCCTGAAGGTATTACGTGGGCAAATCCCAACGCATCTTGAGCGGATCTAACCCCCATGATCCTCGAAATGATGCTTTCCTTGTTTGTTATGCTGACACTGGTTACTTATCAAACCCGCATAAGGCAAAATCCCCGACTAGTTATGTCTTTACCGTTAGGGATATCACAATATCTTGGAGGTCCACGATATGACCTTAGTTGCGAAATCTTCAAATCGTTCCAAGACTCACCTTACTTCACTATGCCACAAGTGAGACATGGTTAGGAGTTCTTGTTGAGCATATTCGAAGTACTTGCTATATTTTCATCCATCGTTGAGTCCCAACAACGATCCATGAAGATTATGCCACATGTATCAACCTGACCAAGCCATGATACATCAACGAAGTCAACACCAAGACATATTGCGTCTACATCTACATCAGCAAAGCATCAGGAGATTGAAGTCATGCAAACTGATCCCAGACAACCTTGCCAACCTCTACACGATGTCACTGTCGAAGTCAACCTTCTAGAAGCTTGTCCGAGGAATTGCTATGCCTAACTACTCATATACAATGCTTGTAGTTCTCATTTGGAAGTTATGTCAAACTCAAGGGGAGTATATAGAAGTATACTCACTTGATCTTAATGTATTCTTTTTCCTTACGATTAGGAGCATTTTTCCCACTGGGTTTTTGCTACCTAACTAGGTTTTAACGAGGCACCCATCCTGGGCTGATCATACCCTTGAGAGCTCTTCTTCTTACGTCCAAAAGACGTATAGTTTTGACTTAATGCAGCTTCTCACTTTTCTCCTTAGACTATGGGTTTTTCTCCCATCTTGGGTTTTACCATAGCGAGGTTTATGAGTTTTACTTTTTATGCATTCTTCTGTTGTTTTGAGACTCGCATTTGCCCACTGTGCGGATGACTTCATCAACTGTACTTACTTCATCAATGAAAACTTGATGCGCCATTTACTTGAGTATTTACACACTCAAGGGGGAGTGTTGCAGTCCTATTTAGAATAGGAATGTGATTGTGTAAATCCTAGGAAATATGGGAATGTATCTTATATTCCTATTAGGATTAGATTACCTATTAAATGTTGTAATCCTAAAGGGAAAGGTTTTACCCTTCTTACTACTATAAATAAAGGCACAATGGGGTGAGATAACACATACCCATAATTACACATCTCTCTATTCTTCTCTCTATTGCCGCACCCCCTCTCTCTCTCTAAGGCCTCCATAATTGTTCAGTAAATTATGCCTACAACAGTTTATTATTTTTTAATAGGTTTTGAGTCATCAAGTAGTCTAATTGGAATACTAAATTTGGGGTTCAGATAAATCTACACCATCGAATTTGAGATTTGTAAAATGTTTGCAGTTGTACAAATTGCTCCACCTTTTTAAGGGATAGTAACTTATATAGAACTGATTTATTATCACGTAGCGTTCCGACCCAATCATACATTTCATGTATAGAAAAACTTGCACATAAAAATGCATTATTAATTAAGGAACGCCAAGTGAAGGTAAACCCTTCCATGTAAGTCATTCTCTTTTTCGAGAGAATACGTTGTTAGATGTTCTCCCCAGCTCACATAGGTTCTACGCACGGGCTACACACGACTTGGCTTTGTCAAATCTCAATCTTTCATTCCTTTACCTGAAAACAAGCGGTTTTGATTAGATTTGAAAAGATTGGCTGCAACAAAGAATGAATCACTGTATAACTATCTTTAGAAGAATAATTGCATTCTTTGTTGCAACCCTTTGCTTGAAATCTTATCAGAACCGCTCGTTTTTGGTTAAAAGAATGAAGGGATGAGATTCAACTAAGCCAAGTCGCGCGCAGCCCGTGCATAGAACCGAGTACGCATGGGAGAAAATCTGGTAAACCTAGCACTATCTAAGCACCATCGTGATTTATTTACTTGATTAACTGCCTATAGTGTGCCACTACCAACATTTGATTAGCATAAACGCAACAGAGAGTTAATCAAGCCCAAAAGTATTTTTCTTCTTCATCTGTTTTGTTTCCGGATAGTTTATCAAGTTAATTATTCATACCACTATAAATAAAACCCCGTCCTTGGATTTCACTATTCAAGTTTCGTATTTCATAGGTACAAATTTAATTTAATTTTCGTTAAGTTTTGATTTTTAGTTAACTAGCTACAGAGTTTGATATTTTAGTAATTAGTCATTAAAAATCCGTAGACATGTTAAGGTCTCTTTTAGTATATTTGGATAAGTTCGATTCTACGAACGCGTAAGCGGAAACCGTTCACGAAATAGAGTTTTAACAAAGGAATTATGAGCTAATAAAGTTAAGGGCAAATTAGTAAATTGGGCTTTATAGTAACTGAAGTTTGTGGAAGGGGAAAAATCCCGTTTTAGAAACATGGGTCTGCAATTGACTCGTTTGCTGCGCGCGATACGGGTTCTTGACACATTTCCTGCAATAATTTTCAACGCAGATTCTGGCAAAATTTGAGGACGATGAACTGGCCACGCACCACCACCAATCAGTGCAGTGCCTCTCCAGCTTCATTTTCCACCTAAACTCGAGTAAGCTTGGGCGTTGTTTTGAGACGGACAAGGCATGCCGTTTTGCCAAGTATCATGGTCGGCGATCTCCCAACTTCGACCACTCCGACGTCGAGCACCACTTGTAATCAACTCATTTCAACCCTAGCAACAAAACCCAACTACGTTTCGAACCCTTGGAGCTTCGGTAACAACAGTTCAATATTCGACGGTTTTGAGTTTTCCAGCTATACCTCGCCATTTTCAAGCCTTTTTCAATGGAACCAACTGTCTTGGCAGGTATAAAACTTACTAATCTCTTCAGAGGCTTCAATTTGATGTAAAACAAGTCTCGACCGTGGTTGGCAAGATTCTGGCGACGCGTGGCCAGAGTCGACTTTATCTCCCTAGACTAATTTTGATACCTTGGATCTATTTTTGACATTTGTTTGATGTGATTCCATTGTTTGAACTTAGTTTCGTTAAGGTCCGCCACTTGAATTTTGAGGTAGGTGGAGATTTGACCGTTGGATTGTTATGAAATTATAATACGTTGTTATTTGATTAATGTGATACTATTAGGACTTTACAGATCAGAAATCTGACATATAGATCTTCCAGATTAGATTACTAAGGTTGTTAACTGTATCATTGACCACGTTGACCAAGGGTTGACTTTTAGTCAAAATGTTTTGAATCATTCTTCAATATTGAAATTAACATTACTAAATATCTGATAGAGCCTAGTGGACCTATCTTTGTTAGCGAGCCGTCATGAAGGATGTGTGCTTCAGCTAGCGTGCAAGTGGCACCTTACTGAGATTTACATGATGTGTGCTTCTAAATGACAGTAATGATAATGTGCAACTACTAGCATGAAGAGATAGGCCAGGGCCCATATTAGAACTATTTCGTAAAACTTGTACGTCTATGTGATTAGAGATCTGTTAGTCATGTGGAATCAATAGTTTGTATGCTTACAATTGTGAACCATGGTGAATTAATGTATTATGTATAATGCATGGTGTATGATGTGTGATGTGTGATGATATAATTGAACCATATAGCAGTGTGGTTAATCTGCATTGGGGGTCCACACCATTTGATGCATGCCTATGGTCCTGCTTGGTTAATCTGCATTAGAGGTCCACACCATTTGATGCATGCCTATGGTCCTGCTTGGTTAACCGGCATTAGGTGACCATTGGGGGTCCACACCATTTGATGCATGCTTATAGGGGTGACGTTGTTTGGTTAATCCACATTGGGGAAACATACGCACTCTAGGGATGATTTTGTTGAGTTGGTCCATTACATTAGATTCTTATGCATAGAAGTTGTTCAAGTTTAGCTTGTGGTTTTAACTTAGAGTTACAATGTTGGATAATTGGATTTCAAGTAGAGAAATACGGCAAACTTTATAAAGTTGGCTTTATTAAATTAGTGAAGTGATATTTGATCTTGTTCGTTGATCAGTGTAGTTAAATATTACTATTGTGCATCCTTAATTCATGGAATCGATTATTTGTTGTGGTTGTAGAATTATGCTGGAAAACATTGTGATGTATATAAATGAAAAATGACAAATCTTGATTGGCAAATGGTTTTGTTATGTAGTCTGGAATCTAATGATTCATATTAGTCGAGTTCTATTGAGTGATTCTGGAACTCTATGCTAGAAAGTACTATGAGAAATGTTAGAGTTTATCAAATGGCGAGTCTAACACAGAGATTAGATGCAGCCATGAGATATGCTAGAAAGTACTACAAATGACTTGATCTCGTCTTAGGGTAAGTAGGCAGTCTGACATAAAGGTTTTTGGTCATGCTTCGAAGGCGAGGGATGATAGATGAACAGATAGGTAGTGACATCACGTGTCGATTCTGGACGTATCTCGGGATCAGAGCATGACACTAAACACTAGTTTGATCTTTTTTTCTTTAATGGTATAGAATTATAGTTCAGAATAAAAGAATTTCTCATATTTCAAAGTGAAGAACAACAGTAAACATCTTCTTATAGATATAGCCAACAAGCCCAATGAATAGTTTTTTTTTTTTGGTGTCACAAGCTTCACAAAAAAGAATTGGACAAAAATGCCCCTCAAATCAAAAACTTCAAAAGCAACCCAAAATAATGCATCAAATGTTGCAGGGGTATTTTTTTCATTTTAATAGTGATTTTTAATAATTAATTTTTTGTACTGTTTTTTCTTTTTTTTATTAGTATCTCATAATAGGCTAGTAATAATGTGATTCAATTAGTTGTTCATTAAATAATATTTTCTCTATTCTTAATGTAAATTCTATAGAGACTAATTTTATTATGTGGATTTAGCTGATTTAATTGGTTCATGAGGGGTTTTTTTTAGCATAATCTAAGATTATTCATTTACTTTTTCTTATATATAAAGCCAACAAGCCCAATGAATAGTGTTTTTTGGTGTCACAAGCTTCACCAAAATAAATGGACAAAAATGTCCCTCAAACAAAAAAACTTCAAAAGCAACCCAAAATAATGCATCAAATGTGGCAGAGGTATTTTCGTCATTTAAACAGTGTTTTTTTAATAATTAATTTTTTGTACAGTTTTTTTTAATTAGTACCTCACAATAGGCTAACAATAATGTGGTTCAATCAACAGTTCATTAAATATTATTTTCTATATTCTTAATGTAAATTCTATAAAGATTGATTTTATTATGTGGATTCAACTGCTTTAATTGGTTTATGAGGGGTTTCTTCTAGCATGATCTAAGATTATTCATTTACTTCAAATATTTGACTTTCCTTTTGTCAATTTACACATATAAATACATTTAAAACGTGTAAGACGCGTGTAGCATGCCGTGATTTAAAAAACGTCTTCTGCACGTGCATTCATGAAGGCTAGTAAGAAACAGTTTCTCAACTAAAGAAATGAATGGTTGAATACTTTTTTATTTTTTTATTTTTTTTTAAAGTTAGTGGAACATATAAATTTCTAGTAAGGAGAGTAGAGAAGGAAGAGAGAAAATCAAAGGATCATCACCCAAAAAGTGTTACTCATGTATTGTAGTTTGATAATCGAAACTATCTATATTTTCAATATCATTCATTATAATTAACAAGCCAATTTTGTTAATCCATAAACAAATTACTTATATCTCAGTGAAACTCATTTCACATTGAGCTGAAGACAAGTACTCCAAACACCTATTTGATTGACTAAAAACAGTTGCACACATAAAAGCATAATAAGAGAAGCGCCCTGCCAGCAAGTTATGGTACCATCTGCCAAACGTTCAATCATGAAATCTAAACCTGTCAATTTCTTACACAACCCGTTAACATGATACGTAAATGAGACGAACATAACGGGTTTCGGATCGATACGATAACTAATCGGGTCATTATTGAGTCACACTATAAGAACCTGTTAATAACGGATCAGTAACAGGTTTACACGAGAGTGACACGCGATGACGCGGGTAACCCGTTGCAACACGATAAGAAAAAAAGTTATTTTGATTATTTTAATTTTTTAAACTACTAAAAAAACTTACTATAAAATACAATGGCCATAGTCTATATGTATTTATTGTATATTAAAATTTGTATTGTTGCATTATTATTCTACATAAATTTAAAAATTTTAAGTTTTCTTTATTTTTAAGGAAAGCTAATGAAAATAGCTTGAAAACTTTAAGTTTTAACGATAAGGACAAAATAAAGGATACAGTGAATAGTACCAAGATTGACTTTTCAGTGTAAAAATGTGGTTTTTCGTTAAAGTGAACAATACTATGAGCTTTTCGTTAAAGTTCCATTGTTTTTATAGTATACTATAGGCAATGAGTGAGATTAAAAAAATTATAAAACACATTAAAAATATAATGCATCAAGTAATTTAAACTTAAAAAATTTAAGTTTTATTTTTTTATAGTATACTATAAGCAAAGAGTGAGATTAAAAAAATTATAAAACACATTAAAAATAAAAATATCAAGTAATTTAAAAATACCAAATACATTAAAAATATATAATAACTAATTTACAAGTGCCAAAAAATGTGAAACAAAATATGCAAAAGCTCATGATCGTATTCTCTACCCTTTAAGGATGGGTACATCGTTGTGGAGCCAAAAATATTCTCAAGGTGACACGTGGATTTTTTGACAAAAAGGACAAAAATACCCTTGCAGTACAACGAGGTTCCTACGCGCAAGCAGCGGGCAACCCTCTTTCAACCAAGACAAAAATGCCCAAAATAGGTAACAATTCAAAGTCCATCTCATCAAATCCTTTCTACAAGGTAATTCCCAAACACATTCCTTTTAAATTATGTTAATTGGCTAATTAATGGGTTTATTGCCTAATTAACCCATTAATTGTCAATTAAACCATCCATTATATCCAAATAACCACAAAATACATCCAATTCAACCCTAAAAGACCACATGGCCGGCTATCCCCATTCAAAACCTAATCCATCACTTTTTCTACCTTTTTTCACCATTTCTTCCTTTTTATTAGCCAATTAATTCCATAACCACAAAAGTATTTCCTTTTATGTTTAATTAGCCAATTAATTGGCTAATTAAACCAAAATAAAACCTAAACAAACCTAGCCCTATAAATAGGCTCATATTTTCACCAAATATCAATTCCAACACTTTGGCAAAAATCCCAAAATTCTCTAAACACTATTTCTCTCTAAATTCTAACTTTGGCATCGGAGGTTCTTCGGCCAAAGCCCCCCCATTCATCGTGGGTGCGTGAGGCTCTTGGCCTTAACCTAAGGTGTTAATTGTTTTGTAGGTGCAAAATTGTCCAAGATCAAGGAGGAAGAAATTTGCATCCACAATCGTCGTTTGAATTTTTGAAACCATACAAAGCCTCATGAATAGTATTTTAAGGGAGTTCAAAATAAACCAATATTATTTCCCTTGGTGATTGATGAAAATTATTGTAAAAAACATGTAAGGTTTCCTCAACCTTGAAACACAACTCCTTTTATTTTGCATATCCTTGAACATTTGGTATTTTGTTGTAATGCACTAATGTTTTTTCATTAGACTCTTATTTTTGGGTATGTAATACTTAAAAGACAAATGTTGTTTTTATGTTTTAAAGTAATATTTATGTGACAATGTGATATACGTATACAAATTTAGTATTATGTTTTCATTTTTTTTGGGGTCAAATTATGGTTTTCATTTCATTATTTATTGATTTAAATATATTTTTCTTAACGGGTAACAGGTAAGGTTACATTACCTGATAATATTAAAGGGTCGATTTCAGGTCGGGTCATATTACCCATTTACTTTAACGGGTGTTACACAACACGACCTGTTAAGATATCAGGTATGTCACGAAAACGACATGAACACAGAATACACGACACGAATGTCAAGTCTAATGAAATCTATATAATTCAATTAACTCATGTAAATTCAAGCATGTAATCAAGCATAAGATAAGCAAGTAAACTGAGCAAGTTCAAAGATTAAAAATAAGTTGACAAACACTATGAAGAAAATTCACTAAGAACAAAACTAAATATACAATTCAGTCAAGCTTAGGGCTAGTTTGGCATTGATGAAATTATTTTAAAAGCAGTTTTTTAAAAAAGCTAGGGCTAAAATTGTGTTTGGTAAATGAAAAAAAAAATGTTTATTGTCAAAATCATGGGTCCAAAACAGCAGAAAGCAGAAGTAGTTATACCTCTGCTTTTGAAAACAACACTTTTTTTTTTCATAGTACAACAATCCCAAACTAGCCATTAAACACTTACATTTAAGTGATTCTTTGCTTAAACTCCAGTCGATCAAGTTAACAATGAAACTTGATTGAATCAATGCCTAGGAAGAGCCTAGCCACAATAACTAAACGAATCTAACTCAGAACAATATTTGCGATGCGAAATCTTCTTTAAGAGACACCTTGACGAGGGAGGGTGCATTCAACAAAATAGTTCCACTCCTTCGTGGTCCTCTTCCGTGGTAGATAAAGAACAAACCACTTTCAAAGAACGGAGATGTGTATCGCCATAAATACAAAGGTGTTCAAGAAGTTCGCAATGCGATATAACCTGCTCAACGGGTTCTCTACTTATATTTATATACTTCAAATAAAGATGTATATAGAATAGACAATTTCATTAGTGTCGAGGAAAAAAACATACCCGAGACGGGCGTATCCGCCGAGTTGATATATTCATATACCTATTTGATTATAGGCGCAATGAGCTATAGGCTCATATACCTATTTGGTTATAGGCACAATAAGCTATACGCTTCCAAGTGCATGAATATAAGCTTTATATTCATCTATATGGGGCTACATGTCTCCCACTCATATATATGGGGCTACAAAGCCAATAGCCGATACAATTGGCTAAATGTTTTTAAATTGATTAGCAATAAAGAACAAATGATTGTTCTTTTGCCATAAATATAAAAGAAAACTAATGAAAAATGTTTGAAAACTTTGAGTTTTAATCAAAAGGACAAAAATGTGTTGTAAGTGAATAGTACCAAGAGTTACTTTTTAGAGTGAAAATGTCATTTTCGTTAAAAGTGAACAGTACCGAGAGTGTTTCGTTACAACTCCCTAAATGTAACTGTAGAAATAAAAGGAAAAACTAATTAAGGTAAAAAGGCATAGAGATCAAAAGTTTAAAATTTACAAATTAAATTCATGGTAATCCAATTATGCCGATTGATTGGCCTTTTATTACAGTGTTAGTAGTGAAAAAGTGTTGAGTTTTTACATGACGGTATGGATTTGAACTTCGTCAATGACTAATTTAACATTTAATCTAACAAAATTTATCATTTGATGAAAAAAAAAAATTATGCCGATTGATTATACGTCGTGCACGCACAGTGCCAAGGAAAAAAATCAAAGTGAAAATGAATGGCAGACATATACCAGTAAATGTATATATGGTTTTTCAAAGAATATGCGCATAAACAAATGCGGAATTTCAAAGGATACATCACACAGGATTTTATCGATGCGGAATTACATTGTCCATATCACTCTTCTGCCTTCCAAGAGTAATTAAACAAGTAAACTTGTGTTGACCTTAAAAGTTACCAAGCTTACGTGGCCCGCAGACTGAGTAACTAATGAGCTAATTATGTCCTTCGGTTATGTGCAGGGCATGCCAACTCGATGGCCGAGCTAGCCGGGGAGTAAAATTTGTTGATGTTGCGTTGAGTGTGCTGTTGACTTCTTGATCTTGCAACTGCGGCCGAGGAAGGAACATGTCTCGGCCTTTGGGTTCTAGAGCCTGAAGATAAGGCTGCTAGTCTGGCAAAGTTCACGGATTGTCGACGCCGGGTTTGGTCACGGTGATTATATTCTTAAAAGTATAAGCACGCCGAACTGGCTCCAAACTATACAGACACAAGTACTCAAAAGAGATATATGTCTTGATGGTGAATGTGATTCGGCCGTCAGAATGCCGAACTCTAAAACTTACCTATGTATATCCAATTATAAACAACTCGACTTTCAATGTGCCGAGCCCAATAATCTATAACACCTCACTTCACCAAGAAGGTTAATGAGATGACCTATGCCAACAAGAACTCGAAAATCATTCTTGGCCGAGAATTAGATAGATAATCAATCGGCTTCGACGCAGTGCTGTTTATCCAAACTGAAGGTGCTCCGCGGTCAGCTGATTATACGGCAACAATATTGTTTATCCAAACTGAAGGTGTTTGTCGGTTGCCTTCACAGTGTTGTTTATCCAAACTGAAGATGTGTCGGCGAAAAGGAAAATAAAAATCTCAAGGTTGTTGACAGGTTTCGCGTAGAGTGAGAGTTTGCTCAAGGCAGTTTATGTGCTATTAAAACTCTTCCACTGACTTGAGCCTCGAATAAGCCTTACTACTCCCAAGACTCTGAACTTAGTAAAAAATGCAACCAAATTCGATCCTTGTGTTCTTATCACATCGAATCTCAAGATAATGTGCATGCTTGGATTTGAACAAATAATGTTCATCTAAACAGCCACCAATTATATATATATATATATATATATATATATATATATATATATATATATATAGCTGGTAGCCTTTCACACGACATGCAAGCCAAGTCCATCATCAATTCAATTCATCTGACAACATCCATAAATAACCTAGCCTACTTACGTCTCCTATCTCACCATTATCCAAGCCTTGCAAATCCCATGCTATGCTACGTGATAAGAATCCAAGCCGAGTTGCTCTAATCCAAATGGTACACTGCTAACAAATCCAAATTAAATCGGACTGTTCTGCCTGTCTCTACGTTGGGGCTATGATTTTTATCCTATTTATTTTGTACAAGAAAATCAAGATAATTTATTGAAAGATAATTATTATGATTAAAACCCATAATATTATCTCTTAACAATAGCAAATTATCTTAACTTTCTTATCTGACGGTTAAGAACCATGCTCACTCAACAGTCTCGATTACTTGGGCCGATGGTGTAAAATCGGGTCCAAACAACTTGCAAACTGATAATCTTATTGAAGTTATATATTCAAAGAATGACTAACTCGCGATAACAATCAAAAGTAAAATAATATAAAGTTTTGATTTCACATGTTGACTTTGTATAGATTTCCTATTATTCCATGATCACTTTAATCTTGGTGTTTGGACCCGATTTTACACCATCGGTCCGAGTAATCGAGGCCGTTGAGTGAGCATGGTTCTTAACCTTCGGATAAGAAAGTTAAGATAATTTGCTATTGTTAAGAGATAATATTATGGTTTTTAATCTTATAGCCCTAACGTAGAGACAGGCAGAACAGTCCAATTTAATTTGGATTTGTTAGTAATGTATCGTGTGTTACTATTCAAAAGGGTTATCGTTGTTATCACCTTCCAACCAAGAAATTGTTTATCACTGCCGATGTCACTTTCCATGAAAATGAGACGTATTTTGGTTCCTCTGAGTCCTCACTGGGGGTGTTTCAAGGTGATGAAGTTTGTTTATACCATATTTAGGGCCTTGTATTTAGACCTCGTATAAATACTCGAGGGACTTAAATGTAATTATGTGGTAAAGGAAAGGGCAAATATGTAATAAGTGAGGAGTCCTTATTCTATAAAAGGACCCATCACCCTCACAATTAGGGGAGGCCATTTCTGGAGCCTTCTCACCCCTCTCACATCTCCTCTCATTACAGAGGTTCTCTCCCTCACTTCTCAGAGAAATACAAAACAATCAGTCTGGACGTAGCCCAAACCTTGGGGTGAACCACGATACATCTTGTGTTATTTACATTATATACAGATTCACGGTTGGATTTACGTTGTTCCAAGACCTCCGGTTTTGTGCATCAACATTTGGCACCGTCTGTGGGAAACGACACAAAAAACTATGTCGGTTCTCTCTCATTTTTTCACCTCCAAACACCCATTTCAAATCTCCAAACACCACACAACACAACTCAAGAAAACCTCAACTCATCGTTGTTTATTTCGCAATGAGCTTCTGTATTGCTTCAATCTCTACCGTCCATCACGGTAATAAACACCAAACCTAACTTGTGGAGCTCAAAATGTGTAGAGAGACGAAGGATCTGTTTCTTGAGCTCGATCAGACTGTCCAAAATCCTTTGAAATCCCAGATGTTAGTACTATCCCGCGTCGCCGACTCCTCAGAGTACGATCTTCTGCACTTCCCAGCACTCCCCGGCGGACGCCGCCAACTTTTGTTGTCAGCAATCCTTTGGATTGGGGTAGGGATACTCAGGTTCTCTGTGACATTCTAAGATCTAGAAGGCTTCCTGGAGAATGGACATCAACCACCTCTATATTTTACCGCATATGATCTTGAGTATCAGATCTGCACTCTCTTCCTCTCGAAGTTTTCTCCTCGCTCTGCCGACGGATTTACAGCTCCGTTCCTCCGCCGATATGGCCCCACCAATTGAGACAGTTCAGAAATTTGAGCCTCCTCAAAAAATTGTGGAACCCCATGTCACCTATCATCATGATTATTCCTCGCATCCACCTCTTAATGAGAGGATACTTTCATTCATGACCAGGAGGTTTATCGCTGCTCACCCGTGGCATGACCTTGAAATCGGACCTAGAGCTCCTAAGATTTTCAACTGTGTTATCGAAATCCCAAAAGGAAGCAAGGTGAAATATTAGATTGACAAGAAAACTGGACTCATCAAGACTTCATTGTCAACCACCTGGTCAAGACCTTCCAGAAAGGTCTCATCTCTGCCGTCAATCTCCGGTTGGTCTCTTGGGGCAACGCCTGGCTCAATCCTTACGTTTCCATCGCCTGCCAGTGGGCCAATCACGGATCCCTCAAAGTCTATCACGCCCAGGCCCTCGCCGGCTCCGGCATCGCCATCGCCATCGGCGCCTTGAACGAGGACATCCTGGCCCTCGCACTACGATCCCAATGCGGCGGCACAATGGAAAGTTTCGAAGACAAAGATCAAGAACTGGTTAAACGCCAACTTTCTCCCGAGAAAATGTTTCGTGTTTTGGACTTGTACCAAGCGATATCGGATCTATAGCCCGAGATCGAGTCCATTTTCTCATTCGAATTAACCTCCGCTGTCCGATCCCTGACGGTTAACTCCCTGGTGAAGTAGGGCGAGGCTGTCCGTCCGATCCCTGGCAGTTAACTCTCTGGTGATGTTAATGCCAAAGACAGGGAAGAAGCACCTGTACGCTGACAGGCTCTCGAAGCTTCTGGAAAGTTCCACACATTTCTATGGGATTCCTCATCCTTCAGGAGCTCAATCCTCGCTCTCCTCTCTACAAGGAGATGGCGAATGCAGAACTATCTTGGACGACTGAGGAAGAATAAACTGGGGGGATCTGCTCCGTACATATCTTTACTTGCCGGGGTCGGGTCGATATGCTCAAAGATCGACAGAACGGTACAACATCTCATTGGAGCCAGCATGGTGATTCCGATTACATACATGATGTTATTATACAAGTGGGAAACAAAAGCAAAAGAAGAAAGCAAAAGCAAAAGCAAAAAAGAGAAAAAGAAAGAGACACCATCATCCAAAAACAGGCAAAGGCAATCATCCACAAACAGTGGCACGGGACCCACCAACGGGTCCTCCACGAACTCCAACCATGCACTCACCTGTTATATATATTATCTCTGAAGGAAAAATTTTGTCCTAGCTAAGAACAAGTAAGAACATTTGAATACATATGCAAACTATTAACACTTTAAAGTAGGCATGCATTAAAAAACAATTCATAAAACCCATGACTTTCAAAGCCTAGTATATGGTGAACCAATAAACTCTTTAACAACATTAAAGAGAAGTAAAGATTTAGAGTTTCTTTACCCTTGAAGCTCATCCTTGTTTACACAAGGGATTCACCCAAGTGGAGGGCCTTCAAGTCACATCCAAGCTCCTTGAATATTCCTTGTGATTTTCCTCCTTTTAGTGCTCATTTGATTCTTTGAGGATTTGAGGATTTGTTCTCCAAAACACCAAAAGTTTGATGTCTCTAAGTCTCCACACCAAGGATGTATTTTGTGAAGATAATATGGATGACTTAGGGAAGAAGAGATTGCTAGATATCCCTCCCCTAAGTGGCCGGCCTCTTTAGAGAAAAAAAGAGAGAAAGTGTTTCACCCAATTTCTTTAAGAAAACCCTAATGAGAAAATAAAGCTATAAAGTTGATTTTATACTTCATTTCAAGTGAGTGGCAAACTTGTAATTAAGCCAAGTTTGCTACCCTCACTCTTATGGCCGGCCTTACCTTTGTTATTGGGCTAATTGCCCATTTTGTTTTAGTTGTCATACAACTTAAACATAATGGGCCTTGTGGACCAAAACGCTTTTGAGCCCCGAAGCCCAAAACCAACTTAAAAGCCCAATACGAACTTTTCGTAAAATTAATTAACTAATTAATTAATCTTGACCATTCTTCAATTAAACTATTTAATTGCTTATCCATTTCATTTAATTTCCTCACATACATCCTTACTCGGTGTACGATCCATTAGGTTCCAATTAGCGAGGTAGTGGGCGATTGTTACTCTTAACGATCGATTGTGAAATTGAAACCACATTTCAATTCTCCCTTAATGATTAGTGTTTGCTAATCATTTAGGGCTTCCACAAACCATGAGTGACACCTAGCAGTATGTCATGGTTACCCAAGCTAAGTAGAATTGGTTGGAGAACCTATCCAGTTGCAACTACAACGCAATACGGTCCTTCTCTAATACAATACTCTTAATCACATTGTTTGAATGATAGTTTGTTTCATGTCTACTATCCAATGTGATACATCTCTATATGATTCCCTTGAATATGATTTGGAACAAACTTCCTAAGTCATATTCATATGCTTTGGCCAAAGACTTTAGAATCATATCTTAGAGTATTCTCATTCTACCATGGAAGGTTAGAGATCCCTTGTTGTGCATTTATATGCCTACATGACTAGATAGCTTGACCCCAACAATGCCGTGGACACTCCGATGGAATGCCGTTTGACATGATCAAAGATCAAGGACCTAACCATTAGACATCTATGATGCCTCAGGTCAAAAGACTACTTTGCATATTGCAACTTTAGAGTTCATACATGACATGTATGTTCGAACTCTCTTTTTATCGTAGTTCAGTGTACTCGATTACTCTTTCGAGCACCTATGTGTTTGTCTTAGTGTCCAACACCAAATGACTTGAGACTAGTCATACTCACGCTTGAGTCAACATAACACATACTAACCTTAGCGGATTGTCAATGCCCAATTGGCAATCCTATGGCTAGGAACGTTTTAGGAATGAACATAAGAGAATGGTCTCGATAATCTAACTTACTTAGATCACTTGTCTCTTAGATCAAATACATCCCTTGGATTCCCTTATTGCTTAAACACATGATACAATAAATAGTGATTAACAATAAGCTTTGCCCTCCATTAAACATATAAAAGTTTAATACATTAAGTATTCCAAAAAGCTATTACATCAAATGAGTGGCTTTGTGGGCATACTTCCAACAATCTCCACTGCCATTATTACCATAGACCAACGACTGCTTTATTTATTTTTGAAAGATGTAATTTATTTTTCGTATCTTTCGGAGATATCTGTATAAACCCCATCAGAGGGTAAAAAAAAAAAAAGGCAAAGCCCAAAATAAAAGGGCTGAAATGTTGTGTGGAGAGCGAAGGCCCATAAGCCTAAAATAGCATCAACCAGGTCATCAAAAGTACGCCCAATACTCCACAATTATTCGGCAACCCGCCGCAATTACCACCAACCAGGTGATTAAAAGTACGCCCAGTACTCCAAAATTATTCGGCAGCCTGCCGTTATTACCACCAACCAGGTGATGAAATGTACAACCTGTAGTACTCTAATATCATTTGGCAACTAGCCATTCATGCCACCAACCAGGTGATGAAATGTACAACCCGTACTCTCCTTCATGCCACCAACCAGGTGATCAAAAGTACGCCCAGCACTCCAAATTATACATGAGCATTACTCATGTCATTCATACATAAACATTCATGAGCATCACTCATGACAATCATACATAAACATTCAGATCATCATTCATGTCAACATTCATGAGCATCACTCATGTTAACATTCATGAGCATCACTCATGACAACATCCATGAGCATCACTCATGTCAATCAACATAAACATTCATGAGCATCACTCAAGTCAATCAACATAAACATTCATGAGCATCACTCAAGTCAATCAGCTTCAAAAGCTTCATTTACGGAGCTCTAGCTTCAAAAGCTTCATTTACAAAAGCTCCAGCTTCGAAAGCTTCATTTATAGAGCTCTAGCTTCAAAGCTTCACTTGTAAAGCTTCACCTACAAAGCTTCAGTACAGGGTATACAAATACCACCTCCGAACAACCGCCAATTTGGCCCTTACATGGATTCAATTTGAAGTCTCCAACCAACAGACTCTATTGACCGAAGACTTGGGGGACTACATTATGTACCTATATTGGGCCTCAACTGGGCCTCATGAAAAATACTTGGGGGACTTAGCCCATTATTTATGTATTAAGGAGCAAGCCCTTATTCTATAAAAGGGACTCCCTCACTTTCATTAGAGAGCACCCATTATTCATATACTGAGGAGCGAGCCCTTATTTTATAAAAGGGACTCCCTCACCTTTATTAGAGAGCAACGCCGCCAGCTGAGCAACCACCTCGCCTCAAGCATCACTCATAGCCCATCACTTATGTATTGAGGAGCGAGCCCTTATTCTATAAAAGGGACTCTCTCACCTTCATTAGAGAGTAACACCGCCTACTGAGCAACCGCCTTACCGCGAGCATCAACTCTAGCCCATATTTATGTATTGAGGAGCGAGCCCTTATACTATAAAAGGGACTCCCTCACCTTCAAACGCCACAAGCCAAGCCAACCAAGGCAATATAAGCCATGTGCCGAGCAACCTCGCAGCGTGTGCTACTTCTAGTTGAGTGTCATTTCAAATTAAGCACTGCCTCATATCGAGCATCAGTTCAAGACAGCATCTAGTTACTTCGGCCCATACATGGACTGAATTTCAAGTCTCCAGCCAAAAGACTCTTTTGATTGAAGACTTGGGGGACTACTGTTTGTACCATATTTAGGGCCTCGTATTTAGACCTCGTATAAATACTCGAGGAACTTAAATGTAATTATGTGGTAAATGAAAGGGCAAATATGTAATAAGTGAGGAGTCCTTATTTTATAAAAGGACCCCTCACCCTTACAATTAGGGGAGGCCATTTCTGAAGCCTTCTCACCCCTCTCACATCTCCTCTCATTACAGAGGTTCTCTCCCTCACTTCTCAAAGAAATACAATACAATCAGGGTGGACGTAGCCCAAACCTTGGGGTGAACCACGATACATCTTGTGTTATTTACATTATATGCAGATTCACGGTCGGATTTACGTTGTTCCAAGACCTCCGGTTTTGTGCATCAACAAAGTTCAAATGTTTAATTATGGAACCGAGGAAGAAGCCATTGTACAAAACCCCACTGCCGAGTAGCAAGTTGCTGCACAAAAGCCCATTACCAAGGAAGAGGAAACTACACAGCAGCTTACTGCTAAGCAACAAGCTACTGCATGGCCGCCTATCACCAAGCTACAGGCCACGAAGCGGCAGCCTACTGCCAAACCTGAGAGAGAGGAAGACATTATTCCCTTTGAGGAAATCAGAGCACATTCCAAGGTGATTGATGATGGTAACCAATGGCAGTTGGAACCCACGATTTTGGATGAAACAATACATGCAAACTTGTCTCTCAGTGATTCTCATAACCAATCATCTTCCACGCTAGAAAGACCACGACTCTGTAGTCTCCTGGAACTGAGTAACCAAGATATTCCTAAACCCACTTGTGAGGTAGACCTTAAGTGTAAAACTAAATATTCAATTAGTGAATCAACCCAGAACCCGAAAGTGAGGTACCCACTAAACAACTTTGTGTCTACCTGTTACCTGTTTGAATCAAATAAGTCATTTATGAACCAATTGTCTACTGTACATATTCCTAACAGTGTGTAGGATGCCCTAGCAGATCCTAGATTGAAAGAAGCAATGAATGAGGAACTAAGATCACTGAAGAAGAATGCTACCTGGGAACTATCAAACTTGCCAAAAGGCAAAAAACCTATGGGATGTAAATGGGTATATACAGTGAAGTACATAGCAGATGGAATGGTTGATTGGTTTAAAGCGAGAATAGTAGCAAAGGGATGCACTCAAAAATATGGAATAGACTACACGGACACCTTCGCACCAGTAGCTAAGATCAATATCGTTCGAGTTCTATTATCTCTGGCAGCAAACCTAGATTGGCTGTTGCAATAGTTCGATGTAAAAAATGTGTTCTTACACGAACACCTAACCGAAGAAATTTATATGGACCTTCCACCAAGATGTACCAGAATAGACATGCGAAATGGAAAGGTATGTAGGCTTAAAAAGTCATTATATGGGTTGAAGTAGTCACCAAGGGCATGGTTGGGTAAGTTCACTAAACCAATAAAGGCGTTTGGGTATAGACAAAGCAATTAGGATCATACTTTGTTCTTAAAGCGCAAGAATGAGAAGATTATGGCACTCATTGTATATGTGGACGACATGGTGGTTACTGGAAATGATTCAGTTGAGTAATCAGAACTGAAGAAGTATTTGTCCACATAGTTCGAAATGAAGGACCTTGGGCCTCTGAAATATTTTCTCGGGATCGAGGTATCGAGAAGCAAGTTTGGGATATTTTTGTCCCAAAGAAAATATATATTGATTTGTTGAAAAAGATCGGGATGTCAGCATGCAAGCCGGTCACTACTCCTTTGATCAAAGGGAGGAAGTTGAGTTTAGATCCAAATCAAGTACCAGTAGACAAAGGAAGATATCAAAGGTTAGTGCGAAGATTAATGTACTTGGCCCATACAAGACCAGATCTTGCCCATGCTTTGAGCTTGGTCAGTCAGTATATGCACTATACCGAGAAACAACATATGCAAGCGGTTATGAGGATATTGTGCTACTTAAAAGGAAGTCCAGGAAAGGGACTTTTGTTTAGAAAGAACACGCATTTCAAAATTGAAAGATATACTGATGCTGATTAGGCAGGTTCAATAGATGACCGATGTTCAACATCTGGATATTTTACCTTTATAGGTGGTAACCAGTGAAGTGGAGAAGTAAGAAACAAAATGTAGTAGCACGGTCTAGTGCTAAGGCTAAGTATAGAAGTATTGCTCTTGGCATTTGTGAACTTTTGTGGCTTAAGTTCCTGTTGCAAGATTTGGAGGGGTTAAACATAGTCAGCTAATGAAGTTATTCTTGACAACAAAGCTGCACGAGATATTGTTCATAATCCGATACAACATGATAGGACTAAGCATGTGGAAGTTGACAGATTCTTCATTAAAGAAAAGCTGGAAGGGAAAGTAATTGAAGTTCCTCCAATCGGGACCAAGGACCAAGTGGCAAACATACTCACTAAGGCCAGCCCTAGTGAGAAATTCTCAAAGTTTTTGGACAAGTTGGGCATGTGTGACATACATACACCAACTTGAGGGGAAGTGTTGACTTTGTATAGATTTCCTATTATTCTGGGATCCCTTTAATCTTGGGTTTCCTAGTTTAGGAGATATTGTCTTGTAATTATCTTGTAATTATTCTTTCCTATTTACAGTAGAATTGTATATGATTATATATACCTCTTAATGAGAAGAATAAAATATATATTCAAGGCTTTCTCTTCTTCACATATGCAATTTAGATATGTGAAAATTCACGAGAAGAAAAGAAAATCAAAAGCATGTTGAAGTCCAATCGTTAAGTGTAGAAAAAGCCTAATCCATGCAATGACTCTAGCTTAGATGAGGAAAAGCGGGTTGATAACATGTTGGAATTAAAGTACATATATATATAAGACAATATAGAGATGGGAGGAGAAAACTAAGCCACGAGGATCTTAGAGATCCTCTAATCACATCCGTTTATCGTACATCGTGCAATCAGAAATCATTGTAATTTTTTTATATTTAAAATTGAATATAAATAGTACTTGACAAAAACTGACCGCACAATATACGATGAACGGATGTGATTTGAGGATCCCCGGGATCCACACAAAGAGGATCCGGCGAGAATCCTCACTCAAAACTAAGTATCTTCCTTCTCATTAGAGTGCCTATTTATAAGTGTAGGATTTACATAGAAAGGTATTCAACTATTGAGATATTATATATTGGTCCAAAAAATGAACATCCATATGATAGATATTATGTATAACAATTTGGATTATATTCCTATGGAACTGCCCCTCCAAAAATCACTTCTATATATCCTCCTTGCAAATGTTTTTTCTTAAAAAAAAAAAAAAACAACAACAACAACAACTCTAGTGTGCAACTGGGCTTGTGAGATGTTCTTACGAAGAAAGTTAGGGGGCGTTTGTTGCGTCGGATTATCTTGAACTGGACTAGCTTCAAGGACTAAGCTGGATTGGCTTAGACTAGACTAAGCTGGATTAACTTAGTGAAGCGTTTGGTGCAGTGTTGGACTAAGAAGATGGATAATAACAAATTCTAATATTATATTATTTAATATATAAATTATTAATATTTTATTATGATCTAGGTGACCGGAGATGATGAGGAGTCTATCGGGAGTGGTTGTTGAGCATGACAAGGACGAGAGAGGATAGTCTTAGCTAGTCCCATGGTTCTTGGGGGGTCTCGCTAAGACCTCTTAGTGAAAGGTTTTGTCCATGCTAGTCTCCTTTAGTCTTATTAATGTTAGTCCCAACATGGAACAAACACGGTATTAGACTAACAGCTAGTCCAGTCCAGTCCAGTCCCACTTAGTGAGGGCAAACAAACGCCCATTTAAGGTTCTACCATAAAATCAATTGGCAATATGAAGAATAGTCTAACTTACTTATAAGGCTTTGCAATGTTTCTCTTTTCATCAATGTGATATTCTTTTACCTTCACATCCTCACACGCCACCCTCACGTGTAGCGAATTTTAAAGTCAAATACATAGACAACACGAAGTGGGTGACGTGGAGTATGTGTTGCCATTGATCTTCATATATGGGTTAACTTGCTCTGTTACCATAAACAAAGTTGAGGTTCAACTATAAAACCAATTAACAATATAAGGAGTAGCCCAACTTACTTATAAGCTCTTGCAAAGTTTCTTCTTTCACCAATATGAGACTCTTTTACCTTCACATCAAGAGCTTGGTAGGAAATTAATGTGGCATCATCCTGGGCAAGATGCTTTTATACCGCAGAACAAAACTGTTGTTGGTATATATAGTTCATTTTTCTTTTAGAATTATTCAAATATTACAAATTTATTGAGGTTTATAATGTGCCAACAAAAACCTTGAAATATCCAGGTGCACTATGCTTCTTCATCGATGTGTTCAAATTTGATCTGTCGGCCTTGGATACTTTTTGTACCCAGCTTGTATTTTTCCTGGGATTCTAGCGAGAATGTGTGCGGCTCACATCTCCCAAACTTGCGTGGACTTACTCATACAGTGGGGTCTGGATGTGACCCTACGGAAAAGCTCCAAGTGAAGGCATGTGTTGTAAATGTCCCATAGCTAGTCCATGTGCGTGTTGGTTTAGTAGATTCATTGCAAGCATAAAGGAGACAACTTCATTAATTAACATGGTTTGGTTTAAGAAAAACCCTAGCTAACTAGGAGCTTATTAAGTGGATTAATTGACACATTCTGACCCAGAATATTTATCTGGACTTCGAATTGTGTTGTGTTGACCGATACCTAAAAGGTGACGAAGCCATAAAGTGTAATAATGTGGAAAGTATGAGTAAATTTAAAACTAAAAGTGACTAAATACAAGAGTGCGCATGTGAGCATGATTAAACTCATTTCACATGTGATGTCTGAGCATAAGTAAAGTATAATAAAAGTAAATAAGAATTATACCATCAGAAGTAATCTCCATTTAAGCTCCGTTTGCACCCACGCGTTCGTAACGTTAAGTACTGCAATGATACACTAAAAGAATGAGACATACATCTCACGATACAATGGTCAATGAAAGTCAACATTCTTGCCTCTTGGGGCATTTTGGTCAATTCACTCCTTTAGAAATAAAAATACGGTAAAATTAGGGTCGGGTCCTAACATTTACTCCATTTAATTGACACAGAATACTAAAAGCAGTCTAAAGTTCACTTGCAAATGAGTTCTAATAAAGTTTCTTTTAGGTAGGTCCATTAGGCTTAAATTAGGAGAGATTTTCTTATGTATCCAAAACACAAATATATGATCATAACTTCTACCAATCACAAGTGGGGCTTATGATTTATTTTTTCTTTCTCCTCTCGATTAAGCTTTTAAGTCCTGTCCATTTTTGACCTATGTCTAAGCTTTGGATCAAAAATTTGATCATCAAAGTGTCCATTCTATTTAGAGCTTCTTTCCAAGATTAGTGTGTTTAATCCCAAATGCATTTAGGCTCACATAACATAACTCCTGTCAAATTTAATTAGACTTGTCCTGTCCAAAAAACAGTCCGCCAAATGTGACCAAGTTATGTTTTACCACATAAAATACCAGTGTTGTATTGGACTATATTATTGTACTACACAACCCAAACATTGTGCACACGGTGCGGTACACTATTATTTGGTCCACTGTAGCAAATTTAATACGGTATATATTATCGAACGGAAAAAAAGTTATATAAAATATTTGTGGCATGCTCCGTTACAAGTAGGCCTGTCAAACGGGTTGTGTCAGTCGTGTTCGTGTCGTTTTCGTGTAACACTTGTTATCTTAACTGGTCGTGTTGTGTCACACCTGTTATCTTAACGGGTCCTTAACAGGTCGGGTCACCGTTATGACCCGTTAAGAAAAAAAAAAATTCTTAAATTTGCACATACCACACATTGTCACATAAATAATACTTCAAAACATTAAAACACATTTGTCGTTTAAGGACTACATCTACACTCGAAAATAAGAGCCTCATAAAAAATACATCCATACACTACTAATCTATTACAAATATTAAATGTGCAAGGATATGACAAATGAAACCGTTTTTGTTTTCAAGGTTGTGAAGCCTTTCTCAAAAGTTAAAACCTTGCTAATGGAACTCAAAACTTAATGAAAGTGACTCACTAGAGTGTTTATTCGTACTTTCATTAAGTATAACATAAGATTTTGTGGTATCCACTAGTGTAAATATTTTAAATTGAAGATCGAATTCATTCATTGTATTCATATAGGGTCAAGGAGTGTAGTTGTAAAAAATCATCAAAATCAGAGTTAAAATAACCGTTAAATTGTGATTTTTCGTTTATAACCGTCAAAAAGTTTTGTCCCGTTACTTAATCTTTAATGTTTGTTTTTTGCAATTTTTTGGCGTACAAAAAAGTATGACGGTTAGATCGTTGAAACTAGTTTCGTAGAATGCGTATCTCATCAAAACAATAGGTTCACTAACACTTAAGAGTTTATTCTTACTTTCATTAAGTATAACATAAGATTTTGTGGTATCCACTAATGTAAATATTTTAAATTGAAGATCGAATTCATTCATTGTATTCATATAGGGTCAAGGATTGTAGCTGTAAAAAATCATCAAAATCGGAGTTAAAATAACCATTAAATCGTGATTTTTCATTTATAACCGTCGAAAAGTTTTGTCTCGTTACTTGATCTCTGAATGTTTGTTTTTTGTAATGTTTGGTATATGCAATCTCAAAGTATATACAAACATGTTTGACGGTTGGATCGTCGAAACTAGTTTCGTAGAATGCGTATCCCATCAAAACAATAGATTCACTAACACTTAAAGATTTTATTCATACTTTCATCAAGTATAACATAAGATTTTGTGGTATCCACTAATGTAAATATTTTAAATTGAAAATCGAATTCATTCACTGTATTTATATAAGGTCAAGGAGTGTAGCTGTAAAAAATCATCAAAATCGGAGTTAAAATAACTATTAAATCGTGATTTTTCGTTTATAAAGTTTTGTCTCGTTACTTGATATCTGAATGTTTGTTTTTTGCAATTTTTGGCATATGCGATCTCGAAGCATATACAAACAAGTTTGACGGTTGGATCGTCGAAACTAGTTTCGTAGAATGCGTATCCCATCAAAACAATAGATTCACTAACACTTAAAGATTTTATTCATACTTTCATCAAGTATGACATAAGATTTTGTGGTATCCACTAGTATAAATATTTTAAATTGAAAATCGAATTCATTCACTGTATTTATATAGGGTCAAGGAGTGTAGCTGTAAAAAATCATCAAAATCGGAGTTAAAATAAGCATTAAATCGTGATTTTTCGTTTATAACCGTCGAAAAGTTTTGTCTCGTTACTTGATCTCTGAATGTTTGTTTTTTGCAATTTTTGGCATATGCGATCTCGAAGCATATACAAACAAGTTTGGCGGTTGGATCGTTGAAATTAGTTTCGCAAAATGCGTATCTCATCAAAACAATATATTCACTAACACTTAAAGATTTTATTCATACTTTCATCAAGTATAACATAAGATTTTGTGGTATCCACTAGTGTAAATATTTTAAATTGAAGATCGAATTCATTCATTGTATTCATATAGGGTCAATGAGTGTAGCTGTAAAAACATTATCAAAATCGGAGTTAAAATAACCGTTAAATCGTGATTTTTCGTTTTTAACCGTCGAAACGTTTTGTCGCGTTACTTGATCTCTGAATGTTTATGTTTTTCAATTTTTGGCATATACAATCTCGAAGTATATACAAACATGTTTGACGGTTGATCGTCGAAACTAGTTTCGTAGAATGCGTATCCCATCAAAACAATAGATTCACTAACATTTAAAGATTTTATTCATACTTTCATCAAGTATAACATAAGATTTTGTGGTATCCACTAGTGTAAATATTTTAAATTGAAGATCGAATTCATTCATTGTATTCATATAGGGTCAAAAAGTGTAGTTGTAAACAATTATCAAAATCGGAGTTAAAATAACCGTTAAATCGTGATTTTTCGTTTATAACCATCGAAAAGTTTTGTCTCGTTACTTGATCTCTGAATGTTGTTTTTTTGCAATTTTTGGCATATACAATCTCGAAGTATATACAAACATGTTTGACGGTTGGATCGTCGAAATTAGTTTCGTAGAATATGTATCCCATCAAAACAATAGATTCACTAACATTTAAAGATTTTATTCATACTTTCATCAAGTATATCCACTAGTGTAAATATTTTAAATTGAAGATCGAATTCATTCATTGTATTTATATAGGGTCAATGAGTATAGCTGTAAAAAATCATCAAAATCGGAGTTAAAATAACCGTTAAATCGTGATTTTTCGTTTATAACCGTCGAAAAGTTTTGTCCCGTTACATGATCTCTGAATGTTTTTTTTTTGCAATTTTTGGCATATGCGATCTCAAAGCATATACAAACAAGTTTGACGGTTGGATCGTCAAAACTAGTTTCGTAGAATGTGTATCCCATCAAAACAATAGATTCACTAACATTTAAAGATTTTATTTATACTTTCATCAAGTATAACATAAGATTTTGTGGTATCCACTAGTGTAAATATTTTAAATTGAAGATCGAATTCATTCATTATATTTATATAGGATCAAGGAGTGTAGCTGTAAAAAATCATCAAAATCGGAGTTAAAATAACCGTTAAATCGTGATTTTTCGTTTATAACCGTCGAAAAGTTTTGTCCTGTTACTCTATCTCTGAATGTTTGGTTTTTTCAATTTTTGGCGTATGCGATCTCGAAGTATATACAAACATGTTTGACGGTTGGATCGTTGAAACTAGTTTCGTGGAATGCGTATCCCATCAAAACAATAGATTCACTAACACTTAAGAGTTTATTCATAATTTCATCAAGTATAACATAAGATTTTGTTACTAGTGTAAATATTTTAAATTGAAGATCGAATTCATTCATTGTATTCATATAGGGTCAAGGAGTGTAAATGTAAAAAATCATCAAAATTAGAACTAAAATAACCGTGAAATCGTGATTTTTCGTTTATAACCGTCAAAATTTTTTGTCCCGTTACTTGATTTCCGAATATTTGTTTTTTGCAATTTTTGGCTTATGCGATCTCGAAGCATATACAAACAAGTTTGACGGTTGAATCGTTGAAACTAGTTTCGTAAAATGCGTATCTCATCAAAACAATAAATTCACTAACACTTAAAAGTTTATTCATATTTTCATTAAATATAACATAAAATTTTGTGGTATCCATGAGTGTAAATATTTTAAATTGAAGATCGAATTCATTTATTGTATTCATATAGGGTCAATGAGTGTAGCTGTAAAAAATTATCAAAATTGGAGTTAAAATAACCGTTAAATCGTGATTTTTCATTTATAACCGTCGAAAGGTTTTGTCTCGTTACTTGATCTCTGAATGTTTGTTTTTTGCAATTTTTGGCGTATGCGATCTCGAAGTATATACAAACATGTTTGACGGTTGGATCATTGAAATTAGTTTCTTAGAATGCGTATCCCATCAAAACAATCGATTCACTAACACTTAAGAGTTTATTCATACTTTCATCAAGTATAACATCAAATTTTGTTGTATTCACTAGTGTAAATATTTTAAATTGAAGATCGAATTCATTCATTGTATTTATATAGGGTCAAGGAGTGTAGCTGTAAAAAATCATCAAAATCAGAGTTAAAATAATCGTTAAATCGTGATTTTTCGTTTATAACCGTTGAAAAGTTTTGTCTCGTTACTTGATCTGTGAATGTTTGTTTTTTGTAATTTTTTGCTGATGCGATCTCGAAGCATATACAAACAAGTTTGACTGTTGAATCATTGAAATTAGTTTCGTATAATTCGTATCCCATGAAGTTCAATGGTGTGTGTGTGTATATATATATTTATTTATTTATTAAGTAGATTTAAATCTATTTATTTTGTATGTATAATTATTATAGTTTTTAGGGGTATAAAATTTAATTTAAAATTTAATATATATAAATATAACTATTATAGTTAATATTTTGGGGGTATAATTATTATAGTATATATAATTATTATAATTATTATAGTTAATTTAATATATATATATATATATATATATATATATATATATAATTATTATAGTTTTTAGGCGTATAAAATTGTTAAATTAATATATATAGTAATTATAGTATTTTTTTTAGGGTTACAAAATTATTAAATTAATATTCTGCTTATCGTGTATCGTGTTACCCACGTGTATACCCGAAACAACCCGTTATCTTAACAGGTGCTTATCGGGTTACCCGATAACGACCCGTTTTGTTATCGTGTCGACCCGAACACCTGTTAATTTCGTATCGTGTCGTATCGAGTTATCGGGTCATGTCAAGAATTACCAGGCCTAGTTACAAGAGAGATAGAAAAAGTGTACATGCACATGCATAAACTGGTGATTGTCAAGTTTTTCCCGTAACACATGAGTTACAAAATCACATTAATGGCCACACTCTGCAACAATTGAATTGAATATTCTGTTGTTATGCTGTGTTGCTATATGATCTTCACCTTATCAATCCAACCTGTTAAAATTTTACACGCGTCAGTTCCAAAGTTTGTGGACTATTTTATAATTTGTTGATGTTATTGCACTGTGGTAGGCTCCAACATTATCTTCAACATCACAAAGTACTCAAAGACGTGGCTTTTTAATTGCCCATCAGTTGCTCACACACACACCATATCCACATCTCTCTCGATTTAAACCAGCTCTAACTCTCACGCACACCTCCAGTTCTCCACCCGAAGCAACAAAGATAATCTTCTTCCAACAACAGCAAAGTTAAACCCTAGCACAAAAAAAAAAAAAAGAAAAAAAAAAGAAAAAAGAAAAAAAAACCATGGCTCAAACCATGCTTCTCATGTCTAGTAGTGTGTCTTCAGGCCATGTTGTGGACTTGAAGTCCTCAGACCCTTTACTCCAAGTACAAGCTCAAAGACTTAGGCCTAAGTCTTTCTCTCAACTTGTTTTCAGAGCCCTCCCTTCATCCTCTTCAGCCTCGTCGTCGTCTACAAGGATTTCGACCGTTGTCGCTCTATTCAAATCGAAAACTAAAGCTCCTGCCAAGAAGGTTTTCACTTCTTTTACACTACGTACATTCATTCTTTGTTTTTATTTTTGTAGTTAAAACGTCACTTAGTTAACCACAAATTTACAGGCACCACCGCCGAAGCCCAAGGTTGAAGACGGTATCTTCGGAACCTCTGGGGGCATTGGTTTCACCAAGCAAAATGAGCTCTTTGTTGGTCGGGTTGCCATGATTGGCTTTGCTGTAAGACATTAATCTTCTTCTTGCTCGTTTTTGTTTGTTTTTAAACTTACTTTTCAGTTATATATGATTTTCCTTTTGTTGTTATAAGTTCTTATAATCTCACTTTGTGTGTTTGTGAATAGAATTCATTTTTTAAACTAGCTAGTTTGTTGGGTGCTTATCAGAATGAAGTTGTGACAATTAGTTCAATTACATTACTCATCTGAGCACTATTGATAAGTTGAGACAACTTTTACACCGAGTTTCTATTTTTTTTGTTTTACATTACCACGTACGAAAGAAAATATAATACCTTATATTATCTTCAGAATATGTTAGTACTTTGTAACACATATTTTAAGTGACACAGCAAAATTGTGTGCTTGGGTTGTGGTGGTGTAGACAAATTTAGATAAATGTTTTCTTGGTCATATAGGATTTGAGTTGCCTAACTTTTAATTTTTATTTTTTAAATAAAAGAAAACAACTTTGACAACACAAGGGAAATTTTATTAAATAAAAAATTACATCTTGTCATGGGACATAAATTTTACGGCTTACAATAAAGCAAATTTGAAAATTGAAAGATAGATGAACAAGATGGAGCATGAAACCTACTCCGTTCGAAACAAAAAGCTTAAAATTATTGAGCTCCAAAACAAGCTTTGAATTGAAACACATAAAACAAAATGTTAGGTAATAAAGAAAATTGGACATCAGGAAATTTCTTCATTTAACAGCTTGATCCAAAGTAGTGTAACAAATTGTCTACATAGCTATGTTATCAAATCTTAACATATTAATAATCAATCTCGAGTACGAGAAAACCTTTTTTACTGTCTTCTTGCCACCCAATCAGTTCTTCATGCTCTGATAACATCTTCCAAATTATGTTACGTGGAAAAAATTGTTTCTTATCTAACCAACAAATTTCTGTATAATCCTCTCCTTTCTCGCTGTGCTCTAATGCCACTTCATTTAGAATTCATGGTGCAAAATACTGGTCTAATTAAATAGTAAAAATAGTATAAAAAGCTTCTTAATCGTGTTCTTATAGTAGACCATCATATAATTAGCATGAACGAAGTATTTTTAGATGATCATATAACTAGCATGATGAAGCATTTGAAGATACACAAATAGTAAACCCTCACACAGGACTGCCAAACAGTCACAAGCCTTGCCCTTTTGTGTGTGTATGTGTGTATTTATGAAGTATTTTGATATATAACATATAAAACAATGGACGTCATGTACGATGAGAATTCGTAGAAGCATGAAATTGTAGAATTGTATTATTTATGTATTTACTTATTGTTCTGAGCCTTTCTGTGCAAACGTTACAGGCATCATTGTTGGGAGAAGCAATTACAGGGAAGGGGATTCTTTCCCAATTGAATTTGGAAACTGGAATTCCCATCTATGAAGCTGAACCCCTTCTTCTCTTCTTCATCCTTTTCACCCTGCTTGGAGCCATTGGAGCTCTAGGTGACCGTGGTAGATTCGTCGATGACCCGCCCGCTGGAATTGAAGGGGCAGTGATCCCTCCAGGCAAAGGATTGAAATCAGCCCTGGGACTCAAGGAAGGAGGTAACTAATTTGCATGTCAAGATAAGTAATGTTCAAATTATAGAGTAACTGTCTTTTGTCACATGTTAAGTTGTTACAGTGTCATCTTAGACATGTAGAAGTCTGATCAATTGATAGTTTTACATCATAACATGTCTAACGAGAAAGCGTATTCATATAGAAGTAATTTATATTCGTGCTACGTGGCATGACCTAGATGATCTAAGGAGTTCTTGTTGTGTAACAAATGCATAGGTCCTCTATTTGGATTCACAAAGGCAAATGAGCTATTTGTGGGAAGATTGGCACAGTTGGGATTTGCATTCTCCCTAATAGGAGAAATCATTACAGGGAAGGGAGCTCTAGCCCAGTTAAACATTGAGACTGGAGTCCCCATCAGCGAAATCGAACCCCTTGTGTTGCTCAACGTTGTCTTCTTCTTCATCGCTGCGGTGAATCCCGGAACTGGTAAATTCATCACAGATGTGGATGAAGAAGACTAGAGAGAGATAAATACTACATTGATGCTCACATCGAACTTGTTTGAATCATGTATGAGAAAATACTTCTTCCTCTAAATTTTATTTTATGTAATCGATCTTTTTTATTTTCCCTTGGTCATGTTGACCTTAAATTAAGTTACTGTATTTTGCACTAGCTTTTAAATTCCTATAATTATTGGTTACAACGCGCGCACAAAAAAATAAAAATAAAAAAAAGAAAAAAAGAAAAAAGAAAGAAAGGAAGAGAATGAGAAATTCGACGCAATGAGCTAGCTTTCAACTCTACTGAGTAAACTTACTTAACAAGCTTGGTTTGTATATTGTAATCCCCTACACGATTTACCGTATCGAACGGATCAATCAAATGCGACATTGTCTTCTATTGAGTTTACTTTCTAAGCTAGGTTTGTAAATTGTAATCACTTACAAGATTTTCTTAGTTGGATCTACAAATGCGACAGTGTCTAAAAACCTTAGTCTTTCCAAGGAATGTCTCCCATGTCCCAATTTTCTTACGATTTTGTTGACTCTAAAAACTACCAACCATACGTGGCGCGTAGGTTGAGTAACTAAGAGTTAATTACACACTTCTTGTGGTTGATGGGGGCTTGCCAACTTGCCACCGAGGTGAGTTGGACAAGTAAGTTGATGATGGTGGTGGTGGTGTCGAACCGAAATGCTGACTTCTGTGACTGTGATCGAGGAAGGAAGACTCTCAACTTAGGATTCTACTAACCTAAAGATAAGGTTGCTATCTTACCGCAAAGTTCAATAAGTAATTCGACTTTCGTTCTAAAACTCAATATACTGGCGAGATTTATTTTGACATTTAATTGACAAAGAAAATTTGGGACAAGAAGTGATCAAGTGTAAACTTCGAGGAAACTTAATATAAACGACTTTATTTCCATGTCTCCACCAAGAATCCCCTATCAAATTGTGGAAATCGTTTTCATTTGCACCTAGCGCTTTAAAAACAATGTTCACTCCATGATTATTTAGCAATAACACTTACAGACTAATTTATGCGAATCACATACATCTTGCATCTTAGTTTATGAAAAAAGAAACTTTTCTCAATCTATACAACTAGTTTTTTTTTTTTTTTTTTTGTCAACTATCCATAAAATAATTTTTTGTCAATTATCTATACTATTATTTTTAATCAATTATCAATACTATTAATAAGATAAGATGCTTAGTACCTCCTAAAAATCCCTCCTATGTCCCAATTTCCTTACGATTTTGTTGACCCTAAAAACCACCAAGCCTACCTGGTGCCCATACCAAGTAACTAAGAGCTAATTACGTCATTCTTGTGGTTGATGCGGGCATGCCAACTTGCCACTGAGGTGAATCGGGCAAGTAAGATAGTGATGGTGGTGGTGGTGGTGTCGAATCGTATTGTGGACTTCCATGATTACAATCGAGGAAGGAACACTCTCGGCCTAGGGTTTTGCTAACCTGAAGACAAGGTTGCTAATCTTGCTGCGAAGTTCAATAAGTAATTCGGGTTTCGTTGTGCCGAACAAGGGGTAACTTGGGAACACCTCACTTCACCAAAACTGGTAAAATGACCTCTTGAGACGAAAGAATAGAGAATTCCTCATCCGCTAAGACTTGGATAAATAACCAACAAGGGTATGAGAGTGTTGTTTAACCAAACTAAAGGTCTCCTAGGCCAAGCAGATTCTACGACTCCAGTGTTGTTTAACCAAACTAAAGGTGTGTCGCCATTGTTGACATGTTTAACCAAACTGAATATTTGCCAACTGGGAGGGATTAATAAGTAGTTAGTGTTTTCTCAAGTTATGAGAGGGTTTCACGTAGAGTGTTGATTTATATGTTGAGTCGAAGATCTCCTTCTCGTTGCGATGCTTCTTCTATTAATAGATAAAGCCCTAAGGATCAACAGGTTTGCCAAGGCAAAGTCTTGCTAGGACTGAACCTCATCCGCATCTCCCAAAATATTCCTACCCATCATTCTATAGCTTAACCCTGATCAGCTTCTCCATTCGAATCAGGGCTCTAAACTTAGTCCCTTTCTAAACTTACTTCCTTCTTAGCTGATTAAGCATGAATTATGATCTCTTTAACAACCCTAACCTTATCAGAATCAATTGCCAATCCTTAACAGTTTTAGTCCATCTGGTACTCGGGTGAACCCTACTCAAGTGTAACCTCTTTAAACTTAGTTTCGTAGTTTTTATTTATAAAACAAATTTTATATTTCAACATTAAAAATAAATAAAAAAGAATTTAAGTTTTAGTAATGTAAGATCTTAAAAATTACTAGTTACTTCTTATTAGTGAAATTATATGTGTTTAACATCGACAAATTCCTTGTACTGTTGGCGGAGCATAGCCGCAACTCCTCTGGTACTTTTCCATGGTTTGAGATGGGTAGGTAGGCTCAGGTCCTCAATCAAGAAGTGGGTGAAGCCTAGTAAGAGATGGATTAAATGCAACTTTGACGGGTCATGGGAGGAAAGATTGAAGAATGGTGGCTTTGGGGTGATTCTTCATAACAGTGATGGGGGTTTCTTAGTGACGGTGACTGGTTGAACTCGGGGTGTGGTTTCAAGTTTAGGGTGATTTGTCTATGACCCTTGCAGCGATGGCACCAAGAGGAGATGATATGTCAATGTTAGGGCCGATTGTTGATGTCCTTCAGGACTGTATTCAAGTATTTCCTCCTAAACAACTGAGCCATGTACGATGAGACACAAACCATGTAACACATAGGTTAGCTCAGGTTGGGCTAGGTCAACAACTGGAGGCGCAATGGCGGGAGCATCCACCTGGTATTCTCATTAATGTGCTTATGCACGATAGTTCTTTGTGATGTCTTAAGTTTCTACTGTTAGTGCTTTTGTTGAGGATAATGAACTCTAAGTTTGTAAGTGCAGAATACTCTTTTTTCCTTTTACTTAGTTGAAATCCCCGACAAGGTTTTTATCGAGACCCAGTTATGCAGTCTATCCTCATCTTGGTTTGTACGTTTTCCACTTTTTCAATGAATATCATGTAGAATTATCAGAGAGACGGGCCATACGACCCACTTCCAACAACATCGATATTGTCCCTAACTTAGTAATTACCACCTGCACAATCCGTCAGGTGTGGGGTTTTATCATAAAAGGTCTCGGTATTAGTTAGAGTGTGGTTAGGATATTTAAACTATTACTTTTCTTTTTGTATGGTCGATGTGGGATTCAACACACCCCCTCACGTGGGACCCAATTAGTGGGTCACACGTGGGAGATCCACACATCGGCAACCATATGGAGCCAAGGGGACTCACCCTACACGCGGGGCCAAGGGACCCACCATCATCGCGCGGGGCCAAGGGGACCCACCATCACATGGCAGTACAATACAAGCCCGCTCCCCGACTTTGATACCATGTAGAATTATCATAGAGACGAGCCATACATCTCACTTCTAACAACACCAATACTGTCCCCAACTTGGTAATTACCACCTGCACAATCCGTCAGGTGTGAGGTTTATCACAAAAGGCTTCGGTATTAGTTAGAGTGGGGTTAGGATATTTAAATTATTACTTTTCTTTTTGTATGGCCTATGTGGGATTCAACATATCATACTTTATAAAAAAATTATCAAATTAGGGAAGAACAAAATTTAGTATTTTATATGCTTCATCATATTTGGCCTCTTCCTTTATATATAGAGATAAAAGATGCAATAACGACTACCACTTTTCCTTTTCCCACAATAACTAAACCCACCAAGGAAAAAAAAACACATTTTACTTCAGCTAGATATGCTCATTTGGATGTTTAATGTTATAATTTTTTTTTTACATAATTATTTTTATTACCGTTGAATGCGAATGGAATGTGGCATGATGATAAGTTAGGTAAGGAAAATATTATTATGGATTACTTCACACAATTGTTTGATTCGTAGTGATGAATGAAATGATAGAAGTTCTTGATGCCATTAGGAAATGAATGATGAACTTCTTTTGCCATTTAAAGATGATGAAATAAAGTTTGCTCTCTTTCAAATGCATCCTACAAAGGCTTTACGACCGGATGGTATGAACTGTTAACTTGTATAGTTTCCTATAATTTAGGATTTCCTAGTTTAGGATGGATCCCGTGTAATCTGGGTGAAATCTCTTTGTAATCTTGTGTAATTATTCTTCCCTATTTTGTTAGGATTAAGATTGTATATTATACATCTTTTTCAGAAGAATAAACTTATCATTCAAAGCATTCTCTTCTTGGCACTAAAGCCAGGTCGAAGAAAAAGAAAACCCTAGTTGCAATAACATTGTTGCGGGTCAGCCATGTTTAGTGCTATGTCATTGGTCAGCACGCGACTATTGTTGTTGTTGTCTCTTGACTAGCAAGCAACTATCGTCATTGCTATCCCTCGATCAGCGAGCGACTATTGTCGTTGCTACCCTATCTGTATTTAAAACGAACAGCGAGCGAGCAACTGTTGTCGTTGCTACCCTATCTGCACGGAAGAGACCATCAGAACCCATGGACGCACCTGCACCAACTCACCACTATAGTTAAACTGCTACTGCCTAGATTGGTTCAAATTGTCACAAGATTGAACCCACTGTCTGCAACATGAACTTGATCCCATTGCAATATTTTTTTTTGCCTAGGGGAGGGGCGAAGCGGGTGCTTTCACATTAGAGAGTGGAAAGTTTTGAGTCAATATTCATAGTAGAAAATAGTTTCTTCACCAAAGCAGTTGTAAGCTATAATATCAAAGCCAATGTAAGAATCTTAAATTGGCTAGTATTAGATCCTAAAAAATGTTAGGCGCTAGTCAAAAAATGGACTAGAACTTAGCAGCTAGGTGCCTAGGCGAGATCTAGGTAGGAGCCTAGATGGATTTAAATTATCGTAAAATAAGCATTAAACAATATTTACGTTGTTTTTAAAAAGTAATACAATATTTATAAATAATGTGAGAGTTTAAGATAAATACTGTGAGAGTCTTAAAACCGAAAATAAAAGTACATACAAGAATAAAAAAAACAAAAAGGAGAGAAATGGGTTAATAAACCACAAAAAAAAAGATGGGGTCAGAAGAGAAAAAAAAAATGGAAGGGGAAAAATGGGTAAACAAACAAGTGGGGTAGAAAGATAAAGACCAAAAGAGAAGTGGTGGGTTAGCACAATATTTTAAGAGAGAAAAAAGTGAACAAATGGTCAGCAGGATAATACTTGGGTAAAGTGTCAATACCCAATTTTTACTGACTTAGGTGGCCCAATAATTGTCCAACACCTATCTTTAAAACTCACACCCAAATTAAACAGCCAATACACAATTTACTCACCTTATTAAGTGGCCCAATAATTGTCCAACACCTATCTTTAAAATACAATACATATCTTCTATTGCACACTTGTTATATTGGTAACCAAACACCTTTTCACCTTAAACAAGAAACCAAACACTCATCTTCTTCTTCCTAGACACAGACCTTCCATGTTCCACACACTTTCAATGAGCCTTACCAGTCACCACGCACTACCCACTCCCATCTCTCCTCCAACCTCTATCCTCCGTCAATCACACACCCACACCACAATCCATCCTCCAATGGTCAAGCCAACCCTATACCTCCGATATCTCTCCTCCATCTTCACTCTTCATCTACAACATTGATAAAAACCAAACACCTATCTTCTTCCTCCTTTCCTTGTGCCAGTCGTTCCATCAATCCCAACCTCATCCCTTGAACCTCTTTCCTCCGTCTTCGTCATTCCTCTGCAAATCCAACCAAACTATTGCCCTTCCTCTACAAATTCGACCAAGACAATGCACCGGCCAAAACCAATTTTTACAGGTGCTATGAATTTCGACGAGAGCGAAGGGGTTGAACCAGCGCTCTTAAGTGTGGCGGGCGCCACTCCTTGCCCTCACGTAGCTTCGTCACTGTCTGCATCCTTCGTCAGAGATAAACATATTAAAAGCCGATGCCAAAAAAAATAAAAGGTTTTAGAAGACAAAGAAGAAAAGAAAAAAAAGGAAAAGAAAAAGAAAAAGTAAAAAAAAAAAAACGAAAAAAGAAAAGTAAATCGGTTTGTTTTTTGTTTTGGGCCATTGTTTTAAGGCTTACATAGTTTTTTTGTTGGGCCTGACATGTTTGGGATTTTAGGCATTGTCTATTTCAACCTAAAGCAATGGCAATGCGAGTTCATACCCCTCTGAATCGATTTGATCGAACTGAATAGGGGAGTAAGATTAATAGTGGTCGGTCCAATGGTCTTGGAGATTCTTCTTATCGTCCGCTTAGCAAATGTCCTTACTGTAGCCTGAAAGGACATTCAACAAATATCCTAATAATTAGGACAAGACTTGTGATCCCTGCTGTAACAAGTCGTGTGCATTGTTTGCCGAAACTAAGGTAGATTCTAAACAAGAAAGTAATGATTTGCAAGGCTTTAAAGGTTTCTGCATTTGTTACGAAGAATACATGGACAATTAATTCTGGTGCTGTTGAACATATGAATTGTGATTCTAGACAAGTACAGATCCTAAAACTATCCCCCAAAATTGTCGTGAGTGTTTCCAATGGTAATGTTACACTAAATCTTGATTATGTACTCATTGTTCATTCTCTTGACTATAATTTATTATTTGTTGCTCAAATAATTGCCACTCTACATTGTCTTGTGATTTTTTGGCCTTCTTTTTGTACTCTTAAGGACATTCGGACTCATAAGACGATTGGTTATGGTATTAAGAAGGGAAAGCTCTACTACTTGAAGCTCATATCGAACAGTACACAAATGTTGACTTAAGCTCTTGCAGTGGAAGCAATTCAGGGGGAGAGGAATAAAGCTTCAGAGATTTGATCGTGGCATCGTCAACTTGGACATGCTTCGTTTGGCTATTTGCACAGGTTGTTTCCTAGCCTATTTGTTAAACATGATATTTCTAGCTTTAAATGTGGGGTTTGTGAACTGGCTAAAAGTCATCATACTTCGTTTCCGCCTAGTTTGAATAAAAGTTCACTCCTATTATGATGATTTATTCTGATGTTTGGGGACCATCTAAAACTGCTACACTTGGTGGTGCTCATTCGTTTGTTACTTTTATTGATGATTGCACACTTATGACTTCGGTTTGTTTGATGAAGTCTAAAAGTGAAGTTACTTTTTTGTTTTAGTGGTTTTACAAAATGGTACAAGTACAACATAAGTCACAAATACAGGTTATCATGAGTCACATTGGCGGCGAATATCTAAACTCTAAACTTCGTGCCTTTCTTGATCATTATGGTATTTTTTCATCGGATTGCATGTTCATACACTCAACAACAAAATGGGATTGTTGAATGCAAGAACCGTCAGCTTCTAGAGGTTGTTCGTGCTTTTTTGCCTAAGGCATGTCTCCCGCTATCCTTTTGGGGAGAAGCTCTCACCTTAGCTGCGTATCTCGTTAATCATGTTCCATCATAATTAGTCGATTTTCAGACAACGCTATAGGTTCTTTCCTCATATGTTGATGCTCATGCAGTTCCCAATCTTCCACTTCATGTGTTTGGCTGTGTGGTCTTCGTTTATCTATATAAATAGCAAAGAAATAAACTAGAAGCGCGAGCCTTACGGTGTGTGTTTATGGGGTATGCCTGAAATAAAAAGGGGTATATTTGTTATCACCATCTGAAGAAAAAGTTGTTTGTCACTATGAATGTTGCATTTCAAGAGAATGATATGTTTTGCCAATCCCAAGTCTTCACTTCAGGGGGAGAATTAGATAGAAGTTCAAACTCTTGATTATACTATTCCAAATACAAATAGTGTGCATGATTTGGATTTAAGTGGTGATGTCTTGGAAATAAGTGGTCATCATTGACACGAAAAAAATGATGTGAATGAATTGGAACTAAGTGGTAATGTCTTGGAGACAAGTGGTGATCATTCATATGGAAACAATGTTGAAAACCTTGAAAGGGACGAGTTGACATCGCTAGATAACTCACTGTCAGTTTCCCCACCACCAGACAACCATGTGTCGCCAGCTACCTCAGAGTCGATCTCACCACACTTGAGTCCCAATAACCATAGTCAATCATCTTTGATCCCGGATGCACCACCACTACTTTGTCTCCTTGACCGTGTCAACCGAGGTATTCCTAAACGTATGAAGCTGACCAAAAATGCAAAACTAGGCATCAAGTTCAATTATCTATTATGTCTATTCCTAAAAGTGTGCAGGAGGCTTTAGCTGATCCACGTTGGCAAGCAACAATGAATAAAGAGTTGAAATATTTGAATAAGAGTGCTACCTTGGAGATCAAAGACTTGCCAGTTGACAAGAAACCTGTGGGATGCAAATGGGTCTATACGGTGAAGTACAAAGATGATGGGACAGTGGATCGCTTCAAGGAAGGACTGGTACCAAAAGGATACACTTAAAAATATGGAATTGACTATACATATACATTTACCTCTGTGGCTAAGATCAATACAGTCCGTGTTTTGTTGTCCTTGGCGGCAAATCTTAATTGGTCATTAGAACAGTTCGATATGAAGAATGCCCTCTTGCATGGAGATTTGACAGAAGAGATTTACATGAAACTCTCACCAGGGAGTAACATTCCATATATACATAGACAAAAGGTGTGCAGGCTAAAAAACATTGTATAGTTTGAAGCAGTCCCCAAGAGCGTGGTCCGGGAGATTTACCAAGTCTATGAGAGCATTTGGATATAAGCAGAGTAACTGTGATCACATGTTCTTGAAATGTCAAAACGGAAAGCTTACAACACTCATTGTATATATGGATGACATGATAGTTATTGGTAATGAGCTGGATGAGCGTGTAGCCTTGCATAAATATTTATCTACAAAATTTGAGATAAAGGATCTTAGGCCTCTGAAATATTTTCTCGAGATTAAGGTATCGAGGAATAAGTCAGGAATATTCCTGTTGTGACTACTCCCTTAGCAAAAGGAATGAAGTTGAATATTGATCTAAACTAAGCACCAGTCGATAAAAGGAGGTACTAATGGTTAGTGGGAAGATTAATGTATTTGGCACATACTAGACCAGACTTTGCTTATGCCATGAGTGTCATCAGTCAATACACGCATAATCCAAGAAAACAACACATGAATGCAGTTATGAGAATATTGAGTTATTTGAAAAAAAAGTCCAGGGAAAGGGATTTTATTTAAGAAGAATGATCATTTTAGAATTGAAGGTTATATGAATGCTGACTGGGCCGATTTTAGTAATGATAGGCCCTCAATATCAGGTTACTTCACCTTTATTGGTGGAAATTTGGTTACTTGGAGAAGCAAGTAGCAGGGTGTAGTAGCAAGGTCGAGTGCAGAAGTGGAATACAGAAGTATGACCTTTCGTATTTTTGAGATTTTATATCTTAAACTACTATTACAAGATTTGGGCGTCAAACATAGTCAACCGATAAAGTTGTCTTGTGATAATAAAGCTGCTAGCGATATTGCTCATAATCCGGTGCAACATGATAGAACTAAGCATGTATGAGTTGACTTCCTCAACCCTACATGATGCCAAATCCACTTGAGTATTTACACACTCAAGGGAGAGTGTTATAAACTTCTTATTTAAGTATGATTGTGTAAATCCTAGATTCTATTTGATTCTAATTATTCTTCCCTATTAGGACTTGTATTCCTTGGAAGAAAAGAATTTATTCCCTACCTTATTACTATAAATAAAGGCATTGCGTAGGAGAAATAACACATTCTCTACACAACACTACAAACACATCTCTCTCTCAATATTTTCTCTGTGTCGCCGGCCCGCTCTCACTGTCAGTTAAATATAGGACAGAACAATAACAATATTATTAAAGAAAATAACAATATTATTCCCATTTTAAATTCAAAAAATTATTAATCCATAAACTACAAATGCCTTGTCGCCGTTGGACATGGATTCTCTGCCCTCCCATTTCGGTGCCCTTCCTGTACCCTCCTGTTTTGTATGGTCACGGTTAATCCATGCTAACATTTTATATTGTTTTTTATAAAAATAATAAGACAAAAAAATAATAGTAATATAAAATATTGACGTGACTTAACTGTGACCACACAAACAGAAAGGCCGGGAGGGCACCGAATTGGGAGGGCAGAGAATCCAAGTCCGTCGACGTTAATGTCCACGTCAGCACAGAGAAATCTATTCACAGAGAGAGAGATCGAAGACGCCGCAGTGTCTGTTTACTCTGCAATTCATTCATCTCGGCTTTCTTCTTTCCGGACACGGCCACTATCTGGTTTCTGATACGGCGTCGTATCCGGTCGAAATCCCAGCTCCAACTGCCACTGTTGGCGGTTAAACTCCCCCGAATCAGGCGGGACACGCTCTTCGCCATCCAACTTATCCACATCTGTCTTTCCTCTGCCCACAACTGTAATATCAAAACAGTCGAATTTTCAGAAAAGTCTCCGCCACCGTCACGGCCACCGTCTCAGCCGTTGTTTCCAGCGTCTCCGATGGAGAAATCGAATCTTTTCAGAGGCAGTTACCTCAACGGAGCTTACCATCCTTCCTTCTCTTCTTCTTCTCGCGCCGATGTCAATTACAGGTCCCATCTCTCTCTCTAAGATCAGTCTTTTTATTTTTCATAAATTAGAATTTTTATTTTTATTTGATAGATCGAAATAAAATTTGAATCTTTGCTATCTGGGTGGATTTAATTGTTGATTATATTTTAATTAATTAATGGAGAAGGAGTGAAAAATTGAAAGAATTGGCAGGATTTGTTTTGTGTTTAAATTGATTGGCAACAGAAATTCTTTGGATTAAACAAATAAGGAAATATTTTTTGAGATCTGTGAAAAGGGTCCTCGACAAAACTGCCAAAAATGGTGTTAAATTTCAGTTCTTGGATCATTCTTGCAGCTTTTGATATTTCAATTTCAGTTCCTTGAGATTGCAATTGTTTAGTTTTGTATCTTATAGGAAACAGTGGAGTGCATTTTTGCTCACTCACGACGGATGACCGATTGTTATTAGATGAGCGTGATTTAATCTATGCATTACAGAAATCTCAAAATTTAAACTCATCGGAATGATAATCAATATAATGGTGATGCGTAAGTGGTGAGCAAGAATATTGCCGAAAGAGTGGTATAGAAAGGGTACCTATTTTCGCATTTCTCTTCAAGCCTCGACACTCCGAACTGAATATTCTATAATTTTATCTACATTCGCGGGAGGAGTGTAGGAAATTAACATAGCACTGCTAAAATTACTGACCCACGTTTATCATTTAGTAACACTAGTTGAAGTATTGTCACAGTGGATTAGCGGTAGAACAATTACCTCAGCCTACTTCAAACCATAGCGGACTTCCAAATTTCTAAGACCTTGTTCGTAAGAAGTGCTAAGAGTATAAGGAAAATTTAGTTTTTATTGTGAAAGGAGCATAAATATTCAAAACTCCGAGTCATTTCAATTTACTTGTCCTTAAGTTCTTAATATCAGGCCAATTTACAGAACATTTAACATGAAAGTTGGTTTTTCATGCAGCTGTGGTTCCTGTGGGTATGAGCTAAACCTATGTTCCAGCAACCGGAACACTACTACGATTGGCTCTAATAAGTATGGAAAATCTATAAAGCGAGGGATCATATCATTCTTTAACATCGATGAGAGCAGATTTACTCAGGTTGATGAATTTAAATGTAAACCCCATTTCTCTAAGCGTTCTTGGGGTTTGTTCAGCCGAAGGACTAAACTTCTTTGTCGCAAGTGTGGTAACCATATAGGAAATGCTTATGATGAGTACACTTCATCGTCTTGCCCGCTTGTGTTAGATGAATCAGATTCATCCGCAGGTCATGAAGTTACTAAATGCAGAAAATTTGATGTTAGAATTTGCGCTTTGCAGCCTTCAAATTCTGAAGAATTTGGCACTTCAATTTTGGAATGAAACTCTGTACGGATTGTATCGTTTTTGTGTTTTACCCCTTTTATTAGAATGTTACTTGTATATAAAAGTTTGATCAGCATTGAAGGAATTGTGGTGTGGAATTTTTGAAGTGCTTTGAATGATTGAGGAAAATTTGTTAGAAGCTTAGAACATAGCATTGCTAGTTTCTTCAATTTGTTGGAGTTATATAATGAACTACTCATTACTCTTTTCCGTCATTTTTTCGGGTGAGTTTTTGTGGGGGTACTTTGGCAGCTCTCTCACGCTAGGGTTAGACCTGAGAGAGCTGCCTAGGGCAAATTTACTCGAGAATTCTCCTATCTGTCATTTCTTGTATTCATAGAAAACAAACTAAACAATAATACATTATACAAATCTACATAGAACAAAATGGCATCCAAAGATTTTAGTTATTTGATATCGGAAGATTCAGGGCATGGGTGTTAAGAATCAAGATACGCATTATCTTACCTTTGAAAATCAATGCTGTGTTTTTCTTCTTCTTAGGTTTGGACTATGCAAGTCACGGACAAAAATATTGAAATGTCCATCAATTGGTCGGCTTACAAAATTTTGACGGAAATATTCAAATTGTCTATTTGTACCTTCGAAAATGCATTTCTACAAAAGAGAGGCAAGAATTCACAAATCAATAACATTTATTACGGTCACTTAGTACTACTGTCTGTTGGTTTTCTTCTTCGCTTGTAAGTAAGAAGCTTTAAGTTCGAATCATTCGATACCAATTAGGTTGCCCATTGTGTGGTTAGCTGAACTCTTCCTCCCCTTAGCATAAAATATATCATTGTACTAAAAATAAAAAATAAATAACAATTTAGTGTGAATAAACTTTTTCTTTAATACTTTTAATAAGTTATTTATGCGAGTATGTAATTTGTAAGGAGGAATGTCTCCTTAATTTGAAGGAGCCAAACAACATTCTTCTACAAATGCAAAATTTGAGTAGTGGCTTTCTGATGTGGTCCAATAAAAAGATGTGACAGGTTCTTTATTTATTAAAGCCCATAAAAAATTTAAATTTATCATGTCTATTATTTTATAAATTAATAAAACACGTGTTAATAAATTATTGGGCTAGATCGTAAAGTCAATATAACGACAGTGACAAATACTATCCGTTAAGTAAAATTCTCCTTGCACTATAAAACAAACAGTAGTGCCCTCTTGAATTTACTTGTCATATGCAAAAATGTTTCTGGTATTATTTTGCTCTTGCATGCTTTTGTCAATCATATATATCACCAATTTTACTGCCTTGGCTTTGGAAGGCTGAGTTTCCAGCAATCTTTAACTTTGGAGACTCTAATTCATGGTGAATTGGCACACTCCTTACGGCGAGACTTTTTTTCCGTAGGCCGGCTAGATGATTCTCCGACGGCCGCCTCGTAATGGATTTCCTGGGTAAGTATTCCACCATCTCTTAGTTTACTCAAAACTTGTTTATCCTTTGGATGACAATTTAAACATGAATGGTAGTTAGAGAGAGCACTCTTTTCTGTTATTCCAAGGCTCTTTCTATAGGACATGTCTACATAAGTAGCACACATCATATACTTTGTTTGTTCTCAATTATAAATCATTGTTTTTTTTTTCTTTATGAAGTAACCGATGTTGTGGTCTATTTTATCTAACAATATTTAGGGTGGCCGGCGGCAAGGAGAAGAGAGAAAAGAGAGATGTGTTTGTAGAATTGTAGGGGAATGTGTGTTGTTATCCCTCCTACATTGTGCCTTTATTTATAGTAGTAGAAGGAAAGAAGATATTCCTTCTTCCCCAAGTAATACAAGTTGTAATAGGAAAGGATAATTAGAATCAAATCTAATCTAGGATTTACACAATCACATTTAAACTAGGAATGTTTACAGCACACCCCCTGGAGTGTGTAAATACTCAAGGTAGATTTAGTATTATGCAGAAGTTGAGGAAGTTGACTCATCGGAACTGATTCCAAGGAACAACGCTTATTCTCAATAATGTAGGAACTTGCATAAGTAATAAGTCTCACTAAAAAACCCTAAGGCTATGGCAAAAACCCAAAGAGGGACAAAATCCATGGTCTAAGGAAAAATGTGTGAGAAATGCAAAAGTCAAAGAAACGTCTACGGGACATCATCAGGGATATGACTAGTCCAAGGTGGGTGTCTTGTTAAAACCTAGTTAAGTATCAAAAACCCAGCAGGAAAAATGCTCCTAATCGTAGGGGAAAAGACTACATTAAGATCAAACAAGTATCTACAGGATACTCTCCCTGAGTTTGACATAATTCCAAAGAGAAATAGCAAAGTTACAACTCAGAAAGTTTACGCATACCAATTCCATGAAGAAGCTTCTGAAACGCCGTCTTAGGCATTGATTTGGTGAAGAGATTGACCAGATTGTCTTGTGAACAGATTTGCGTGACTTTAATCTTCTGATGCTCTTGTTGTTGATGTGTAAAGAAAAACTTCGGCGTAATGTGCTTGGTGTTGTCTCCTTTGATGTAACCCTTCTTGAGCTATTCGATGCAAGCTGCGTTGTCTTCAAAGATCGTCGTCGGGATATCAACGATGGGATGAAGATCACAAGAGCTTCGAATATGGCCTACTACTGCTTTCAACCAAAAGCATTCCCGAGTTGCTTCATGTAAGGCGAGAATTTCAACATGGTTAGACGAAGTGGCAACTAAGGTCTGTTTAGTTGACCTCCAAGATATTGCGGTGCCTCAAACGGTAAAGACATAACCTATTTGAGAGCGCGCCTTGTGGGGATCAGATAAGTATCCTACGTCGGCATAACCAACAAGGCGAGAATCAACTCGAGGAACATAGGGTGCGGCATCATTCGAGGATTCGTAAGGATAGAACAAGCCCCCGTAATACCCTTAAGGTAACGGAAGATGTCTTTCACGCCAATCCAGTGTCTGCATGAAGGTGTATTACTGTATCTTGCCAAAAGATTAACAATGAAGGAGATGTTGGGTCTAGTGCATTGAGCTAAGTACAATAAAGCGCCTATCGCACTTAGATAAGGAACTTCAAGCTCTAAAATCTCTTCATCATCCTCATTCAGACGGAAGGGATCTCATTTTGCATTTAGCGAACGAACGACCATAGGAGTACTCAAAGACTTCGCTTTATCCTCATTAAAGCGGTGCAGCACCTTCTGGGTGTAGTTCGATTGATGTACTAGCATTCCATCCGAACAATGCTCTATCTCAAGACCGAGACAATATCGAGTCTTACCTAGATCTTTCATCTCAAATTCCGACTTCAAGTGCGAGGCAGTTTTTGCGAGCTCTTCAGGAGTTCCAATAAGATTCATGTCATCGACATATACTACTGCAACAATCGCAAATCCTGAATGTGACTTCTTAATGAACACACAAGGGTATAGTTCATTGTTCACATATCCCTGACTATTCAAATACTCACTTAGATGGTTATACCACATTCTTTCAGATTGTTTCAAATTCCGACTTCAAGTGCGAGGCAGTTTTTGCGAGCTCTTCAGGAGTTCCAATAAGATTCATGTCATCGACATATATTACTGCAACAATCGCAAATCCTGAATATGACTTCTTAATGAACACACAAAGGCATAGTTCATTGTTCACATATCCCTGACTATTCAAATACTCACTTAGATGGTTATACCACATTCTTTCAGATTGTTTCAAACCATAGAGTGAACGCCTCAGCCAAATTGAGAGCGTGTTTCGGGGTATGGAAGTATTTGAACCAGTCAATGCAAGTCCTTCGAGAACTTTCATAGAGATTTCCGTATCAAGATCCCCATAGAGATACGCGGTTACTACGTCCATCAACTGCATATCCAGTTTTTCAGAAACTACCAAATTGATAAGGTAGCGAAAAGTAATCACATCCATAACGGGTGAATAAGTTTCGTCATAGTTAATCACTGGGCGTTGTGAGAAGCCTTGTGCAACAAGACGAGTTTTGTAAGGCACAATTGTCATCTTCATTTTGAGTAAAACCAAACAATTTGATTTCAGTGTCAAAACAAATGTTCCAGCTCGAAGAGGCTTGCTTAAATCCATAAATGGGCCTCTGAAGCTTGCATACCTTAGTCTTTTCAGACTTGGACATGAAACCTTTAGGTTAAGTCATATAGAGCTCTTCCTCTAGATAGCCATTCAGAAAGGTCATCTTCACATCCATTTGCTATATCTCATAATCATGGTATGTAGCTATAGCAAGCAAAATCCAAATGGACTTAATCATGGCTACAGGAAAGAAGGTTTCTTTATAGTCAATTCCTTCTTGTTGCCGGTAACCCTTGGCTACTAGTCTAGCCTTATAAGTCCCCACGTTCCCATCAACTCCTATCTTTTTCTTGAAGACCCATTTGTTTCCAACAGGTACGATACCTTCTGGAGGGTCTACAAGAGTCCAGACCTGATTTTGACATATGCTTCACAATCCCAAATCTTAATATGATTAAGACTTGGCTTTCTCCCATGCCATATCTCAGAGGGCGTCTGTGAAATTAACTTGGAGGGTACTCTATTAAGCAAGTAAGCTGCTGTATATAGAGCGTATCCCCATAATGTTACTGGTAGATCGGCGAAACTCATCATAGAACAAACCATGTTCATCAAGGTTCAATTTCTCATTTCAAAAACTCCATTAAGTTGTGGAGTTCCTGTGGAGTCCACTGTGATATTATTCCACACTGTTTGAGATAATCTAGGAACTTGTTACTTAGATACTCTCCCCCTCGATCTGATCTTAGGATCTTTATCTGCTTCCCAGATTGCTTCTCAACTTCGTTCTTGAATTCTTTAAACTTTTCAAAGGATTTTGACTTGTACTTCATAAGATACACATAGCCAAACCGAGAGTGATCGTCGGTGAATGTGATATAATAGGAGAAGCCTCATCTCGACGTAGTAGACATAGGTCCACATTCGTCAGTGTGGATTAACCCTAGAATTACAGTGGCACACTCTCCCTTCCCAGTGAATGAAGACTTGGTCATCTTCCCTTACAAGCAACATTCACAAGTACCCATTTGGTCATTACCTAATGGGCGGAAATATCCGTCTTTCAACATCTTGCGAATCTTATCAAGGTTCACATGTCCAAGTTTAAGATGCCACTTATTTTCTTGGTTAACTTCTTCTCTAGCCCTTTTGGGTTTTGAGGTATTCTTGCTTTCAATACAGTGCATCCTATTACTTGTCTCTGGGTGAAAAAGTCCATCTATCATATTACCATGAGAGATAATACAACCGTTCAAGTATAAAGTGCAACTCATTTTGCCAAAAACAAAACTGAGTGCCCATCTCATAAAAGCATAGAGATGGAAATCAAATTATTTATACATGAATGAAAATATAAACAATTTTTAAGTTCCAAGACTTCCCCAGAGGGTAGTTTAAGCATGTAGGTGCCTATTACTTTTGCAGAGATCTTAGTGTCGTTCCCAACTTGCACAATCATCTCCCCATTGCGCAGTGTCTTGCTCCATGTTAGTCCTTGCAACAAATTGCAGATATGTTGACTAGCACCTGAATCAAATATCCAGGAATTGGAGCTTACTGTAAAAGCACTCTCTATGATAGAAACAGTCCCTTCAAAAGTTCGTGTTATAAAGCTCGCAATACGCACCCTATATTTCTTCTTCCAACGTTCATCCTTTCCACAATGAAAGCATTTTCCTTTGGATTTTCTTGCCTTCTTCTTATGTAGCATTTTCCTTATGATTGCATTCTCACTCCCATTGTCTTTTTTGAAACCTTGTTCAAATTCACAGCACAGGTCAATCATCTTTGAAATAGTACGATCGAATCTATTCAATTTATAGTTTACTATAAACTTAGTGAATTCATCTGAGAGAAATGCAAGGAAAAAGTCTTAGGCCATTTTCCCATTGATGGAAGTTTCTAAACTCTCAACATCTTGAAAGATCATTTCCATATTTTGTCCATGTTTTTGGACCGATGCCCCCTTTCCATTTTGGCATTCAATAGACTACAAACATTTGAGAATCGTAGATTACTAGTCCCAATGTCATGCATCTTATGCAAACTATCAACCATGGCACAAGAAATGTCCATGTGCTTATGTAGCTTCTTAAACTCCTCACTAAGGGAAGTAAGGATTAAGCATTTGGCTTGTAAGTCATCCTCATAGTATCTAGCATAATTTTGACACTCCTCATTTGAAGCTAGTTTCGTAGGAGGTACATGAGGAGGGGATTGCTTGAGCACATACGATATGTTATTCATCTTTGAGACATTCTCAATGTGATGATACCAAGCAAGGAAACGTTGGCTCTTAAGGCTCTTTTTGTCAATTATAATGGTAGGTGTAATTTTAGGTATGTCGTTGACTACATAACATAACAAAAATCGTATTAGATTGTTGATTTTAAAAAACTACTTCATTGGGTCTTAATATTACCACCCTCTAATTTTGGCAAATTCCACATCCCTCAATGGAATCCAAGAGTTATGTTGAACTCTTAGCAGGATATGGGAGGGTCATCATTACCAAGCCCACCTCACAATGATATGATGTTGGTTAGCGACAATAATGATGAGAGAATAATGCCTTAGTCATTTACAACTCTGGTACTTACCCATCTAGTTTGGCTTCTAGAGAATGATGCCTCATAGTGATATGATGTTCGCACCATTGCACTTAATTAAGTCATTCCCACCATGCTAGTTCATGTAGGGGTTCGAGAATAACCTCACAATGATATGATGTTGGCCATCCTCGTGCCTACCTCATCACATCATGTATGTACATATGGACTCCTCCTGAATGTAAGTGATATGATATTAACTAGCACTCAAATTAACCCTCTTTTTATCAATTGTAGCAAAGTATGTAAGTAGGGATCGTTCTAGGCTGGGGATTATGAGGGATTGCTAAATCACTTGAAAACTGACTCAAATACGTAAAAACAAGTTTAAAACACTAAACTAGACTCAAAGAATGCAAAACTAAACTTTAACACACCAAAATAAACCAAAAGACTCAAAACAGCAAACAAAGACTGAAAACTGCCTTGAAAACACTTTCTGGGCAGTTTCTGACACCAAGGAAAAATTTGGACGAAAATTGGTTATAACTTGACTCAAGACACTTAAAAACACAAACTAAATTGATTTCTAACTAATCTAACACTTCAAAATAAATGGGGATTTGGTTTTGACGAAAATTGCAAACAAAAACAAAACTTGTAAATTGAACAGATTCTAAAACGAATTTGGTTGAATTGAAGGGATGGAAAACTAGCTAAGGGGTTATTTTCCACACATGTCACACTTGCATACAAAACGATTTCTAATTCCAATTCAATAAACCATGAATACTCAACACTCCAAGTTAATTAGGTCCGCTTAAATTAACTTTCAGATTTCCCTTATGTCAATGAATTGGACGGAAAAAGCGCATCGCAATCAACTATTCCTCAAAAGTTTTCTATATGAAAGCGCATAATAAAGATACAATAAAAAATCATTACGTTCAATGGAAATCATAAGTCTTGACGAGGCACTCGTAACTATGAAAGCGCATGAAACTTATGCCAAGAATTTACTTAACACAATTGTGATCAACAACTTTTACTACTTGTGAATATAAGTTCATAACGATTAGGTGAAATTTCCTTATATTCTAGCATTAGATTTATGCATGAAAATTAAGCGTGCACTCTCAACCAACACACACAAATCAGTTGAATTCAAATAGATAAGCAAATTGAATCCACAACTTATGAAACGCAATTAGAAGTAATCAAATCATATAGCAAGCATAAACATGGTTTCGAATCCCCCCTAGCCAAGGGGGGTTTAGTTCCTCATACTCGCGAAGCAAAGATACATAAATTTAGACATTAAAATTCAAAGAAAGAGAACACCTAAAACGCTCCAACTTCGCAGCAGGTGCATCCACGATTCCTCCTTCCTCCTTGCTGAGTCACAGAGACTTTGGATAGGTTTTGGGTGATATTTATATGGGGGAAACAATATGGGATGGTATGGTAGTGGTTATGGTTGATGGGTGGTGCGGCAAGGGGTTGTTTTTGGCAGAAATTTGGGAGAATGGTGGTGGAAGGCTACGACAAAGGGCAAGGCAGATTTCTGGTGTGAATTTGGAATTATGAGAGGTGGTGGTGTGCGGCAAAGGTGTAGAGATATATATATATATATAAGCACCAAAAACCCTAGCAAATCAGATTAGGGTTTCTAGAAAACCAAATCCATCAGAAAATAGGTTAAAACAATCAGATTTTGAATGGGAAAAGGCCTAGGGTGCTGCTGGATGGATAGGGTAAAGGATTGGCCTTCTAGAATGCCTTGCAAGGCAAGGAAAAGGGTTTCTAGAAAAGGAGATGTGCTGCAGGTTTAGGGGAATATAGATAGGGCTTCTAGAAAGCCCAACACCAAGAAGAAATAAGCCCTAACCCACGACAAGGATGAGAAATTATTCTAGAACCTTTCTTTGTGTCTTCCAACGCTTAGGAACCTTCTAATGTTGCTAAAACTCAAGGCCATTTAGGTTTAGGAAAGATCAACCCAAAGTGGAAACTTTTAGGCTTAGCTTTCCTACTTCAAGTAGGAAACCTCGTTTGAGTAGGAATCTTCATTCTTCTAGGAATCCATCTTCAACTAGGAATCCCTCGTTGATTAGGAATCCTTCTTCAATTAGGACTCCCTCGTTGATTAGGAATCCTTCTTCAATTAGGACTCCTCCTTGGACTAGGAATCCTCAAATCTTCAAATCTTCAATTTCATCCAAACCTTGTGTTCCAAGCATGTACTATTCAATCCACGCTCACTTTTGCTCCAAAAAGCTCCAAATTGCCTCATTTTATGTAATATGCCCTTAAAACCTGAAAACACATGAAAATAACTTAAAAGACTACTTTAACTAAGAAAACATAACGAAAATGCATAAGAACTAGCTAACTAAGGAGCATAAATATGCTCCTATCAAATTCCCCCACACTTAGCTTTTGCTAGTCCTCGAGCAAAACAAAGAAACAAAAGAAAAACAAAACGAAACAAAACAAACAAACAAAACCTAACCCTTCCAACGTTTGCCTCAGGGATTTCCAATACACATGACATATTAAAAATCATCCTTCCCACAGATTTTAGTCATCTTCACACTTAAGCACATACTTAATCATAGTCACCACGTACTAGTTCACATTCAACCAATTAAAACATGATTTTGAATGTAGTAACATGCCTTAGAGAATTTGCTCACTTCCTTACTAGATATGCACTCAATTTTCACTCAGATTTTCTAACTACACACCCTATACTAGTTATATGTGAGAAGATTGATGTAGATATAAAAACGAACGCTCACATATATATATATATAACAAAGAAAGCATTTTCTGGAGTTAAATAACATGTTTAGATATGATCTCATGAATGGAATGCTACTACTTAGATGCGAGAACCAGTGACACCATATGCTCATACCAATTCTAAACTCCACAAATTGAAACACACAGCACTCAAGATTGAAGTCAAGGGTTGTAACGGGGCTAAGGGTATTGGCTAACAAAGAAAGGTAAAGGATAAACAAACGTTCTTAAAACAATAGTAAGCAAAGCAATGAAATTGACACTTAGAATTCACTTTTGACTGCAAAAATCAACCTTAAACACAAAGGGAAAGTTCATGCAACACTTAGGGTCAAATACAATGTTTTGGACCCTTTATTCAACAACCAACACTTTAGAGCTCCACTTCACATTTTTTCAACTCTTTTTCATACTTTTCACCACTTTTTCGTTTATCCTTTCTATTTTCCATGAATTTTTTTTTCTTTTTTTTTTGTTTTTTTTTTTGTTTTTTTTCTACCCATGCCTCATTTAAGACTTTGGCACACACACACAAAGGATCACTTTCCCCCACACTTGTTTTCTGCCATACATTGATCAAAAGGAATTCTTTTTTGAGTCATGCTTACTATGCTTCAAGAACAAAGGTAAGGATGGTCCTAATCTAGGCTAGGTACGGATCATGTGGGTGAACAAACAATATAGGCTAAACAAAGCTCAACGGGGTTAAACCTACAAAAACAAATGCATGGAATGAAGGCTTTTTGGCTATGGTGGTACTACTAAACAACTTCATCTCGAATATGTGTCATGCAATTCAATAACATGTTTTGAATGAAATAGGCATGAGTTCTAGCATTTGGAACTGAATAATGAAACGCCTTCTAAGCAGAAACCAAGCAAAGAATAATGAAATCAGGCAACGACTTTAGAAAACAAGAATGCACAGATTTTAACTCTCCAAATAAACGTTTAGGCTCAAGTCTCACAAGGTTGTAGCGTTAGTTTGAGTTCCTTCCTTCAAGCATGTTACAAAAACTAATTTTTCCTTTGTGATTACATGTGAATTCATAAGTTATAACCACAACCAAGCATAAACCAAAGAGTAAATCGAACTTTCATCCATGTTTACAACTCTCTTTAACAGTCATGCAATTAAAAACTGAATCCTCATCATTGTGTTGGAAGGTACCCTAAGACACAAACAAACACACAAAACAACTTTAAAACGACTCTTTTTGGTTTTTTTTTTCAAAACATTTTTTCAAATTTTTTCTGGGATTTTCGGATTTTTATGTAAAACACACTAAAATGCATCAAAACAGCCTAAAAGCACCTAAAAACAGCAAGGAACAACATTGGAAATTATGGGTGATACAACCCTACGAATTTGCATCAAAACACTTTGGTTACCCCCCCACACTTAAATCAAACATTGTCCTCAATGTTTCAAGCATAAACTAACACAAATAACAAATAAACAAACAAACAGCAACTAACATAATAAACATGGCAGAAACGAAATAAACAACAAAGAGAAGGGTGTAGGAACGTAAATCTGGAATTGGAGTGATTCCTTGGTCTTCCTTTGTTGCATGCATAGGTTGCCTCCCAAGAAGCGCTTTCTTTAACGTCTTGCAGCCGGACGATGCTCCATTGAAGGTTTATGGAACCCCACGGCATGGAGGGGTTTTTCCACAACCTGTCATACGAAATACTTCATGCTTTGGGTCCTTGAATGGAATGGGATAATGATCGTTTCTTATTGTCATGTTTTGCTTCTCTAACTCAACACGAACTCTCCCACCACGTTCACTTCGATTAGGTACCTGCACCATACAAGGTAGCAACCTATTAGTTGAAATGGGAATCGAAATTGGAATAGGTGGCTTACCTTTGTACGGCAAAGAAGTGGTATCATTATGGACAGATGCACAAGGGGTGCACTCGGCCAGATTTGGTGATTTCAAGGTTGGGGCCGTGCACTCTTTGTTGTTCACTCCAATTCCTTCCTCGATGGTGGGTTGTGGTACATTCTTCTTGACTAGTGTTGAACATTCCTGCCCTATATTTTCAATTACATTAATAGCACAACAAGAACGAACATCATTAGTATTCTCAACCGATTCAGAAATCTTAAAGTTAATCATATCACCACCAAAGGCCATAGTTACTGCTCCCTTGGCCACGTCAATCTTGGTTTGAGCCGTTTTCATGAATGGTCATCCAAGTAAGAGTGGTGATGGTGGAGAGTGGGTTGAGTCCTCTATATCAAGCACATAGAAATCTGCAGGAAAAATCAAGTGGTCTACCTGCACCAAAACATCTTCCAACACTCCTTTGGGATATGCATTAGATCGATCGGCTAATTGAATAATAACTCCATCATTTTTAAGCTTTCCTAGATTCATAGATGCATAAACAGCATATGGCATGACATTTATAGATGCACCTAAATCTAACATAGCATGATCAAACCTCGTATTGCCAATAACACAAGGGATAGTGAAACTACCTGGATCTTTGCATTTAGGTGGTAACTTTCTTTGCAACAATGCAGATACATTCTCACTTACGTGTACCACCTCTTTCTCCCGAATCCGTTTCCTTGTTGTACAAAGCTTCTTAAAAAACTTGGCATACTTCGGGATTTGCTTTATAGCATCAAGGAGTGGGATATTGACATGCACCTTCCTAAACGTCTCGAGAACATCTTTCTCCTATTCTTCGTTCTTGGCTTGCAAAAATCTGCTAGGAAACGGTACATTCAGAGGAATGACATTAGAATTAACTTGAATTGGACCTTCCTTACCTATGGTGGCCGAATTGGAATGCTTGGGTGGTTGCGGCAAGGGTGTTTCTACCCTTGCCGTGGCCTTTGCTTGGTTCTCCTCCCCAATTTGCAACTTCTCGTCCTCCTTGGGGGCAGATTTCGATGGTTGTGGCTCAGTTCCTACTTCTTTCCCGCTCCTTAGCATGATGGCCTTGGCAGTTTCAAATCATCCCCTCGGATTGACAACAGTTGAACTTGGCAACTTGCCTTGCTCTCGAAATTGGCCCATGAACTCTGCAATCTGCCCTACTTGCTTCTCCAACTCATCCATCCTTTTGTCTCTATTTTGCATACCATGCGCCATAGAAGTTAGTAATTGAAAAATCTGATCATTATCAATGGACGAACCTGAATTGGTTTGGGTAGGTTGTGCTTGAGGTTGTGTGGGTGCAAACGGCTTTTGATAGAAACCCGGGGGTTGTTGCCTAAATGCGCTTTGTTGTTGGCCTTGTTGGGGTTCTCGCCATTTGAAGTTTGGATGATCCCTCCAACCGGGATTGTAAGTATTAGAAAAGGGATCACCTCTTTGTTGGTATGGCTACCCAAAACCCACGGCATTGAGGGTCTCCCACCCTCCGTTCTCAATCAATTGTGGGCACTTGTCCGTATGGTGTCCTTGCATGGAACATACGCCACACACACTTACATTCTGTACTTTTGGCCCTTCCACAACCTGAGAAAGAAGAGTAGTAAGGTTAGCCATTTGATTTTGAAGTTCGGATATGGCACTTACCTCATTCACTTGATGTTGCCGTGGGGTACTCCTTTGTCCAACACCTTCGTATTGTTGAGCGTTCAACGCTCGATTAGCTATCAATGTCTTTGCAGCTGTGGGGGTCTTGTCCACCAAAGCTCCTCCCGCCGAGGCATCTAGCATTTGATGTTCGATTGGTAGAAGCCCCTCGTAGAAGTATTGTAGAAGAAGCTTCTCCTTTATTTGATGCTGTGGACAAGAAGCAACAAGAGATTTAAAACGTTCATAATACGTAGGAAAAGACTCACCTTCATCTTGTTGAATTCCACTTATCCTTTTTCGTAGGAGAGTGACTCGAGAAGTTGGGAAAAACTTCTCCAAGAAAGCCCGTTTCATGCTCTCCCAAGATGTGACCGTTCCGGGAGCTAATTCATACAACCAATCTTTCACCTTTTCCATGAGAGAAAAGGGAAAGGCCTTTATCTTCAATATGCTCCCGTCAACATTCATTGGAGTCATGCTTGAACACACCACCTCGAACTCTTTCAAGTGCTTGTTAGGATCCTCTATGGACAACCCATGGTACTTCGGAATGTGGTGTAGCAAACTTAACTTCAACTCGAATTCCTCGGTCTTTCCTTGGGCAGCCGCGGGATATTGAATACATAGAGGTGCGGCATTGTCCAATCCCGAAGCCGAAAGCTCCTTGATTGTACGATTGTCTTGTGCCATGGCTTCCTCTACTTCACCCACTCTCGCCGTGGGTTCCTCTTCCTCAAACTCAACTTCGGCTTCTGAATTTGAACTTGATTCACTAGGTTCTGGATTCTTCCTTTTTCGTCTCAATTCTCGCTCGAAATCGTCGTCAAAGTCCAAGATGTGTTCACAAATCGGATGAGAACTCCGAGTCATAAACTAGTACCTAAAACAAGAAACAAAAACAAAGTCAGAATCTGGAATTAATTAAAACAATCCAAAGGATTAGCAATGTTGCTAATCCCCAGCAACGGCGCCAAAATTTGATATGATATTAACTAGCACTCAAATTAACCCTCTTTTTATCAATTGTAGCAAAGTATGTAAGTAGGGATCGTTCTAGGCCGGGAATTAGGAGGGATTGCTAAATCACTTGAAAACTGACTCAAATACGTAAAAACAAGTTTAAAACACTAAACTAGACTCAAAGAATGCAAAACTAAACTTTAACACACCAAAATAAACCAAAAGACTCAAAACAGCAAACAAAGACTGAAAACTGCCTTGAAAACACTTTCTGTGCAGTTTCTGACACCAAGGAAGAATTTGGACGAAAATTGGTTATAACTTGACTCAAGACACTTAAAAACACAAACTAAATTGATTTCTAACTAATCTAACACTTCAAAATAAATGGGGATTTGGTTTTGACGAAAATTGCAAACAAAAACAAAACTTGTAAATTGAACAGATTCTAAAACGAATTTGGTTGAATTGAAGGGATGGAAAACTAGCTAAGGGGTTCTTCTCCACACATGTCACACTTGCATACAAAACGATTTCTAATTCCAATTCAATAAACCATGAATACTCAACACTCCAAGTTAATTAGGTCCGCTTAAATTAACTTTCAGATTTCCCTTATGTCAATGAATTGGACAGAAAAAGCGCATCGCAATAAACTATTCCTCAAAAGTTCTCTATATGAAAGCGCATAATAAAGATACAATCAAAGATCATTACGTTCAATGGAAATCATAAGTCTTGACGAGGCACTCGTAACTATGAAAGCGCATGAAACTTATGCCAAGAATTTACTTAACACAATTGTGATCAACAACTTTTACTACTTGTGAATATAAGTTCATAACGATTAGGTGAAATTTCCTTATATTCTAGCATTAGATTTATGCATGAAAATTAAGCGTGCACTCTCAACCAACACACACAAATCAGTTGAATTCAAATAGATAAGAAAATTGAATCCACAACTTATGAAACGCAATTAGAAGTAATCAAATCATATAGCAAGGGAGATGTTCTGCAGGTTTAGGGGAATATAGATAGGGCTTCTAGAAAGCCCAACACCAAGAAGAAATAGGCCCTAACCCACGACAAAGATAAGAAATTATTCTAGAACCTTTCTTTGTGTCTTCCAACGCTTAGGAACCTTCTAATGTTGCTAAAACTCAAGGCCATTAAGGTTTAGGAAAGATCAACCCAAAGTGGAAACTTTTAGGCTTAGCTTTCCTACTTCAAGTAGGAAACCTCGTTTGAGTAGGAATCTTCATTCTTCTAGGAATCCATCTTCAACTAGGAATCCCTCGTTGATTAGGAATCCTTCTTCAATTAGGACTCCCTCGTTGATTAGGAATCCTTCTTCAATTAGAACTCCTCCTTAGACTAGGAATCCTTCTTGAACTAGGAATCCTCAAATCTTCAAATCTTCAATTTCATCCAAACCTTGTATTCCAAGCATGTACTATTCAATCCACGCTCACTTTTGCTCCAAAAAGCTCCAAATTGCCTCATTTTATGTAATATGCCCTTAAAACCTGAAAACACATGAAAATAGCTTAAAAGACTACTTTAACTAAGAAAACATAACGAAAATGCATAAGAACTAGCTAACTAAGGCGCATAAATATGCTCCTATCAGTAAGCACATATTTTGAACTTCCCCATTATAGGGTGAAGCCGGTGTATAAGTCACAAATGATTGGAGCCCACCACAGTGGAAGGCCTACAAAGAGATGTTCAAAGCATATCTCGCTTATCAACTTAATATTCGTTTTGTTGAGGGAGTAGTGTTGGGCTACATCAATTTCATTTTAATCTTATTAAAAGAACTTGGGCCTATCACAACCATTGGTCCAAGTTTATATGAATTAGTAGTATATAATACTCCCACAATTTTGATGAAACAAGCGAGACTATATGAAACTACTAACGAATGCATAGCATCCTCATATGGACTATATAGTCATTTTAGGTCTTAGGATGATTACGAACCGTTTGATTTGATCCAACACGAGCCTTGTGTTGGACCTTGGGTCTAAGGTAGGTAGTTGTTGATTTTAGTTATGCGTTTAATCTAATTAAACCATCATTTCCTATTGGGCGTTGGACCCAACTATTCCAATTTACATGCAAATAAACAAAAAAGAATACTTGAAATAAAGAGAAGGGCTTATGCCCTTTTACAACACATTTGAACTAATCAAATTACATTCATATCTAAACTACTTAACCCAAACATTCATAATGTAAAGCGGCTAATCACATAGCTCAATTATCAAGGCCTTTGGTTCATAATCACCCTTTTTTTAATCAATCACATTAACTAAGAAAGCAAATTAAACAGTTGGTTTTCAGATTTATAGAATTGATTTAAATGGAACTAAATGAAATAAAAATTCAATTCTCATTAAAGAGACAAAACCATTTTGTTATCTTCATAATTTGGGCCAAAAATGCAATGACTTCAACACAATGCAAAAACATAAACTTTTGGGGTCATTTTTTAAAAACTCAAAAGTCCACAACTTCGTGTAATTACAACTAGAACCCAAAAATTTCAACAATTACAAAAACTTCATTAAAGGAGCAAAACAATTTGTCCTTCAGTGATTTTGGGTCTTTACATAAAAACGTAAACTTTTGGGCCAAAGTGCAAATACACAAAAGTATCAAAACTTTATGTAATTGCATAAAAGCCCTAAAAGTACCCCTACTAAGGGGTGGCCGGTTTTAGATAGTGTAAAGGGATGGTTGGTTTTGGTGAAAATTCAAAATTTTATGAAGTGTTGAAAAAGTGAAAGGTATTGGTTGAATAGTTGATTGGCATGGTTGAATAGTTTGACTAGTATGGGTTGTAAGATATAGGTAAGGTGTATAATTTATTAAACAATAAAAATCATCCATCACCAATCAATAACAAACCAAAACTTCATGAAAAACATCAAACACATTGAATCAAAGCACCAAACCTTTTGTTCTTGGTATGAACATCAAGAACAAAGTAAGAACATTGAAGAACACACATGAAAACTCATAGGAGCTCCATGAATGTTTTCACTCAATTAAAATTCAAAATTTACACTACTCAAAAGAGGGTTAACATCCTAGGGGACATATGGGTTCCTAATGTCACTCTAAAACACTTTTAACAAGACAAAGAAGAACCCAAAAATCCACCCTTTGGATTTGGCCGAATTTCCCCACATACATGGCACCAAATTTTAGTTCCAATATTCATGCTTAAATGAACTACATCTACAACATTTGATATGCTAAATTTTCAAGCAAAATTTATATTCCAAAAGCAAGAACAAAGCTTGTAATATTTACAACATTTAAATCACAAACCATGAAAAAACATAAAACCCAAAAGGATTCACCATACACTAGACCTAGGTCCTGATACCACTTGAAGGAAAAATTTGTCCTAGCTAAGAACATATGAGAACATTTGAACACATAAGCAAACTAATAACACTTTAAAGTAGGCATGCATTAAAAAACAATTCTAAAACCCATGACTCTCAAAGCCTAGTGAATGGTGAACCAAAAGACTCTTTAACAAGTTAAAGAGAAGAGAGAGTTTGAGTTTCATTACCCTTGAAGCTCATCCTTGTTTACACAAGGGATTCACCCAAGTGGAGGGCCTTCAAGTCACCTCCTTTACTCCTTATATGGTTACTTCTTTGCTTCTCCTTTGCTCCTTGAGGATTTGAGGAAAGGAACTCCAAGAATACCAAAAGTTTGGTGTCTCTAAGTCTCCACACCAAGGATGAGGTGTGAAGATGAAATGGGTGACTTAGAGGAAGGAAGATTGCTAGCTATTTTTCTCTAAATGTGGCCTGCCTCTTTGCAAGACAAAGAGAGAAAGAGTTTTGCTCTTTTGCCTCAAAGAAAACCCTTGATGTGGTAAAGCTATAAAGTTCCTTTTATAGCACCTCACATTTGAGTGGCAAACTTATAATTATGCCAAGTTCACTACCACTCACCCTATGGCAGGCCATCCTTTAGTTATTGGGCTAATTGCCCATTTTGTTTTAGTTGTCATACAACTTAAACATAATGGGCCTTATGGACCAAAACCCTTTTGGGCTTCGAGACCCGAAACTAACTTGAAAGCCCAATAGGAACCTTTCGTATAATTAATTAACTAATTAATTAATCTTGACCATTCTCAATTAAACCATTTAATTCTTTATCAATCTCATTTATATTTCTTCACTTTCATCATTACTCGGTGTACGATCCATTAGGTTCCAATTAATGAGGCAGTGGGCGATTGTTACTCTTAACGATCGATTATGAATTGAAACTACATTTCAATTCTCCCTTTGATGAAGTTTAGTGTTTGCTAATCTTCAGGGCTTCCACAAACCTTTAATGACACCTAGCAGTATGTCATGGCTATCCAAGCTAAGTATAAGTGGTTAGAGAACCTATCTAGTTACAATTACAATGCAATACAGTCATTCTCTAATACAATACTCTTAATCATATTGTTTGAGTGATAGTTTGTTTCATGTCTATTATCCAATGTGATATTTCTCTATATGATTCAATTGATTATGATTTGGAACAAACTTCCTAAGTCATATTTGTATGCTTTGGCCAAAGACTCCCGAATCATATCTTAGAGTATTCTCCCTCCGCAATGGAAGGTTAGAGATCCCTTGTTGTGAATTCATATGCCTACATGACTAGATAGCTTGACCACAACAATGTCGTGAACACTCTCGATGGAATGTCTTTGACATGATCAAAGATCAAGGACCTAACCATTAGACATCTATGATGCCTCAGGTCAAATGACTACTTTGCATATTGCAACTTATGAGTTCTTGTATGACATGTATGTTCAAACTCTCTTTTGATTGTAGTTCAGTGCACTCGATTACCATTTTGAGCACCTATGTATTTGTCTAATGTCCAACACTAAATGACTTGAAACTAGTCATACTCACACTCATGCTTGAGTTAACATAACACATACTAACCTTAATGGATTGTCAATGTCTAATTGGCAATCCTATGGCTAGGAACATTTTAGGAATGAACATAAGAGATAGGTCTCATTAATCCAACTTACTTAGATCACTTCTCTCTTAGATTAAATACATTCCTTGGATGCCCTTATTGCTTAAACACATAATACAATAAATAGTGAATAACATTAAGTTTTGCCCTTTATTAAACATATAATAGTTTAACAAAATAAGTATTCCAAAAGCTATTACATCAAATGAGTGGCTTTGTGGGCATACTACCAATAGAAATATCTTCATGTCAAAATCTAATCTGATGTAGCTGTATATTACATAACATAACTTTTCATTCTCGAGTGGAATAAGGTCCTTACCAGAGGCATAAGGTGACGATATCATGCTGAAGTTGTTGTGATTGTTGTACTATTATTGTGGTTGCAGGAATTATGGATAGAACGTTGATGCAGAACCCGAACAGATGCGCCGACAAATGAATCGATGATTTTGACTTTGCATGTACACACAAATCGGGTGCAACTATAATTTGGTGTCCTTGTAGGAGGTGTAACAACACATTAAGGGACACAATAGAAAATATTCGATTTCATTTAGTAAGGAATGGAATGGTAGAGACCTTTAATACTTTGAACCATCAAGGGGAACAATTAGACAATGCTTCATCTTCAAACGTCACAAAAGTGGCAATGTTAAACTTAATATGGATCCTAATAAACATGTCATTGATTAAATGATGCTTTTCCATTTACGTTGACAATCACCAATCAAGAAAGGGAAGATGATGTGTCTACACCAATGGATAATGCAGAATTCGAACAATATGAAAAACTATTAAAAAATACCAACCAACAGTTATACCGGGGTGCAAGGGCTTTTTGGTTCTCACGGCCATTGTGGAACTGATGCACATCAAAATAAAGTATCGTATATCGAACCAGTGTTTTGATTACTTTTTTGGAGTTTTCAAGAAAATGTTACCAAAGGACAATTGTTTGCTGAAAAACCATAGAAACGCGTAAAAGGTGTTGAATGGTCTCAGATTGGGTTATGAAAAAATTTACGCTTACAAAAGCAATTATATATTGTTCTATAGGAAGACTAAAACGTTGGATAAATGCTCTGTATGCAATGAGTTGAGGTTCAAAATGACATCTCAAAATAGAACGACGAAGATCTCACAAAAAGTCATGCGTTATCTGCCTTTGAAGCCTAGGTTGAGGCAATTGTATTTGTCAACACATACTACCACTGATATGAGATAGCATAAGGAAAAACGGGTAGATGACGATGTGATGAGGCATCCTGCAGATGGGGAAGCATGGAAAGAGTTCGATCGAACGTTTACTGATTTTGCTGCTGATCCCCAAAATGTTAGATTGGGACTTACCATTAATGGATTCAATCTATTCGGAGTTATAAACCAACACCACAACACTTGGCCAATTTTTCATATTTCCGTATAATTTGGCGCCTTGAAAATGCATGAAAAAAGAATACATGAAAATGACTCTATTGATAATTGAGGATCCTGGTAGGTCAATTGATGTTTACTTAAGGTCGTTAGTCGATGAGCTAAAGGATTTATGGAAAACGGTGTGCGCACATACGATAAGTGTACTGGCAAGATGTCACTTTACAGGCAGCAGTGATGTGGAATGTGAACAATTTTCCTGCATATGCAATGGTTTTCGGGTGGAACACTAGGGGTTATATGGCATTCTTTGTATGGAATAAGGATGTAACATCTGGTTGGCAGGATGGAAAAGTTTGTTACCTTAGTTATCGAAGATGGTTGCCATAGGACCACGAGTGCCATGAGAAAGGTCTGGACATGATCTGAAAATTAGATATCTTAATCGTTTGGATTTTGCTCCGTTCGGGAAAATTGTAAGTATGACCAGACCTTCTACACATATGAACTGGATTCACAACTTTATGTGTTTTAAGCTCTTATATTGGTCGAAACTTAAATTGAGACACAGTCTCAACGTTATGCATGTTGAGAAAAATGTATTTGACACATTGGTCGGCACAATTCTAGATATCGAGGGCAAGACAACGGTCACGATCAAAGCTTATCTTGATTAGAACAAATGGGAATAAGGAGAAGTTTATGGATGAATAGGGATGATAAAGCCATAAGGGATCTTGCGTTTCTTTTAATGAAACCAAATGACAAAGAAAAGTTTTTATCCTCTGTAAAGTTGTCCGATGGGTATGCTTCTAATATTGCGCGTTGAGTGAACATTGATGGGAGTAAATTAGCTAAACTAAATAGTCATGATTTCCATATGATTCTGCAATGCCTACTTCATGTTGGTATTTGACACCTCTTGCCAAACGAAGTACTAAAGCCAATTAGGTTGTTATCCAAATTTTTTTTGCAACTGACGTCAACGATCATGGTGTACCTATGGACGATAAAGAATGGGATACTGAAAATAATGATAGCGACGAAAGTGAAAGTTATTATAGTTCGGATGAAGATTAATGCAATTTATTTGTAAATTTCGTTTCAAATTACATGAAATGGTTAATGTATTTTATTTGTGAATTACTTTTTCAATGCTTTATTAATAAATTTGTTTTATTAAGTTGCTTATAATAAATTTTAATCAAACTTCCAAAAAAAATAACCATTTTAAACATAATTGGGCGACGAATAACCCATTTTCCGTCATGCAAGCGTTTTAATTTTACATGGCTAGACCAGGTATTTGTCGAGCAAAGCTACTTTGTGCGACAAAAGCTTGGTCTTCATCGTGCAATTATCTAAAATTTTGGCTCGGAATTTTTTTTCCTGAAATTTTGAAAACAACGTGCAACAAAGTAGTAAACCTTGCGCATCGAACCCTTCATCGCGCAAGGAATCCATATATTTAATGTAATACGCAATGCCTTTCCCTTTACTTCTTTCTTCTTCCTCTTTTTCATGACGCCTCTCACCCTTTCATCTTTTTCTCGACGAATCTCCAACGTGTTTCACCCTTTCTCACCCTCAATTCCTCTTCCCTTAACACTCTTTCTCTCCCTCTCAGTCCTTCTCTCCATCGCTTATCTCAGCTATCCGTCGTTCCATTACTCACCCTCTATTCCCGTCGCTCCTCTTCATCTCCAAGAGGTAATTTCCTCTTTAATTTTTTTTTTCAATTTACTTAATTTGCCATATTAAATTAGGGTTTATAGATTTAGGGTTTTTTTTTATATTTTAAATAGGGGTTAGAATTAGGGCAATGGGGTTAAATTTAGGGTTCTTAAATTGTGGGTTAGATTAGGTTCTTAAATGAGGGTTTATAGATTTTGGGCAGTGGGGTTAGATTAGGGTTCTTAAATTGGGGGTTAGATTTATGGTTCTTAAATTAGGGGTTAGCTAGATTTAGGGTTCTTAAATTACAAGTTAGATTTAGGGTTCTTAAATTAGGGGGTTATAAATTTTAAATTAGGGATTAGAATTAGGGAAGTGGGGTTAGGTTTAGAGTGCTTAATTTAGGGGTTAGATTTATGGTTCTTAAGTTAGGGGTTTAATGATTTTAAATTAGGGGTTGGAATTAGGGTTCTTAAATTAGGAGCTAGAATTAAGGCAGTGGGGTTTGATATAGGGTTTTAAATTTTCTTTTTAGTTTTAAATTTAAGTAGAAATTATTATGCATGTCTAGGATAATTTGAATACTTGTAATCTTGCAATTTTTTTTTCTGATTATGTAGATGTCACAGCTCATTAGAAGTCGAAAGGCGGTGACAACTACACCTTGTCCAAATCCCTCGCCTTCTACTGCTGCCGTTGCTGCTCCAACGAAGATAGACCCTAGGCCAGTGAATTTGGTTGATCCAATTGGTCCTCAAGTCCCCTAGGCACTGACATCATCAACCTCTTTGGTGGCGCTACCTATTAGCGCCAAGCATGCTCACCGGCACCCCTACTCCAGACACGATGTCGCCATCGGCATCCACAATCGATGCCTCCATCGGCATCCACAATCGATGCCTCATGTTCACAGCCAAGTATACTATCCTAATAAACTCCCTTATTTCCTTGTTAACTTAGTTATGTTATTTTAAGATTAATTTTGTTCAGTTAGGATATTTAAGGATTAAAAAGTTATTATATATATAAATATATGGTTTATTGTTGTGATTGTTCCCAAATGCCTTATTAGACGGTTGTGATTATTGTTGTTGGATACATATATTGTTTATTGTTATTTTCAGGATTTGGGAAATGTTTTAATTATAGGGGAGATTCTGCTGAAATTTCAATAGCATTTTTAATTAGTTTTGGTTTAACGTTAATTTTTAATTTGTTTGCAGCCAAGAAAAACACCCAGAGACATTGCCGACAATTGAACACAGCGAAGGTCACCCGAGTGACCAATGATTGTATCACGATCGGATACGATGAGCGGCATCGGGCTACACCAACAACAAAGTAGCATAGCGCATTGGTCCACAACGATGGGCACGTTGTTTGGACTTTTGCCATATGCGGTGGAAGTCTTGGAAGCCGATGCTAGACAAGGTGAAAAAGGAGGTGCACGATCATTTGTTGGTAAGTATCCTCGCCTTTTTAATGGTTTTCATATAAAATTTATATGTTTATATTTATTAATGTATTTAATTACTAATATTTTCGTAATATTTGTTATATTGCAGACAAACTACAATTTCGACAACATCAACGAGCACATGTTGGTGTACCTTAACTGGCTCTTCTTTGAACGGTACAAGTAATGGAAGAACAACCTGCACCAGCATTTCGAGATTTATGATGATTTGTAGGTCGCTCTCTATGTGGGTTGCCTAAAGGAGTCTGAGGATCAGGAAGAAAGTTGGGTTTGGCTTTGCAATCATTTTTTATGAGCTAGCCTACGTGGTTCTTATTTTAATACGACTTAATTTATTGTACTTTTTGAAATGTGTAACTAATGTTTATTAATTTTTTTCTTTAAATATTACAACTAATACATTTATTTTGTGCATAACAGAAGAAGGCAAAGGTCAACAAGATCAATCGGGAGAAAACGACTCTTCTCCACCATTCATGTTTAAGGCCTTTCTCATATAGGTTGAAGGCGTGGCATAAGGTATTAAAGCTTTTAATTCCAATTTTAATATGTCGCTCTTTTTTTTTTTTTTTTTGCGTACTAACATCTTTTCTATCTTTTTCTATTACAAGGGGGTTCAAAATTCTCGAAGATCAATGTCTTTGCTGACATTTATGTTCGACCTGAGGATGAGCTGACCGAGTCCCTTCATGTAAGTGTTATTCATTTCTGATTAATATCTTGCACATTCGAGTATTATAATAATTAATTCAAATTGTTTATTATTAAGATTCCATGTTTTATTTCATAGGCAATTATGGTGGAGAAGAGCCAATCGGTTCTTTAGGAGTTCGCTTCCCCGAACACGTCGATCGAGTCTGTGGATTCTCCCAAGAATGGGGGGTTTCACATCCTTACAAAGACCTTGGATTAGACCCTCGGTCAGAGGTCAGGGACGTGTTACTGAGGTATAAGGAATACCAAGAGACGGGAGACTAGAGCCTTTTCATCCTCACAATCGAAGGGCGAGTTCACAACTTTGACGCAAAAAGTGGCTGGCCTGAGAAGTGAGCTCACATTGTACAAGACCTAGATGTCGTTGATCATACAAGTGAAGGAAAAAATTTGTCCTAGCTAAGAACATGTAAGAACATTTGAATACATATGCAAACTATTAACACTTTAAAGTAGGCATGCATTAAAAAACAATTCATAAAACCCATGACTTTCAAAGCCTAGTATATGGTGAACCAAAACTCTTTAACAACATTAAAGAGAAGTAAAGATTTAGAGTTTCTTTACCCTTGAAGCTCATCCTTGTTTACACAAGTGATTCACCCAAGTGGAGGGCCTTCAAGTCACCTCCAAGCTACTTGAATCTTGCTGGTGATTTTCCCCTTTTAGTGCTCATTTGCTCCTTGAGGATGTGAGGAAATGATCTCCAAAACACCAAAGGTTTGGTGTCTCTAAGTCTCCACACCAAGGGTGAGGTGTGAAGATGAAATGGATGACTTAGAGAAGAAAAGATTGCTAGCTAAATCTCCTCTAAGTGGCCGGCCTCTTTGTAGAGAGAAAGAGAGAAAATGTTTCACCTCTTTGCCTCAAAGAAAACCCTTAATGAAAATAAAGCTATAAAGTTGCTTTTATACTTCATTACAAGTGAGTGGCAAACTTGTAATTAATCCAAGTTTGCTCCATTCACCCTAATGGCCGGCCTTACCTTGTTATTGGGCTAATTTGCCCATTTTGTTTTAGTTGTCATACAACTTAAACATAATGGGCCTTGTGGACCAAAACGCTTTTGGGCCCCGAAACCCAAAACCAACTTAAAAGCCCCAATACGAACCTTTCGTAAAATTAATTAACTAATTTAATTAATCTTTTACCATTCTTCAATTAAACCATTTAATTGCATATCCATTTCATTTAATTTCTTCACTATCGCCCTTACTCGGTGTACGATCCATTAGGTTCCAATTAGCGAGGTAGTGGGCGATTGTTACTCTTAACGATTGATTGTGAATTGAAACCACATTTCAATTCTCCCTTAAAATTAGTGTTTGCTAACCATTAAGGCTTCCACAAACCATGAGTGACACCTAGCAGTATGTCATGGTTACCCAAGCTAAGTAGAAGTGGTTGGAGAACCTATCCAGTTACAATTACAATGAAATAAGGTCCTTCTCTAATACAATACTCTTAATCACATTGTTTGAATGATAGTTTGTTTCATGTCTACTATCAAATGTGATACTTCTGTATATGATTCAATTGAATATGATTTGGAACAAACTTCCTAAGTTATATTCATATGCTTTGGTCAAAGACTCTCGAATCATATATTAGAGTATTCTTCTTCCACCATGGAAGGTTAGAGATCCCTTGTTGTACATTCATATGCCTACATGACTAGATAGCTTGACCCCAACAATGCCGTGGACACTCCAATGGAATGCCTTTGACATGATCAAAGATCAAGGACCTAACCATTAGACATCTATGATGCCTCAGGTCAAAGAACTACTTTGCATATTGCAACTATCGAGTTCTTACATGACATGTATGTTCGAACTCTCTTTTGATCGTAGTTCAGTGTACTCGATTACTCTTTCGAGCACCTATGTGTTTGTCTTAGTGTCCAACACTAAATGACTTGAGACTAGTCATACTCACGCTTGAGTCAACATAACACATACTAACCTTAGCGGATTGTCAATGCCCAATTGGCAATCCTATGGCTAGGAACGTTTTAGGAATGAACATAAGAGAAAGGTCTCGATAATCTAACTCACTTAGATCACTTATCTCTTAGATCAAATACATTCCTTGGATTCCCTTATTGCTTAAACACATGATACAATAAATAGTGATTAACAATAAGCTTTGCCCTTCATTAAACATATAAACGTTTAATACAATAAGTATTCCAAAAGCTATTACATCAAATGAGTGGCTTTGTGGGCATACTTCCAACAATCTCTCACTTGCACTCAAAGCCATCCTCCCATGTATCTAATACCCATGCTTTCCATATGACGGTCAAGCTGGATTTGAGACATTGGCTTTGTCAGTGGATCTGCTACGTTATTGGCTGAAGCAACTTTGAGAATGTTGACTTTCCCCTCGGCAGCATATCTTCTAATGATATTAAAGCGCCTGTCAAAATGCTTGTTCTTTTGATGTGCCCTGGGTTCCTTGGCTTGAGCTATCGCCCCACTATTATCACAGTACAAAGTTACTGGTGAAGTAATGGTTGGAACCACTCTAAGTTCAGTGATGAACTTCTTCATCCAGAACGCTTCTTTGCCGGCATCAGCTGCATCGACATATTCAGCCTCTGTCGTGGAATCAACAATTACACTTTGTTTCTTACTTTTCCAATTGACAGCTCCATTATTCATAGTGAATACATATCCGGAGTTGGAACTCCTATCATCGACGTCAGATTGGAAATCTGCGTCTATATAGGCTTCCACTCGTAACTCTGTTGCTCCTCCATGAACGAGGAACATGTCCTTAGTTCTTCTTAAGTACTTAAGGACCGTCTTGACAGCTGCCCAGTGTTCTGATCCTGGGTTAGATTGATATCGACTAGTAATGCTCACAGCATATGCGATATCAGGCCTTGTGCATATCATGGCATACATGAGACTCCCTATGGCGGAAGCATAAGGAATAGCATTCATTTGCTGTATCTCTTTAGGAGTCTTAGGTTCCATGGACTTAGAAAGGTGAATTCGATGTCTAACAGGAAGAAAACCTTTCTTAGATTGTTCCATCTGGAACCTACTTAGCACCTTATCAATGTACATAGATTGGGATAATCCAATTAATTTTCTGGATCTATCACGATAGAGCTTTATCCCAAGTACATAAGATGCATATCCTAAATCTTTTATGTGGAAGGTTTTGGACAACCACACTTTTACAGAAGAAAGTAATGCAGTGTCATTCCCTAATAGTAATATGTCATCTACATATAACACTAGGAATACAACTGCATCCCCAACGACCTTTTGATAAACACAATTGTCGTCTTCGTTTTGAGTAAAACCAAACGTTTTGATTTCAGTGTCGAAACGAATGTTTCAGCTCCTAGAGGCTTGCTTAAGTCCATAAATGGACCTTTGAAGCTTGCATACTTTAGTCTTTTCAGACTTGGACACGAAACCTTCGGGTTGAGCCATGTAAAGCTCTTCCTCTAGGTAGCTATTCAGAAAGGCCGTCTTCACGTCCATTTGCCAGATTTCATAATCATAGTACGTAGTTATAGCAAGCAAAATCCGAATGGACTTAATCATGGCTACAGGAGAGAAAGTTTCTTCATAGTCAATCCCTTCTCTTTGCCTGTAACCCTTGGCTACTAATCTAGCCTTATAAGTCTCCACGTTCCCATCAACGCTTATCTTCCTCTTGAAGACCCATTTGTTTCCAACAGGTACAATACCTTTTGGAGGGTCTACAAGAGTCCAGACCTGATTTTGATACATGGAATCCATCTCGGATTTCATGGCCTCTTGCCATCTCTTTGAATAAATGTCGGACATTGCTTCAGTGTAGTCCTTAGGGTCCTCCTTTGTGTCATTGTCACCTAGAAGGTGCAATTCCGCAAAGTCATTGTCTAAGCCATACCTCTTAGGTGGCTTACTAACCCGTTCAGATCTACGTGGAGCTAGGGGTTCAGGAACAGGGTTGTCAACTTGTCGAGTGATTGTTTGTGGTTCATCATTAATCTCATTAATTTCCATCTCTTTACTTATAGTTCCTTTGAGAACAAATTTGTCCTCTAGAAACTTAGCAGTTTTGGCGACAAAGACTTTCTGGTCGTCTGGATGGTAGAACTCATATCCCATAGTTTCTCTAGGATATCCCACAAAATGGCACCTTACTATCTCACTTCGAGCTTAGTAGCTTCAAGCTTCTTGACATATGTTTCACAACCCCAAATCTTAACATGATTAAGACTTGGCTTTCTTCCATGCCATATCTTCTAGGGCGTTTGTGAAACTGACTTGGAAGGTACTCTATTAAGCAAGTAAGCTGCTGTATATAGAGCATATCCCCAGAATGTTACTGGTAGATCAGCGGAACTCATTATAGAACGAACCATGTTCATCAAGGTTCGATTTCTCCTTTCAGAAACTCCATTAAGTTATGGAGTTCTCGGTAGAGTCCACTATGATATTATTCCACACTCTTTGAGATAATCTAGGAACTCATTACTCAGATATTCACCCCATCGATCCGATCTTAAGATCTTTATCTGTTTCCCAGTTTGCTTCTCAACTTCATTCTTGAATTCTTTGAACCTTTCAAAGGATTCTGACTTGTACTTCATAAGATACACATAGCCAAACCGAGAGTGATCGTCGGTGAATGTGATATAGTAGGAGAAGCCTCCTCTCGACGTAGTAGACATAGGTCCACATACGTCAGTGTGGATTAACCCTAGAATTCCAGTGGCACGCTCTCATTTTCCAGTAAATGGAGATTTGGTTATCTTCCCTTTCAAGCAACATTCACAAGTACCCATCCGGTCATCACCTAATGAGCGGAAATATCCGTCTTTCGACATCTTGCGAATCTTATCAAGGTTCACATGTCCAAGTTTAAGATGCCACATCTTTTCTTGGTTAACTTCTTCTCTAGCCCTTTTGGGTTTTGAGGTATTCCCGCTTGCAATACAGTGCATCCCACTATTCGTCTTTAGGTGAAAAAGTCCCTCTATCATATTACCATGAGAGATAATACGACCGTTCAAGTATAAAGTGCAACTCATTTTGTCAAACAATACTGAGTGCCCATCTCGTAAAAGCTTAGAGATGGAAATCAAATTCTTTATACATGAAGGAAAATATAAACAATTTTTAAGTTCCAGGACTTCCCCAAAGGGTAGGTTAAGCATGTAGGTGCCTATTGCTTTTGCAGAGATTTTAGTGTCGTTCCCAACTCGCACAACCATCTCCCCATTGCACAGTGACCTGCTCCCTGCTAGTCCCTGCAACGTATTGCAGATATGTTGACTAGCGCCTGAATCAAATATCCAGGAATTGGAGCTCACTGTAAAAGCACTCTCTATGACAGAAATAGTCTCTTCAAAAGTTCGTGTCATAAGGCTCGCAATGCACACCCTGTATTTCTTCTTCCAACGTTCATCCTTTCCACAATGAAAGCATGTTCCTTTGGATTTCTTTGCCTTCTTCTTATGCAACCTTTTCCTTGTGATTGCATTCTCACTCCCACTGTCCCTTTTGAAACCTTTTTCAAATTTACAGCACATGTTAATCATCTCGTTTAAAGCATTCGAATCTATTCACTTTATAGTTTACAATAAACTTAGTGAAATCATCCGAGAGAGATGCAAGGAAAAAGTCTTGGGCCATTTTCCCATCGATGGAAGTTCCTAAACTTTTAAGATCTTTAAATATCTTTTCCATCTTTTGTCCATGTTTATGGACCGATGTCCCCTTTGCCATTTTGGCATTCATTAGACTACAAACATTTGAGAATCGTACATTACTAGTCTCAATGTCATGCATCTTATGCAAACTTTCAACCATGGCACAAGAAGTGTCCATGTGCTTATGTTGCTTCATAAGCTCCTCACTAAGTGAAGTGAGGATTAAGCATTTGGCTTGTAGGTCATCCTCATAGTGTCTAACATATTTTTGACACTCCTCATTTGAAGCTAGTTTCGTAGGAGGTAAATGAGGAGGGGATTGCTTAAGCACATACAATATGTCTTTCACCTTTGAGACATTCTCAATGTGGCGATACCAAGCAAGGAAACGTTGGCCCTTAAGGCCATTTTTGTCAAGTATAATGGTGGGTATAATTTTAGGCATGTCGTTAACTACATAACATAACAAAAATCGTATTAGATTGTTTGTTTTAAAACTATTTGATTGGGTCTTTGAATCAAATAGTACCACCCACTATTTTTGGCAAATTCCACATCCCTCAATAAAATTCGAGAGTTATATTGAACTCTTAGCGGGGTATGGGAGACTCACCATTACCAAGCCCACCTCACGATGATACGATGTTGGTTAGCAAAAATAATGATGAGAGAATAACGTTTTATTCATTTACAACTTTTGTAATTACCCATCCGTTTGGCCTCTAGAGAATGTTGCCTCACGATGATACGATGTCGGCTCCATTGCACTTAGTTAAGTTATTCCCACCATGCTTAGTTTGTGAAGGGGTTCAAGAATAGCCTCACGATGATACGATGTCGGCTATCCTCGTTGCCTACACTCACCTCATCATATGTTTATGGACTCCTCCTGGATGTAAGCACATACTTTGAACTCCCCCATGATAGGGTGAAGCCGGTGCATGAGTCACAAATGATTGGAGCCCACCACGGTGGAAGGCCTACGAAGAGATGTTCAAAATGTCTCTCGCTTATCAACTTAATATTCGTTTTGTTGAGGGAGTAGTGTTGGGCTACATCAAAATCATTTTAATCTCATTAAAAGAACTTGGGCCTATCATAACCATTGATCCAAGTTAATATGAATTAGTAGTTTATAATACTCCCACTATTTCGAAGAAACAAGCGAGACTATATGGAACTACTAATGAATGCATTGCATCCTCATATGGACTATATAGTCATATTAGGTTTTAGGATGATTATGAACCGTTTAATTTGATCCAACACGAGCCTTGTGTTGGACCTTGGGTCTAAGGTAGGTAGTTGTTGATTTTAGTTACGCGTTTAATCCAATTAAACCGTTATTTCCTATTGGGCGTTGGACCCAACTATTCCATTTTGCATACATATAAACAAAAAGGAATACATGAAATAATAATAAGGGCTTATGCCCTTTTACAACACAAATGATGGACTTATGTCCATTTACAACAAATTGAATTAATCAAATTACATTCAAATCTACACTACTAAACCCAAACATTCATAATGTAAATCGGCCAATCACATAGCTCAATTATCATGGCCTTTGGTTCATAATCACCCTTTTCTTAATCAATCACATTAACTAAGAAAACAACTTTAAACAATTGGTTTTCGGATCCATAGAATTGATTTAAATGGAACTAAATGAAATGAAAATCCAATTCTCATTAAAGAGACAAAACCATTTTGTTCTCATCTTATTTGGGCCAAAAGGAAACTATGACCACAACATTTGGGCCACAATGCAAATACAAAAACTTTTGAGGTCACTTTGTAAAAACACAAAAGTCCACAACTTCATTTAATTACAACTAGAACCCAAAATTTTAATAATGTAAAAACATCATTAAAGGATCAAAACAATTTGTCCTTTAGAGTTTTTGGGCCTTAACGTAACAACGTAAACTTTTGGGCCAAAGTGCAAATACACAAAAGTATCAAAACTTTATGTAATTGCATAAAAGGCCCCAAAAGTACCCCCACTAGGGGGTGGCCGGCCTTTAGAGAAGATATGAAAAATTTTCTAAAAAGTTTTTGCAAGTTGATTTTGGTGGGTGAGGTAAAGGTGAAATTGATGGTTTGTAAGAAAACTTAAAGTCTATGACAAACATTAAAACCATTTCATCACATCTCACCAATAACCATCAACCATCAAATAATAAACCAAAACTTTATGAACAAACATAAAACTTTTGAATCAAAACTTCAAACCTTTTTGTTCTTGGCAAGAACTTCAAGAACATTGAAGAACACTCATGAAAACTCATAATAGCTCCATGAATGTTTTCACTCACCAAAACTCAAATTTTCACCACTCAAAAGAGGGCTAATATCCTAGGGTACTTAGGGGTTCCAAAAGTCACTTTAAAACCATTTTAACAAGACAAACATGAACCCAAAAAATCACCCTTTGGATTTGGCCGAATTTCCCAACATACATGGCACCAAATTTTAGTTCCAATATTCATGCTTAAATGAAATACATCTACAACATTTGAGATGCTAAATTTTCAAGCAAAATTTATATTCAAAAGCAAGAACAAAGCTTGTAACATTTACAACATTTAAATCACATATTATGAAAATCACAAAACCCAAAAGGATTCACCATAAACTAGGCCTAGGCTCTGATACCACTTGAAGGAAAAAATGTGTCCTAGCTAAGAACATGTAAGAACATTTGAATACATATGCAAACTATTAACACTTTAAAGTAGGCATGCATTCAAAAACAATTCATAAAACCCATGACTTTCAAAGCCTAGTATATGGTGAACCAAAAGACTCTTTAACAACATTAAAGAGAAGTAAAGATTTAGAGTTTCTTTACCCTTGAAGCTCATCCTTGTTTACACAAGGGATTCACCCAAGTGGAGGGCCTTCAAGTCACCTCCAAGCTACTTGAATCTTGCTTGTGATTTTCCCCTTTTAGTGCTCCTTTGCTCCTTGAGGATGTGAGGAAAGGATCTCCAAAACACCAAAGGTTTGGTGTCTCTAAGTCTCCACACCAAGGGTGAGGTGTGAAGATGAAATGGATGACTTAGAGAAGAAAAGATTGCTAGCTAAATCTCCTCTAAGTGGCCGGCCTCTTTGTAGAGAGAAAGAGAGAAAATGTTTCACCTCTTTGCCTCAAAGAAAACCCTTAATGAAAATAAAGTTATAAAGTTGCTTTTATACTTCATTACAAGTGAGTGGCAAACTTGTAATTAATCCAAGTTTGCTCCATTCACCCTAATGGCCGGCCTTACCTTGTTATTGGGCTAATTTGCCCATTTTGTTTTAGTTGTCATACAACTTAAACATAATGGGCCTTGTGGACCAAAACGCTTTTGGGCCCCGAAACCCAAAACCAACTTAAAAACCCAATACGAACCTTTCGTAAAATTAATTAACTAATTTAATTAATCTTTGACCATTCTTCAATTAAACCATTTAATTGCATATCCATTTCATTTAATTTCTTCACTATCGCCCTTACTCGGTGTACGATCCATTAGATTCCAATTAGCGAGGTAGTGGGCAATTGTTACTCTTAACGATCGATTGTGAATTGAAACCACATTTCAATTCTCCCTTAAAATTAGTGTTTGCTAATCATTAGGGCTTCCACAAACCATGAGTGACACCTAGCAGTATGTCATGGTTACCCAAGCTAAGTAGAAGTGGTTGGAGAACCTATCCAGTTACAATTACAATGCAATAGGGTCCTTCTCTAATACAATACTCTTAATCACATTGTTTGAATGATAGTTTGTTTCATGTCTACTATCCAATGTGATACTTCTCTATATGATTCAATTGTATATGATTTGGAACAAACTTCCTAAGTTATATTCATCTGCTTTGGCCATAGACTCTCGCATCATATCTTAGAGTATTCTCCTTCCACCATGGAAGGTTAGAGATCCCTTGTTGTACATTCATATGCCTACATGACTAGATAGCTTGACCCCAACAATGCCGTGGACACTCCAATGGAATGCCTTTGACATGATCAAAGATCAAGGACCTAACCATTAGACATCTATGATGCCTCAGGTCAAAGGACTACTTTGCATATTGCAACTATCGAGTTCTTACATGACATGTATGTTCGAACTCTCTTTTGATCGTAGTTCAGTGTACTCGATTACTCTTTCGAGCACCTATGTGTTTGTCTTAGTGTCCAACACTAAATGACTTGAGACTAGTCATACTCACGCTTGAGTCAACATAACACATACTAACCTTAGCGGATTGTCAATGCCCAATTGGCAATCCTATGGCTAGGAACGTTTTAGGAATGAACATAAGAGAAAGGTCTCGATAATCTAACTCACTTAGATCACTTATCTCTTAGATCAAATACATTCCTTGGATTCCCTTATTGCTTAAACACATGATACAATAAATAGTGATTAACAATAAGCTTTGCCCTTCATTAAACATATAAACGTTTAATACAATAAGTATTCCAAAAGCTATTACATCAAATGAGTGGCTTTGTGGGCATACTTCCAACAACAAGCCCTTAGTTCCTCCAACATCTGTCTCCCCAATATTTTTGCACCACCGACATCAGAACCCATCCACCCTGAGCATACCCAGCAATTAGACCCGTCGACCTCAGACCCCGTCCTCTACCCCGATCCCGTCCCCAACCCCGATTTAAGGTTTTGAAGCGCCTCTAAACAACTTGCCTATAGACTACACAACCTTTTTTTCCCACTTGCTTTTTGAACTTTGTAGTTGTACGTACATTTTTGTTTATATTATAAATATTTTTTTGGCAATTTTATTACGTATTTGTATTTTATTTTTTTATTACAAAATTGAAACTAGAACAAAAAAAATTAAAAAAGAAAATGTACACTATGTGCGACAAAATCATTCGTCATGCAAAACTAGGTGTGTCAAAATAATGTCGTCGCACAAAAATTTTTGCAACAAATGTATATCATTTAATTATTTCAAAATTTCAAACACTTCATCTCTCAAACATCTTAGAGACGACATTGAGACATCCCAACTATTTGTTGTCACGAAGCACACTTGTAGCCTCGTACTTCATGCGACAAAGGCCTTCGTTCATAAATATTTTGTGCGACGAGTCAAAGACGTCGCGCAATCATCTAGGGTGCAACAAATTTATTTTGTTTGTTGCACAAGGTCTTTTTTCACGATCTTTGCGCGATGACTTATGTGCGACGAGTTCCACGTTGCCTTAGGTTTTGTGCGACCAGAAAATGATTTGCACGACCAACACTCTTTCGTCACGATAAGTGTTAATTGTAGTAGTGGAAATAGTTGCATGTAGGTTTTCTTCTCACTCAATCGGTCGCCTAAACTCATGAAATTGGACAATGGCTGGACTTAATCTCAATCATGTCTTCGCTCCTCTACCAAATGAAAATTAAGGATCGTTGTTGGTCTTAGATCATGTCCCCTTAGGGTTTGGTTGGACTTGTATTGCATTAGTTTACTATAGTATACTACATGTGATGTGCTGATTATTAATTTTCCATAATACTCGAAACTTTTTCAGGCTTTGAGCTCCCACTTGTTTGTAGAACCTAATACAAGATTAGAGAAGTACCATAAATTCACTTTATGTTCAGTTGTAATGAATTTTTTTTTATAACTTTTTCAGGCTTTGAGCTCCCACTTGTTCCTTGGTGCCACTAGAAGAAGAAGAAGAAAAAAAAAACGTTGTTAGACGAAAAAGTTCTATCGGATCAAAGTGGTGTTTATCGTCATAATTTTTGGTCGACGGAGGTTCATCGAGAAAGTTTGGTCAAGTAAAACCATCACTCGAAGATTTAACAGACGAAAATAGAAATTTTTCGGGCAAATCCGTCTTGACCTGACAAAATTCTCTTGCCCGACTACGGGGTTTCGTCACCCACATCAAATTAAATAATGTAAATCTTGACCCAACGAAAATGTCATCAGGCCAACTGTTTAGAATCAAAATTATCAAATTTAATTATACTAATAACATAAAGTTTGCTGGACGAACAATTTTATAATGATAATATTTATAATATAATTTATCTAATTCTAATTATACTAATTCGTCGGCTAAATTTTTTATTTTTTTAATTCTTTACAATGATAATATTTATAATAAATAATTTATTTAATTCTTGACGCACCCTGACTCGGAATGTCCACTAGGATTCCGAATCGAGCTGTGATGGCCGACACCAAGAAGGTGATGAAGCCATAAGGTGTAGTGATGTGGAAAAGTGAATAAATTTAAACCTAAAAGTGCCTAAATATAAGAGTGTACTGTGACCAAGAATGAACTCATTTCACACGTGATATCAGAGCATAAGTACATCACAGTAAGATAGGGTGAGAATTATACCATCGGGGGTAATCGTCTACACCAAGATTTGCCAAGAATCCTCGTCGATACGAAAGCTAAGCTGCTAATAACTGGAGGGGAGCAAACCAAGGGTGAGTGGGCCTGAAAAATAAAGTTTTAATAAAAAAAACTTTTGAAAACGTTATAACCCCTCGCTGCAAAACAAGTATAGTTTCCAAAAATATACATACTACATATAGTATGAAAACTCCTACCATAACCTGCAAAATATCAAGATATCAATACGCCACAAATCTCGTACGTAAACATATTATGTCAATAACCACATAATCTAGCATAGGCAAATATATCATAATGAGTGCTCATCGACATATGTTGACACACAAGTTCATGCAACGTAGTCTGACATGAACAGGACTGGTGTAAGGATGCTATACACTCTAGTGCTACAATCACGTGAAAACTAGCGCTATTCGTGGCCACATATGAGTCAGAGTTGCCTATTGCAACATGTACGACAAGACTGGCACCTACTTGGATTCAAGGCGAGCGTACGGTGAGGATGTGAACATGCACGTGATTTCGCTAAGTCTTGTAAACTTTAGTCTAATCCTGGAGTACGTAAGAAATTCTTTTACAAATGCATAAATGGAAACTATCCATCATATATACATAAAACACTTCCCCAAGGATGTTCTAGAATGATTTGTAACCCATTGATTAAAAGTCAACTGTTGGTCAAAGGTCGATGGTAGGGTCCACAACCCTACGTAACTCGATATGAAAGATCCACATCTTGGATTTCCGATCCGTAACTTTCCAAGAGTTTCAATAAGCTTCTAGAACAACATCGTAAAGTTTCAGAACGATCCAACGGTTTGATCTCCACCAATCGCTAAAATTAAGTGGTTGCCAACGTTTAGATTTACAAATTTAGAAAACCCATCCGGGAAGATCCATACGTCATATTCCTAATCCGCTAGTTCCTAATATCTTTAAATATTATGTACTATTATGTATTAAAGTTTGGTGATGATCCAATGATCGGATCATTGAATCATATAATAACCAAGCGGTGGCCCTTAACAGAAATATAACCAAACAACAGAATTTCATCAATTAGATGTCTAATATGCAATCAGGGCACCCATTTTAGCCTAGGGAGGTCAAATGGTGTCTCTACCCACGCACCGCCGTACGTGGCGGCCAGAAAATTCAACTAATTCCAAAAATTCTCAAATTTTACAACAATGAAGATCTCAATGAGTAGAGCAAGTTTTCTATCTGTGGCCATGTCCAATTTGGCCAAGAAAGGCCCAAAATTAGGTCGCACCTGTCGGAAACTTTAAAATGGGTAAGCTTCAATTCACCATTGCCAATGCTCCGCCGCCCCTACCACTGGTTGGGTCGTGTTTCTGGTCTAAAGGGAGTTGATTAAGGGTGGTGGTGGGTGGTGAAATTCCCCGGATTTTGGTCAGTTGGGTGTGAGGGAGCACAAGCCGACGGGAAGCTTGGGAAGGTTTTTTTTTTTTTCCTAATTGCTGTCTCTCTTTCTTCTCCAATTGGCCTTAAAACTCTAATCTAATTGGTCCTTGAACAAAATCTGATTAGGCCTCATCCCATAAGGTGGGAATTCACTTGATTAAAAATTAAGGTTTAACTGTTCAATTTAATTCCTAAAATTAACATAATTGAAATTAACTTATGTTTATACCATATTTAGAGCCTCATATTTAGATCTCGTACAAATACTCAGGGGACTTAAATGTAATTATGTGATAAAGGAAGGGGCAAATATGTAATAAGTGAGGAGTCCTTATTCTATAAAAGGACCCCTCACCCTTACAATTAGAGGAGGTGATGCGTAAAATAAGTTAACACACAAATTAACCATCTTTTTGACAATTGTAGTATAGATGTAAGTAGGGTATCGTTCTAGGCCGGGGATTAGGAGGGATTGCTAATCTATTCTAAATTAATTTAAAAATATTAAACAAGACTCAAGGACACAAAACTAGGCTAAAAACTCTAATAACTCGAAACACACTTAGAATGACTCAAAATAATGAAAACAATCAAATTAGACACTAGGAATTGAAATGGACGGAAATTGAATTAAAAGACTAACAACAATGAAAACTAACTAAATAATATAATTTAATAATGGGGGGGGGGTTTGGTTTTGACGAGAAGTAAATTAAACTTAAATAAATTACAGAATTGACAAAAGCATGAAATTAAGGTGAAAGGATAGGTGACGGACTAACTAGAGGGTTCTTCTCCACACATGACACATATGCAACCTAAATTGATTTTCAGTTGTTCTTTCAATAAATTGTAAATCTCAACGCCCCAAATTAACCGTGAATTGCACTAATTAACCCTCAGTTTTTCCACAAGTTATTGGGTTGGATGATTGCATACGACAACCCAAAACATTCCCTACAAGTTCCCTACATGAATTGCATAATAGAGATACAAGCAAGAATCATTAAGTTCTATGAAAAACATAAGCATTGACGAGGCACTCGTTACTATGATTTGCATGAAACTTATGCCAAGAATTTACTTAACGTGATTGTGACTAGCAACCTTCACTACTTGTGAATATAAGTTCATAACGATTAGGTGAAACTCCCTTATATTCTAGCGTCAAATTCATGCATGTAAATTAAGTATGCATTCTTAATCGACATACAAAAATAAGCTATCAATCAAGCAGTTAAGCAAATTAAATCACAACTCAGAAATCACAACTGAAGGTAATCAATTCATATTACAAATATATTCATGGCTTTGAATTAACCTCTAGCCAAAATAAATTTAGTTACACATTATTAAAACAGAAATAAAATATAAGTTTGGAAAGATTTAACCGAGAGAGAAGGCAGCTTGCTGCTTCTGTCTGTCCGCGCCTTCTCTCTGTTCGAGTCTATATCCTCTTTGTCCTTCCGTGCCTTCCTCCTTTCTGCGCTGCTCCCTCCTTATTTTCTGCGCCTCTGTCGTCAGTCTCTCTGCTTCTCTGCCGTGTCAGTCTCTCTGCTTCTCTTTGTTTCCTGCCTTCCGCACACTTCCCTGCTCTCCCTTCTATTCTACTCGTTTCTCTTAGTCTCTCCCCGTGTCTCTATCTCTCTCCCCTTCACTCCCCTGCCTCTCTGGCTTCCTTTTATTTTCTGCTCTCCAGTCCGTGTCCCACTTCTCTTCTTTTCTCTTTGCGCCTGCTGTCCACTGACTTCTGCTCTCTGTCAGTTTTCTTCTTTTATTTTCTGCTCCTCTCGTTTCTCTTGGTCTCTCCCCCACCTCTTATTCTTTTATTTTTCTTTTCTGCTTGCCACTCATTCCGTGTCCTCCTTCATGCATTTGCTGCTGTATGTTAATCATTCATCATGATTTTATGCTTTCTTTTTTTATGTTGTATCTGAAGTGCCCCTTTGCTTTTCTCTTCTTTGTTCGTTGCCTTTAGCCAAAGGGCAATGACAATTCAAAGCACCAAGCCCATCATTTTCTCATTTCATTATTTTCTTATTCCTTCCATCATTCCATGTCTTCCATGCCGTGCTTTCCTTTCCATCCCATTTATTTCTGTTGCTCAGTGTCTTTTATTTTCTTTTCAGCCCATTTTGTTTGAAATTAATCCTAAAACAAAATTAACTGTACATTAACACAAGGTAAGTTAAAATGCCACAATTTTAACACAAAAACATCACAAAGACTTTAGAAATGGATGGTATAAATGCATGAAATATATGATTGATCAGGAGGCCAATTCCTAAGGCTCCTCACCCCCTCAAGCTCACTCTCAGAGCTCTCTCTCTCCCTCAAATAAATACATAATCAGTGTGGACGTAGCCCAAACCTTGGGGTGAACCACGATACATCTTGTGTTACTTACATTTCTTGCAGATTCACGGTCGGATTTACGTTGTTCCAAGACCTCCGGTTTTGTGCATCAATATTTGGCACCGTTTGTGGGAATCAACAAGAAAAGCTATGTCGGTTCTCTCTCAATATTTCACGTCCGCTGTGAATATGCAAAATCACAAAAAACCCAAAAAACATAAAAGATCCAAATCTGAAACACTCCTCAATTCCCCCCCTCTCTCTCTCTTGCTCTAACCTTCTCTCTTCACTCCCACTTGTTTCTCTCTCCTCATTTTCTCTCTCTAGCTTTCAACTTCAGATTTTAGAGAGAGAAAGTAAGATAGCAAAAAACATGAGGAGAGCTACAAAATGGTTAAAGGGCTTGCTGGGGATGAAGAGAGAGAAACACCACGTCGACAACACCAACATCATGTCCAACAACCGGAAAGAGAAGCAAAGGTGGAGCTTTGCCAAGTCAGGGAAAGACACTACCACCAATCATCCGTCGAATGTTCCTGTCCCTGCTGACTCTGCCTGGCTCATATCCTATCTTGCCGAGTCAGAGAATGAGCATATCAAACATGCAATTGCAGTGTCGTATTCTCCTACGACGACTCCGCCACCCTCGCCGCCAAGTTTTGCAGCCAGCAGATCAGCGTCGGTTTCGGCGCTAACGAGTCCGCCTCCGCATCAGCCGCAGATGCTGCCGCCATGATGCTCTAGCACCAGCTTTGAGAGCAGAAATTGTAGCAGACAGAGATGATCAGCAAGCACAAGCTAAAATCCAGGAACCAGATTGCAGCAATGGCGATCCGTGACGAACACCGCTTCTAGTTCGACCTCAATATTTCGTCTGTCCATCCTCCTTCCTAAGGAATCCCGAGCTTGCAGACTTCTTCACCACTTTCTGCTTCTCAAAAGATGGCCACAAATAAAATGGACCAAATTTGAAACCTGTAGTGAGTGATGTGACACATCCCTCGTGTTTTGTCGGTAACATCCTTAATAAACATCTCTCAAGCACGTGCGATGAATGCAGCAGCCTTAATTGCAGGAAGGCCTGGGATTGAACGAAGGCTTGGGATAGAGCTAGCAAGCGAAGGCTTAGGATTCAACGTGAAGAGGTTGCAGGACTTCACCCAGATTGTACACGACAGTTCTAACCTGGGAATGCTGATAATGGTGTTTCAAGACCGCATAGGTGGGCTGCATGATTAAGTACGGTGAAGGATGGGTTTACTATGGACTTCCATTCAAAGTCAACTTCATCTTGGGGAGCAACAGTAAAGTCAGGAGTTGAGGGAAGAGCATGGACCTACAATGGCGGTGCACATGCATGACAAATAGAATGAGAGGAAAAGGAAAAGAAAAAGCAAAAGCAAATCTGCTTCTGCTGTCCCTCAGCCTTGCAAAGCATCTTTATTTCAGTTTTTGGAGATGCGCAAGGGAAAGAGAAAAGAAGAAAGCATCAAGCAAAGCAGAAAAAGAAAAGAGCAAAGCAGAAAGTAAAAAAAAGCAAAAGCAGATAATATTAATGGGGTGCATAGTGGGGTGGTGCAGTCCATATCCATCATGATGATGGGCCAACAAGCCAGCTCATTCGAATTCAAATCTGACAGCAGATGTTACTCCCAGTCTCTCAAAAAACCATCCAAGCCAATGAACGCTACCAACAGAAGCAACCCAGTACGCGGTAGGCGCAGTACGCACCAACGATCAGCAACTATCGAAACCCTTATTTTTGAATGATGTAATTTATTTTTCATATCTTTCGAAAACATTTGTATAAACCCCATCAGAGGGTAATAATAAAAAAATTAAAAAAAAACGGTAAAGCCCAAAACAAATGGGCTGGAATGTTGTGTAGAGGGCGAAGGCCCATAAGCCCAAAATAGCTCCAACCAGACGATCAAAAGTACACCCAGTACTCCACAATTATTCGGCAACATGCCGCTATTACCACCAACCAGGTGATCAAAAGTACGCCCAGTACTCCAAAATTATTTGGCAACCCGCCGCTATTATCACCAACCAGGTGATCAAAAGTACGCCAAGTACTTCCAAAATTATTCGGCAACCCGCCGCTATTATCACTAACCAAGTGACCAAAAGTACGCCCAGTACTCCAAAAATTTATTTGACAACCTGCCGCTATTACCACCAACCAGGTGATGAAATGTACAACCCGTACTGTAATATCATTTGGCAACTAGCCATTCATGCCACCAACCAAGTGATGAAATGTACAACCCGTACTCTAATATCATTTGGCAACTAGCCATTCATGCCACCAACCAGGTGATGAAATTTACATCCCGTACTCTCCTTCATGCCACCAACCAGGTGATCAAAAGTACGCCCAGTACTTCAAATCATACATAAGCATTACTCATGTCAATCATACATAAACATTCATGAGCATTACTCATGTCAATCATACATAAACATTCATGAGCATCACTCATCCAATCATACATAAACATTCATGAGCATCACTTATGTCAACATCCATTAGCATCACTCATGTCAATCAACATAAACATTCATGAGCATCACTCATGTCAATCAGCTTCAAAAGCTTCATTTACAAAAGCTCTAACTTCAATAGCTTCATTTACAGAACTCTAGCTTCAAAAGCTTCATTTACAAAAGCTCTAGCTCCAAAAGCTTCATTTACAGAGCTCCAGCTTCAAAAGCTTCATTTATAGAGCTCTAGCTTCAAAGCTTCACTTGCAAAGCTTCACCTGCAAAGCTTCACCTACAAAGCTTCAGTGTAGGGTATACAAATACCGCCTCCGAACAACCGCCATTTCGGCCCATACATTGATTTAATTTGAAGTCTCTAGCCAACAGACTCTATAGACCGAAGACTTGGGGGACTACATTATGTACCATATATTGGGCCTCAACTAGGCCTCATGAAAATACTTGGAGGACTTAGCCCATTATCTATGTACTGAGGAAGGAGCCCTTATTCTATAAAAGGGACTTCCTCACTTTCATTAGAGAGCACTCATGAAAAATACTTAGGGGACTTAGCCAATCACTTATGTATTGAGGAGCAAGCCCTTATTTTATAAAAGGGACTCTCTCACCTTCGCTAGAAAGCATCGCCGCCAGCTGAGCAACCACATCGCCACAAGCATCACTCCTAACCCATTATTCATGTATTGATGAGCGAACCCTTATTCTATAAAAGGGACTCTCTCACCGTCGTTAGAAAGCATCGCCGCCAGCTGAGCAACCGCATCACCACAAGCATCACTCCTAACCCATTATTCATGTATTGAGGAGCGAGCCCTTATTCTATAAAAGGGACTCCCTCACCATCATTATAGAGCATCGCTGCCTACTGAGCAACTGCCTCACCACGAGCATCACTCATAACCCATTATTCATGTACTGAGGAGCGAGCCCTTATTTTATAAAAGGGACTCCCTCACGATCATTAGAAAGCATTAACTCTAGCCCATCATTCATGTATTGAAGATCAAGCCCTTATTCTATAAAAGGGACTCCCTCACCTGTAACGCCACAAGCCGAGCCAACCAAGGCAACATAAGCCACGAGCTGAGCAGCCTCGCAGCATGTGCTACTTCTAGTTGAGCATCATTTCAGATTGAACACCGCCTCATATCGAACATCAGTTCAAGATAACATCTAGCTACTTCAGCCCATACATGGACTGAATTTCAAGTCTCCAACCAAAAGACTCTCTTGACTGAAGACTTGGGGGACTACTGTTTATACCATATTTAGGGCCTCGTATTTAGATCTCGTACAAATACTCGGGGGACTTAAATGTAATTATGTGATAAAGGAAGGGGCAAATATGTAATAAGTGAGGAGTCCTTATTCTATAAAAGGACCCCTCACCTCACAATTAGAGGAGGCCAATTCCTAAGGCTCCTCACCCCCTCAAGCTCACTCTCAGAGCTCTCTCTCTCTCCCTCAAATAAATACATAATCAGTGTGGACATAGCCCAAACCTTGGGGTGAACCACGATACATCTTGTGTTATTTACATTTCTTGCAGATTCACGATCGAATTTACGTTGTTCCAAGTCCTCCGGTTTTATGCATCAACAACTTATAAAGATAACGTAAACGTGAAATACGAATTTAAATTATGAAATCACTTGTTATACATAAAATACTCAAGATAGAAAGAAAATATATAAAAGAAATCTAGCTAGAGCGGTTGCATCAAAGAGAATGCCATTCTATCGCGATCGGAGTGCAGTGATTCCTTTTTCATGCCTCCAAACTCAAACTTTCATTCTCCTTCAATGCAATATTACAATATAAAATCCTTTATGAAAACATCAAGTCAACAATAGATATGTAGTAACATATCGTCAAAATACGTATATAATAAAATGAAGTTAAAATAATTGTATTGAAATCAAAATTGAAAATAGAAAAAATTTCACCTACATATTCATAGTATCACGTACTCCGAAGGTAAGCGTGTAATATGGGTCAAGCCCAAACAATAAATAACTAAGTAAATAATCAAATAAAAATGTTAACTTAAAAGGACCTACTTGTCCACTTGCTTAACAACACAACGAATGAGTTATTGATATTATAGTCTGCAGCCCGTAACACCGACAACTCACTATTGTCTCGATAAGCAAGTAGTAAATTCCTAAGGGTGCAATATTACCATCATGCCCCCATTGGGAAATACACCTAAAGCAACTGAATAACGACGATCATGTTCACATACTACCTTCTCGGGTGATAACATCAATAGCACACAAATGAGCTATATCGTAAATTCGATTCTTCAATATACCTGTTCACAAAATTCTCATGTCAATCATGTACTATATATAAAATCTTTATACAACGTCTCCACAGTGTTATACCCAAAACCAAAAATTGTAACCGTAGTTACAAGCAACTAAAATAAAGATAATTGTATGTTGCAACCATGCTAATTGTAGGACAAACAAAATGTAACACGTCCACTAAGGTATGAGTAGCTCGTTTCAACTAATCGTTAATCTAAGGGTGAAAATGTGATACTAAACAAAACTTAATACTCATAACCTTCAAAAAAAAAAAAACTTCCCAAGACTTGGAAGCGAAACATGCATCACAATAAGATACAATAATGTCATGCACGCTATGCAACTGAACATTGCAATTCACATATGCCTCAGCACGTAGATTCATTAAGAATTTCTCTCAAGTTTAGCGAAAAATTATGTCGAGAAGGCTAAAAGAACACTCAAGAATTTGAGAGTCAGAACAAGTCCATCAAATCTAGAGTATAAAATAACTACATTAAATACATATATCTTGCTACAACTGTAGCTTTATGAATATTCAATCACCAACAGTAAAGATTCGTTTAACAGAGCATTTGTTGGGTGATTAAGGAATTAATCGTCACAACTAAAATTTCAGTGTCCAAGCGATTCTTTTAGACGATCTGACTGTCCCAGAAACAATACGAAGTGCAGTGGGTTTGCCACATACCCAAGGTTGATTGAGATGAATTCCGGCACAAACAGGTGAATATGAATCACAGTCAAAGTAGATGTTGGTTAAAACGTCAGAAAATCTGAAAATTTCAAGAATGAGTAATTTAACTAAATGGTCTAAAATGTAGTCCCTCTAGACCACTAGAAAGTGAGTTGACTTGTCAAATCGGTCGATAATCACTGAAACATCATCATGATATCCACATATAGAAGATACCTCGTACCATGAGCTTGTGGTGATATTTCCCATCTTCATTCGGATACAAAAAGTGATTATAATCACTGGAATGATTTCTTGATGATTTGTAAGTAACGTCAACCCAATGCTCGTGAATTCCAACTAAAATGAAATAAGACAGGCCAAAAGAATTTCGAGAGTAGACAATGTCTTTTGTTGCGGTAAACAGTAATTACGTTTACACAATGGGGATGATACACGATTATGTAATCGTAGATGTTGACTTGGTTCCTCTATCACCATTGTCAGAAATCTAATTCCTTTCAAATGGATATGTACTTGCGAGGTCTAAGATTGATAGAGATTTTGGGCACGTTTCTCTACAGAGAAGTGTCATCCAGCTTTCAAGTAAAGATGGTAACTGTTAACTCTAATTAATGAATAAGATGGTTAATTTTGAACAATTATACACATTGGGAAATAGAAATACTCCGCTATGCTGCCTCTACACAGTCGAAACATTCGAGGAAAACGTCACCGTGGATTTCGAAATGATCAATGTCATCAAAAGTGCAATACAGAGGTACGATGAGACAACACTTTGGTTGTCAAAAACTTTACTCAAATTCAGCATCCCAGACTAAACTAACTTTCCTCAGTCGTGAGTGAGGAAAGACTATAGCCGAAAAATTGCTAACAAATTGTCGATAAATCGATAAGATCAAATATATTTCAAATTTCACCACACCTTGTGAGAATTTCAACCTTCTTCCATTGAACCCTTTTGGGAAAAAGAAAAGAATATTGTCCACTGAGAGCACATCTCCCAAGAAACATACCTGCTCTAAACAAGTTTGAAGAATTTGGTATAAAGCTGGCTATTAGTGTTTAGAGAATTTAATCTTGTTTATACCATACTTAGGGCCTCCGTATTTAGATCTCGTATAAATACTCGGGGACTCAAATGTAATTATGTAATAAAGGTAGGGGCAAATATGTAATAAGTGAGGAGCCCTTATTCTATAAAATGACTCATCACTCTCCTCATTAGGAGAGGCCAACTCTTAGGCCTGAAGCCCCTTCACCCTCTCACATCCCCTCTCACATTACAGAGGTTCTTTCCCTCACAATCCTCTCAGTGAAATACAATATCAGTGTGGACGTAGCCCAAACATTGGGATGAACCACGATACATCTTGTGTTATTTACATTTCTTGCAGATTCACAGTCGGATTTACGTTGTTCCAAGACTCCTCCAGTTTTGTGCATCAACATTTGGCGTCGTCTGTGGGAAACGACACGAAACATTATGTCGGTTCTCTCAATTTTTCACCTCCACCGTGAATCTGCAAAAACAATTAAAAACCCCAATGCTCAAATATCCGCCACACTGAGTAGGTAAGGCTGTGAAGCCAAAAGTCCATCTCTATCTCTCTGTTTCTTCCTTCATTCGAATGGCTACGGTCGCTCTCAAGAACCCCGGGTCCAGGCGCATCCTCCCCTACTCCTCATATATCTACTTGTGCAGCCGAGGATCGGTCGCCGTTGCCGGTTCTCCGCAGCTCCCCCAGGCACAGCTACGTCTGCAAGTCGATCCTGAAAAACAAACTTGTGAGCAAAAACGACAGGGACGACATCAAGAAGCGTCAAGACTCCTCAGCAGTACCTGTCCTTTTTCCAGAGGCATGCAGCAACTGAAACACCGCCAAGTGCCGCTTTACATTTATCACCCTCTCAGTCCCTCAATCTCTCTCTTTCTCTGATCACAGCAAAACAATGGCCCTTTTTGTCTTCCTCATCCCTTATCGTTTTCCCCTTTAACTATATATTTTTGTTATGCGCCCCTCCTCTCCTCCCCACCTTAGCTTTCCACTCTCACTCTTTCCTGATTTGCTCCACCGTCCCCTCCTTTCTTCTCGCCGGAGCCTCCATTGTCAATCATTCGGAATACCGTTCAGGACAACCTTGCTGCACACAGGAATGAGTTGGTTTCTCTTTTCTCCAAGTATGTTGCTCGAGGAAATGGGATTCTGCAACCCCATCAAGTGATAAACAAGCTCGAAAACATGATCATGGACGATGAACGCATGCAGAAGCTCAAAGATAGCTCATTCAGCAAGGTCTTACAGTCTGCCCAGGAAGCAATTATTTTTTCTCCTTTCGTGGCTCTTGCACTTTGTTTGTACCGACAGCACCGACAGGCCTAATACATCTGCATGCCCACTAGCGGCACCAACGGGCCTGATACATCTGTATGCCCAGCTAGAAAATTTTATTGTCGAAAGGTGGGACACGCTCCTCTCCTGATATTTTCATCTATAGTGAATGATGGAATTTGCGGAAAGGTGTTATCTCCAACGAAGGAACTGGGATCGACGCCCACGCCAACACATTTTCGTGTATGCAAGTGGAATTACAACCATCAAGGCAGCAGAAAGAAAAAAAATGCAGAAAGTAAAAAGGAAAAAAGAAAAAGAAAAAGGAGGAAGAATCACAGCTTATTATATGTGCTCAGAAAATAGAGCAGGGCCAGGGATGATGAGTCAGAGAGGGGTGAGTTCTATTGGAGCGGGGAGATCAAGAAAAGCAAAAGCAAAAAAAAAAAAAAAAACGAAAATGGCATTATTCCCTTGTCTATCATCTGCCAAAAGAAAGAAAAATAAAGAGAAAGGAAAAGGTAAAACGTACGTTCAGTAAGGCGCAATACACACATGGAAAAAGATCTGCAATAACCCAGTACGCACCAACGATCTGCAATTGTCGAAGCTTTTGTGTCGAAACCTTTGTTTCAAATGATGTAATTTATTTTTTATCTTTCGCAGTCATCTGTATAACCCTCATTAGAAGGTAATCATAAAAAATTAAAAAAAATTAAAAAAAAATAAAAAAACGACAAGCCCAAAATAATAGGCTGCAATGTTATGTGGAGGGCGAAGGCTCATATGCCTAAAGAGCCAGGCCCTCTATTAGCAACAACCAGGTGATCAAAAGTACGTCCAGTACTACAAAAAATTAATCGGCAGCCTGCTGCTATTACCACCAACCAGGTGATCAAAAGTACGCCCAGTACTCCAAAATTATTCGGCAGCCTGCCACTATTATCACCAACCAAGTGATCAAAAGTACGCCCAGTACTCTAAATTTATTCGGCACCCTACCGCTATTATCACCAACCAGGTGATCAAAAGTACACCCAGTACTCCAAAATCATTCGGCACCCTACTGCTATTATCACCAACCAGGTGATCAAAAGTACGTCCAGTACTTCAAAATTATACATGAGCATTATTCATGTCAATCATACATAAACATTCATGAGCATCACTCATGTCAATCATACATAAACATTCATGACCATCATTCATATCAACATTCATGAGCATCACTCATGTTAACATTCATGAGCATCACTTATGTCAACATCCATGAGCATCACTCATGTCAATCAACATAAACATTCATGAGCATCACTCATGTCAATCTAGTTTCAAAAGCTTCATTTACAGAACTCTAGCTTCAAAAGCTTCATTTACAGAGCTCTAGCTTCAAAGCTTCACTTGCAAAGCTTCACCTACAAAGCTTCAATGCAGGGTATACAAATACCGCCTCCGAACAACCGCCACTTCGGCCCATACATGGATTCAATTTGAAGTCTATAGCCAACAGACTCTATTGACCTAAAACTTGGGGGACTACACTATGTACCATATATTGGGCCTCATGAAAAATACTTAGGGGACTCTAGCCCATTATTTATGTATTGAGGAGCGAGCCCTTATTCTATAAACGGGACTCCCTCACCATCATTAAAGAGCATCAACTCTAGCCCATTATTCATGTATTGAAGAGCGAGCCCTTATTCTATAAAAGGGACTCCCTCACCATCATTAGAAAGCATCGCTGCCTACTGAGCAACCACCTCACCACGAGCATCGACTCTATCTCATTCTTTATGTATTGAGGAGCGAGCCCTTATTCTATAAAAGGGACTCCTTCACCTCCAACACCACAAGCCGAGCCAACCAAGGCAATTTAAGCCACAAGCAGAGCAGTATCGCAACATGTGCTACTTCTGGTTGAGCATCATTTCGGATGGAGCACCGCCTCATATCGAGTATCAGTCCTAGACTACATCTAGTCACTTCAGCCCACATATGGACTGAATTTCAAGTCTCCAGCCAGAAGACTCTCTTGACTGAAGACTTGGGGGACTACTGTTTATACCATACTTAAGGCCTCCGTATTTAGATCTCGTATAAATACTCGGGGGACTCAAATGTAATTATGTAATAAAGGTAGGGGCAAATATGTAATAAGTGAGGAGCCCTTATTCTATAAAATGACTCATCACTCTCCTCATTAGGAGATGCCAACTCTTAGGCCTGAAGCCCCCTCACCCTCTCACATCCCCTCTCACATTACAGAGGTTCTCTCCCTCACAATCCTCTCAGTGAAATACAATATCAGTGTGGACGTAGCCCAAACATTGGGGTGAACCACGATACATCTTGTGGTATTTACATTTCTTGTAGATTCATATTCGGATTTACATTGTTCTAAGACTCCTCCGGTTTTGTGCATCAACAAATCTTGTTGCTAGGACAGGTGAGGAAGTCGTCTATAAAACTACTATGAACATTGACAAGTTACAGAAGAAAACTATGAGTTCCAAAAGTTTGTTAAACGTGACCATTAATCTTGAAGTAAGGGTTAACGATTTTTAATCGTCACCCGACTGAGTTGCTAAAATCTAGGTACGAACCTAAATTTTTGTCTTTCGCCTTCATAGATAGGTTTGTGATTCCCTAGATAAAGTGTTTGGGTGGATAAACTTCTAATCAGTAAGCTTTAGTAACTAAGTTCTCTCAATGAAGTAGTACTTGTTCAAAAGGTCGCACGGAAAACTGATGTTGCGCGAGAAAGTGGATGATGGTGTACTTCACTTCACCATTTGGTGTTATCCCAGATAAGATTTTGGAATATGACGCCCAAATGTACGTCCTCGAAACGTACCATACTACTTCCTTTCACTACGCCACGTGTTATAGGTTTTCACAGCTTTCTCGATACTCAATTCACTCTAACAGTGAGAAATTCACTCGTACTTCGATTCTACTATCTACCTGTGGAAGTGATTGAAAATGTGACTAGTCGGAGAGGTTCTGTTTACCTAGATAAGTGATAAGGTAAAAACAACTATGAGTTTACTGTCCTATTACAAAACTTGCTCCTCAGTTCTCATGATTTAGTTTCTTCAGCTCATTAGGCCCTGTTAATCAGCCTATTAGTCGCGCCATTAATTAACGCATATACGATATTTTGATATTGTTTGCTACCCTGAAACTGTGAACCAGCATTCTGGCATAAGGGTATCACTCCCAGATACTAGCATGTATCCAGTATCAAAAATCATATTGCCTGAATACTGGTTGACAACTTCTGGATATTAGATAGTATCGCAATTAGTAACACCACCATAGGCTGATTACAGGTTAGAGCCCGCTCGAGTGGATGGTTTTGGATGATTGGTAAAGAACTGGTCCGGTGAGGTGGTTTCATTAATTCTAAAAAAAAAATACTTACTAATTCGAGGATTTCTACTGACCGTAGGTATAACAACTCGTACACATGTGCCTATGTTTGTCGCAATGATGAGCACAACACCAAAAGAAGCTCTAGAACCAATATTGGTTGAAATGTTCCAAGGTTATGAATGGAAATTAGTAAAAATATCTACTTCGAAATGGGATTCAACGGAGTAGAATTTTCCTCCCAAATCCAGGACGATCCTTAATGCGCTTGACAAGATTAGTGATATCGGCAACCAAAAGTGACTGTCTCCAAGATGTTCTTCTATCAAGTGCTACCACTTTAACACTAGGCTATCGATCAAGACATTTCTGGAATCTTGACGAAGTAAACTTCGTAGGAATTCTAATAGATGGTATGCTAACGAATGTTGCTAATGAATCAAAACTATTATTGGTTCCTAACTTGGAATGGTGGGTAGAAATGACTAAATGGTAGTGGGATTGATTGATAAAACTCTGGTGGCACACAATTATCTATACATTAGCCCTGCTTCAGGGCCATCAACTTATCTCAATTCGGGATTTTTCCTTAGCAGGGAGATTCTTCATTTAAAATTTAGAGATGGCTACCAAAATGTTCCTCTAAAAGGTTGATAAGTTAACTAGGTCACTTAAAACTTGGAAGAAGCTAACACATTTTCGTGCTCGACGAGGTGGCAAGATTCGAACATTAGGCTTAACAACAGAGAATGTTTACATCCGCGTGTGAAGAATGCAATACGACCCAAACTTACGCTCTGATACCAAACTAACACATCCCGACCTGGAATGTCCACTAAAACTCCAAATCAAGCTGTGCTAGCCGACACTAAGAATGTGACGAAGCCATAAGGTGTAGTGATGTGGAAAACTGAATAAATTTAAACCTAAAAGTGCCTAAATATAAGAGTGTACTATGAGTGGGAATGAACCCATATCACACGTGATGTTAGAGCATAAGTATAGTACACTAAGATAGGGTGACAATTATACCATCGGGGGTAATCGTCTACACCAAGATTTGCCAAGAATCCTCGTCGATACGAAAGCTAAGCTGCTAAAACCTGGAAGGGCGTAAAACAAGGGTGAGTGGGCCTGAAAAATAAAGTTTTAATAAAAACCTTTTGAAAATGTTATAACCCCTCGCCGTAAAACAAGTATAATTTCCAAAAATATACATACTACGTACAGTATGAAAATACTTACCGTAGCCTGCAAAATGTCAAGATATCAATACCGCACAAATCTCGTACGTAAACACATTATGTCAATAACCACATAATCTAGCATAGGCAAATATATCATAACAATTGCTCATCGACATATGTTGATACACGAATTCATGCAAAGACAATCTGACATGAACAGGACTGGGTGTAATAATGATATACGCTCTAGTATTACAATCACGTGAAGACTGGCGCTATTCGAGGTCACATATGAGTCTGAGTTGCCTATTGCAACCTGTACAACAAGACTGGTACCTATTTGGATCCACGGTGAGTGTGCGGTGCGGATGTGAACATACACGTGAAAGACTGGCCCTAGCCTTGGGCAAAAACTAACACCGGGTGCAGCAAACGATGAGCAGATAACACAAATATAGTCATGACATAGTGATTCGATAGTTCTAATCAACATACTAACATTCATAGCAGTAGATATAATTATGGCATCAAAGATTATAAGCATACATTTGCATCCCGTAGGATGTAGCATATTTCATAAATTCCATCATTTCGCTAATTCTTATAAACTTTAGTCTAATCCAAGCATACATAAGAAATTCTTTTTCAAATGCATAAATGGAAACTATCAAATATATATATATATATATACACACACTATAAAAAGGAAAATACCCACTCACCTAAAGTTCGCGCTACAACTCCCTAGTATGAATATCGAGGCATCACGAACGATCATTCCCTAGAACAAATATCAAATCATGTTTCAGAATTCTTATCGATAGAACACGTAACTTACATAAAACACATCCCCAATGACGTTCTAGAATGATTTGTAACCTATTGACCAAAAGTCAGTCGTCAATCAAAGGCCGACGGTAGGGTCTACAACCATACGTAACTCGATCTGAAAGATCCGCCACTAAGATTCTCAATCCGTAACTTTTCAAGAGTTTCAATAAGCTTCTAGAACAACATGCTAAAGTTTCAGAATGATCCAACGGTCGGATCTTCGCCAATCGCTAAAATTAAGTGGTAGCTGACGTTTAGATTTACAAACTTAGAAAATCCATCCAAGAAGATCCGTACATCAGATTCCTGATCCGTTAATTCTTAATATCCTTAAATATTATGTATTATGACGTATTAAAGTTTGGTGATTATCCAATGGTCGGGTCGTCGAATCATATAATAACCAAGTGGCGACCCTTAAGGGAAATATAACCAAACAACGGAATTTCATCAATCGAATGTCTAATATGAAATTGGGGCACCCATTTTAGCCTAGGGAGGTCAAATGGTGTCTCTGCCCACGCGGTGGTCGGCCGCCCTAGCTCGCTGGAAAATTCAACTAATTCCAAAAATTATCAAATTTTATAAGAATGAAGATCTTAATGAGTAGAGCATTTTATACCTATGGCCAAGTCCAATTTGGCCGAGAAATGCCCCAAATTAGCTCGCACCTATCGAAAACCTAAAATGGGTGAGCTTTGATTCACCATCACCGGTGTTCCGCCGCCCCTACCACTAGTTGGGTCTTGTTCCTGGGACGGAATTTCACAGTACACGTCACATAAAGACGGTCAATGAAAGTTGTTTCCTTGCCTCTAAGGGCATTTTCGAAAAATCATTCATTTAAAATTAATAAAATCGTAAAATTAGGGATGGGTAGTCACATTCTAATTGTATTAATTCATAAGCTATAATTAACAGCAGATTTAAAAAAAATATTTATTTACATTCAGAATAAAATGGTTCATGCAATTAAGTTAAAAAATTAAAGTAATAAACCTAAACTACTTGAGTGTGTGCTCAGGTGGCTAGGGAATGGCGCTTAAAGGTCGCTTGGAGGCTCGGGAATGCGAATGCCAAAAGCTGACAAGGATTGGGCTATACCAGCAATGTAAAGATGCATTGCTTCTGGGTCGAGCACAATAGCTTTTCACCCTAAGCAGCTTCTTCTTTCAAGCGCTCATATTCTTCTGTTTGGCACGCTAGTTCCATCTCCACATGCTAAAGTCTAGAATCTGTCTTGACCATAGGATGAGAGCTCATTATTCATAATAACTAGTTTACAAACTACCAAAGCACATTATTCATAATAATTAATTTACAAGTGTGAAAATGCAAAAACATATGCAAACGCTCGTGATCACATCATTTACGCTTTGATGATAGGTACATCGTTGTTTGGATTTCTTAAACCCTCCAAACTCTCGCGAACTATGTTTTTACAAGAGTTCAAAATAAGTAAAAATTCATAATAATTTATGTAATTGTCGTTTGAATTTTTAAAACTCTCCAAACAAACAATTTTTTTTTTTTGAGAGTTCAAAATAAATAAAAATTCATAATAATTAATTTGCAAGTGAGAAAAATGTGAAAAAAATATATACAAACGCTCATGATTGCATCCTCTATGTGTGGACGATAGTTACATCTTCGTTTGGATTTTTAAAACCCTCCAAACCATAATGAATAGTGTTTTTTTGTTTGAGTGCAAAATATTTAAAAATTCATAATAATTAATATACAAGTGTGAAAAATGTAAAAAAAAAAAAAAAAAAAAAAAAGATATAAAAACACTCATAATTACAAGATTTACAATTTTAGTGAAGGGGTCAACTCTGAAATCCAATACCATAATCCATAAACCCTAAATTTGTAATTAACCGTTGATTGTCCTTTATGTTTATGCCTCATTCTTCTCACTAGATTTAGTTTTTCAAATTTTCCATTCTGAAAACATGATCTTTTAGCAAATGCAGAAAGATGAACGGTTCAGATCGCTGATATCACGTTCAAATTTTTACGATTAGTAAAATATTGTTCGAAGTTTATAAAGTCTCTTGAAACTATATAACTTCGAATCATATTCAGTTAACCATAAATATTGGAACGTGATAACAGTGATTCGAACCTTTGATCTTTCTGCATAAGGTCATGTTTTCGAAAAAGAAAATATGAAAAAATGAAATTCGGTGTGAAGAGTGTAGGGCTAGAAATTTTTCCTGAAAATCCCAAAACCGATAATATCAAAATTTCCGGGTTCCATACTAAACCGATCCCAAACCTTTACATATTCAACTGTTAGGAAATCCCGAACCAAACCAAAAATATATATTCATTTGTTTTGCTTGCATGCATGTTGAATTTTGAATTTAAGTAGTTTGATAGTAAACTATATTAGAAATAGAAATACGAAACTATGTAGTTTGGAACTTTGGAACTTTGGAACGTCAATTTGACTTGGTATGAAGGAATTGGTATGAAATTTCAAATTTCTATGAGTTAAAAAACCTAAATTTCAATTGATGTGAAATTGTTGGGCAACAAAATTTCAGGCCAAAAGCCTGAATTTTAGCCCACAGCCCAAAAATCTCCAATTTCAACCCAAAATCCAGTCTCGATCTATACCGAAATACTGAAAACATTTTGGGAATCCCAAAAATTGAGAATACTGAAATATCGGTTCGGGATTGGTCTTCAAATTTTCGGTTTGGGATTCGGGATCCCATTTTCTATTTTGGATCTCATACCAAACCACCCCTAGAAGAATGGAGCATAAACGTAAACAACAATCAACGTTTATGGATTATGGTGTCGAATTTCGAAGTTGACCCCTTCACAAAAGTTGTAGAGTTTGTCATTACGAGCATTGGTATAATTTTATTTTATTTTTTTACATTTTTCACACTTGTACATAAGCTGTTATAAATTTTTCTTAATTTTGCACTTGGAGAATAAAACAATTCATGAGGGTTTGGAGGGTTTTAAAAATTCAAACGACAATGTAACCATCGTCCAAGTGTAGAGGATGCAATCATGAGCATTTGTATAGATTTTAAACATTTTCACATTTGTACATTAATTGTTATAAATTTTTATTTATTTGAACTCCCCCTAAAACACTGTTCATGAGTGTTTGAAGGGTTTTAAAAATGAAAATGATGATGTATCTATATCAAAGCATAGAGGATTTAATCACGAGCGTTTGCATATTTTTTTTCACATTTTTCACACTTGTAAATTAATTATTATAAATTTTTTTAATGTGCTTTCGTATTTTGTAGGAAAAATCAAATTACATTAAAAAAATTCATAATGAACGGTACAAGTTGTCCACCCATGACCATTGACTGTTGCTAGCCAACTTTGATCGTTGCCGGTGTTGACCAATGGGGAGGATTTAATCTCACTTATGTGAGATTTATATTAGTAGTATAAAATTTTCAAACTAATTTTTTTTAATGAGTTGAAACGGGTTACTCGCTAATAGACATGTTAACGAATGACCCAATAACGATCTGATTAGTTAACGTTTTGATTCGAAATCCATTATTTTCGTATCATTTCGCATTAGATTAACAGGTCGTTCAAAAAATTGTCAAATTATAACAAAAGAAAGGTCATGCCATGTGAGATGTTATCAGGTTGAAATTAAATAAAGAGATAGGTTGAGAAAGATCAAAAAGTTTGTTCAACTTAGGCTGTAAAGGGCTGTAAAGGTTGAGATTCTTGATAAAGATTTCGTTCAATGTTCAAACCATTGCCGGTCGGCAGTGTTCACTTGATTAATTTGGGTGGATACACATTGGGCTTGAGCCTTTGATGGACCTCTTTTACTCGTAACTCCTTTTTCTTTTATCTAAAGGGAATGTTAACGAAAAATTCATTATACTATTTATTTTAATTAAAAAGTTAATCCTGTTACTTAAAAATTTCAAATTTTTTTCATTAGTTTTTTTTAGGGTAAAAGACGGTTTACTACCTTCATGTTTCATGGTTTTCAACATTTAGTACATCAAGTTTTTTTTGTCTCAGAGTCATACCTAAAGTGTAAATTTTGGGACAGTCTCATACATCTGTTAGTCAAACTATTAAATCTGCCGTTAATTGTGACGTGGCGCACATGTGGACAATGACTGGGCGCCACGTGCCAGGCACGTTTTTTTTTTTTTCCATCTTTCTTCTTCTTCTTCTTCTTCTTCTTCCTCCGACTGCAACTTTTTTTTTTCTTCCTTCCCCTTCTTCTCCTTCTTCCTTCTTCTTCCTTCTCCCTTCTCCCTTCTCCTTCTCCTTCTTCTTCCTCCGAATCTAGGGAAGTTTTTTTTTTTTTTTTGCTTCTTCCTCCTTCTTCCTTCTTCCTTCTCCTTCCTCCTTCTTCCTTCTTCCTTCTTCTTCCTCTGAATCTGCCCAGATTCGGTTTTTTTTTCTTTTTTTTCTTCTTCTTTCTTCTTCTTCCTCCTTCTTCCTTCCCCTTCTCCTTCTTCTTCTTCTTCTTCCTCCAAATCTGGGGAAGTTTTTTTTTTTTTCCTCCTTTCTCCTTCCTCCTTCTTCCTTCTTCCTTCCTCCTCTTCTTCTTCTTCTTCTTCCTCCGAATCTGCCCAGATTCGGCTTCTTTTTTTTTTTCTTCTTCTTTCTTCTTTCTTCTTCTTCTTCTTCTTCTTCCTCCGACTGCAACTTTTTTTTTTCCTTCTTTCTCCTTCTTCCTCCTTCCTTCTTTTTCTCCTTCTTCCTTCCTCCTTCCTCCTTCCCCTTCTTCTCCTTCTTCCTTCTTCCTTCTTCTTCATCTTCCTCAAAAAAAAAATTAAAAAAACAAACCTTCATCTTCCCCAAATTCAGAGGAAGAAGAAGGAAGAAAGAGAAGAAGGGGAAGGAAGAAGGAAGAAGGAGGAAGGGGGAAGGAAGAAGGAGAAGAAGGAGGAAAAAGAGAAAAAAAAACTGAATCTGGGCAGATTCGAAGGAAGAAGAAGAAGAAGAGGAAGGAAGAAGGAGGAAGGAAGGAGGAAGGAGGAGGAAGAAGGAAAAAAAAAAAGAAACTTCCCCAGATTCGGAGGAAGAAGAAGGAGAAGGAGAAGGGAGAAGGAAGAAGAATGAAGAAGGAGAAGAAGGGGAAGGAAGAAGGGGAAGGAAGAAGGAGAAGGAAGAAGAAGAAAAAAAAAGTTGCAGTCGGAGGAAGAAGAAGAAGAAGAAGAAAGAAGAAAAAAGAAAAAAGAAAAAAGAAAAAAAAAACAAACGTGCCTGACACGTGGCGCCCAGTCATTGTCCACATGGGCGCCACGTCACAATTAACGGCACATTTAACAGTTTGACTAATGGATGTATGAGACAGTCCCAAAATTTACACTTTAGGTATGACTCTGAGACGAAAAAAACTTGATGTACTAAATGTTGAAAACCACGAAACATGAGGGTAGTAAACAGTCTTTTATCCTTTTTTTTAATTTATTTCTTTAGGTTCATCTACAACAATGACTCTTGAAAGTCAAGTTCATTCTTATTAATTTATCCCATAAATTTACCTTACCCTTTTTAGATTTATTCTATTAAAAAACAAAATTTGACTTTTTTAATCACAAAAGCAAGACAAACTAGAACCGTTAACTATTAATTAATGAATGATTTTTATATTTGAATAAAAAATTGTGTTTCCTTAATGATATAAGAAAATACAAATTGATAAATAACCAATAAAATCAATATTGATTTTTTTTTAAATTGTGCCACTTGCGTTTGTTGCACCAGACTAACTCGGATTTGACTAACTTTAGGGACTAAGCTGGATTGACTTTGACTAAACTAAGCTGGACTGATTTAATGAAACGTTTGGTGCAGTGTCAGACTAGAAAACTAGACTAACAATAAATTATTATTATTATTATTATTATTTTATTTTATTTTATTTCCTATTAAAAAAATATCAAAATTAACATGGAAAAATGGGACATCTTCTTCACAAATTGTTGGTGCTCTGCACACAGAATTTCCATTCACATAAACCAATAATCATTCAATTGATCAAAACTAATTGGTATCCTAGAAAACTCACAAATCCAAGCCTACCTTCACAAACCAAACGCAACCAATTCATAGAATCCATCAAGTATTCTGAAATTTAAAGAACAAAACAAATAAAGTAAAAAAAAATATAAGGAGAGGAAGAACGCAAAGCACCCAACCCAGAACCCAATCAAAACCCTCCATAGTTGTAATCCTTCGTAAGGAAAATTAAATCCCAGAAAAATCAAATCCTTCAAACTCACTTGTATATGCAGGACTAAAAATTCAATTTGAAAACCTTAAATCGCCAGAGTTCTGTCGAATTGGAAACGGAGCTCGTGGGTTCTCCAATTGAAGATCGAATCTGAGGTCCCATTCATGATTGTGGGTTGGGGCAATGAGAGAGAGATTGGTGGTGGTTTGGACCGGTGGTGTGATCTTGCTGGAGTTTGGTGAGTGTAGGATGATAGGAGCATATTTATGCGACTTAGTTGGCTTGTTCTTGTGCATTTATGTCGTGTTTCCTTAGTTATTTTAATGTTTAAAGTCATTTTCGTGTGTTTTCAGACTCTAAGTACAAAGTATGCAAGAAGATGCATTTTGGAGGCCTTTGGAGCATGTTTCGGGCTTGGAATGGATAGCAAATGCATGGGCCAAGTGGATGGACGAATTTGAGAACTAAAGAGGCCAAGAATATGAAGAATTATGGTCCAAAAGATGAAGAAAACAGCCCAAAAATCTATCACCCCAACTTGCATTCCTTGCCATGCAAACCACATAGAATTCCCTTTGGATTCCATGCCATGCTTGATCACTCTTGTCCCCTACATAATTTCTAATTTCATGCTTCAATTCATTTAATTATTACACTCAATTGCTTGATACCTCTTGTTCCCTTCACTCATTAGATTTTAGACAACATTTACATCCATTACATGCACCAATTGATGCTCCATCATTCACATTTGGAATCCCATGCCTTGTGTACCACATGTTGCTGCACCTTTGACCCATTTATTGACACATTTTCACCTCCCTTTCCATCTCTATGCAATGTACACAATCATTCATGCTCCCTAGCTTCAAGACCACTCCATTTTACCCTTCACACTTTGCATCATCACTTCATTTTCACCCTTGGACCATTGCACACCACACACACAAATTACCATGCATTTCATCCTTAACCTAACCTGATTTTCTAAGGTTTTTGGGGCCTATAAATACATGTTTACACCCCTTGGCCAAAGAACAATCCCCCATATTCATCATTTTATCACAGAAATTCGTCCATACACACCCTAGGAAGCAAAACACCCAAAAAACACCATTCTAGTGCCTAGAAAACATAACAGCCACTCCACCTTCTTCCACCCTCTTTGCCTAGTTCTCTACCACTCCCCAACCATCAAACACTCTTCCACTCTCACCCTAAACACTTCCACAAAATTCCCCATCCATTCTACACCATAAATCCACCCAAAAATCTGTCCACAAGCTTCATGCCGCAAGCAAGGGAAAGGAGGAATCTTGGATGCACTTGCTACCAAGTTGGAGCATTTTAGGTGTTTTCTTTCCTTTGATTTTAATGTCTAATTTTATGTATCTTTGCTTTGTGAGTATGAGGAACTAAACCCCTCTTAGTTAGGGGGTGATTCGAAACCATGTACATGCTTGCAATATGATTTGATTACATTCAGTTGTTATTTCATAAGTTGCGGATTCAATTCGTTCATCTACTTGATTGATAACTTATTTGTGTATGTTGATTGAGAGTGCACGCTTAGTTTTCATGCATGAATATGATGCTAGATTATGAGGGAGTTTCACCTAATAGTTACAATCTTATAATCACAAGTAGTGAAGGTCGCTTGAAAACGATCGCGTTGAATGAATTCTTGGCACTAGTTTCATGCTCATCATAGTAACGAATGCCTCGTCAACACTTATAGTTCTCATTGTGCTTCATGATTCTTGATTGTATCTTTATTGTGCTCATCACGTAAGGAACCTTTGAGGAATGCTTTGAATTGTTGTATGCGCTTTTCCATCCAATTCATTAACTTAAGGAGAACTTGAAGGTTAATTTAAGCGTATCTAATTAACTTGGGGTGTTGAGTTTCATAATTTATTGAAAGAACAACTGAAAATCATTTTGTTTGCAAGTGTGTCATGTGTGGAGAAGAACCTCCTAACTAGCCTTTTATCCATCCTTTTCATCCAAAAACGTTTTACAATCTGTTTTGTTTTAAAGTTTCTGTTTTGTTTTCAATTTTCGTCCAAAACAAATCCCCCTTTATTTTGAAGTCTTAGATTAGTTAGAAAGTGTTTTGATTTGTGTTTCTAAGTGTTTTGATTCAAGTTTTCATCCAACTTCGTCCAAGTTCTTGTTAGGTTCTCAAAACTTCCCAGAAAGTGGTTTTTAGGCAGTTTTGAGTCATTAGGTTGCTGTTTTGAGTTTTATGTTTGTTTAAGTATTTTAAAGTATAGTTTTGCATTCTTTGAGTCTAGTTTAGTGTTTTAAATTTTGTTTTTATGTTTTTAAGTCAGTTTTCAAGTGTTTAGCAATCCCTCCTAATCCCCGGCCTAGAACGATCCCTACTTACATACTTTACTACATTTGATAAAAAGAGGGTTTAATTTGTGTGCTTATATATTTCGCATCATAGGACGCAACATGAAGAAGAAAGCGGATGGATGCGACGCAAAGAAGAAAACAGAGAGTCACCGAATAAGAACGCAACAGCCAGGGTCTTAGCAGTCCCATGGTATTTGGGGGGGGTCTCGCTAAGACCCTTTAGTGAGAGAGTTAGTGAACGCGAGTCCCCTTCAATCTCATTCAACTTAGTCCCACTATGTAACAAACACCGGATTAGACTGACAAGTAGTCCAGTTTAATCCAATGAAGGCTAGTGAAGCCTAACAAACGCACCGTAAAACTCTTAGTTGTGTTTCACTTTGTCCCGTGTAGTCCAAATTCGTTAGCAAATCTGCTAAAACTACTGACGTGGTTTAGACATTGAGTGCTAACGTGGTTTAAACATTGAGTTTCAAGGTAAATCTCTCTTTGGCTCGTCAAATATCAATCTTTGTGTATATAAACGAGGATCTAGCAAATACACACACACACACACACAAAAAAGGAATTTTTCTTCATGTGGTTGGAAATACAATCGCATTTTTGCTCACCACTATAAACTATGGTGTATGCTCATCATACACCTAATCAATTGACACGTGTCATTTCACTTAATCTTGGTTAATTTTTTTCAAAATTGAAAATCTAACATTTAATGTGAAAGTTAACTAGAATTAAGTGAAATGACACGTGTCAATTGATTATGTGTATGATGAGCATACATCATAATTTATGGTAGTGAGCAAAAATGTTTCCCTACATTATAGCCCATTTGATGCATTTCATCGAGCGTATTTTCTACTTTCTTAATTGAGGTAAAGCTCACCACGTACGTTTTATCGCTATTAAAGGATGATAAGATGTGTAGGATAATGTGGTGCGTATACAAATATGAAAGGAGGAAGGAAGCCTTGGAGTCGCTACCTTTATAATCCCTGCATTCAATTAATTTCCACGTCCCTATTTGTCAGTCAGATCCCTAGACCAAGTATCAATAAGTGATGGTTCCTCTATGGGCAATTTTGTCTTCATTATATTGTTTTCAATCACACATTTTAACTACAAGCGATATTCTAGATTAACCTACACTAAATAAAATGGGGAATATTTGAGCCTGAAACATTAGAGTAATGCGCTAACCACTAGAGTAATCCATCACTTATCATTCAATCTCACATTGGAAGAATAAAAAAAACAGGAAATTTTATTTAAACTCATCTAACCTATTTTTACACCCAACTTACTCTTTACACCATTTGATTTTTAGCTAAACTATTAATATCTCTTTAAACCCAAATTTGATACCTAATATATCCCCATAAACCCAATTCAATATGTGAATTTATTTTTACACCCATTTGATTTTTAGAAGCTAAATTTGATGTGTTTAGACCTAAGTTCTTTGCATGGTTTTCCACAACACAAAAGCTGATAATTCAATTGTTGAAAGATGTCAAGAAAGGCAATGAAAGGATTGTTAGCCTTATAAGGTTATACAATTAAAACACAATCGAATGAGTGACAGACCTAATTCCAACGGCGGCCATGGAAGTCAAACACGAAAACAAACAGGGCACGGCAACACCAAGATCTTCTATAAACTCCTAGCCGAATACAACTACTCTATGGGAAGCATTATGTTGTGTGTTCTAGGGCTTATAGGGACCGGTGTTTTTATATAGGCTAAAAGCTAGGGTTTCCATCCATAAAAGAAACCTAAACTTACTTTATTAGCCTCCAAGTCAAGTATCATAATCATATTCAATTAAGGATTCCATCAATCATATTTCCAATATAAGACACCTTATATAGGATTGATATCTTTAAGAGATCAAATCACAATTAACATTGTTCTCCAATATTACATTCCTATTACATGTAGTAGACCACTTAAAGGTTGATTTATATTGGATAAATCCAACATTCTCCCACTTGATCTACAAAATGTAATATTCACTTTTATACTTGAGATTGGAGACTAATGTCACTTTAGTGGCCATGTAACAGTGATTACATCTCGTCCTAAATGCAATTTCTGTCAAATGCATTTCTTAACATGGAACTAACAAGGTTGTAGGGTTGACACAACCCAGAACCTTCATAATCACACATCCTAAGATCCTCATTCACATGAAACACAAATTATGATCAAGAGATGAAACTTTAAATTAACCAAAATGTCTTACTTTATATCATCTCAGGTCCACCTTATTGTAACTCACAAGTTACACTTTATGCTTTTTCGAAGCCTTAAATCTGCCAATGCAGATATCCTTCATCTAATGAAGCCAACATAACCTGCAGGTGTGAATACATCTCCAAAACAATCATGCATCACTTTCATTAGATCAGTAATAATACAAACAATGTTTGTAACCAACGGACACAACTGAAAATACCAAATAGGCACATGTCCAAGTAAAATATTCCAAAAACTTTATAAAACAAATTAATTCAACACTTGTGAGCAAGATGAATTAATATGTTTTTGACACTGATCTATGCACCATACCAGTTACTTTCATAGTGATTTCCAACACCTACGGGCAAGATGGAAATCCTCACAACTGAGGTAGTGCATAAACCATGTCATGCCATTTAATATGCAATTTGATAACAACTTGATATCTGATATATATTTCATCAAATAATTGACTAGCACACGAAAAATGTGACTTAATGAATCCAACTAGAGATTAAAATGAATACATGGATTCTATACATACCTTATAGGTCATCTGCAAATGTAAGGCATTACTAACACGAAACTTAAACCCCTACTGATCTGCAACATCATCACTTAATTTGGAAATCAATACTTTAATCATATTTTTGAAAATATGCCTTTGGGAATAGCCTTACTTAGTCAATGAATGCATATCACCTCAATGAAAGGTAAAATTAAGCACGAAAGCATTCATCACTGTTACACAAAAACATGCATCCAACAACCATCTTCTATGTATTAATAAGTCCACATTTATGCTAAGTCCTTATGAGCCTCAAAACGAATGATCAACCAAGAAATCCAAATGATTGCAAGTAACAGAAAAATGTATGCATATACTAAGTAGCCATTCATACAACTTAAACATATTATTATTATTCGAGAAACACAAATTCATGGAAGATAGAATAACACTTTAATAAATTCATGCAAATCCGCTTAATGCTCAAAAACTCCCACTAAGTTTTCAGAGTTTATACTTGCAAATAAGTTAATGAGTGTGAAGTGATAGGAGCATATTTATGCAACTTAGTTAGCTTGTTTCTTGGCATTTACTTAGTTTAATTCTAGTTATTTTAGTACTTTAAGCTATTTTCGTATGTTTGTAGGTTCAAATAACAAAGTTAGCAACAAAGTGCTATTTGGAGCATTTTGGAGCATTTTTGGGCCAAGTTTGGATAGTGCAAGCATGGAAACATGAGGATAGACGTTTTTGAAGATTTGAAGGCTAGAAATCAACATGTGTGTGTGTGCAAGTGTGTTGACCTACAACTACAAACATCCATCCACTACACCCATTACATCCACTCATTACCAAACATCCATCCACTACACCCATTACATCCACTCATTACCAAACACTCACCCACTACACACATGACATCCACTCATTACCACAACACTCACCCACTACACCCATTACATCCACTCATTACCAAAAATCCATCCACTACACCCATTACATCCACTCTTATTAAACACTTACCCACTACACCCATTACATCCACTCATTACCACAACATACACCACCACCACCTTAATTAGATGGTGGTCCTCTCCCTAACCTATAAATATATCCACCATTCACCATAACAAGGGGGGAGATCCATCCAAAGACACATTCACACGGACAGTTTATGGAGAAAGGAGAAAGACACATTCTGCCGCAAGGCAGAGTCTTTTCTTCTTAACCATTCTACACATTCCCACAACAAAGACACAATTCCATGCACCTTCATTTCCCTTTCATTGCCGTGACCTCCATCCAACCTAAACACATTCAGCCATTCCCTTCCATGTAACCATACGCATCCATCAAACCACACCTTGTGCCGCAACAAAGAGAAGAAGGAGGACCCTTGGACGTGTTTGCCATTCAAGTTGGATTGTTGGAGCGTTTTTAGGTGTTTTCATTCTTTTCTTTTCAATGTCTAAATTTGTTTATCTTTGCTTTATGAGTATAAGGAAATAACCCCCCCTTAGCTAGGGGGAATTCGAAATCATGTTCATGCTTGCAATATGATTTGATTACTTTCAGTTGTGATTCATAAGTTGTAATTTCAATTTACTTATCCATTTGAATTAAAACTGATTTGTGTATGTTGGTTGAGAGTGCACGCTTAATTTTCATGCATAAATCTGATGCGAGGATATAAGGGAGTTTCACCTAATCGTTATAAACTTATATTCACAAGTAGTGAAGGTTGCTCGTCACAACCATGTTAAGTAAATTCTTGGCATAAGTTTCATGCAATTCATAGTTACAAGTGTTTCGTCAATGCTTATGATTTTCATAGAACTTAATGATTCTTGCTTGTATCTCTATTATGCAATTCATGTAGGGAACCTGTGGGGAATGCTTTGGGTTGTTGTATGCAATCATCAAATTCAATGAAATTAGGAAAATTTGAGGGTTAATTAGTGCATGCAATTCACAGTTAATCTAGGGCGTTGAGAATTCGTAGTTTATTGAAAAGCAACTGGAAATCGTTTTGTTTGCAAGTGTGTCATGTGTGGAGAAGAACCTCCTAGCTAGCCTTCCATGCATTCAATTTACTCAAATTCGTGCAGATTTCATTAGTTCTTTAATTTACTTGTTTTGTTTTCAAATTCATCAAATCCAAAACCCCCTTTACCTTGTTGAGTTATATTAGTTAGAAACTGATTTAGTTTGTGTTTTTAAGTATTTCGAACCAAGTTGAAACCAAAATTCGTCCAAAAGTGTGTTTAGAGTCCAAATCTGCCCAGTTTGTGTTTTTAGGCAGATTTGAGCTTTTTAAGCTTGTTTTGAGTTTTTTGAATTTGTTTTGAATTCTTTGAGTCTAGTTTAGTGTTTTTAACTTTGTTTATATGTTTTTAAGTCAGTTTAGAGGTTATTAGCAAGCCCTACTTACATTTTTTACTACAATTGATACAAGAGGGTTTAATTTGTGTATTAAGTAAATTCGCATCAAATTTTTGGCGCCGTTGCCAGGGATTAGCAAAGTGCTAATCCCTTGTTATTTCTTTTTGTATATTTTTGTGTCTTTTGTTTTTAGTTACTAACTTTGTTTCTGTTTGTGTTTTTTTTTTTTTTTTTTTTTACTTTTGATATTTGATTTAGTTTTGTTTCCTTGATTTCAGGTACTAGAGAAGTAAGACATGGATTTTGCTACCATTCAAGCTCAATTGGCGAAACTTACTTCTCAATTGTCACAATATGCCAAAAGGACCACAATGCAAAGTGTCCCTATATATGGTGTGTCCTATGGGCAAGGATATCCATCTCATCAATGTTCTCAATTCGCTGCGAATGAAGATGCTTGGGGTTATCAAGGTCATAGCCAATCATGGGACAACATGTCTTCCAACGCTTACAATTCGGATTGGAGAGATTATTCAGATTACATGTGGGGAGAACCTCAACAATTCCAACAAGATGGATATTGGCAGCAAGAAGAGGAGTTCTATTCAAAACCTATGCAGCCACCATAACCTCCTCCACAACAATTCAAATCAAGTTCAAGTATGCCTATGAGTTATGATGAAATTCTTGATGTACTAACCTCTTTGACGCAGGGCTCACAACAAGAAGAATATTTGCCGCCATCGAATGAGTTATATCACTGGCCATATGAACCATCACAGCCACCACAACAATCTGCCCAATTCAATTCAGGTACGTCTTTGAATAATGATATGTTTAATAAGTTACTCATCTCTTTGAACCAGGAAGTAGAAAATCGAAACAAAGAGATGCAAAATCAAGCCAAGAAGACGGGTGAATTGGAGAAGCAAATTGGGCAGATTATGGAGTTCATGGCACAAATTCAAGAGCAAAGTGAACTCTCCAACTCAACTATTGAAAATTTGAAGGAAGATTTTGAAATCCATAAGGCTATCACTTTAGGAAGTGCTATGGAGGTTAGAGGTGAACCCAAAACATCCAAACCAAGCCAAAACATGGATGAACAGCTGCTGCTTGAAGAAGAAGAGAATAACAAGGCTATGGCAAGGGAAGAACCACCCTTGTCGCAACCCCATATGCCCTCTATGTCGTCCACTACAACCAAGGTAAGCCTAAATTCAATTTGTCCTGACCCCATTTCACTAAATGTCCTTATTCCTTGTAGGATCATGCAATCCAAGGAAGAAGAGGGTGAGAAAGGCATCTTCGAAACCTTTCCAAAGAATCAAGAGCAAGAAGTGGATGGGGAATGTCTAGAATTCATCAAAGAAGATACATTTGAGACGAAAATTCCCAAAGAAGTTGGATTTTATGACACGGGAAAAGTCATAACTCTCAAAACACCAAATCTAGCCAAGTCCCATATCCCTACAACCTTCAAAGATGTGGTGTTCATAATTGAGTTTCTGTTGGAGCAAGCAAGTAAGCTATCTTCTCCAACTTCGATTTTATTATATACTAACTTGCTGATTTTGATGATTCAGGCACCTACACTAGAATTTAAACCATTGCCGTATCACGTCAAGTATCACCTTCCATTCAAAGATCAATTCCATGCTATGGGCCCTATCCAAGTTTAGAAGGAAGTTTCGTCTGGCTGGAAGACGTTAAAGCAAGCGCTTCTTAGGAGGTAACCCATGTATTCAAATGAGGAAGATTTTTGAATCGCTCCACAATCAATTTTGCGTTTCTAAAAACCTTCCATTTTCTGCAGTTTTTTTTTGCCATGATTGTCATTTTTATTTGTTGCTTGTTTAATTGTTTTTGGTGTGGGTTTATTTTTGAAACATTGACAGATATGCAAGGTATTTTTACATTCATTTTAACGAAAAAAAAAGAACATTAAGCAGAAAATACAAGAGGAAGCCTTCACAGAGGCTGCTTAGGAGAAGTCTAAGTAGTCGGTGGAGCCTCAGCATTCGGCGGAGCCCCAGAAGGAGGAGGCATCAGAGGTTGATCATTTGGAGCTTCATTACGTGGTACAACCCCAGAAGACGAAGGCAAATGTTGTTGGAACAAACCCACAAACCTCTGATGATCAAGTAAAATCTGACCATCAGATTCCTGCATCTGGTCAATCTTCCTCTTTATGTTTGTAGCATAGTTATGTGCGAGCCTGTGCAACTGTTTATTCTCATGCTTGAGCCCTCTAATCTCCTGTTTGAGACTCATCACTTCAGCCGCCAATGATTCAACTTCACGGGTTCGAGCAAATAGGCGTTGGTCCATATTAGACACAGAACCTGCACACTGCATACTGAAAGCCAGATAATCCTTAATAGCCAACTCATCAAACCGTTTGGAAAGCAATCTGTTATCTTTAGGAGCGACAAGATTCAGGGCCATCATTGCAACGGTCATATCATTCTTCATCACCGAATCCCCAACGGTAAGAGGACCAGTAGGGGATATGAAGGATGAGCGCCATATGTTGTCTGGAGAAGGCATGGCTACCTCTTCACCAAGGTTCAAGTCAAAACGATGGTCGGAGGGGCCAAACATTTTCAAAGGTGTTGAAGAAAGAAGAGGTCGGATAAGTCAAGATCGTAGAAGTGCAAAAATGGAGTTTCTACAGGCAGAAATTCAAGTGTGCTTTAAAACGTACTGTGCGCCTCTATAAAAACCAGCACTCGACGGGATTTCAGAGATCGAAAAGGCGAGCTCAGAAATCGAAGAGGCCAATTCAAAAATTGAAGAGGCGCTAGCTTTCTCAAAAGCTGGGCTTGCTCAGAAACCATGAGCCAATCTTCTTTTCCAGATTTGTCCGCACTTGTCACATGCAACCTCTACACTCAACGGAGCTCAGAACTCGAAGAGGCAAGCTAAAAAATCCGAGAGGCATCTGCTTTTCCAGACGTGTCAGCATCTGTCACATGCACACTCAGCTTTGCAGAAATCACAAGCAGTTTGTCGAAACGCCAATTCTAGATATCAAAGAGGCACTTGCTTTTCCAAACGTGTCAGCGCCTATCACATGCACACTCAGCCTTGCGGAAATTACGGGCAATCTGTCGAAGATTTCTTGTAAAGTAGAAGGCACGTGAATTTTACTGTTAAATCATCCAACGGTTGCCGACAAGAGTGAAAGAATAGTACCGGTTATTAATTCCTATAAATGTCAACCTTCACCCTCCATTGCAAAGCAGACATACATAACCTTTCTTCATCTCCGAGAATGCCTTCCTAACGAAGCCTCTCGAGTCACTCAGTGTTCCTTATTCCTTAGGGTACCTCTGCAAACAACTCATCCAAAGCAAAAGTATTTCATATCATGAAGGTTAAAAGCAAGAGTATCTCATATCATGCTTTCTCTCTGTCCTTCTCCTTGTCGTTGTTTTTATCTGCGGGACAAGGAGAAAGAGAGCAATCAACCAGCACTTGGTATCAATCTTCCGATTTAGAACCGACTGCCTGGAACCCCTTCCTGATTACTTACCTAGCCTTGCTCTCGAGTACTCATCTTCAACATCTTATGCTTCCTCTTCGTCTACCACATCTACCTGGGGAATAGAAAATCGAAGTGAAAATGATACCTCGAAGCATGTGGAGACAATGTGCTAATTCATCCTCAGCTAGGGACAAGGAGAAAGAAAGCAAATGGTGGGCACTTGGACAGATTAAACAAAGAAACAAACCAACACATCTACCTCGTGCCTGACTGCCGTGCAGAAACAAACAGAGATGAATGCAGACTGCACAAGGAGTCTGAGTTGAAACCAAGGAACTCTAATATCCCTAGCTCAGAATTCCAAACCAGTTCGAGATCAAAGCTGTGGAAAGTCGCCAAGATCATCTATCTCCAAAACCAGATTTGCGTTCTTAAACTCTACTCTGTCTGGTTTTTACTGTCATACTTGTCATGTTTATTCGTTGTTTGTTTGTTTGATTGTTTTTGTGTAAGTTTATGCTTGAAACATTGAGGACAATGTTTGATTTAAGTGTGAGGGGGTAACCAAGTTGTTTTGCATGAAATTCGTAGGAGTTTATCACCCATTACTTCTAGTGTTGTTCCTTGCTGCTTTTAAGTGTTTTTAAGTTGTTTTGGAGTGTTTTAGTGTGTTTTGACATAAAAATCCGAAAATCTCATAAAAATTTGAAAAAAAAATTGTTTTGAAAAACCCAAAAATAGTTGTTTTTGTGTGTTTATTTGTGTCTTAGGGTGCCTTCCAACACAATGATGAGGATTTGGTCTTTAATTACATGACTGTTAAAGAGAGTTATAAACATGGATGAAAATTGATTTACTATTTGGTGTATGCTTGGTTGTGGTTATAATTTATGAATTCACATGCAATCATAAAGGAAAAATCAGTTTTTGTAACATGCTTGAAGGAAGGAACTCAAATGAACACTATAACCTTGTGAGACTTGAGCCTAAACGTTTATTTGGAGAGTTAATAATGTGTGCATCATTGTTTTCTAAAGTCGTTGCATGATCTCATTATTCTTTGCTTGGTTGCTACTTAGAAGGCGTTTCATCATTTAGTTCCAAATGCTAGAACTTATGCCTATTTCATTCAAAGCATGCTATTGATTTGCATAACACATATTCAAGATGAAGTTGTGTAGTGACCACCAAAGCCAAATTGTCGTGCCCCTATTTCATTATGTGTTTAAATTTAACCCCGTTGAGCCTTGTTAAGCCTATGTTCTTTGTTAACCTACACTATCCTTACCTAGCCTAGTTTTAGGATCATCCATACCCTTGTTCTTGAAGCATAGTAAAGCATGACCTAAAATGAACTCCTTTTTTATCAATGTATTGCAGAAAGCAAGTATGGGGGGAAGTGATTCTTGTGTGTGTGTGTGTGCCAAAGTCCTTAATAAGGCACGGGTAGAGAAAAGAAAAAAAAAGTATAAAAAAGAGCTATAAAGTGTTATAGGATCCAAAACATTGAATTCGGCCCTAAGTGTTGCATGAATCTTCCCTTTATATGTAAAAGTTGATTCTGCATTCTAAAGTGAATTCCAAGTCTATTTCATTGCTTTGCTTGCTATCGCTTTAAGAACGTTTGTTATTCCTATCCTTTTTTTGTTAGCCAGTACCCCCAAGCCCTGTTTCAACCCTTGACTTCAATCTTGAGTGTTGTGCGTTTCAATTTATGGAGTTCGAAATTAGGTATGAGCATATGGTGTCACTAGTTCTCGCATCTAAGTAGTAGTATACCATTCATGAGATCATATCTAAACATGCTTAATAACTCCAGAAAATTGCTTCCTTTGTTATAACATATGTGAGTCCCAGTCTCTAGTGTAGGGTATGTAGTCAGAAAATGTGTGTGAAAATAGAAAGTATCTTGTAAGGAATTGAGCGAATTCTCTAAGGCATGTTACTACATTCAAAACATTGTTTTAATTGGTTAATTGTGAACTAGTAAGTAGTGACTGTGATTGAGTTTTTGCTCAAGTGTGAAGATAACCAACATCTGTAGGAATGATGATTTTTAACATGTCATGTGCATTGGAAATCCCTGAGGCAAATGTTGGAAGGTTAGGTTGTGTTTTGTTTATTTTGTTTCATTTTGTTTCTTTTGTTTTGCTCAAGGACTAGCAAAAGCTAAGTGTGGGGGAATTTGATAGGAGCATATTTATGCAACTTAGTTAGCTTGTTTCTTGGCATTTACTTAGTTTAATTCTAGTTATTTTAGTACTTTAAGCTATTTTCGTATTTTTGTAGGTTCAAATAACAAAGTTAGCAACAAAGTGCTATTTGGAGCATTTTGGAGCATTTTTTGGCCAAGTTTGGATAGTGCAAGCATGGAAACATGAGGATGGATGTTTTTGAAGATTTGAAGGCTAGAAATCAGCATGTGTGTGTGCAAGTGTGTTGACCTACAACTACAAACATCCATCCACTACACCCATTACATCCACTCATTACCACAACACTTACCCACTACACCCATTACATCCACTCATTACCAAACACTCACCCACTACACCCATTACATCCACTCATTACCAAACACTCACCCATTACATCCACTCATTACCAAATATTCACCCACTACACCCATTACATCCACTCATTACCACAACATACACCACTACCACCTTAATTAGATGGTGGTCCTCTCCTTAGCCTATAAATACATCCACCCTTCACCATAACAAGGGGGGAGATCTATCCAAAGACACATTCACACGGACAGTTTAAGGAGAAGGGAGAAAGACACATTCTGCCGCAAGGCTGAGTCTTTTCTTCTCAACCATTCTACACATTTCCACAACAAAGACACAATTCCATGCACCTTCATTTCTCTTTCTTTGCCGTGACCTCCATCCAACCTAAACACATTCAGCCATTCCCTTCCATGTATCCATACTCATCCATCAAACCACACCTTGTGCCGCAACAAAGAGAAGAAAGAGGACCCTTGGACATGCTTGCCATTCAAGTTGGATTGTTGGAGCGTTTTTAGGTGTTTTCATTCTTTTGTTTTCAATGTCTAAATTCGTTTATCTTTACTTTGTGAGTATGAGGAAATAAACCCCCCTTAGCTAGGGGGGAATTCGAAACCATGTTCATGCTTGCAATATGATTTGATTACTTTCAGCTGTGATTCATAAGTTGTGATTTCAATTTACTTATCCATTTGAATTAAAACTGATTTGTGTACGTTGGTTGAGAGTGCACGCTTAATTTTCATGCATAAATCTGATGCTAGGATATAAGGGAGTTTCACCTAATCGTTATAAACTTATATTCACAAGTAGTGAAGGTTGCTCGTCACAACTGTTTTAAGTAAATTCTTGGCATAAGTTTCATGCAATTCATAGTTACAAGTGTTTCGTCAATGCTTATGATTTCATAGAACTTAATGATTCTTGCTTGTATCTCTATTATGCAATTCATGTAGGGAACCTGTGGGGAATGCTTTGGGTTGTTGTATGCAATCATCCAATTCAATGAAATTAGGAAAATCTGAGGGTTAATTAGTGCAATTCACAGTTAATCTGGGGCGTTGAGAATTCGTAGTTTATTGAAAAGCAACTGGAAATCGTTTTGTTTGCAAGTGTGTCATGTGTGGAGAAGAACCTCCTAACTAGCCTTCCATCCATTCAATTTACTCAAATTCGTACAGATTTCATTAGTTCTTTAATTTACTTGTTTTGTTTTCAAATTCATCAAAACCAAAACCCCCTTTACCTTGTTGAGTCATATTAGTTAGAAACTGATTTAGTTTGTGTTTTTAAGTATTTCGAACCAAGTTGAAACCAAAATTCGTCCAAAAGTGTGTTTAGAGTCCAAATATGCCCAGTTTGTGTTTTTAGGCAGATTTGAGCGTTTTTAGCTTGTTTTGAGTTCTTTGAATTTGTTTTAAATTCTTTGAGTCTAGTTTAGTATTTTTAACTTTGTTTATATGTTTTTAAGTCAGTTTAGAGGTTATTAGCAAGCCCTCCTAATCCCCGGTCCATAACGATCCCTACTTACATTATGTACTACAATTGATACAAGAGGGTTTAATTTGTGTGTTAAGTGAATTCACATCATGAAGCCCAACTTTTTTTAACTAATTCTCCCACTTGGGAAAACACTCATTAATATATTCTTTCAGAGATGTACCTAAAGAAAATTGCTCTATATTTTAGACATAATAAAATAGACATCTCATCAAACATAAAGTTGTCAAACAGAATTTCAGCAATGAGTTACACTTACTTTAGAATTTATCATAATTAATTTACAAGCTTGATTGCTACCAAAGTTATACTGATCAAAATAGACATACAAATCTTCATAAAATAAAAATATAGAGCCGTTTTGGGTCAAAATAGTAGTCTAAAGTCACGTCTCAAAAAGACCAACACAATCTGCCAGTAAAACTGCCTATACGAGCATGGGTTACTAGTAAATTCACCATAATTAAAATACATGGCAAACAATTATGCAAATTTGTAGACACATAGTAGACATATATATGTTGAACCTATCCAAAATTCAGGTCATTTGGTGAACATTAGACGTGTCATTTACCTGATTTAAATCAAGACACGTAATCTGCCAGAAACAATTATGTGCATCTATCATGAATTTATGCATCCATAACAAATTCAATTGCATATCATTTCAATTTCGATGTCCAAAGGAAACTTTAGTAGTCAAATTTCATCCTCTAAACCGACATCATAGTTCAAATTGAAAAGATTTACAAGCATAAGATTTAAACAATGAGTACCTTAGCAATCCTTGATTAACCTTCATGGGTCCAATACTTTGCATCAACAAGTCTCATGAAGAGACACAAAATACGTCATGATGCAACCGATTTCCATGCCTTCAACCCACAACCTTTTATGGGGCTCATTGTGGAAATATTTGTCACTAATGGCATGGAACTTTATCCCAATAAACTTCATGAAACTAAATTAATTTACACCTATAGGCAAGAAAATTAACTAGTTTCTAGTACTAGATTTTATATCACAAAAGTACCTTCATGAAAAACTTCAACACCTGTAGGCAAGATGAAGATTTTCACAACTTCGGTGAAATAAAACCCGTACTATGCCATCTGAATTAAACTAAAAGAAGTAATCCACACCTGTAAGCAAGAAGATTATCCCTTTTATTTTAATTAAGATGCAAAGTTGACCGAAGTAACTCAAAAACATAGTCCCATTGTCAACTAAACCGTTGCATCTTGCTTAGTTGAAAAGGCATTGGTCAACTCCGCCTTGAAACAATACAAGAAGTCACATGAATTAATTAACTGTAAGTGATAAAAAATAGGATAACCTGATTCGAGCTTCGAGTCTTGCCAACAAATGGCACTAATTCCTTCATGACTCCCTTTGATATTAAATTAATCCCAAAAACTTGACAGCATACTTGAAGGAAATTAATCACATATAGAACAAGTTTTCACCATAAGAATGTCAATACTTATCATTACAGAGTCAATTAGAAATACTTTATGTAATGTGAGAGAACAATACATTCCTTTAATTTAAAAGCTAAATCACTCAAATGTTTTCTTAAGTCAAACAGGTTCCTTTTCTTTTGTACCTTTCTTTCCGTAGTACAAGGCTCCTAAAACATTAGCATCAAAATCGTGCATTAGCCTTGTAAATACCAAATAAATAAAAGGAACAACCAAAATTATTTTCTTCCATAGAAAACATTTCCAATATATGCCCTACATTAGCCTTGAAAAGTTTCTTTTCTTCTCCCCTTATGGCATATAAAAATTACTAATCAAAGCACTGTTTAAATTCTTTAGGCGTAGGAAAAACCACAAACAATAATACATGTTTGAAAATTCATGCTTGTCAATTAAGCCACATATTTTGAATGGATTACATACCTCATGCCTTCATATGTTCACCACTTCTTTGTAAACATATATATAATCACATGACCAACCAAAATTCTCATATAAGAATAAAAATACAAATGAGAACTGTCACATAATTTCTACAAACCTTATTCATTTGTATAATACCCTTGTTCTTGTCACTAGATGCTTTCTGTCATTCTCAGTCAATCCACAAATTATACATCAATTTTTATAGTTAACTAGTCATGTATAATTTAAATGACTATTGAGATAAGAAAGCAAATTGTAGACAAACCTGATTGATTAGTCATGCATATTTCTTGTGCTATTAATGGCATAAAAGTTCATTCTCATCTTGTGAAAATTAGTGGAAACAAAACTACAATTCACTATAGTCCAAAACCCACGACAATATTGAAAATATATAATCTCATGCTCGAACCAAATTAGCCATACAAGCAACACTATACACGCCATTTGCTTAACAAATGTTGCCAAAATCTGTATGACTTACTTTCATGTATAGAAATTTTATCAAATTCATTAACAGACATGTATAAAACTTAGCGTATGTTTCCTTGCAACATTATTGTAATATATGTTATTACAATCATAGGCATAACATATCCCAATAGTATTGATAAATTATAGGATATGACTAATTTTGTCTCCTACAATTAGAAAGACGTCACGACATGGTTGGATTTTGCAGGAACAGTATAACACTTCATGAATCCAACATAACCATTCCTTATATAATTTATCATGAAGACCAAAAGGAAAGATCATACCAGAATTTCATATACCGATGTAATACGAACCTTTTCATTGGGCTTGTTCGACTGAGGAATCTTAAGAAATTCTCCAATGCAAGGTTAGAACAAATGTAAATACATATACATGCTATGCGAACTGTAGTTACATAATTGGCTTTAGAAAATTATGTATACTTGCGTGATCCAACAATTGCTGGCACTTATGCAATTGTTTCTTGTCACATTATAACGTATCACCCGTAGTAATTCCTATAGAATACAATTCATGGAAAATAATATTAGTTCTTATTCAATAAGCATATGCCCATTTAGATGCTTATTGCCAAAATATATAATAATTGGATCCATATTCATGACATACTTAACCGATACATGGTAATCAATGTATGTACATACTCTACAATAATTAGCACATCACTCATGCAATTATATCTTTATCTTATTACCAATTTAAGCTTTCAGGGATCAACCCAAATATATATCAACCAAAATACCATAAACCATTATGGAAATCAAGGTCAATGAAACAAACCATTTTGCTTTGGTAGATGACTTCGTTCTGCTTGCTAATCAGAGGGACCTCTTCAGTATGGTCAGAACAAATATAGAATGCTTACAAAAATTGAGATCATGGTAAATCAATTCAACCAAAACACTAGCATGAAGATTGAAATAGAACAAAACTGTTATTCTTCTTAGTGCCATGGTTTCCACTGTAAAATACATAATATAATACCACGCCTTACATATATGCTTCTTTACGTTCCTATATGATTATAGGATTCCAATTCCTATATGATTTTTAAATTTCATGCTTCAATACTATAAGAATATTATATAAATTCTATGCTTCAATTCCATAATTTAATTCATGCTTGATCAAAAGCACCTCTAAGCGTAGTTCAATTTCCAATTGGCAAGCAAAGCTATGTGGTTATATATAATACACCGCATACAATATTATGGATTCGTGCTATAATCAGGCAACTTGTCTTGCTGATAATAATCAAGGTATCAATTAGCATAGTTCTTAATAAATTTCCCTTGACTGCAACCATAATATTAGTGAAAAATATTCTTGATTAAAACTGAATAATTATGCAACCTGATCATAATTAACAATTGAACTTATTCAAATCACATGGTAAACTTGCCGAGTATATGCAATGAGAATTTGGATTAAATACGCAGTTCAAGAGAATATTATATAATCCAACATTAAACCTAATAGGTTTTAATTATATAACCAGTGGCTCTAATACCAACGGTTAGCCTTATAAGGTTATACAATTAAAACACAATCGAATAAGTGACTGACCTGATTGGTTATACAATTAAAACACAATCGAAGGAGTGACTGACCTGATTCCAACGGCGGCCATGGAAGTCGAACACGAAAACAAGCAGGGCACGGCAACACCAAGATCTTCTATAAACTCCTAGCCGAATACAACTACACTATGGGAAGCATTATGTTGTGTGTTCTAGGGCTTATAGGGACCGGTGTTTTTTATAGGTTAAAAGCTAGGGTTTCCATCCATAAAAGAAACCTAAACTTACTTTATTAGCCTCCATGTCAAGTATCATAATCATATTCAATTAAGGATTCCATCAATCATATTTCCAATATAAGAAACCTTATATAGGATTGATATCTTTAAGAGATCAAATCACAATTAACATTATTCTCCAATATTACATTCCTATTACATGTAGTAGACCACTTAAAGGATGATTTATATTGGATAAATCCAACAAGGATCAAATGGATGGACAGAGAACCTTATGCATACTGGAAAGGGAACCCCTTTGTTGCTGATACAAGGAAAGACTTAACTCAAAAATGCAATGTCTCAGAGACACAAGACTGGAATGCTCACCTATTCATCCAGGTACCATTAAGGATAAAAACTAATTTCGTTTAAACAAATGGCATATGTTATCAACAACATTAACTTTTGATTGAAAACCCAATTAGCCAATAAATCTACAAACTAATTAGGTATAATTTCAGGATTGGATTCTTGAATCTCAACAAGGCTTCAAGCAATCAAATGTAGCAGACCAATGCACACACATGTATTTCTTGTAGACATATAAATAAAATTCTCTTGTTTGGTAATTAAATTCACTTTAATCGTCATTCCATTTTATCATGATTTATGCAGGTACAAGATCTATATTGAGGGTTATGCATGGTCTGTGAGCGAGAAGTACATTCTAGCATGTGATTCAGTAACATTGCTGGTAAAACCGAAGTACTATGATTTCTTCACAAGAGGTCTGCAACCAGTGCACCATTACTGCCCTAGAACGCATGAAAACAAATGTAGATCCATTAAGTTTGCTGTGGATTGGGGCAACAACCACAAACAAAAGGTGACTCATCTTTCTAATTAACTTTCCATTTTGTTCGTAATTTATGGTATTGTCCTTTTTAAACTCCGAGCAGAGCTATTTGTACCATATTTATAGAGGCGCGGTCAACAATGTAATCCCCCTAGCATTACTCTAGAAGTTTATACTCTACGGTTTCTGTTACTTACAGATTTTGGAACAGGCATAAGCAATTGGAATAGCAGCAAGCAACTTCATTCAGGAGGAGCTAAAGATGGACTATGTGTATGACTACATGTTTCATCTATTAAATGAATATGCTAAACTCTTAAGATTTGAGCCACGAATATCCAAAGGTGCTACACATTTGTGCTTGGAGAGTATGGCTTGTCCTGCAAATGAGTCGCCCAAGAAGTCTATGACCGAATCATTGGTTAAGAGTCCATCAGCAATAGACCCTTGCACCATGCCTCCTCCCTATGAACCCCGAGCTCTTGCAGAGTTATGCAGGAGGAATATTAATTCAATTACACAAGTGCAATAGTGGGAAGATAAATTTGACCGTAGGGTTTAATTATAGTGTTTGGGTTTATTGTTAAATTTGAGTTTTATTATTAATTTCATTTTGTACTTAATAGTAATTATACAATAGGGTAAAATAGACAATTAACATTTAAAATTTTAAGTTGGGTGTAAAAAAAGATTGAATGGGTTTAAATAAAATTTCCCTAAAAAAATAAAATAAAATAAAAAAGAGATGAAACAAAATTATCCCTTCTTGTAACTTCTTTTTGTTTCCTATTTAGGGTTAATGGTAATTGTCCACCAACTTTCATACCCATTAATAGTTTCAGCCACCCATGTCGAATCTGTGCCCAATCACTTGCTCAATGTGTAGGATTCATCTCTGTAAGAAACGTGATACCTAAATATCAAATGGGTGACGGTGGAAGGAAGCCTAGGTATTACACTATCATTATCCATGCATTCAATTTAAACGAAAATCCTTGGTGTCTTATTTGCATGTAAGTTAAAGCTCCACGTGGGTAAAGCAGACGCCAGCGTTGTCCTCTTATCCTTCACACATTTCATTGGCTATGGAAGGATCATCAATCATCCCCCACATTCATCACCACAATCCATGGCAGTTTCTCCACCTCAAAAACCAAACAGCCACGTGATCCCCTTATCTAATTTCCCCCTTCCATTCCCTCTCCATGCATGTAAATTCAATCCGTTCCCACCTTTTGCACCGATTTCCTCCTACTATTTTTCTTCTCTTATCCAATGGCAGCTGAAATTTCGTCCGGCAGCCGAAGAAATTCCAACACTCAGCTCCTGGAAGAGCTCGAAGCACTGAGTGAGTCACTCTACACATCCCACACTTCGAGCACTAGTACTCGAAGAACTGCCTCCCTTGTCCTTCCTCGAAGCTCGGTTCCTCCCATACCATCTAAAGATGGAGTTGTTCCGCCGAGTGTTGAGGAGATTAGACTCAATAACAAACCGCGAAGGCGGATGTCTTTGTCCCCATGGCGCTCCCGCCCAAAACTTACTAATGATGAGGAAGATGAGCATAAGGATCAAGGCAAGAAGGCCGTGAAATATAATTCACCGGAGCTAAGAAGCTTGGATGACAAGGCAACTGCCATCATAGAGAGAAAAGGTATCTGGAATTGGAAGCCGGTTCGCGCTATTTCCCACATTGGAATGCAGAAGCTGAGCTGCTTATTTTCTGTTGAAGTTGTCACTGCACAAGGCCTTCCAACTTCAATGAATGGCCTTAGACTTTCTGTCTGCGTTAGAAAGAAGGAAACAAAAGACGGAGCAGTTCAAACAATGCCGTCAAGGGTGACACAAGGAGCTGCTGATTTCGAAGAGACCCTTTTCGTTCGGTGCCATGTTTATTGCAGCTCCGCCCATGGAAAAAAGACAAAGTTTGAGCCGAGACCCTTTTGGGTATATTTGTTTGCAGTTGATGCAGAGGAGCTTGATTTTGGGAGAAGTACTGTGGATTTGAGTCAGATGATTCAGGAGTCCATTGAGAAGAGCCGTGAAGGCCAACGAATTCGACAATGGGATACGAGTTTTAAACTGTTAGGGAAGGCGAAAGGCGGTGAGCTTGCTCTGAAACTAGGGTTTCAGATTATGGAGAAGGATGGAGGAGTTGGGATTTACAGTCAGGTTGAGGATTTGAAGTCTAGTAAGTCCAACAATTTCACATCTTCTTTTGGTAGGAAGCAATCGAAAACATCATTTAGTGTGCCTAGTCCAAAACTTTCAAGCAGAGGAGAAGCTTGGACACCTTCACAAGCAAGAAAAGCAGTTGATCTTCAGGGGATTGATGAACTCAACCTTGATGAACCGAACCCGGTTCCTATATCATCACCTTCTTCTTCTTCTGCAGCTCAAAAGCCTAAAGAACCAGAAGTGCCAAAGGTGGAGGAGCTTGATCTGCCAGACTTTGAGGTAGTGGATAAAGGAGTTGAATTCCAAGACAAGGGAAAGGAATATGGGGAGGAGCAATCCGAAAAGTCTGTTGGCGAAAAATCAGCAACATCAAGTGAGGTTGTGAAGGAAATTGTGCAAGACCATGTTCATACAACAAGATTGACAGAACTTGATTCAATTGCTCAGCAGATTAAGGCTCTTGAGTCTTTGATGGGGAAAGAAAAAATCGACGAAAAAGATGAAGAGGATGAAGATATCAAATCACAAAAATTGGAGGCAGATGAAGAAAATGTGACAAAGGAGTTTCTTCAAATGCTTGAGGAGGAGGAGATCCTAAACGAATACAAATTGAATCAAAGTGATGTTCCACCTTTTGCCCTTGAAGGGGCAGAGGAATCTGGTGAGGGTGAAGCAGCAGCAGTTTACCTTCCTGATCTCGGAAAGAGCTTAGGGAGTGTGGTTCAAACCCGCGATGGAGGATATTTGGCATCCATGAATCCTTTTGATACTTTGGTAGCAAGGAAAGACACTCCAAAACTTGCCATGCAGATATCAAAGCCGTTTGTTCTGCCATGGGATCAGTCCATGAGTGGATTTGAATTGTTTCAAAGGATTGCAGGTATTGGACTTGATGAGCTGAACTCCCAGATTATGAATCTGATGGCATTGGATGAATTGATGGATAAAACTGCGGAGCAGATTGCTTTTGAAGGCATTGCGTCTGCAATCATTCAAGGAAGGAACAAAGAAGGTGCTAGCTCGAGCGCTGCAAGAACAATTGCTGCTGTTAAAACCATGGCAAATACATTGAGCACAGGCAGGAAGGAGAGGATTTCGACCGGGATTTGGAATGTGAACGAGAACCCTTTGACACTAGAGGAGATTCTAGCCTTTTCCATGCAGAAAATCGAGGCCATGGCGCTCGAAGCTTTGAAAATTCAAGCTGAAATGGCTGAGGAAGAAGCCCCATTTGAAGTTTCACCAACGAACAATAGTTTCACAAATTCAAGTGGTGCAAAAGTACTTCAAAACCACCCTCTCGCTTCTTCAATATCGCTCGAGGATTGGATCAAAAACCACAGCCTGGCAAGTTCAGAAGGTTTACAAGACGAAAACCAGCCGGAGACAATTACACTGGCTGTGATTGTTCAGCTGAGGGATCCCTTAAGGCGATATGAGGCGGTTGGAGGCCCTATGATAGCGCTTATTTACGCAACGAGAGCTGATGGCGCCGTCAATGAGGAGGAGAAGAGATTCAGGGTGACAAGCATGCATGTGGGAGGATTGAAAGTGAGGACAAAAGGGGGAAAGAGGAATGCGTGGGACAGTGAGAGGCAAAGGCTAACTGCAATGCAGTGGCTAATTTCTTATGGATTGGCGAAAGCTGGTGCGAGGAAGAAGGGCAAACATCATGTGGCATCCAAAGGTCAGGATTTGTTGTGGAGCATTTCATCAAGAATGATGGCTAATATGTGGCTCAAGTATATGAGAAATCCAGATGTAAAATTTACCAAGTGAAACTTTGTATTATTTGTATTGGTTTAATTATTTTTTTGTAATTTATTTGCCGTAATAATACATACAAGGAGTAAAGATTAAGGAAGTACAAATAGTTATAACTTTGAGAGTGACAGATTGTAACACCTACAAATAGTTATGTTTGATGCACTTGTAGAAATTATCAGAGAGATTGGTCAAAGGTCCACTTTCAAAAACACCGATATTATCCATAACTTGGTAGTTATCACCTGCACAATCTATTAGATGTGAGGTTTTATCACAAAAGATTTTGGCATTAGTTGAAGGGAGACAAGTAATTTGTGAGGCAAGTTATTTGTCCTTCATTGTGATTGAACACTGAATAGCAAAGATAATGGAACCTTAGTAGCATAAGTTGACTTTTGAAAACCCTAATTCAGTAAGATATGGTGCACTTTCCTTGGTGGTCAGGATTGAAGGAACTGTAATCACTATATTAAGGGTGTCCTTGCTTTCATAAAACACTTGTTCTATTTTGAGCAAACTGTATTATTGCTGGAACAGTTATGCTTGTTGAAAGTAGAAGACTCCTTGGTCATCTACATGAACCATGTCTTTCGTATTCTATAGATAAATAAACTATAATTGGTTTATTGTAAAATTTAGTATATCAAATCTATAATCCTAATATCTTGTTGTTTCTATGATTTCAGAAATATCACATCCACCACCGCAGGACCACCACTAGGGAAACTTTTGAAAACCTACAATGTGGTCCTAACTCTAAAACAAGGATCAATGGTCCATTGCTTTGAGCAAGCCATAAACTTGGGACGAATTGAACCAACGGAGGAGACAAGTGAAGAAATTTGGCCTAGTCCTTATTGCCAGGTCCATCACATGGATGATGACTTGCACATGGGAGGAATAGCTAAGACTCACTAACAACATTTTTAATTCATCATTAAGAACATGTTTATTAAAGCCATACTTAATTAGTTTAGTTCCACGACAATTGAAAATATTAGTGATAAATCTTCAAAGAAACCAAAAAAAAAAAAAAAATTAGTCAGATGCAATAACAGTTGAATCAAGAAGTTTTTCTCTTCAAAAGATATTTCTATTATTTTTTTTTCTCTTTAACTAATTTGTCCATCGGTAATGGAGATCACATTGGTTGGAATGTAGGCCAATATGTCTCCAGTTTGTGTTTCAATGACGAGTAAGGCGGTCAAGCTACTTGCACCTGATCGTTTAGTAGCTCTTTCTAAGAGACAGGAATGCAAATAGAAATCATCGCCTAGAAAAACCTCACGGCATGGCGGTCATCGCAACAATAATGAAATTTGTCGATATGTCAACTCTATAATACAATGTTGACTCAAAATTCCAGCTTGAGTTTCACAATGGCCTTGTAGCTCAAAGACTCTTACGAAAGTTTACTCTTGCACACGAATTCCTGTATACTCTTGGACCCAAAGTCCTGTGATCAATACCCCCTCCATTAATATCGCTTGTACAAAAAACCAACTTCCATCTTGAGTTCTTTATTGGAGGGAACAAGATGATACTAAGGCATCAAGACAAGTATTCGACAAGTTCCAGATGCAGAAGAATGGGCCCTCTGCTCCATTGTTTCCCACTTTGTGAACCTAACATGGGTCTTGCTTTACAAAATGTTTGGTAATGGGAGTTGAACTTTTACAAAATTAAATTTCATCTTTTTCTATAACAGTGTGAAACCAAAGCACCAAGATCCCTCCTTTTACAGCCTGTACTCCTTTGAAGAAATGAAAGAAAACCAAAAGAAAAAAGAAGCCCCAAAGAGTTGAAGTCCAGATAACAATAGCACTTTCTTAGGGTTTTGTACTTTATGGATTGGAGCTTCTACCCACAAATGAGCATGGTGGAGGCAAAGACCTGTGTCACTTTCTGCACAAACAAACCCCCATTATTCCATGGCCCCTCTCCTCTTTGTCAGGTTTCTTATCCAACCCTTCCTTACCTTGACTCCCTCCGCCTTGTTGCCGACATGACACACACTGCCCTTGTTCGACCTCTTCCATCTGATGAGCTGGGCCAAGTGACCAATCCTCTTCCGCCACCTGAGCGGGATGTGGGATTTCCCGTGCTCTATCACGCTCTTGCTATCCTTTGCCTCCTTTGTTTCCTTGGCTTCCTTGCTCAGGTTGTGATTCCAGGACATGTTGCAATGATCTAGAGAGACCTTAGACACTTTGTTCTTTTCCCATGAGGCCACTCCATTGTCTTCAAACTTGATTGATATGAATGAGTCTGCAAAAGCAATTGACATTGCGAATAAGTGATCATGGTTGCCAAGAAAATTCAGACATGCACATTCTTTACAATCCTTTTCAGTGGTGAGAAAACCCCAATGACCGACTATCTCATTGAGTTCGGGGCCTTAAAACCCCAAATACGAGCAATCATACGCAACCACACGGTACTCCCATCATTATCAGTTAAGGCTCCAAGGGTTGATGACCAAGTAAAAGCAAATGTAATTCAATCAAAAGAACGTAATTAACGCGAATTTAAGGTTTGGAGTTAATTATATATGGTTTCATTCAAAATGGGCTAATGATCATGATATTAACTTATGAGAATATAAGCAAACAGAATATGTTAGTCAAATGTAGCAACTGTGTTTTCATCCCCTCCAAACTTTACTTTCATTATTATTATTATCATTAGTTGGTTGGGATGGATGGAGAGAGGGTTGAGTGAAAGCAAAGAGAAAGGATTGATGAAGAGAGGAAAACGATTGTTAGTTAGAAACTTAGAACTAAAACATAAGGTGATGTCAAATGATCATGCTACCTTTTGGATTTTGGTCTTTAATATATTATATATCAATTTAATTAAGTTGCTTATAATAATGGAAGTATGGTGATGTTTAAAATATTTCTAAAGAGGGATGTTTTCCAATACCAATATTGATTTGGAGGACTAGTGGTGACCCTCCCTCACTTATTTTTCAAGTGAACCAAATGTAAATGCACAAAATCTCATAAAGGTGTCACTTAGTACTTCAATGATATTCCTCTTCATTTGTAAGTAAGAGGTATTAGGTTCGATTATCACCAAAGGTGAATTTGAACCACATTATTGCTAACCCATTATGAGGCTAAGCCACGCCCTCATTCTTAGCGTAGATAATATCGTTTGTTAAAAAAAAAATCTCATAAAGATAACATCCATTTAATTCAAAAAAAAAAATGCAACTTGGTTCAGAAGGATGAAGCTTTTTTAGGTAATTGTCAAAACTGATCTGCACGTAGTTTTTTAATAACAGTTTCTTCACAAAATTGGAAACAATTCCTAATTAAATTAAATTGATTAGACAATTCCATGAACCCCAAAAACAGAAAAAGATGCTTCTTCATGAATAAATCCCTAAACCCTAAATCATTTTTTGCAATCTTTCAACTGGATTTTCTTTTTCATGCTGTCATTGGTCTTGAAAACTTGAAAACCCCATATACTTAAGGTATAGAAAATGAAATCTTGCTTCGCAAATCTGCCATTTTATTTAAACTTTGACCATAATTTTGTCATTATTACCCAAAAAGCAACTAATTACGCAACATATTCAACCAGACCCACAACAAACAAAGAAACAAATACACACATACAACATCAAAGCACAATGCTTGGCCTTCAACATTGTTTATATCACCACAAACCCATAATTTTTACCACTAAAAGCTGGAAAAAGTGAAAAAGATAACAAATTTAGCACTCACCCACTAGAAAAATAACTTACCTTCTTGGCTGGTGGAAGCCTCTTGATCTGGGCCGTCGTCTGGTTTCCCCTGCCGATTGAGGAGAGAGCTGAAAGCAAAGATCTTGGGGAGGCTAATGGGTGCCTTCTTGTGCATACCATTTGGGTTTTTATGGGCACTGCCGCTTCCGACGGATGAGACATGGTGGCGGTGGTGGTGGTGGCCTTTTTTGGAAGCCAAGATTAGAAGCCTCTCAGTCAGGCAGAGGGAGCAGACCCCCACAACCAGCTCTTTGGGGTGGAAATAGCAAAAGGAGGTGTCTTCTTTGTACCCATTCATGTTAGAATTAGGGTTTGAGGGAGTTGATGAGAAAGGTGGAAAAAGAAGGGGAAGAACCGAAAAAGTGAGAAAAATTTGTGACCTGGAAAGAAAGAATAGGTTGTGTCTTCTGTGTTGTGTTGTCTTGTGTTTTTCTGTGTTTGTGGGAGAAGTGTGGGAGAAGTGTGAGAGAAGAATAACTGTTTGTGCGTGTAATGTGTGTGTAGGAAGGCATTATAGTCTGGAAAATTTTTAGATTAACGGAGGTGATCACGAGGTTGGCCCACAAATCCATTTTGGCCAATATAATATTTAGAATTGAATGTATGCTACAGACCATTTCCAACGTTTAAGTTAAAATCTAAAATTTAGGTTTTAAACTCCAATGATTGGGTCTAAAATAAATTTTAGGTTAAAACCTAAGGTTTGGACAAATTTAACTCAGAATTTAGGCCATGATTAAAAGGCTGACCAACCAAAATTTAGGTTTTAAACTAACCCAATCCTTGTTCAATTGTTGGGTCTAAAATAAGTATTGGGTTAAAATTTTAAATTTTTAAATGCATTAAATTCAACAGATGAGATCGAATATGGTCAAATCTAACATTAAAATAAAGATCTAACGGCCCAAAATTGAATCCAATGGCTAAAACAATTAAAAATATATTTAAATCAAAATTCACCCAAAAACTCTATAAATATATGTTTCATGGGGTCGGTTTAGTGAATTTTCAATTTTTTCAGAATCTAAATATTTTAGGTTAAAATACTCATAAAAATACATTATGATAATCCACATAAATTTTATTTGATAAAGTTACTAAAAAAATAAATTTTAAAAAAAAGTTAGTCTAAATTTATTCTTTAATAATCTCAGGTAAAAATTTTAACCCATAACTATTAGATAAAAAAAAAGTTTATGGTTAAATTTGAGTTAAAAAATTTAGGTTTTAACATTGGACTGATAAATTGGAGTTTGAATATTATGATTTGGTTATTTAATTGAAACGAGAAAAGTTGTGAATTGGGAAAAAAAAGAAGAAAGAAAATGGGATGAACTAATATGTTTTCTTAGAAAGAGTACGATATTTCATTCGTTGAAAAAAGAGCATTACACAAATATATTATGAAGAACTCGTGACACACCCCGATCTAAATCAAGGCATGTTGGTCATCACGTGAGGGTGACGTAGCCATGTGCACAATGCGGAAGCAATTAAAATAAGCAATATACGAATATTTATAAACCGAAACTACTAGAGTGCACTAGAAAACAGGAAGTGTTAGGAGTCAGATACAAAAGTAAATACTCCTAATCAGAGCATAATAAGTCTAGGTGCAGTCCAGTAGGACAGAGTTATACAGTACCAGGAATGTTTTACTATTATTTAGATATGTCAGAACCGCCGAAATCCTCAATGCCACCTACAACAAGCTTACCTAAAACCTGGAGGGGCGCAAAACAGGAAACGTGAGTGGGCAAAAACAAATGTTTTACAAAACCATTTCATTTATCAACATATCTAACCCCTCGCTGTAAAACATGTATAATTTTTCCCAGAATCAAGATATATGCATATACATAAATATATATGAAATTATATCAATTCAAATCATGCTTCATATAATCATATTCATATGTATGCCATGCCAAGATATAACAGAGTAAGCAATTCAGGTAAGAATAATTTCATATAAATATAACATGTTAGCCGGAACCCCTGCAATAGTCTGTACGGCTGAATTCATAGCTCAAAACTCAATCTAGCCGGAGTCAATACAATGACCTATACGGCACTATACTGCACAAGAGTCGAAACCAAATGAAAAGGTTTGTACGACCATAATGGGTGTAAAATAACATGCTCAATACTACTCTCACATAATAGTTGGCGATAAATCGCTAGTCACTTACGAGTCGGAACCACCTAAAATGGTCTATACGATAGGATTGTGCACCTAAATTGGATCCAATATGAGCATATGGTGCGGGAGGTGACATAATAAACAGGCATGTGCCATATCTCTGGCTAAATCACAATCACCATAGGTGCAGTTTTAGAGCTCAACATTATTCAATCACATATCGCATCGTTGATAATTCACATAACCAAACATAGCTCACCTGAGCTTACCTGAGCGTCCACAGCACCACAATTATATATAATGCATCATATACCAATTCATATACGAAATATAAATTCATATGCATGGCATTTAAGGCATACTTTCATTTAAACACATATTTCTGGGAAAATATCAAGTATATAAATATATACTGAAAACCAAAAACCCACTCACTGGTATGTCGAAGGGTCGTAGCCCCCGAGTCGCCCTTGAACGCGCTTGTCCTCGGGATAAGTCTCACCTATATGCGAATTAACTATAAAAACGTTATTTTAGAGCACATACACAAAACTAGCTAATAACTTCTCATACAACGCTCAATTTTGGTATTTGAACATACCACAGTGACATACACAACCTCAGGATCATTCCCAAATTTTTAAAATATTTTTCCGACCACCCACGTGCCGGCCAAGGCACGGCTAGACGCGCCGCCCACGCGCGGGCACATGCCAGGCACGCTGATGGCATTAGTTAACGCCGTCAGGAATATTCCGTTAACTCCCATCATATTCCGTTAGATTCTTAACGGCATCAGCTAACGCCACTAGCATATTCAATCAAAACTGACGGCATATGCCACCTTCTTCTCCGACGAGTCACCGGACGCTGGCGACTTCACCGGTTTCTGAGTAAATCTTTAAAATGCTTATTCTTCCTAGTTTCTTCACCATTTTTCATGAAACTTGAACCATTGGAAAGCTGGAGATGAGAGGAACGATGTTATACTTGTTTGAAGCCTCGAAAACCACTGAATCAAGCCTGAGCAAGCTCGATAATTCTGGCCAAACTTGTAGTGCTTCGATCTCAGTCCTCCGACGTCCAATTCACTACATTTTTCTTCTCCGAGCCTCACAAGGACGTCCTAAAGCTTCCTATGTCCTTAAAATTCCATGAAACACAAGATTTCACGTCCACATGAACAGTGACCAAAATCGGAGCTAGGGTTTCCACGTGAAATCGAAGGTTCCCTTACCTAAAAATGGTACCAATCAATTCGTCTGAGCTTCACAAACACAATGATGATCTTAAAACCTTCGATCTACAAGGTTTGAGAGGGTTTCTGGGTTGGTCCGTACGAAGAAGGGAAAGAGAGAGAGAGTGAGAGTCTGTGAGAAAGAGAGAGCACGGGAATGAGAGAGAAAATGATGGGTGTGTGTGGTCCAAAAGCCACCAATCAACACTAAGAAAAGTCTTAGTTCTAATTGGGTCACCAATCTAAAACAATTTAACCCAATAATAACTCACATACATCATTTAACGTCCAAGGATAAAACCGTCATTTTACATCACTGATAATAATAATTCGGGACGGGCTGTGACAACTCAACTCCATAAGAATCCTTGCAAACTAAATATGAAAATATTATAATAAAACATCATGAATAATTAGATATGATGAGATTCACTTGATATTTCAATAAATTTTCATAAATATACCAAATCAAATCCAATCTAATAAGCTCTAGTTAGATTGGGTTGGATTTACGCTACTAGTTTCACAAACTCAAATTGTGAAATTCACATCTCAAACCCCAAAAGGTCTATTCGATTCCTAACCAACCATGTCTACGTGCATTTTATTGCTTTTAAGTTGATAATAATATGTCATTTAATACTACAGTTTAGTGGTATTCTTTTTCATTATATGAGGTTTAACCCACTCTCTTCCTTTTAATGTAGATAATATCGTTTGTTCAATATATATATATATATATATATATTTAATATTCTATACAGGTGACCCTCTACTATGGTAGTGGAGAAAAGTGTTGCTCTTGAACCATGACGGTTTGATCTAACATCTAATCTAACAAATATATCGTTTTACCCAACAAAAAAAAAAGTAAAGTTGAACGAAGTTTTGGATTGAATGCTTCCTTTATTTTCACAATTCAATTACTAAAGCTAAAATCTCTAGCAAAAGCATTGTGAATTAGTCTTGTTGCATAGATAGACCCGTTCTACTCCCAAGAGGAAAAAGAAAAAGTATGGAGGAGTGGTGTCAACTGAACTGAGAGCCCACACGTTGAGTTGATTAGTATGATATATATTTATGGCTAATCTTCCTAAAAGTGGAAGACTAAATGCCTAGAATTTGACAAACCAAACCCCGAAAGCCTATCGAAAACGCTTGGATTGGGGATGCGGAGTTGGTCACTGCCATGTGACTTTTAAGTCAAAAAGTGCGACTCCCACTTGATTTCTTTCCCAACTTTATAAAGGCATAGATAAGATGTTAAGCTAAAGTCGTGAGATTGCAATTGCAAAAGTAGGTTTTTATAGGTAGTTTGTAGGTGCTCAAAGAAAAGTTATAAAATGGAGAAATTTTTGCGTGCAACAATTAGATCAGATATATACTATTCGACTCATTTGTAAAGAAACGAGTTGTTTTGTATTTTAAACAGAGTAACTACTGATTTCTCTTTTGAACTTTCACTTAACTTTTTAATTAGAAACTCAAGAACTTAAACTTTTCTTTATATTGATTTCCAACCTAGTGTTAGCTTTCCACAAATTCCATTCAAATTAACATTAACTCGTATCACGTAGACACTATGTGACTCATTTGAGGACAAAAGCGTCACTTCGCCAAACCTTCAAACACAAAAGCTATATAATCACATAGATTTGCCTAGGTCAACATTTTAGAAATCTAAGGTTTTCAATTATTTTAAAAAACAAAGCAACCGAACTACCCTCATATGTTGTGTACATGCTTCCATTTAACAATAATTTGGATAGAATGAATGAAAACCAAACAACATGGGAAATCGGTCAAAAAAATTAGTTTCCTTAATTTTCCAATTTAAAAGTTTATGAGGGAAATTAAAAACTAAAGTAAAAGTTCAAAGATAAATCGACAGTTTACTCAATCCAAAAATCCCACTCTTATGACTGAGATGAACAGTTCACTTAATTTGACCACCGGACACAAGAACTTCTCAACAAGATTACCTAGCTGTTTTTTCGTCATATCACATCTTGGAAGAAAGCCACGGTGTGGGTGCATAACCTTTCTCCAAGAAGATTGTTTTCACTACAAATGTGTAGTCAAGGCCTTGATATTCCAAATTTCCTTGGAAAGCTATGAGAATTATGTGAAAAAATGGACTCGTTTGTTCTCTCTATGAAGATTTTCCGGGACAATTATGCAAATCTCTATCTCCAAGACCTCTCATTCATGCCTCGTTTTCTACAAATTGGTTTACATTTTTTGCGTATCAAGATGTAGGTCACTCAACAGTTGCTAACAAGATCGACAAGAGGGTTGGAAGACATGAGAAAAATCAATACCTCCTTAATTTAATTATGTCTTGTGACGTTTTATTATCTGAACTTTATTTCTTTCTTTTTTTAAAAAGACTAGCAAGTGGTTTCGTTACGGTAGTCTATTTTTCTAGATACCAAAAAGATTCATAGAGACATTTCAACCTCTTCCTAACCATCATCATGTGATTTGGGGAGGCTGAAATGCTTCTTTAAATTTTAATTTGTGCCAATATTCTCATTTCTAGTCCCTTTTTAGAAAAAAAATTAAAAAATTTTAAATTTTTAAAAAAAAAATTCTTTTAAGTTTGCTCCCTCTAAACTTTTAATTCGTGCCAATATTACGGTTTCCCCGTACACCTTTCGGTGAGGTTAGTCAATTTTTCTATCAAGTAAAGCGTTATTTGTGGCCATTTGGTACAATGAAGGCTTTTAAATTTGTTGTTGATGTGTAAGTTATCCTTTTTATTTTTCTCAAGCTTAAATTATCATAATCTTAAACATTTACTATTCTACCTTGTAAATGTGGCATTTTGTTGGCATATATGCATTAAAAGTTGGACATGTGCATTGCACGTGATGAAATTAAAGAAAACTTTGATAGAATTGACCGTTGGGGGTATATATATATTATGTAGAATTAAAGTGATCAATAGGTGGCACCACAACAATCCCCACTTCCAGAGGCTAGAAAGACTCACAGATGAAGTTTAAGAGGATTGAAACCCAAATTGAAACTTTTTGCAAACCGAAATAAGATCCAAAGTTGAAGAGCATTGCTAAACTTTTTTTTCTTTTGGTTAAAGATTATTGAAAGGGAAAGTGAATGAAGCATAAAGTTGAAAGGATTGAAAGTTGATGGAAACAAACAAACAAACTAATGGGGCACATGGGGTAAGTGGCCCTCTACCATAATGATTCGAACATCGTTGGCTTCCTAATTTAACATCTAATCTAATAAATCTGTTGATGCACAAAACCAAAGGGGTCTTGGAACAACGTAAATCCGACCGTGAATCTGCAAGAAGGTAAATAACATAAGATGTATTGTGGTTCACCCCAATGTTTGGGCTACGTCCACACTGATTATTGTATTTCTCTGAGATGTTGAAGAGGGAGAGAACATGAGAGAGCTTAGAGCTTAGGGGATGTGAGGAGGCTTAAGAAATGGCATTTCTCAATGAGGAGAGTGAGGAGTCCTTTTATAGAATAAGGGCTCCTCACTTATTACATATTTGCCCCTTCCTCTATTACATAATTACACTTAAGTCCTCCGAGTATTTATACGAGATCTAAATACGGAGGCCCTAAGTATGGTATAAACAGTAGTCCTCCAAGTCTTCAGTCAAGAGAGTCTTTTGGCTAGAGACTTGAAATTCAATCCATGTGTGGGCCGAAGTAACTAGATGTTGTCTAGAACTGATACTCGATATGAGGCGGTGCCCAATCTGAAATGATGCTCAACTAGAAGTAGCATATGTTGCGAGGCTGCTCTGCTTGTGGCTTATGTTGCCTTGGTTGGCTCGGCTTGTGGCGTTTGAAGGTGAGGGAGTCCCTTTTATAGAATAAGGGTTCGCTCCTCAATATAAAAATAATGGGCTAGAGTTGATGCTCTCTAATGATGGTGAGGGAGTCCCTTTTATAAAATAAGGGCTCGCTCCTCAATATAAAAATAATGGGCTAGAGTTGATGCTCTCTAATGATGGTGAGGGAGTCCCTTTTATAGAATAAGGGCTCGCTCCTCAATACATAAATAATGGGCTAGAGTCCCCCAAGTATTTTTCATGAGGCCTAGTTGAGGCCCAATATATGGTACATAATGTAGTCCCCCAAGTCTTCAGTCAATAAAGTCTGTTGACTTGAGACTTCAAATTGAATCCATGTATGGGCCGAAATGGCGGTTGTTCGGAGGCGGTATTTGTATACCCTGCACTGAAGCTTTGTAGGTGAAGCTTTGCAAGTGAAGCTTTAAAGCTGGAGCTTTTGTAAATGAAGCTTTTGAAGCTAGAGTTTTTGTAACTGAAGCTTTTAAAGCTAGAGCTCTGTAAATGAAGCTGTTGAAGCTAGAGCTCTGTAAATGAAGCTTTTGAAGCTAGAGCTTTTGTAAATGAAGTTTTTGAAGCTAGAGCTCTGTAAATGAAGCTTTTGAAGTTAGAGTTTTTGTAAATGAAGCTTTTGAAGCTAGAGCTCTGTAAATGAAGCTTTCGAAGCTAGATTGACATGAGTGATGCTCATGAATGTTTATGTTGATTGACATGAGTGATGCTCATGAATGTTAACATGAGTGATGCTCATGAATGTTGACATGAATGATGGTCATGCATGTTTATATATGATTGACATGAGTGATGCTCATGTATAATTTTGGAGTACTGAAAGTACTTTTGATCACCCGGTTGGTGATAATAGCAGCAGGCTGCCGAATAATTTTTTGTAGTACTGAACGTACCTTTGATCACCAGGTGGGTGATAATAGAGGCAGGGTGTCGAATAAATTTGGAGCCATAGGGCTTGGCTCTTTTGGGCATATGGGCCTTCACCCTCCACACGACATTGCAGCCCATTATTTTAGGCTTGCCATTTTTTTTTTTTACCCTCTGATGGGGGTTATACAAATATCTCCGAAAGATAAGAAAAATAAATTACATCATTCAAAAATAAATATGACCCTCTGCTCAATGGGTCACGCCCATAATGCCATCACCACCGCAATTATGTCTGCTTATATATATATATATATATATATATATATATATATATATATATAGGGAGCTTAAGGGGAGGGATCCCCATTTTTTTTAAAAAAATGGGGACACGCTCCCCACCGTTAGATTGACTTTAATGAAATTGTGTGGTTGAGATTAAAACACAGGTCATAGAATCTCAACCACAGGATTTCATTTAATTCAAATCCAACGGTGGGGAGCGTGTCCCCATTTTTTTGAAAACATGGGGATCCCTCCCCTTAAGCAATTCCTATATATATATATATATATATATATATATATATATATATATATTCTTTTGCTTTTTGCTTTTGCTTTTGTTTTGCTTTTGCTTTCCACCGCACTCTTTCTATCTCTTCACCTGTCAGGTAAAAGGAATCATAATAATAGGAAGCTTTTTTTCTTGCTTTTTTTCTTTTCTCTTTTCCTTTTTTCCTTTACTTTTGCTCTTACTTTGTAGATTGCAGATGGCACCCGTTGGAGAGGGATGCGGGCTCGCGTCAGCAGAGCCATGACCGTGGCCACCAATGAAGGCATCGAATGTGACGGCAGGGTTAACATGCCCGCCGGAGATGTTTGTGGCTATTGAAGTAGCGACAAAAATGGCGAAGGCGTGCGCTAGGGCAGTAGCTACAAGGTCGGCCGGTGTGGTTGATGCACTGTCAGTGAGCTTGTAGAAAGCCATGCCAGAGCCTTCACCAGCAAAAACAAAGATGAGGACTGAGATGAACTCAGCAAGAGCTGCTTTCAGAGCATCAGCCTGACCAAACTCAGCTGTGCTTCCCAGTGCAATTCTGTTGATCACCATTTCGACTTTCGACTTAACCAAAAAGCCTTTAGACTGTCGCAAGAGGAAACCCAACTCAGCAAGGTCGGGATTTATGAACTCGTAGGATCAACAGGGACTATAGCTGGACTGAAGTTGGGACTGTCGGCTCCAGTGGTGTCGGAGACGACGCGGTGGATCTCGACGCTGGTGAGCTGGACCTGGGCCAGGTCTTCTTGGGTGAGTGGGATCTCGCTGACCTATTCATTCAACTCCTCCATGTCCTTGAAAGCCTCATGAAACTGGGGCTCTATTTTGGAAACGAACTCGTCCGTGAACCCGACCCGATCAACTTCAGCATCGTCGGCTTCGCTTTATACTTGTCGCACTTTACCATCTTCTCGAGCTTAGGCAGCAGCCTCCCCAGCTTCAAGGGTTCTGGGTCAGGCGCGGCGTTGATTTCTGACGTCAGGCAGAGGGCCGACCCGATCTGCGAGTTTGGGTCCTGCTCCGTGAAATCAGTGATGGGTGCGGGGACAGCGAGTCACCGTGGGTCGTCATGGGTTTTAGAAAGGACGGTGATCATGTTGCCTCGAATGACGGTGGACAGGAGACTTGTCGGAGGCGTCGGTGGACTGGATGCAGAAGAGGAAAACGGGTACAGACGTCAAGTTTACACAGAAATTGACGGTTGCTCCGATCGGCGTCCGCTTCGTCGTTGATTCGAACGTCGAGGTCGTCATTCGAGGCAACTGAGAAAGTGATCTCTGTGTCCAGATCTGATGATGAATTAGTGGAGGAAGTTGAAGAACCAATAAGAAATTGACCCAGAAAATCCATGGTTTGAAGCAGTCAACCCAATTCTCACATGCATTGGCTGCAATCCCAGAGGCCATCCTTCGTGTGTCACTTCCTTCGGTAAATGGAAGAAGTGTCATTTCCTTATATTTGCATTGCAGCTTTACATTTTTCTGAGGTGAATTCTGGTGTGGTAATATTGGGTGACTCTATATCTATATAGATAGAGGGAGTTTGTCTGTACAAAGAACAGCACCTGGAGTCTAGAGAGAGAGAGAGCTGAGGAGTGTTTGAGATTTGGATCTTTTCTGTTTCTGGGTTTTTTGTGATTTTGCAGATTCACGGTGAAGGTGAAAAAATGAAAGAGAACCGACATAGTTTTTTGTGTCGATTCCCACAGACGGCGCCAAATGTTGATGCACAAAACCGGAGGGGTCTTGGAACAATGTAAATCCGACCGTGAATCTGCAAGAAAGTAAATAACACAAGATGTATCATGGTTCACCCCAATGTTTGGGCTACGTCCACACTGATTATTGTATTTCTCTGAGATGTTGAAGAGGGAGAGAGCATGAGAGAGTTTAGAGCTTAGGGGATGTGAGGAGGCTTAAGAAATGGCCTCCCTTAATAAGGAGAGTGAAGAGTCCTTTTATAGAATAAGGGTTCCTCACTTATTACATATTTGCCCCTTCCTTTATTACATAATTACACTTAAGTCCCCCGAGTATTTATACGAGATCTAAATACGGAGGCCCTAAGTATGGTATAAACAAAATCTATCGTTTGACCCCAAAAAATAAAAAATAAAAAATAAAAAAAGCGCACATGGGAGTGCTTCTAGTTGGGCTGCCTCAACTCTCCAAGTCAGGTTCATAACATGGAGCGTGGAGAATGGACTAGACCAGATAATTCCCTTCTCCCTTTCTTGACCAGACCATTTAGGCATCTCTTCCCACCCCAAATGTGAAGTATTTAAAATCTTAACGTCCCTTCCAAGCTGAAAATTTCATTTCCAAACCCTACCTTTACTTTTCTTATATACCAATAATGAAATAAAACATTTTAAGGTCCATGAATTGGAAACTGAATACACTATATCTTCTCAACGCTATCGTGTTATTTCTAATGAAAAGAATGAATTGAGTTCGTATAGGCATTTTAGATGCTGCTATTGAAATAGTCCTTCTAGCTATATTTTTTGCTACTATGTTCATTTCATAAAGTATTCTACCGGTTTAACGATAGCTGCCCAATATTCGGGAGATCCTTTCCCCGAACCCATAGGTGTTTATGTAGGTCTTATAGTAACAGGTTTGTTTAGAAATATGCGTACCCATATTTTTCCACTATTGCGTGCATTTCATGTCATTGCTCGCCTCCTTGCTTCTATTTGTCTAGATGTGATCCAAGAGGGTTCAAGCGCTTGAAGAGCATATCTACCGAAGCAAATACAATTACCTCAATAAGATATTGCTTTCATTATTCCTCTGTGTTGTTTACGAAATCTAGTACGACATCACGTGTTTTAAACTTTATATGGCATCACGTGTTTCAAATTTCACATTGCCGTTTCAAGAAGTCATCATATAGGAATTAACCATTGGATTTTATTTAGTGGTTCAATGTATACCCAATTTTTATATCTGGACACCCTAAAATTGTTGGCAACCCATTGCACTAAGAAATTTGAGAAACAATGACTTTTCTTCTTTTATTGTAAGCTAAAGCACCACTCTAGGTGGTTGGAAAATGATTGTCTGCAAACCCGCCGATTTGAAGGTGGGAGAAGCGCCGGTCACCATTAGTACGGTGACGAGTCAAAAAAATGATAAGAGATAGCGGATAAAGGATATGGGTGGTTGTGCACCGATGAAAGAGAGGGCGACTTGGAGAGAGAGAGAGTTTGCAATTGCAACACGATTTTGCTCCAACACTACCCATTCATTTTCTTTTTTTTTTATACCTAACAATTATTCCCTAAAACTTAGTTGCGTGTTTTGGTAACTTAAACAATAGGATACAATGATCATTAAAATAAGAAAAATATGTGGGGTGTCCAAAGAAAAAAAATGAGTATACAAAGAACCAATGATAAAACTACACTAAATGGTGGCCTAAATCCCATAATACGTAATAATTGAGTATCAAACATATGACCAACTGTGGTACTAAGTGATTGGCAAATTCTTCGAAACCTAAATTTTGGAGCCGAAAAAAGTGTGGACAAGAGGAACGAAAAATACAAATTAAAAATAAACAACTTAAATCAGAAAAAATACAGAGAGGATGGTGGCATTCTAAAAAATTGGTACCTTGAATTAGGGCTGGGCACGGGCCGGACCAGAGCAGGTACAACAAATTTTAATATAGGAATCAGACCTAATCCAGCCCGTTTGAAACAGGCCAAGTCCACGGGTTCTTATTTTTTTTTTTTGGAAAAAAAAAAACTGAATTTTTACAGCAGCACACCTGCATAGATTCTCATAATACATATTTTACAGTTTGCACAACACATCCAAACATTACAAAGTCCAACATCCAAGTCCATAGATTAACATTACATCGTCCAACATCGTTCGATACATTAAATCCAAGACATTCAAAATAACATCTGAGACATCTAAAGATCAAATCAACATACAAAATAACATCCGAGAATCCGTGACATCTAAATTCCGAAGTCCAAAATCAAATAATCCAAAATAACATAAACATGACATCCGCAATAAATTCCAAATTAACATCTGAAATCACATCCAATGTCCAAGTTCCAACAATATTCCTCATTGAATCTGTAATAGAATATAAACATGACATTTTTAACATCCAATATCATATTATCCTCATTGAATCATTGAAATTTAAGTTTTATTCATTTGAGTTTAAAATATTGGCACAATTCATTTTCTTTTATTCTTTCGAGTTGTTTGAGGAGCTTCAATTTCAGGAACCCTTGATGAAAGGGTTAACTTGTAGATATAGTATTTGCTTTTCTTCCTTTATATTCTACAACAAAGAACAAAAGAAGCACATTAATTGTAAATGAATAAAAGACAACAATTAATATAAACCAAACTATACAAAACAAAATAATTACCTTTTTCACTCTTGATAAAATTCAAGCTCGGCCGAACTTGCTTCATACTCAATGTTGCTAATTTGTTCACTTCTTAACCAGTTTTGGAGGCATATCAAGGACTCCACTGTTTAAGGAATGAGAGATGATCTAAAGGGATCAATTACTCTCTTTCCTCATGGCCTTCTCATTGGCCCGGCCCGGCCTTCCCCGTTTCTTCTATTAAAAAATTGGAACCGACCCGTACCCGTCCGACCCACGATTCATATACCCGTTTGCCCACCCCTACCTTGAATCGTCTTAGTTTCAATGCTATAAAACAAAAAAACCAAAAAATCTCGAAATAACAAATCTATCGTTTGACAAAAATAAAAATAAAAAACACAAAACCTCGACGTAACCAATAAAAAAATCTAACCATTTTGCTTCAGTAGCTAACATAATTACACTAATATCCTCATTCCTCTTATTGCTTGGAGAGTAGCTTAATACAAGTAAACTCTACGAATTTTCCCTAACACTAATCCTTTGGCTTGCATTAAACCTCCCAAGGCCACAAATAAAATGGAGAAATACGAAATCTGGTGGTTCCTTCGATTTATCACGAAGCGTATAACTTGGAGAGGTCTTCTGAGAACGCCTTCCTAATGACATCTCTCTTGAGCTTCAGGGCTGCAGTGACCAGGCCGGTTTCTGGAGTCCATGGTTCCGAAAGCAACTTGATTTTGGCAGGGATCTCAAACTTCTCCAAACGCGCATTCTTTGCTTCCTGTTAATTGGTGAAGCATAAATATTTGAATCAGAACAAAGCATAACAGATCGCACCAAGCATGTTCAAATAGATGGCACTCAGTTTCAAGTAACAGAAATTTATCGAGAAGATGTACGTACCTTTACAAGTGATGCTTGCACTTCTTTTATGGCTTCTGATTTCGAACACAAGTCTGCAAAATCAGTAAAAGCGATTCCTTGCTTTGAAGCCCAATCTTCCACTGTGACTCGAGAAGCCACCACCAGAGCCACACAGTAACTATGAAAAGGATCAGCGTGCAACATGATGTTGTCGACGAAGGGGCAAACTGAAAGAGCAGCCTCAACCTGTAAAGGAAACATTAGTCTCCGAGGAAAACCTGATGAAGAGTTGCATTCATCTAGCAACGCTCGTACCTTTCCTAAGGAGACATACTCCCCATGCTGAAGTTTGACTATATCCTTCTTACGGTCAATTATCTCAAGACAACCATCAGCATGAAATCGCCCTATGTCACCCGTATAGAACCACCTCATTCCCTTCTCATCAACCTTTTTACGATAAAACCACAAACACAAAAACAAAAATTCCCCAAAGTAAGGACTGAAATGAACAATTTTTTTTGGTGAGTAGCCGCAATAAAAAAGAATGGTATGAAATATCCGAAAGTCTACCTTGTATGACTCTCTTGTTTTTTCTTCATTTTTGAAATAACCAAGTGTAACATTTGGGCCACCAATGACTATCTCTCCACGAGGCATTGGGGTATCGATTTTCAGATATCCTCCTTCAGCCCAATCAATTAACTGGATACAGAAGATAAAATATTTTAAAATGATTCAAGTAAATATCATCTTCATGCCTTGGAAACAGAGTACAAAGCTCTTAAGCAATTTTCCCTTAACAGATACGAAAAACAGACAATTCAATCCAGAAATGCACAAATGAACACCTAAATCTATAAGTCAATGAATCATGATAAGGATTTCATACGAGTTTCTTTCTTTCATGTTTCTTTTTAAAGAAGAAGTTGATATTATGAATCAGAAAACATGTAAACAAAAACCCACTATCATCTCTTACCTTTATAAATGAGCAAGGAAGGGGAGCTCCAACTCGACCTACAGAAGTATCATCGAACTCTGAGAATGTCCCGCCGGCGCAAGTTTCAGTGAGGCCATACCCTTGGCCAATTGGAGAACTGTCAATAGCATCAATCACAAAAGAGATATGATGAGAATAGAGCAAAAGAAAACAGAAACACAAATAAATTTGTTGTTTTACAAGAATGGAATAATGAGTCATCGCACACCCCTGAATTTTAACATTCATAGGAACTTCTTATTAATATGCAAGTTGAGTTCTTCCATAAGTATTACTGTGTAAACTTTATTTACTGAGGAGAAAGAAATAGGGTATCATAATCCTTTTAGAACACTGAATTTGTCCTGCTGGTAATCTTTGACTTTGAATTCATAAACTTTATAGGATTGGAAAAACACTCGAGGTGAAATAAGAGTTGGCCAACTTAAAGAAGATGAGCAGTTAAAAGTACTAAGACCATGTAAACCCAAAGCAAACTTTCATGAACTATTAAATCACTTGAAAAAGTAGCAACATCCTACAGGATAAGGTCATGATTCACAAATATCTTATACTGTAGCTGTTAAAAGTACTAAAATCATACTAACCCAATGCAAATGTTGATGAATCTTTGAGTATCACCCGAGAGTGGGGCACCACCAGAAAGGATAAAACGAACATGACCTCCTAGAACAGCACGGACCTTTCTAAACACAAGAAGGTCCCACAGAAACTTTTCCAGGCCCCAAGCCCCAAACCAACTGCCATTCACAGAAGACAACCTACGAGCATATGCCAAGTGAAACAATCTCTTGGCTAGTCCACCCTTTGCATTTACCTGAAGCATCATGAAGATACAGTGTTGATAAAATTGGCATAATGTGCATTTGAATATGCATCTGCTCATGTAATTTTGTATATATATTATATGCAAAAGAAGTTTCAAAACCTTATTGAGCACTCCATCTCGAACACGGTCAAGAATTGCAGGGACAGCTGTCAATACAGTTGGTGCAAGCGCAGTTGCATCCCCCCTTGTTCCCCTTTTTATTTTACTTGATGTATCAATAAGGGTCAATGGAGATCCATACCCTATGGAACTTCCAACAGCAACCATGACGTTCTTCAAGATAGATAGTAAAACTTGTTAATCAAGTACCAGAAATATATAAGAACATAACAACGCAGCTAGTGATCGTTATTAACAAAAAACTATCAAAGGATCACTGTAGCCATATCAATCTAGCCAGCTAACATATTCGCCATACCTCCGCTGCTAATTCAAGGATATGAGCGAGGGGAAGATATGCCAGATAAACATCCTTGCTTCCAAGGCCAGGAACAATGGTCATGACGGCAGAAACTACAGCTAGCACATTAGCATGTGTCATCATTACACCCTGTAAAAAGTGAAGATGAAGGTTAATTAATGGTGATTGTTGATTGGATGAATGCCTATAGTTGCATTAGATGCCAACTCAAAATAAGTACACAAAAAGTAAAAAAGAACAGCACAGAATAGAGTATAATACAAAAATTTCCATATATCTGAGGAAATTATGTAAGGAAATGTAATGCAACAAGTGCCTATTCTATTTACACATACGACATAAATTGATAATATTTAATTGAACGCAACCATCTAGTGTTCACCACCCTGTACCCTAACTCCATAAGGCAATGCTCACATAAGCAAATTGAAACGCTTGTACTAAGTACTGGTTTGGTACTGAGGTGCTTTTATCAAAAGTGGGTATCAAAAAAAGCTGAGCTCAAAAAGGTGTTTGATAAATACTTAAAAACAGCTTATTTTCACAGTTTTGGGTGAAAAAAAAAGCTGAAAACGTGTAGCAGCAAAAATGAGCTTATTCTCACAACACAGCAGAAGCAGTTTTTTTTTCAAAGCACAACAATACCAAACCAGCAATTCCATCCAAATTGATACACATGATATCTTTGTTCCGAAAATGTGATGGAGTAGGATGCTACAAAGCGACTTTCAACCATATCTTAGTATTTAACTCAAGACTATTAATAAGAAGAAATTTATCAAATGAAAAGAAAAAGAGTATGGTAGCAGTGACATTTATAATGCTGCAGCAGTTTAATACTGATAGAAACTAGAAAAGTGCATATAAAAATGTCACAATCAAGCATCCTTGTCTTCTGAAAACTTTAACAGGGTAACAAAAGCACTTTTCAAGTGTAGTTTCAAAACCAAAACTCAATATATATCAACTGTCGACAATGTGAAGGTAAAAGGAAAAAGAGTAGCAATATTGACCCAAACATCGCACAAACTCCCATGTCAACAATCAACGATTAAGTAACCAATTAGGACTAGCATGTCTGAAAGTGCAAGGAAAAAAAGGCAGAAACCAAAATAACAATATATAATAGAAGCTTTAAACCTTGGGTAATCCAGTGCTTCCACTTGTATACATAATGACGGCAATATCTGCTGGAAGAGGTAAATCAGCATCAACAGGGTTTTCTCGGCCAAGTTTCTCGACATCCTCAAATGAAGTGATTTGCCATCGACTTTCAACAGATGAGGCACTAGACGGAATCTCGTCATCCAGACATATGATTCGCTTTACCGTGTCTAGTTGTCCACTTATGTGTAGAAGTTTTTTCAGTTCTTTTTGCCCACAAATCACAGTTGTAACTTCTGTCTGGAGAAAAAATAAAATGAAAATTATGTTGGTTATGTAGTAGAACAAAAACTTTGAGGACAAATGACAAACAAACCCTAATGTAGAACGAACATGTCAACACCATCCATGCATTTATTTTCTCTATTTTTTTCTGCTTTCAAACACAGAGAAACCTAACACCAGAAATGCATCTCCAGTCATTGAAAAGCTCCCCCAACTAGGTTGCAACATTTTGGATGAGCTATATGAAAGTCACACTATGAAATTAGAAATATATTGCTTGTGCTCAATACGCTGTTTAAAAATTAAAATCACTAAATAAGTAAATAAACATACATGCCTCTAATCAACAAAAAAAAAGGGTACAGAAAGCAGCCTATTCTGCATAGCATACTGTGCCAAACAACAGGAATGTGTGCGCGAGTCTATGAGAGAGAGAAACAGAGATAGATATATAATTAATAAACATATATATGTATATATACAGAGAGAGGGAGAGAGAGAGAGAGAACCTCATTTAGTGAGTGACATAGAGCCTCCTCCCCAAGAGATGCGTATATGGTAACAACAGTGACATTGCGCCTAAAACAACCCTGATATAAGAAAACATAGTCAGGAAAAAGAAATTTGTGCATAAATTCAACCGCTTCATCATTGCTTACAAACAAAGCCGTTTAAAACTCTAATTAAGCTATAGATTATACAAAATAAAATCACATCATACGTGCAAAAAAATCATGCTCTCAGGAGGTTCAAGGTGAAGCAATAAATGAATATCATGAATGTCAGAAGAATGATTAATTTTATGTAAGAAGGCACGTAAGACATAATTTTATGTAAGAAGAGCGTAAGTCACGCACCTGCAATGCAATAAACCACTCTTCTCTAGTGTCAGCAAAGATTGCCACTCTCTCCTCCCTTTGATGCCCTAGTTGAGCTAAACCGGAAGCAAAGTTGCATACAACTTCAAATGCCTTTCCATATGTTAGCCATTCGTAGTCCCCCAAATGAAGCTTCTCGAAGGATCTTCCGTCCTTTGATACTTCAACCTCCCTTGCAATCAATGCTCGGGTTCCAAGAAGGCATTTATCCTGGAACCGCTTGGATGACTGCTCGAAAAGCTCTGCAAGAGTTGTAACAGTTTCCCATAGTGTTTGAACTGGGGCAGTATACCGATGGTTTCGGATTGCATACCCGGGTTCCCCACCAACATCAACGGCCACACCCCGTTGCTTCGCTTTCTTCGATTTCTGAACTATTATAGTTACTAACAGAGGAATAAACGCACCAACAATGTAAGGACCCATCTTTTCCCAAATGAATATCCAAATTTCAATCCTGAAAATTTAATAAAATTCAGTCAAATTTTATCCACTCACAATTACACTAAAAAAACTTAAAAAATAAAGAAATTTAAACCGTTTTGATTATTCCAAATTTTAATAATTTGCTCACATTTATTTTTCATTTTTCAAATTTATAACCTTCTTTCTACATTGTAAGCAAAGCATGTCATGAACTGAAGCACAAAAGCAGGGGAACGAAATAACAAAACTACTATAAATCGCACATTGCAACAACACATAACAGAGAAGCAGAAACCCAAAAGCAAAAGCATAAAAACAACTTTTTAGAAAAGCAGATTCACCGTGTTAATTGCGCTTTGGAGTACCTTGTTGTTCAAGCCAAAGCCCCAGCAACCGAATTCGACCTTCAACTCATCAGCATTGCAAGAAATGCGAGCAATTGGAGAGCGAAGAGCTGAAGAACTGGGATCGAAACGAGGTCGTTTAGTAGCAGTGAGGGAGGGAAGGCTGAGAGGCGGAGAGATCGAGAGGAAGGGGAGTTGAAGTCTCAGACTTTTCAGACCTACTGAAATAGTCTCTGAAGACTGAACTGGAGTTATTTTGTTTTTTTCTGTTTAGGTTATCGGCGCGGATCGAGTTAATATGGACCGTACGATGTGGGCATTTGTACGACCAGATATGGTGCTTGCGGCCCATATGGGTTTGAACGAAGGCACTCTTCTATGCTCCAATCTTTTGTCTTCTATTTACCCTCTAAATTGGCTCTTTTGTATTTCTAGTTCCGTCAAATCACAATTTGATATAACCACAGCAAGTGGTTCGGTGGTCATGACGCGAACTGCGGCTTTCTAATAAAAAACAAAATGTGGGGGGTTTCGAGTTCGATGCTCCGAGCTAATAAGTTTGTTTGAATGTGGCCACAGGTATGGTGAAATTCCTTATAGCCTCTCCGGATCCGGAATGAAGAAATTTATATACACACACATACACATATATAGGTAGGAGTAAATTTTAAAATAACAAGAGAAAGTGTTACGCACATGTTAAATTATGATTAATAAGAATGTAAGAATGGCTATTTTCAAGTTTTGTCTTCCTTTTTACGAGATGACATTTAAACCATCCTAATTAATAGGAAATGAAACTGAACTAAGGTAAAGTGAGACAAACATGCTACTTTAATAAACAAATCTAACTCACATCTCCGCCTTCTATTTTACTATTAGAAAACAAGAACCAGAACGTTGCATTGTTTATAAGTAAGAATTCATTGTTCCTAAGTCCTAATTTTGAATTACAGCCTAACTGATACTAAAATAAAATAGTGTTGAGTTTTACATCGTCTATGAAGAAGAATCACAGAAGAAAGATTCCTTACGGGTAAGATGACACGCGTTTTCGTCAAGAGGAGGAGGGGAGGAAAAAACAAAAAAGGTGTTATTGATTGATTGAGTGTACATTGGTCTAACCACGTGGCGCAACATGAAAGAAGAGGATAAGAAGCAGGATGGTGATGCTTGCTAGGCCACCAAATTAGTTAGGTTTGGAATTAGTTATTAATTCCACCATTGTTAACAACACCGCCACCACCACCCCTCTTAAACTGCCACCACTGTCACACAACCATAACCACAACTGCCACCATCCCTATTGTCGCTGCCCCTGCCACCATTGTTACTTATGCAGCCCAACCACCACACCTCTTTATTGGCACCACCGCCGCCATTTTTTTCATTATATACAATTAAATCATTTTTATTGAAATTTACCAAACGCTTTAACACTGTTTTTCATACTCACAACTATTTAAAAATACAATTTTATCAAACGCTTAACTACTTTATTTTGCAATTGATTTTTCTTAAAGCACAATAGAAGCCTTTAAAAAAATAATAAAATAAAATATAAAAAAAGCGTAGCAACTATGTATAATGTGTCTGTTGTGAAATTGATAACATGTGTGCAGTGAAATATAAAGTAAATAAGACATAATATTTACTAGGTTCGGCAAGTATGCCTACATCCTCAAGGTAGTAGCAATAGTCTCATTATCATACTAGAATTACAAAGTAACGGAAACAATACATTGTATCTCTTTTATAGCAATTGTGAGATGTGCTTAAGGAGGGTTTGGTAGAAACCTCTAAAATTATGTGCATCTCCACCCTCTTTTCTTAACTTTGTCTATGCACGAAAGTGCCACCCACCTTTACAACGGTATCTAATTTCTTCAGGACCAACCTTACTAAGGGCTGGTTTGGTATTGCTGTGCTTTGAAAAAAAGCTGCTGTGAGAATAAGCGGCTGTGCTGTGAGAATAAGCGGCTGTGAAATAAATCAGCAGAGCGTTTGGTAAACTTTTTTGTAAAAAAGCTTTTGGAAAAAAAAGTAGTATGATAGTGGGTCCTTTCATTAAAGGAGCACTGTAGCTCTGTGTGCTTTGAAAAAAAGCCAGTTTTCCAAAGCTGCAAATAGCAGCTTCAGCTTTTTCCTTTGATTTCAGCTTATTCTCACAGCAGCTTCCAAAATAAGCCCTTTTTTTTCAGTTTACCAAACACCTAAAACCCTCACAGCTTTTTTTCATAGGTGCTTTTTTTTTAAGCACCTCACTCCCAAACTAGGTCTAAATTGAGAACAGAAAATACGAATCAAAATACTCACGCAAGCTTTTGCCAAACTTCTGAATTCAACTTAATAATTCCAAACCATTCAATTGGTTTTGGATTAATTGTATTGAATACGGTTAGAGACAAGGCTTGAATAATGGTGCTTTGTCTAGGCTCAATGACAAAACCATGCGCAGAACTTAGGCGCATATGTGAGCAATAAATAGTTTATCTCGAATATAAAAGATAAATTAAATTGGATGTGACCATTAATACCAACTCAAATGTACCGCATCTCATTTGACCTGGAAAGTTAAATGAGTTTTGGCAAGAGTACTACTAAGATAAGTGACCTGTGCGAGAAGTCCTCGCATGCTTTCCTTTGTTTTGTGTAAACACATGCCTCATTCACATGAACACATTACGTTACTCTTTTTTGCAAATCACAAATTAACATAAATATAAATAATGAATCAACGTAAGCAAAAACGAAAAACTTATGCACATTTTTCAAATTGTTATTGTCAAGTGAATAACAATGGATACAAGATTTCCATTAACTAGCCAAACTATTCAACGTTGCAGAAACTTCAATGAAACTCTCTTTGGTTTGAACTTTGAACGTTTTTGGCCTTATTGATAAATGACCTACAGAAAAATATCACTGGGTCTTGGTCTTGTAATAAGACAAGTGAAGCCTGAGTCGGATTGTGTGACGAAATTTGTACCATCATGCAATTAGTCCAACCACCATAATTAATTAAATCCTAATGACAGTAACCCATCATTAATATATGGGAGGGATTAGCAATGAAATGAAGCTAACCACAACAAAGGGCCTAGTGGTAAGGGTATGGACTGCGGTTGCCCAATAAACAAAACAATGTGGGAGGTTTTGGGTTTTGATGCTCCGAGCTGGTAAGTCTGCTTAACTGTAGTCACGAACAGAGTGAAATTCTCTAAAAGAAATGGATAACCGTAACTTCTCACATGTTGTCCTCAAAAAAGAAAAAGAAAAAAAAAGGCCAATGAAATGAAGCCCTTATGCAACTATAAATGCAATGTTACCAGTGCCTAGCTAGGATAAGCAGCTCCTTAACAATGGAAGAAATCAATCCATCATACATTCTATCAGAAGAATACAGGCCTAAACACGTAATCACCGAAGGCGAAGGAATCCCGTTGATCGATCTCACTCCGATAACCAACCGAGAAATGTCAGCCGGCTCTAACAGTAAGGCAGTGGAAGAGCTTGCCGCTAAGATAGGGGAGGCTTGCAGGACATGGGGGTTCTTCACGGTGATCAACCATGGCGTGCCTTCGGATATTCGGAGAAGAATTATGGAGGCGTCGAGGAAGTTCTTCGCGCTGCCGCTGGAGGAGAAGAAGAAGGTGAGCAGAGAGGCTCATAACACAGCAGGGTTTCATAACGATGAGCATAGCAAAGACTTCAAGGACTGGAAAGAAGTTTATGATTTTTATGTAAATGATGGGATGCTAATGCCGGCTTCCCATGAACCCGATGACCCCGAAATTGTTCCATGGTACACTCCGTGGCCCGAGAACCTATCCAAGTTCAGGTAAATGTCCCTTACAAAATACTAATGTTATGTAAATTATTAACAATCTGACGACATAACATGTCATGTAGGGAAACATGCGAAGAATATGGTCGAGCATGTGAGAAGTTGTTTTTCAATCTGCTGGAACTGGTAAGCCTCAGCTTAGGCTTACCTCCTACGAGGTTGCATGGATACTTCGAGAATCAGGCAAGCTTTGCCCGGCTCAACTACTACGCTCCGTGCCCCAAACCGGACCTTGTTCTTGGCACCGGTGGACATAGGGACCCCAGCGCTCTTACCGTCCTTGCTCAAGAAGATGTTGAAGGCCTCGATGTGCTGCGAAAATCAGACGGAGCGTGGGTTCGCGTCAAGCCTGTCCCGGATTCCTTTGTCATCAACGTTGGTGATGTTCTTCAGGTACTACATCTCTTGAGCAAATGTTCATCCTGTTAACATTATTCGATTAAAAACTTTGGTTTCTTGGCAGGTATGGAGCAATGATCTTTACGAAAGCGTCGAGCATCGAGCCATGGTGCACGCAGAAACGGAGAGGTATTCGATCCCCATATTTTTTCACCCATCTCACGACATAACAATGAAGCCGTTGGATGAATTGGTCGACGAAAGAAGCCCGGCGAAGTATCCAGAATACAAGGCAGGGAAGTGGTTGAATCTGAGGATGTTTAACAATTACAAGAAACATGGCTTCTATATGCGGATGACTGACTACAAGATTGCTGCTTAGCCGGCGGATTTCTAATCCAACGGCTTATACTATGTATGATTCTCCAAGTTCTAGTACGGATTATATGGTAAAATAAAACGAAAAGTTTGTAAAACCAGACCGTTTATTATACGAGTAAACGTTGTAGTTTTACGTATTTAGGAACTGAATCGTAGCTATTGAGCTCAGAAAGTTCGATATTGTGAGAATGTCGTATGTAAACAAGAGCACACATTGCAAAAGAGATGCAGGCAGCGACCTACGTTGCTATACTACATTAGAATTAGCCCTTCGATCCGATGGCATTTCCACGCTTGATTAAAATGACACGGACATTGTCTTAAATTATCATTCTACTTCTGAAAAGGACAAATATGTGTGAGAATCTGTTCTTGCCTCTCAACTAGCATTAGAAGAACACATACCCGTTTCTAACTACTACAGCGTTTCATTAGCAAGATGACTCGTAGATGTGTATTTACGCATTCAAACTGTTCCGATGTTGCTTGCTTGTTAAGGAAGAATATATACAACACTGACATCTAGAGTGATTACTTACAACGGCAAGGGGTGCAAACTCTGGGATGACCTGCGGGAACTTTCTGCCGGACTGAAAGCACCAGAGATTCCTTGGCATGATCTGCCCCCGACCTCTCAACTAGACTGATTTTTAAGTTAGGGATGTTGCTGTTTTCAAGCACTCAAGTGCAGGATGCAGTATAGCTCATAATAAAATATAATCATAGCTAAATTAGTTTCTTTTGTCTTCAAGTTCTTCTAGCCACCTGAACAAAGTAATCAAACAAAAATAGCGAAACACATAACCAGGGATATATGTCAATAAACACAAACATACAAGGAATGAAATTTTCTTGGGCTGCAAAGAAACAACGGTACTGCAAAGAAATTATTCGACTTGATATGTCAATGTATAAGAGCAAAATGTAATGATAACAACGAAAATACAATGCAAGCCTTACAGCATCCTCATTTGCATTGGTAACTTCTGATGCCGATGTGTCCACAGAGGCTTTTTTCCCCACCTTTCGTTTCTGCTACATCCAAAACTACAGAGTTAGCATAACATCATTGGAACAGGGCAAAGCATTCAGAGTGCAACTTTCACAATTCACAGGAACACACTGCACGCACAAAAAGACAATAATTTTCACGCTATAGTTGAATGTTGTCAAATGGTATTTAGACTCCTGGGTAGCATGCATTGGAAACTTTAATGAATGATGCATCGGATAAATATGAGACCATATACATCCATAATAAATTTGTATATAATGAACGTTGTACACAAATCCATTCCAAGCTTGTGTCTCATAAGAACACATCCTTTAAAGAAACAACGTAGATTGTTACTCACTATCAACAACGTTGCATCAAACTGTGGGTGTGGTGATGGTTGAACAAGAGGTAGTTCCAACATCTATAGAAAACTAAAACATATATCTAGTTTATGACTAAAACTAACTACATGGAGGTGGAAATGATACTTTCATCCAAGTCCACTTAAGATTTCAACGATATAGCCACTTTTTGAGGGAATGGTATAACCAGTTAAAATTGTAAATGTCAAACAATATAAACTGAAGTTGACATATGCAAGCTAATAAAGCATTCATAGTATTTCACTCTTACCCTTTCCTCCAGTGAAACATCACTTATAGTTTCCCAGCTCTCACTTTCCAAGCATACTAATTTTTATTTTTTTTTATCTTATTTTTTTACTAAGTCAAGGGTATCCCAAAGGCTTCCAAGGAAGCCCGAGGACTAATCCCTCTGGCGCATGTGAAATGCTCCAACTGTGCATTGCAGCACAGTGCCTGGCCACTTTGACAGCTTCGGGGTTCGAACCTAGGCTGGGGAGCAAACCCAACTAGGCAAGAACCATTAGGCCACTTGGAGTGGTTTTCCAAGCATACTAATTGAACGTCGCAGCTACTATCACATGTGATCTGCCAGTATGATGGGAAATTAATCACAATAATTCAGATCAAGCAGTACAGCGATGGTTTTGATAAATACACAACGTATCCAGCTTACAACGCATTAAAGATGAAACAAAAGCAACGAAATTTAATCTCTAAAAACTTTCCACATAGTTTACTGTATCATTGAAATAGTTGTTTAAAAATGGAAATAAAAAATATAGTCATATTTAGTCACCTTGTACGTATTGTTTTGAGTGTTATAACCATCCACTGTACCTGGATAAAAACTGGTAAAGAAAAACAAATATTGTTATAAACAAGGGCTAAAACAATGCTGAAAATCATCTCCTAACAAGGTCTAAAACAATGCTGAAAATCATCTCCTAACTGGGGGAATGCTCACCATTTATCTACTGGAGACAAAAATTTGATCCTTTGCCCAATCAATGCCTCATCCTTCTCACTAATTTCCTACATAATTAATTATAAAATATTTCTAAGGACACAGTAATCTCAAAAATGTAATACAATTTCAAGTGTATTCTCAGAAAGAGCTTATTCTTACTTTCCAGCTGCAAGGGCCCCTTAGCTTCGTTCTGGGGTGATTGGAATGTTCCACGTTAATGTTTCTTTTCACATTAACATTTTCCATCAATCGAATGTTATTTTTTTTCAAATTCTGGACTGAGACATTTGATCCACCGATTGTAGCTACAGAATCACAAGATGAAAGTATTTCTTTTTCCAAAGTAATCCCAGATTTTTTGGATACACCATTCTGGTAATCATTAACAGAATCACTTGGAGAGAGATCTCGTTTTCTCCTACGTCCTCCTGTACTGGTGCCTTGTTTCTCAGCCTTCCGGGGTTCAGCTCCCCCATCACTGGACAAATTAACTATCTTGGAAGATGTTAAGATAAGTTTGTTGTCCTTGAAAACACTGGATTGTGTGCTATCCTCTTGACACTTACGCCCACGTCTAGGAAGAGCACTGGCAGGCTGAAACGTGAAGAAAGAGTTTCCAACAAAATGTTTATAGGAAGAATATATCATTAAGAAAATCATAGGGGCAATATAACTAAAGCTGTAAAGGAAAACTGGAGATACATACCAAAGAGATATTTGATTTAAATATGTCAACTAACCTTTTGAAGAAGTACTCACCAAAACATGATTGATTGAGGCATCTTGAATTGGACTGCACAGAACAGATAATAAAAAGGTGAAATAATGTGGAACAATTAACTAGAAATTTAAATTTCTTCCAGCCAAAAGATAAAGAAAAGAATATCAAATCTTATTGAAAACTGCTCATCACTTTTATTAGAGATACTTACTTTATATAAGGATGATGGTAGAAAAACTTTCCCAGGAGCATGTGATGCGGAGATGCCATTATGATTTGTTAACGTCACAAAAGAGTTCCCAATTTCTGCCAGAATATGCAGCTTCTGCATAACAAGAAAAACCTCCGTTCCTTAATTAAAAAACATAAACATAAAGTGAAGAGGAGAAAATATCTTCTGAAGGAAAACTCTTACACCAGTTAGTTCAACGTCTATAGCATCCTCAGCCCTCTTAATTGCATGGAAAATGAAAATCAAATACAAGACAGAATCCTTGGTAATATCCAGAGTACCAGCAGCATTACTGGCATTGACGAAAGCCTGCAATAAAACTAACAGTGGACTGCAAAGAGAAACATAATCCAAAGTGTGTCAGCATAGCTGCATTCATATTCAGTACTAGGCAATCTCCAATATTATCTGGATATATTTACATACCTGCAAAACTGAGCATATGCATTTTCATCTTGACAGTCGTCAGGTGGGAAGCCTGTATCATGAGCAAGAATATGGATAAATCTTTTTGTCCAAGTTACTTCTTTTTTTGTCCACGTTTCTTCTCTTTTTGTCTAACTCACTTCCTTTTTTTTTTTGTGAGTTTTGGGAACATCCCCATTCATAGGTCCGAGATCCACATCTATGAATTGAAAGGTCTTGCAATCAGTTGTTAGAATCAATAGGTCTTCAAATCTTTCATTTGAAAAAATTGAAACACTTCTTATTGGATGATCATGATACTTCCCAAAAATCAAAATTCTTGATCAATGGAGGAACAATATCACCATTTTTGTTCAATAAGATACCAGAGTGGATGATTGACTCATTCCATACTAGAAATAATCGCAGGAAATCTTTTGATAACATGGATTCCTGTTTCTCAATAATATCCCACGATCAAGACAATTGGCCACCACTATGTATGCTGGAAAATCAGTGTTTAATCCTTCTTGGACTCCAGAGATTTGACGCACTTGAGCTTCTCTACTGTAATCCTTGACAAATTCTGCAATATATTTTGACGACTAAATTGAATGGTATCAGAATACATTTACTTGCTCAAGCATACAGAAATAACTCATAGATAGATACAGCATATTTAGCATACATCATCCTGCAGATCCTTGAGGCAATCTGAGGTGGCCATTGCGAAAGCACTTGCATATCTGCTAGGTATGGCATGCTCCTTCAGTAATTTGTGTGTTTTATCAAGAAGTGATCTTCTCACCAATGGTGAGTCATCCTGAAATGTGTAAGAAGGAAAAGAAAAATGACCGTGAACATATAATTAGTGGCAATTCAAGAGTGACAATGAAATCAAATCTGAAGAAACTGAAGAATATATAAATATTACCGGATGCAAGTCAACTAACTGGATTAAGCATTACTGGTGATTGATAGATGCATAACACGCTTATTGCAGTCTCATGCCATCTATTTTTTTAATAAATTTTATAAAGTGCATTTCTTTTACCATTTGTCAATCAGTCTATAAATGGGACAGCTCACTAGAAAAATCAGTGAATCTTATTAAGTTCGCTAAAGACACATTTATACTTTAGCAATAAACTATCATGAGCTCCAGGGACCAGAACCTCAAATTCCATCAGGATTCAGGAATATGTTTCCATTAGCTTTACAGGAAATGAAGTTCGAACAAGAAGTCCACCGGAATAACAGGTAACCAAGAAAAATGAAGGACAACACTAGGATACACAAATCAGAACCAAACATAAATACCTTTGCCCTTAAAATTATAAAGTGAAAAATCTCTGGAGAAATATGGAAATCCCATCTTTGAGCAAGCCGGAGAACAGACTTTGCAGCAGCTAATCTAATACAAGCCTTATCACTTTCACTGCAATAAAAATAAGTGAAACCAAATGAGTGGTGTTTGAAATACTTATCACATTCACTGAACACAGATTTTAAAAGCACCAAAAAAAAAAAGCAGAAAACTGTAGCCTTTTTATTCAGTTGTGTGTTGCTCAAAATTGCCATTCACAATAATGAGCATCAGTCAGAGACTCACAATAAAAGCCTAAACAAACAGTTGAGAATCTCCTTTCTGAACGTCAAAGTTTCCAAAGCATCCCTCTTCCCATATTTAGCAGAAGTCTGGAAGCAAAAGAATTGTAACAATAAACTCAACTACTAATGCAGTCATGCTTATGAAAACAAAACCACATTTTTTACTGCTTCATTCAAGCACCACAGAGATTCTAGTCAAAAGCTGAGACGATATCCAAACACATGTAGTATAAGCTAAAAAAAGAGCCCGAGCGCGAGGCAGAGATATATAATTAAATGAGTTCGTTAATTTGACCTTCAATTCACTTGAGCCAGAACGAAGAATTAAACCCACATAAAAGTTAAGGACAAGCTCATACAGTTTAAAACTTTCTATTTGATGACAGAATCTGAAATCATACCCTGAGGTGATACCCTCTGCAGTTTCTCCCTTTTGCAGCATTGTGGACAAAATGCCACAGAGCTCATTAATTTGCCGTTTAGTTGTCCTTGAGCTCATTAATTTGCTGTTTGGTGTGAGTTCCCCGGTGTGGCAAGAAGCTCTTGACAAGTGTTTTCAGGCCATATGTCTGCAAAATAAATGTTTAGAGAAACCAATGGAACTATCAAGTAAGTATTTGGTTTGGTGTAGAAAAATGCACTGTGAGGATCGGTGTACTTCTAAGCCCAAGAAGTAGTGTAAAGGACCAAGATCCTTTACTGGAAACTGAGAACTGAGTTGTTTAATAAACTGTTGACAGAGGTGAGAGTTTGGACCAGTCACAAGAATGTCATCAACATACACTAGGACAATAACCAAATGAGGACCATTGAGAACAAACAAAGATGCATCAGAGGATGATTGATTGAATCCAAGAGAATGAAGGGCTTGATAGAGTTTGTCAAACCAGGCTCGGGGGGCTTGTTTTAGTCCATATAACGATTTTCTCAACTTACAAACATGACTAGGAGAAGTAGGATCAACAAATCCTGGAGGTTGTTGCATGTAGACATCCTCCTTTAAGTCCCCATGAAGAAAAGGATTGCTTATATCCAATTGATTGAGAAACCAATTATATTGGACAGCAAGAGTAAGGAGGATGCGAATTGTAACCGGCTTTGCAACCGGACTAAAGGTCTCTTGGAAGTCAATACCCTCTTGTTGATGAAAACCCAACTACAAGACGAGCTTTGTACCTATCAATAGTACCATCAGCCTTTTTCTTAACTCAAAACACCCACTTACAGCCAACTAAATTTTGAGAAGGATGAGAGGGGATGAGTGACCAAGTACCAGTAGATATCAAGGCATTGTATTCATCTTGCATGGCTGCTCGCCAGTGAGCATGCTTAGAAGCTTGCAAGTAAGTACTGGGAACATAATCAAGATCAACAGGAAGAGGATGTTTGGTTGCTGCATAAACCTGAGACTTAGATTTACATATGCCAGCCTTGGATCTTGTAATCATGGGATGAGAATTAATGGGGATAGGAGGATGACTTGGCAAACTGTGTGGCAAAGGTGAGGGTTGATAGGAGCATATTTATGCGCCTTAGTTAGCTAGTTCTTATGCATTTTCGTTATGTTTTCTTCGTTAAAGTAGTCTTTTAAGCTACTTTCATGTGTTTTCAGGTTAAAGGACGTATTACATGAAATGATGCAAGTTGGAGCTTTTGGAGCAAGAAAGTGAGCTTGGATTGAAAAGGACATGCTTGGAACACAAGGTTGGGATGGAATTGAAGAGTTGAAGATTTGAGGTTTCCTACTTGATGTAGGAAAGCTAAGCCTAAAAGTTTCCATTTTGGGTTGATCTTTCCTAAACCGGAATTGGCAACCAAAGTTTCTAAAAGTTGGAAGTTTCTATCTTGGAGGTTTCCATTTTCGTGAGTTTCTATTCTTGGCTTTGGGCTTTTAGACGACCTAAACCCGAACTCCTTGTGGACCCTAAGCCTATGCCGCACCTTTCCATTCTAGAAGGCCTATTTTACAAACCCTAGCCCTAGCCCACTTAATTGCCGAACCCTAGGCCTTTGCTCATTAAAATTCTGATTGCTTAACCTATTTTTCTGATGGACTTGTGTTTTAAAGGCCCTAATCTGATTTGCTAGGGTTTTTAAGTGCCTATATATATATTTTTACACCCTAGCCGCACATCACATCCCCCTCTACACAATTCAGAAATCGTCCAACCCTTTCTCCCCTTTTTGCCGCAGCCACCATCACCCTAAACCAACCTTGCCGCAGCCTTCACCCATTCCAGCAACTTTTCCCACCTTTTGCTGCAGCCACCACCCATTCCAGCACCATTCCACACATCCATACACCATTCTCCACCTCCATAAACCATTCCCACACCTTGCCGCACCACCATACTATCCTATCTACCTTTCAAAACCCAAAAACACATCCAGAAAACTCCATTCACGCCAGAACCTGTCCCTCACCTTTGCCGAGCCCAACCTTCACCCAACTCCATATTTTCTGACCCCAAACCTTCCTAGCCGTGCCCTACACCCATCCTAGACATTTTTCCACCATTCTCCCTCGTCCAAAATCATCCAAAACTACCCAAAAAAACCCCTAAACCCTCTCTGCCGCAGCAAGGAGAAGAAGAAAGAGGAGCTTGCTGTGCAGAATTCAAAGTGGAATTCGTTGGCATTTTAGGTGTAATCTTTCTTATGTCTTCGATGTTTCAATTCAATAAACTTTGTGTTGTGAGTATGAGGAACTAAACCCCCTTAGTTGGGGGGTGATTCGAAACCATGTACATGCTTGCAATTTGATTCGATTACATTCAGTTGTTATTTCATAAGTTATGGATTCAATTCGTTCATCTATTTGATTGATAACTTATTTGTGTATGTTGATTGAGAGTGCACGCTTAGTTTTCATGCATGAATATGATGCTAGATTATGAGGGAGTTTCACCTAATAGTTACAATCTTATAATCACAAGTAGTGAAGATCGCTTGAAAACGATCGCGTTGAATGAATTCTTAGCATAAGTTTCATGCAATTCATAGTAACAAATGCTTCGTCAATGCTTATGTTTTTCAAGAACGTAATGATTCTTGCTTGTATCTCTATTATGCAATTCATGTAGGGAACTTGTAGGGAATGTTTTGGGTTGTCGTATGCAATCATCCAACTTAATAACTTGTGGAAAAACTGAGGGTTAATTAGTGCAATTCACGGTTAACTTGGGGCGTTGAGTATTCATAGTTTATCGGAAGAACAACTGAAAATCGTTTTGTTTGCAAGTGTGACATGTGTGGAGAAGAACCTCCTAACTAGCCTTTTAACCATCTATTTCACCAAAATCGTTTTTACAATCTGCCCTATTTCCAATCTGTTTTCTTTAGTTTAATTTTCGTCAAAACAAAATCCCCCTTTAATTTGAAGTCTTAGATTAGTTAGAAAGTGTTTTGATTTGTGTTTCTAAGTATTTTGATTCAAGTTTTCATCAAATTTCGTCCAAATTAGTGTAGGTGCTCAAAACTGCCCAGAAAGTGGTTTTTAGGCAGTTTTGAGCCTTCTAGTTGCTGTTTTGGTTTTTAGGTACTAATGTATGACTAGAAGCTCTCAACCGATTCGTGCGAACATCTTGGATTTTGACGACGATTTTGAGAGGAAGTTGAGAAGAGCTAGAAATCAGCAAGAACAACCTCCACTCAATTCCGAATCTGACCTTGAAGAAAACATACAAGAAGAGGAGGAGGAAGCCACGGCAGGGATATTTGAAGAAGTCCAAGGCATGGCCATGGACAATCGTACACTCAAGGAGCTTTCCGCCTCGGGTTTGGATAATGCCACACCCTTGTAAGCAAAGCAAACGTTCTTCAAGCAATAGTAAGCAAAGCAATGAAATTAAGACTTAGAATTCACTTAGATTGCAGAAATTAACTTTAAAACACAAGGGGATACTTAAACAACTCCTTAGGGTCAAATTCATTGTTTTGGACCCTTACTTCAACAAACAATACTTTGGAACTCTTTTTCTCAACTTTTCAACTCTTTTTTCATTCTTCTCATATTTTTTTTTCTTCAATTTTTCTTTTTCCACGAAATTTTTTTTTTCTTTTCTTTTTTTTGCCGTGCCTATGGCACACAATTCCTCATGAAAAAAACTTCCCCCACACTTATTTTCTGCTAACATAGATCAAAAGGAATTCAATTCGAATCATGCTTTACTATGCTTTAAGAACAAGGGTATGGATAGTCCTAATCTAGGCTAGGTGAGGGTAATGTAGGTTAACAAAGAAAAGGCTAAACAAAGCTCAACGGGGTTAAAAACCTACAAAACATAACAACAGAGGGGATTTACAGCTTTTTGGCTATGGTTGTGGTCACTACACAACTTTATCTTGAATATGTGTTATGCAATTCAATGACATGCTTTGAATGAAGTGGGCATGAGTTCTAGCATTTGGAACTAAATGATGAAACGCCTTCTAAGTAATAACCAAGCAAAGAATAATGAGATCATGCAACGATTTTAGAAATCAACAATGCACAGATTTTAACTCTCCAAATAAACGTTTAGGCTCAAGTCTCACAAGGTTGTAGCGTTTGTTTGAGTTCCTTCCTTCAAGCATGTTACAAAAACTGATTTTTTCCTTTATGATTACATGTGAATTCATAAGTTATAACCACAACTAAGCATAAACAAAGAGTAAATCAAACTTTCATCCATGTTAATCACTCTCTTTAACAGCCATGTAATTACAAACCGAATCCTCATCATTGTGTTGGAAGGTACCCTAAGACACAAACAAACACACAAAAACAACTCTTTTTGGGTTTTTAAAACAAATTTTTCAAATTTTTATGTAATTTTCGGATTTTTACTTCAAAACACACTAAAACACATCAAAACTGCTCAAAAACACTTAAAAACAGCAAGGAACAAGTCTTCAAGTTTAGGGTGATAAAATCCCACGAATTTGCATCTAAAACACTTAGTTACCCCCCCACACTTAAATCAAACATTGTCCTCAATGGTTCAAGCATAAAATCACACTAAACAAAAAGAAACACACAAACAGCAACTAAAACAACTAAATAGGCAGATTCGAAATAAATAACAAAGGGAAGAGTTTAGGAACGCAAATCTAGAATTGGAGTGATTCCTTGGTCTTCCTTTGTTGAATTGCATGGGTTGCCTCCCAAGTAGCGCTTTCTTTTACGTCTTGCAGCCGGACGAAGAACACAATCATGCCCCATTGGAGCCCACGGCACTCTCATACATTGCATCTTTGAACGGTAATGGATAGTGATGTTCGTTGATGGGTGCGTTGTGTTGCCTAAGGTTCACGTACATGCGCCCACCATCGGGGATTTGCTTGGGTACCTGCACCATAGAAGGGAACCACCTCTTAATTTTAATGGGAATTGGATTTGGACTAGGTGCCTTACCTTGGTGTTGTGATGAAGTGGCAGCAACATGAACTGTTTTCCTCATGGTATTCTCGGCCACATGGGGTATCTTAAGGGTAGTGGCCGTGGGGTCCTCATGCTCCACTCCAATTCCCTCATCTTGCATGGTTCTTGAAGCAACCTTTGTGTTAGGGGCTGAATGATCCGTCCCTATCTTTTCTATCGTATCAATAACACAACAAGAACGAACAACGTTAGGAGTCTCAATGGATTCAGGAATTTTAAAACAAATCATATCACCACCAAATGCCATAGTTACTTCTCCTTTGGCTACATCAATCTTGGTTTGAGCCGTTTTCATGAAAGGCCGTCCAAGGAGAATAGGCAATGAAGGAGCATGGTCCGATTCATCCATTTCGAGGACATAGAAATCCGCCGGGAAGACTAAATGATTAACCTGCACAAGAACATCTTCCAAAACTCCCTTTGGATAGGCGTTAGATCTATCAGCCAATTGTATTATTACACCATCATGTTTAAGTGCTCCTAGATTCATAGATGCATAAACAGAATATGGCATAACATTAATAGATGCTCCTAAATCTAGCATGGCAGATTTGAAACGGGTATTACCAATGACACATGGAATTGTAAAGCTCCCCGGATCTTTGCATTTGGGGGGTAGTTTACGTTGCAAGATGGCGGAGACATTCTCGCTTACATGTACCACTTCTTTCTCCCGGGCACGTTTCTTTGTCGTACAAAGCTTCTTTAAACACTTGGCATACTTCGGGATTTGCTTTATGGCATCAAGGAGGGGAATGTTGACATGCACCTTTCTAAACGTCTCTAGAACATCTTTTTCCTCCTCTTCGTTCTTGGATTGCAAAAATCTACTAGGAAAGGGGACATTCAAAGGAAAAACATTAGTAGGACTTGAATTTAACACATTCTTACCCTTATTGGACAGATTTGCAGGTTTAGGGGCATTGGAGGCTTGCGGCAAAGGTGGAACCACCCTTGCCGTGGGTTGCTTTGATTCCTCCTCTTCCATTTGCAAAATTTCATCCTCGTTATGACCTGTTTTTGATGAAGAACCTGCCCCAACTTCTTTTCCACTCCTTAGCATGATTGCATTTGCGGTTTCAAAGCCTCCTTTTGGATTCGCAATGGTTGAACTAGGAAGCTTTCCTTGTTCTCTAAACTGCCCAACAAACTCGGCAATCTACCCAATTTGTTTCTCAAGTTGATCCACCCTTTTGTCTTGGATTTGCATAGCCTTAGCTTGATCTTCCTGCCCATTAGACAACTTAGTTAGTATCTTAAGAAGTGCATCATTGTCAAGAGACGTACCTGAGGCACTTGGGCCGGATTGGGCTTGATTTTGGGAAAGAATCCCGGGGGTTGTTGCCTAAAGCCTCCTTGGTTTTGAGGTTGTTGGGGATCCCTCCACTTGAAATTTGGGTGGTCTCGCCACCCCGGATTATGTGTTGGAGTATGGATCATGTCTTGACTGATTTTGGCTTTGAAACCCAATGGCATTCGCACTCTCCCATCCGCCATTCTCGATGAGTTGAGGACATTTTTCGGAGACATGTCCTTGGATAGAACATACGCCACATATCACAGGTCCTTGCATCTTCATTCCCTCGGCCATCTGCGAAACAATAGAAGTAAGATTAGCCAATTGTGAATGAAGATCGGAAGTTGCACTTACCTCATGTACTTGGTGCCGTGGGGGTCCTCTTTGGCCTACACCCTCGTACTGTTGAGCGTTCAACGCTCTATCAGCAATCAAGACCTTGGCAGCCATGGGTGTTTTGTCCACTAATGCTCCCCCCGCCGAAGCATCAAGCATTTGACGTTCTAGAGGTAGGAGACCCTCGTAGAAGTATTGCAAAAGCAACTCCTCCTTCATCTGATGTTGTGGACAAGAAGCAACAAGTGATTTAAATCGTTCATAATATGTAGGAAAAGACTCACCTTCTTCTTGCTGAATTCCGCTTATCTTTTTGCGTAGGAGGATGATGCGAGAAGTTGGAAAGAACTTCTCCAAGAACGCTCTCTTCATACTCTCCCAAGAAGTGACAGTGCCGGGAGCTAACTCGTATAACCAATCCTTGGCTTTATCCATCAAAGAGAATGGAAAAGCCTTCATCTTCAAGATATTTCCGTCAACATTGACGGGAGTCATACTAGAGCAAACTACTTCAAATTCTTTCAAATGTTTGTTAGGATCTTCCATGGACAAGCCATGGTATTTAGGAATATGATGAAGCAAACTTGACTTTAATTCAAACTCATCCGTCTTACCTTGGGCAGCCGCGGGGTATTGGATGCACAAGGGTGTGGCATTATCCAAACCCGAGGCGGAAAGCTCCTTGAGTGTACGATTGTCCATGGCCATGCCTTGGACTTCTTCAAATATCCCTGCCGTGGCTTCCTCCTCCTCTTCTTGTATGTTTTCTTCAAGGTCAGATTCGGAATTGAGTGGAGGTTGTTCTTGCTGATTTCTAGCTCTTCTCAACTTCCTCTCAAAATCGTCGTCAAAATCCAAGATGTTCGCACGAATCGGTTGAGAGCTTCTAGTCATACATTAGTACCTAAGAACAAGAACACCATCCACCCAATTCCGAATCTGACCTTGAAGAAAACGTACAAGAAGAGGAGGAATCAGCCACGGCAGGGATATTTGAAGAAGTCCAAGGCATGGCCATGGACAATCGTACACTCAAGGAGCTTTCCGCCTCGGGTTTGGATAATGCCGCACCCTTGTGCATTCAATACCCCATGGCTGCCCAAGGTAAGACGGATGAGTTTGAATTAAAGTCAAGTTTGCTTCATCATATTCCTAAATACCATGGCTTGTCCATGGAAGATCCTAACAAACATTTGAAAGAATTTGAAGTAGTTTGCTCTAGTATGACTCCCGTCAATGTTGACGGAAATATTTTGAAGATGAAGGCTTTTCCATTCTCTTTGATGGATAAAGCCAATGATTGGTTATATGAGTTAGCTCCCGGCACTGTCACTTCTTGGGAGAGTATGAAGAGAGCGTTCTTGGAGAAGTTCTTTCCAACTTCTCGCATCATCCTCCTACGCAAAAAGATAAGCGGAATTCAGCAAGAAGAAGGTGAGTTTTTTCCTACATATTATGAACGATTTAAATCACTTGTTGCTTCTTGTCCACAGCATCAGATGAAGGAGGAGTTGCTTTTGCAATACTTCTACGAGGGTCTCCTACCTCTAGAACGTCAAATGCTTGATGCTTCGGCGGGGGGAGCATTGGTGGACAAAACACCCATGGCTGCCAAGGACTTGATTGCTAATAGAGCGTTGAACGCTCAACTGTAGGCCTAAGAGGACCCCCACGGCACCAAGTACATGAGGTAAGTGCAACTTCCGATCTTCATTCACAATTGGCTAATCTTACTTCTATTGTTTCGCAGATGGCCGAGGGAATGAAGATGCAAGGACCTGTGATATGTGGCGTATGTTCTATCCAAGGACATGTCTCCGAAAAATGTCCTCAACTCATCAAGAATGGCGGATGGGAGAGTGCGAATGCCATTGGGTTTCAAAGCCAAAATCAGTCAAGACATGATCCATACTCCAACACATATAATCCGGGGTGGCGAGACCACCCAAATTTCAAGTGGAGGGATCCCCAACAACCTCAAAACCAAGGAGGCTTTAGGCAACAACCCCGGGATTCTTTCCCAAAACCTACGGCCCACCCCAAAATCAAGCCCAATCCGGCCCAAGTGCCTCAGGTACGTCTCTTGACAATGATGCACTTCTTAAGATACTAACTAAGTTGTCTAATGGGCAGGAAGATCAAGCTAAGGCTATGCAAAACCAAGATAAAAGGGTGGATCAACTTGAGAAACAAATTGGGCAGATTGCCGAGTTTGTAGGTAAGTTTCGAGATCCCGGACAACTCCCTAGTTCAACCATTCCAAATCCGAAGGGAGGGTTCGAAAGTGCCAAAGCAATCACCCTAAGAAGTGGTAAGGAAGTTGGGGCAGGTCCTACATCAAAAACAGGTCATAATGAGGATGAACTTTTGCAATTGGAAGAGGAGGAATCAAGGTTGCCCACGGCAAAGGTGGTTCCACCTATGCTGCAAGCTCCTAATGTCCCAAATCTGCCCAATTTGTCCCACAAAGGTAAAAATGTGTCAAATTCAGTTCATACTAATGTTTTCCCTTCAATTGTGCCTTTTCCTAGTAGGTTCATGCAAACGAAGAAAGAAGAGGCAGAAAAGGATATCCTTGAAACCTTTCGGAAAGTTCAAGTTAACATACCTTTGTTAGATGCAATCAAGCAAGTTCCAAGGTATGCTAAGTTCTTGAAAGAGTTGTGTACCACTAGGAAGAGGATGTCGACTAAAGAAGTGGTAAAGGTAGGTGAGAATGTGTCCGCCATCTTGCAACGCAAACTACCTCCAAAATGCAAAGATCCAGGTAGCTTTAGCATTCCTTGTGTCATTGGGAACACTAGATTTGAATCTGCCATGCTTGATTTAGGTGCTTCTATAAATGTTATGCCATATTCCATTTATGCATCTATGAACTTAGGAGCATTGAAAAATGATGGGGTAATAATACAATTGGCCGATAGATCTAACGCCTATCCAAAGGGAGTTTTGGAAGATGTTCTTGTGCAGGTTAATCATTTAGTTTTCCCGGCGGATTTCTATGTCCTCGAAATGGATGAATCGGACCATGCTCCTTCGCTACCCATTCTACTTGGAAGGCCATTCATGAAGACGGCTCGGACGAAGATTGACGTGTATAGTGGAACTTTGTCCATGGAATTCGATGGGGAAGTTGTTAATTTTAATCTTTCTGATTCCATTAAATACCCTAGTGAGGACCATTCATGCTTTTCTATTGATATAATTGACTCTTTGGCGCAGGGATATCTCGACGATTTGAATAACGATGCGCTTGAAAAAGTCATTACACGAGGCATGGAACTCAAAACAAAGGGGGCAGATTGCATGCATACCCACGGCATACATGAATCATCCCATGCCGTGCCCCCTAGTGAGGAATTACTTGAAGTTGTGGCTGCCCTTGAGTCCTCACCTAAGCTTGATGGTAAGTATACTAACCGTGAGTCCATTCCCATTTCGACTAACAAATTGCTTCCATCCATAATTCAGGCACCTATACTTGAACTCAAGCCTTTGCCGAGCCATTTGAAGTACATTTTCTTGGGAGAAAATGAAACACTACCTGCCATCATTTCCTCCTCCCTCACGGCACAAGAGGAGGAGAAATTGCTTCGAGTTTTGAAGGAGTTCAAATCTGCCCTAGGTTGGACATTGGCCGATATTAAAGGTATAAGCCCTACAACTTGTATGCATCACATATTTCTTGAGGAGGGGGCCAAACCAACTAGAGAGGCTCAACGCCGTCTTAACCCTCCGATGATGGAAGTAGTGAAAAAGGAGATCATAAAGCTTCTAGATTGTGGGGTTATCTATCCAATCTCGGATAGTAAGTGGGTTTCGCCCGTTCAATGCGTGCCAAAGAAGTCCGGAGTGACGGTGGTAGCTAATGCCGAGAATGAGCTTGTCCCTCAACGTATTCAAACCGGTTGGAGGGTGTGCATTGACTATAGGAAGCTAAACACCACCACGAGGAAGGACCACTTCCCATTGCCGTTCATTGACCAAATGCTTGAGAGGTTAGCGGGTTATGCTTTCTATTGTTTTCTTGATGGTTATTCTGGTTATAATCAAATTGTTATTTCACCCGAGGACCAAGAAAAAACCACTTTTACATGCCCGTTTGGAACATTTGCATATCGTCGCATGCCTTTTGGTTTATGTAATGCACCTGCTACATTTCAAAGATGCATGATGAGCATATTTTCTGATTACGTAGAAAAGATAATTGAAGTGTTTATGGATGATTTTAGTGTATTTGGTGATGCGTTTGATAGTTGCCTGCATAATCTAAGTTTGATCCTAAAACGTTGTGTTGAAACTAACCTTGTACTTAATTGGGAAAAGTGTCATTTTATGGTTAAACAAGGCATCGTTTTAGGTCATATAATCTCTGAAAAAGGTATTGAGGTTGAGAAGTCGAAAATAGATCTTGTACGTCACTTACCCTCTCCGACTTCGGTTAGAGAGGTTCGTTCGTTTCTTGGCCATGCAGGATTCTATCGTCGGTTCATCAAAGATTTCTCGAAGATAGCACAACCTCTTTGCCGACTCCTACAAAAAGAAGTGGCGTTTGAATTCACAAAGGAGTGCACGGCATCATTCAACCAACTCAAGGAGTTGTTGACCACAGCACCCATCATTGTTCCACCGGATTGGAGTCTACCTTTCGAGCTCATGTGTGATGCGTCCGACTATGCTTTAGGAGCTGTTTTAGGACAAAGAAAGGACAAGAGGCCGCATGTCATTTACTACGGCTCACGGACGTTGAACGATGCACAATTGAACTACTCCACCACGGAAAAAGAACTCCTTGCCGTTGTCTTTGCTTTAGATAAATTTCGATCATATTTAATTGGAACTAAAGTAATTGTTTTCACTAATCATGCAGCTCTGAAGTACTTGCTCACCAAAAAGGAGGCCAAGCCACGGCTAATTCGATGGATATTGCTACTTCAAGAGTTTGACATAGAGATTCAGGACAAGAAGGGAAGTGAAAACGTGGTGGCTGACCACCTAAGCCGAATGGTGCATAATGAGGAGCCTTTGCCGATTTTGGAGACATTCCCCGATGAACAATTGCTGTCCATTAAGGTTAGTGCACCTTGGTATGCCGATATTGTTAATTATTTGGTGTCAAAACGTATTCCAAGTGAGTTCACTAGGCACCAACGTGATAAACTTAGGCATGATGCACGGTTTTATGTGTGGAATGATCCGTACTTATGGAAATTTTGCCCCGATCAGATTGTACGTCGTTGTGTGCACGATTCTGAATGTTATTCAATTTTGAGTTTTTGTCACACATATGCATGTGGAGGGCACTTTGGCACACAACGCACTGCCCTTAAAGTGTTACAATGTGGATTCTATTGGCCTAGTATTTTTAAAGATGCTAAAACGTTTTGTTTAACATGTGATAAATGCCAACGAATGGGTGGTATTAGTGCTAGGGACCAAATGCCGCAGGTTTCTATCCTAAATGTTGAAATTTTTGATGTTTGGGGTATTGATTTTATGGGTCCTTTTCCTTCGTCGTATGGTTTTACATATATTTTGCTTGCGGTTGATTATGTGTCGAAGTGGGTGGAAGCAAAGGCCACCCGGACTAATGATTCTAAGGTGGTTGCAGATTTTATTAGAACTAACATTTTTGCAAGGTTCGGAATGCCACGAGTGATCATTAGTGACGGAGGGTCACATTTTTGCAATCGGACCATTGAAGCGTTATTGAGGAAATACAGTGTCACCCATAAGGTTTCTACACCTTACCATCCTCAAACTAATGGGCAAGCCGAGGTTTCCAACCGTGAGATCAAGCAAATCCTAGAGAAGACCGTTGGGCCAACGAGGAAGGATTGGAGTTTACGGTTAGATGATGCACTTTGGGCGTATCGTACGGCGTACAAAACACCCATTGGGATGTCCCCCTTCCGACTTGTCTATGGCAAGGCGTGCCATCTTCCTGTTGAATTGGAGCACAAAGCACTTTGGGCCATCAAGAAGTTTAACATGAACCTCGAGGAAGCAGGAAGTCAAAGGAGATTGCAATTGAATGAGCTTGATGAGATACGGCATGAGGCGTACGATAATGCAAGCATTTACAAGCAAAAGACCAAAGCTTTCCATGACAACATGATCCGTGGGAAATCATTCTCAATTGGGCAGAAAGTGCTATTGTTCAATTCCCGTTTACGTTTGTTCCCCGGTAAGTTACGTTCTAAGTGGATTGGACCGTTTGTTATTACTAACATATCTTCTTATGGTGCCATCCAGATTCAAAGTATCAAAACAGGTCATGAATTCCAAGTGAACGGACACCGTTTGAAGCCATATTATGAGAACTTTGTTGAACAAACCGTGGAGGATATTTCTTTGGGTGCCGTGGGCACAAATGGAGAGTGAATGGGCCTTTCGTCCGGCTGCAAGACGTAAAAGAAAGCGCTACTTGGGAGGCAACCCATGCAATTCAACAAAGGAAGACCAAGGAATCACTCCAATTCTAGATTTGCGTTCCTAAACTCTTCCCTTTGTTATTTATTTCGAATCTGCCTATTTAGTTGTTTTAGTTGCTGTTTGTGTGTTTCTTTTTGTTTAGTGTGATTTTATGCTTGAACCATTGAGGACAATGTTTGATTTAAGTGTGGGGGGGTAACTAAGTGTTTTAGATGCAAATTCGTGGGATTTTATCACCCTAAACTTGAAGACTTGTTCCTTGCTGTTTTTAAGTGTTTTTGAGCAGTTTTGATGTGTTTTAGTGTGTTTTGAAGTAAAAATCCGAAAATTACATAAAAATTTGAAAAATTTGTTTTAAAAACCCAAAAAGAGTTGTTTTTGTGTGTTTGTTTGTGTCTTAGGGTACCTTCCAACACAATGATGAGGATTCGGTTTGTAATTACATGGCTGTTAAAGAGAGTGATTAACATGGATGAAAGTTTGATTTACTCTTTGTTTATGCTTAGTTGTGGTTATAACTTATGAATTCACATGTAATCATAAAGGAAAAAATCAGTTTTTGTAACATGCTTGAAGGAAGGAACTCAAACAAACGCTACAACCTTGTGAGACTTGAGCCTAAACGTTTATTTGGAGAGTTAAAATCTGTGCATTGTTGATTTCTAAAATCGTTGCATGATCTCATTATTCTTTGCTTGGTTATTACTTAGAAGGCGTTTCATCATTTAGTTCCAAATGCTAGAACTCATGCCCACTTCATTCAAAGCATGTCATTGAATTGCATAACACATATTCAAGATAAAGTTGTGTAGTGACCACAACCATAGCCAAAAAGCTGTAAATCCCCTCTGTTATTATGTTTTGTAGGTTTTTAACCCCGTTGAGCTTTGTTTAGCCTTTTCTTTGTTAACCTACATTACCCTCACCTAGCCTAGATTAGGACTATCCATACCCTTGTTCTTAAAGCATAGTAAAGCATGATTCGAATTGAATTCCTTTTGATCTATGTTAGCAGAAAATAAGTGTGGGGGAAGTGTTTTTCATGAGGAATTGTGTGCCATAGGCACGGCAAAGAAAAGAAAAGAAAAAAAAAATTTCGTGGAAAAAGAAAAATTGAAGAAAAAAAATATGAGAAGAATGAAAAAAGAGTTGAAAAGTTGAGAAAAAGAGTTCCAAAGTATTGTTTGTTGAAGTAAGGGTCCAAAACAATGAATTTGACCCTAAGGAGTTGTTTAAGTATCCCCCTTAGATTTGAAGACAACAAATGTAGAAAATACATCGGACTTGGACTTCAAAGGAAAGAACCAGCTATATTTGCTAAAGTCATCAACAAGAAGCAAATAGTACTTGAAACCACTATTTGAAATAACAGATGCTAGACCCCACATATCACAGTGCAAAAGTTGAAGACTTTGAGTTGTTTTTGAAGAAGCTACTCCAAAAGGAAGCTTGTGATTCTTTGCAAGTGCACAATCTGAGCAGAAGAAATCAACAGTGGACTTGCCGTGTAATGCCAGTGTATGATTAGAGATTACACTTCTGAGAATAGAGGAGGAAGGATGACCCAAGCGCCGGTGCCAAACTTTAACAGGAGCTTTAATACTGAGCAAAGCTGTATGTGATGAATTTGAAGAAGTACTTGAGTCTTGAAAAGGATAGAATCCATCTCTAACCGGTCCCCACAAAAGCATCTTCCCCAAAATACGATCCTTGACATTGGATCCATAAGGGTCAAAGGTCAATGAACAATTATTATCCTTAAGAAACTGATAGGCAGACAAGAGATTATGTTTCATGTATGGAACATGTAAAACATTTCGGAGCTGAAAAGAAGTATGAGGAGTATGCAAGAATGATGAACCAATATGATGAATAGAAAGTCCTTTACCATCACCAATATACACTTTGTCCTCGCCAGTATAGGGAGTAGGAGAAGAAATATTGGCAACATCATTGGTAATGTGAAAGGTGGCACCCGAGTCAATCAACCAAGATGGAGATGGTTTGATAGAGTGATTGACATACATAGCAACGAGTTTGGCTGGAGGAATCAGACCACAAATGTCTGGATTCATGCGATCAAAGCAATCAATAGCCTTATGACTGGTAGATCCACAGATTTGACAAGGAACTTTGAAAGTGGAAGAACCTTGAGCTTGGCGAGGGCTTTGATAACTGCGATTGCCACGATTGTTGGAGTAATGACCACGGTTGTTATGGAAGTTGCGATTGCCTCTATGAGAGAAGGAATTGCCCCGATTATTCTTTCCACGATTGTGAGATTTTGGTTGGTGCCATGATTGGAGTTGGTGCTGAGCAGCAAACACAGATGGAGTGGGTAATAGAGGGGGTTGAGATTGCACCGAGAAAGCTTGAAAATGATCAGTTGCAAAAGATGAACTGACATTTTTGCGTCGAGCCATAGACAATTCCTTGGTAAAAAGACGACCATGGAGCTCATCAAGAGAGGTAGAGGACAATCGAAGCATGATTGAGTCTATGAAAGACTTAAATTCATCAAGCAAGCCATGAAGAGTGGCTGCAATAAGATCTCGATCAGAGACAGAGGCACCAGCAGCTTGCAAGGAATCGGAGATTTCCTTAATTTCTTGAAGATACTCAGAGATAGAGTGAGATCCTTTCTGAACCGATTGAAGACGCGACCGCAATTGATGAATGTGAGCCTCTGAAATTCCACCAAATCTCTGTTCAAGCTTCACCCAAAGGTCGCGAGAAGAGGAAACCCCAATCGTGAAAGGGATGATTTCCTCAGAAAGTGTGGAATTAAACCAAATCAAAAGATTTTGATCTTTTTCATACCATTCCTCAAATGCAGGGTTGATGCTGCGATCAGGCAAGAATGGCGGTGGACATGCTTCAGTTCCATCAATGATTCCAAGAAGCTTGTATCGCCTGAGGATTGGGCCAAACAATGCACGCCATGGCAGGTAGTTTGATCTTTTCAGCTTAATCGGCACCATGCTGCCGATGTTATGAATTGTAAGAGAGGTGTAGGAACTTAGAGGACTTGGATTACCAGAGAAATTAGGGTTTTGGATCGACGGAAAAGATGATTCAGGCGGTGTCTTGAGGGTTGCGCCACCATATCTTGCAGAAATCACAAGGCAAGAAAGATCGGAGAAGAAGAATTGAAGAATCGGAGGAGAAGAACAGAGAATTGAGCAAGAATCGATCGATCGATTGAGCGGAAGGAGGAATCGATGCTGTTAAGCAAAATGGCGTGATACCATATAGAAACAGAAAACTTCCTCTGTAAGTTTTCTAATTGTATTTTCTTGACATCATAATTGTACACTGTGAGGATATATATATATATATAGCCTTTGGCTATTTACAACAATACCTCTTAACTGCCTAACCTTATAACAACCCAAACTAATTACAACCATTAGCATAGCTAATCACATTTAGATATAACTAACTATTTTACAGTAACTGAAATGGATGACTTGTCATTCTCCCTAAATACTTATTAGGAGGCAAATGAACGCCATAAAGTGTATGTGATTTAGAAATATAAATAGATTATCTATATAACCTAGTTTATGTGAAGCTGAAACGATATTTTAAAGGGCGAAGGCGTAGGCGTGGCATTTCATGGATACCCCTGCCTAGGCTAAAGCCTTGAGGCGTGAGGTGAAGCCTTACGAGACCTAAATAATTGGGGACTGCTGTGGGTTTTAAAAATAAAAGAAAAAATAGACTTGCCCAAAATGGTGTCATTTTGGGTCAAGTCATTTAAAAAAAAATTAAAGACTTGGCCAAACTGACGTTGTTTTGGGCCAAGTCTTTAAAAAAAATAATAATAATTTTCCTCTTCTTCGGGTCCTCTTCCTCATGAAGAGGCCACCACACAATGCAACCCTAAACCCAGACAATAGAGCCTTCAACTTCAATTTACCCAGACGACAGAGCCATTCGACTTCAATTTCAGGTCACTGATGGATTTGGGAACGCCAGCCACCCGGCTTTAAGCTCACCTCAGCCGCCTAGGCGCGCCTCGACTACACCTAGGCTAGTTTCCATTGGGTAGAGGCGTTATCACTCCCGCCCCGCCTACAAGGCCGCCTAGGCGCACCTCGGGGAGTGTTTTAAAACACTGAGCTGAAAGATACTTAACGATAAATATGGATAAACGAACCTAAAACTCCAAACTCAAGCTAAGCATACCTTACATAGATCTTGGAAAATGAATTGCTTCGAATTATCAATTAAAGCAGCAATTGCTGAAACAGCATATTTTGACTGAACGCGAGTCCCCTCCAGACAAGCCATCTCCACAAAGTGGTGGATTTCACTTCAAAGGAAGAAAAAAAAGTTAAAGCCACTCTCTAAACATTTAAGAAAAAAAAAGGTTTAGATTTCAAAAGGCTTTATATTTAACAAAAGGAACGGAGAGGAAAGGCATCTATTTCTCATTTAACTGATGCTAAAGGAATATACAATGTATAAGCAAATAGCAAAAGTAAGAAGCCCAAATATCATAGCATGTATATTAAAGGTTGGGGTATTTTAACAATTTGACCAGTTACTCCTGTCACGTATAAGGAATAGTCACCCACGCACATTAGAAAAACTAACATACTTGACTTTCAGAATCCATGCACATGTTACAGAATAAAAATCCTTGATTTGACCCTTTTTATATTTTCCTTGGATTGTGTGCACCATGTACAAGCTCTTTTTAATATATACAACAACAACAACAACAAAGCCTTTTCCCACTAAGTGGGGTCGGCTATATGAATCCTAGAACGCCATTGCGCTCGGTTTTGTGTCATGTCCTCCGTTAGATCCAAGTACTCTAAGTCTTTTCTTAGGGTCTCTTCCAAAGTTTTCCTAGGTCTTCCTCTACCCCTTCGGCCCTGAACCTCTATCCCGTGGTCACATATTCGAACCGGAGAGTCAGTAGGCCTTCTTTGCACATGTCCAAACCACCGTAACCGATTTTCTCTCCTCTTTCCTTCAATTTCGGCTACTCCTACTTTACCTCGGATATCTTCATTCCTAATCTTATCCTTTCTCGTGTGCCCACACATCCAACGAAGCATCCTCAACTCCACTTCACCTACGTGTTGATGCTTCACCGCCCAACATTCTATGCCATACAGCATTGCCAGCCTTATTGCCGTCCTATAAAATTTTCCCTTGAGCTTCAGTGGCCTACGACGGTCACACAACACGACGGATGCACTCTTCCACTTCATCCATCCAGCTTGTATTCTATGGGTGAGATCTCCATCAAATTCTCCGTTCTTTTGCAAGATAGATCCTAGGTAGCGAAAACGGTTGCTCTTTGGTATTTCCTGATCTCCGATCCTCACCCCTAACTCATTTTGGCCTCCGTTTGCACTGAACTTGCACTCCATATATTCTGTCTTTGATCGGCTTAGGCGAGGATTCCAACACTTCTCTCCAAAGGTTAAGCTTCGCGTTTACCCCTTCTTGCGTTTCATCTATCAACACTATGTCGTTTGCGAAAAGCATACACCAAAGAATATCATCTTAAATATTAAGTTTGTGATCTTCGCTAGATTGCTCCAGTCATTAGTGTGGATAAGTATGTAAATGGATAGAGACAGGAAGCAAACACAAGATGTACGTGGTTCACCCAGATTGGCTACGTCCACGGAGTAAAGGAGTTCTCATTAATTGTGAAGGGTTTACACAGTATATAGGTTCAAGCTCTCCTTTAGTGAGTACAAGTGAATGATTTAGTACAAATGACATTAGGAAATATTGTGGGAGAATGATCTCGTAATCACGAAACTTCTAAGTACCGGAGTGTGGTATCGTCTTAACTTGCCTTATCTGTCTCGTAGGTAGATGTGGCATCTTCTCTGGAAGTACTCTTCCTCCATCCAGGGGTGGTATCTTTAACTGGTGGAGATGCACAAGGTAATGTATCAATTTCACTTGAAGCTTACTTGTAGTTTTAGGCTTGGTCAAGCGCGATACAAACCATGTAGTAGGAGTCCCCCAAGTCGCCGAGCTAGGGGATCTGCTGAAAGAGGTGACAGACAAGGTAAGCAATCAGAGCTCCAAGCAATCAGTCCCAGATCAGAACTTTGATTTCGAGTTCCGGCTGATTGTTCACATTCTCCCTATCTTGCAGGCAGTATGAAGGATAAAGAGAAGAAAAATGAGAAGAGATGATATGAGATACTTTTGCTTTTGAAGAAGTAACTTTCCACAGGCTTATTCTTAAACTGGGCTGGAGGGTTTTCTGGTTTCCTCCAGAGTATAAGGCCGACTGAAGAATTTGAGGTTCAAAACAAGTCCATCAAATCTATAGTACGTTCGACCCTGCTGATATGGGATACTTTTGCTTTTGATAGAGTAGTAGATGTATCGACACGTGTGCTGTTACGCTTGTCTCCACATGCTTCCTTGTATCCTTCTCACTTGCCCTATCTGTTCCTCAGGCAGATGCGGTATCTTCCCTGGAAGCATAAGATGTTGAAGATGAGTACTCGAGAGCAATGTCAGGTAAGTAATCAAGTAAGGGGTTCCAGGCAGTCAGTTCCTGACTGGAAGCTTGATTCCAAGTGCTGACTGATTGCTCTCTTTCTCCTTGTTTTGCAGATAAGAACAAGGCCAAAGGAAAAGACAGGGAAAAAGCATGATATGGGATACTCTTGCTTTTAACCCTGATGATATGAGATATTCTTGCTCTAGTATAGCTTGTTTGCAGAGGTATTATCGGGGGGAAAGAAAGCTGAATATTTCGAAAGGCTTCTTTGAGAGTGCACTCTTAGATATGAGAAAGGGTTGAGCATTTTTGCAGGTCTGCCTGTCCTTGGGGATGGAGGTCGACATATATAGGAGTCTCCCTAACAACAAGTAGTAATGTTATTCCTTTACCCTGCTTGGTCATAGCACGGTAGTGGGAGCTGCCAGCTTCACATGTTTTAACTCTGTCAGAGCACTTTGAAAAAGTGGTCTGTGGTATCTGGAAAGCTGATGTTGCGTGTGAAGATTACAGACAAGCTTTATCCAAGGAGATCCGGCTCTTGAAGTTGGGAAAGTGGTGCCTCTTCGGTTTTCGAACAAGCAATCCTGTCGGAGATCTGGCTCTCGAGATTCGGAGGACGATGCCTTTTCGATTTTTGAGAAAGCAATCCTGCTAGAGGTCTGGCTCTCGAGATTCGGAGAGCGGTGTCTCTTCGATTTTTGAGAAAGTAATCATGTTGGGAGTCTGGCTCTCGAGATTCGGAGGGCGGTGCCTCTTCGATTTTAGAGCAAGCAATCTTGTTGGGAGTGTTTTCTTGAATGTAAGAAAAGGTTGGGCATGTTTGCTAGTCTACCTTGCCACGAAGCACAGAGGTTGACACACAGGGACTTTCCAATTATCCAGCAGTGGTACTGTTCCTTTACCCTTGTGGGTAATAATATGGTAGCTAGACCTTCAAAATTTATGTGTCTAAACTTTGTTAGTGCTGTTTCTTTGCTATTCTTTTACCCTTCTTGGTCAGAGCGATATAGTGGGAGCTACAAGCTTCACGTGTCTCAACTTTGTCAGAGAACTTTGGCAAAGTTATCTGTGGTACCCATGAGCTAATGTTGCGTGTGGGAAGTGAGTGATTGAACAGTAAGATTCATGTGCTTTCTACTTCACCAGAAATCTTCGACATACTGCCCATAATTTCCGCAAAGCTGAGTGTGCGTGTGACAGGTGCTGACAAGGCTGGAAAAGTAGGTGCCTCTTCGATTTCTGAGATCGGCCCTTGTGGTCTCTGAGCAGCTCAGCTTTTGAGAAAGCAAGCGCCTCTTCGATTTCTGAGATCGGCCTTCGTGGTCTTTGAGCAGCCCAACTTTTGAGAAAGCAAACGTCTCATGGTCTCTGAGCAGCCCAGCTTTTGAGAAAGCAAACGCCTCTTCGATTTCTGAAGCTCTGTCGAGTGCAGATTTTTATAGAGGCTGGCATTAAGTTCCAAAGCACACTTGAATCTCCACCAGTAGAAGCTCCATTCTTGCACTTCTAAGATCTTGATTTGTCCGACCTCTTCTCTCTTCAACACCTTTGAAAATGTCTGCCCTTCCGACCGTCGTTTTGACTTGAACCTTGTTGAAGAGGCAGCCACGCCTTCTCCAGACAACATATGGCGCCCATCCTTCGTCTCCCCTACTGGTCCTCTTACCGTTGGGGATTCCGTGATGAAGAATGATATGACCGCTGCGGTAGTGGCCAGGAACCTTCTCACTCCCAAAGATAACAGACTACTTTCCAAACGGTCTGATGAGTTGGCTGTTAAGGATTCTCTGGCTCTCAGTGTTCAGTGTGCAGGTTCTGTGTCTAACATGGCCCAACGCCTATTTGCTCGAACCCGCCAAGTTGAATCATTGGCGGCTGAAGTGATGAGTCTCAAACAGGAGATTAGAGGGCTCAGGCATGAGAATAAACAGTTGCACCGGCTCGCACATGACTATGCTACAAACATGAAGAGGAAGCTTGACCAGATGAAGGAATCTGATGGTCAGGTTTTACTTGATCATCAGAGATTTGTGGGTTTGTTCCAAAGGCATTTATTGCCTTCGTCTTCTGGGGCTGTACCGCGTAATGAAGCTCCAAATGATCAACCTCTGCTGCCTCCTCCTTCTAGGGTTCTGTCCAGTAATGAGGCTCCAAATGATCCCCCTCCAGTGCCTGCTCTTTCTGGGGCTCTACCGACTGCTGAGACTTCTCCTAAGCAACCTTTGTGAAGGCTCCCTCTTGTTTGTTTATTTTGACTCATGTATATGTACATATTTGTAACTTATCGGGGATATCAATAAATAGCTTTCCTTCATTTCAACGTATTGTGTTAAATACACCAAAGCCTTCTTCGCTAAGTTCTTTGAATTTTCTTTTGTTGAAGCTTATATGTTGAAGCTTTGTGAGTGGAGCATGTAGGTTGAGGTAGTATTCCCTTAATTTCCCGAGTGAGGAAAACTTTTCGGTTGGAGACTTGGAAAATCCAAGTCACTGAGTGGGATCGGCTATATGAATCTTTGAACGCCATTGTGCTCGGTCCTGTGTCATGTCCTCCGTTAGATCCAAGTACTCTAAGTCTTTTCTTAGAGTCTCTTCCAAAGTTTTCCTAGGTCTTCCTCTACCCCTTCGACCTTGAACCTCTGTCCCATAGTCGCATCTTCTAATCGGAGCGTCAGTAGGCCTTCTTTGCACATGTCCAAACCACCGTAACCGATTTTCTCTCATCTTTCCTTCAATTTCGGCTACTCCTACTTTACCCCGGATATCCTCATTCCTAATCTTATCCTTTTTTGTGTGCCCACACATCCAACGAAGCATCCTCATCTCCGCTACACCCATTTTGTGTACGTGTTGATGCTTCACCGCCCAACATTCTGTGCCATACAGCATCGCCGGCCTTATTGCCGTCCTATAAAATTTTCCCTTGAGCTTCAATGGCATACGGCGGTCACACAATGGTGTATGCTGAATGCTTTGAAAATTGCTGTTGAAAGATATCTCAAAGGAAGCTTAACATCTACTAGTTATTGATTTTTCCAGGAAAGAAAAATTTCAAGATAATGCTAAGCCACATTTTGGGCTCTAGAAGCAGTCACAGTGTGTGTGATGCCTAATTGAACACTAGGACATATTTTCATTACTAAAAATACCAAAATCAAGCCAAAAACAGGAAATGAGGGAAAAAAAAATCTTCCACGTGGTGAACCAATACTCAAAAAAATGAGGGAAGCAATTGCTTGTAACATCAGCATAACAAGTCTATATATTCCACAAAGGCTTTGTAAGAACAAGTTTCCTTACCAAGATTTTTCACTTTTGGATTTTAGTAAGAATCCAGCCTCAAGCTGTGTGTTTTCGCATAAATGGACTTGCGTCTACTCTAAATTCATAATCGTGATTTACAAATTAAAATTTTCCAGACATCAGTTAAGCATGCATTTCCAAGAACATAAATTATCTCAAGAAGACACAGCATCCCGATAATGGACAATGCAATATGTATTCACATTTCAATAGGTATATAAAAGTCATCCTTATCAAGTGTGAGTTTCAAGTACTGTACCTTCTCGTTCTTTCGATTGGCCAAATAAGTTTGCATCTCATTTTGCAACCTATAAAACATTTGTACGTTGTAAAGAACAGATCATTCACATTAACTGCAGCAAGAGTAAGTTAGTGATAATACCTTTGTTTCTGAAATAAAATAGAGTTCAAAGCCTTCGTATGAAGCAGGGTGAAAAGAGAGAACAAGTGGATCCAGTGCCTTGTAATTTCCTCAACTGAAAGAACAGCTGGAAATAGATCTTCTGCAAGAACAAGCTCCATATTTTGGGACCTAAAGTAAAACAATAAGAAAAATGATAATAGTCAACTACCACCTTTTAATGCATTGGTTTATTTTAAAAAGATAGAGCATGTGAAAAAACAAACCTGAAATCCATACAATCTTTATCAAAGCATAGCATCAATATTTAACATGGAATCTGTTCAAAGTGGTCACTTATCGTCATGTTGCCTTCAAAGCATTTGTTACAATAATCTCGATATGCTTCCATCAACTTCTGCAGAGCTTTCTTTCTAATAGGTCTCTGCAAATAAAACAAGCAATTATAAATACAAGACAGCATGTGTAACTTAGCAAACTGAAACTTTTTGCTGTAGAAATACCTTCTTGTCCAGAAGTCTTTCAGTGGTCTGAGATATTATTGTGGGAGGAAAGCATATCATATTAGACATGGCAAGATCACAGGCAACAACTACTGCTTGTGTTCTCACTCTATCATCAAAATCTAGAAGTCGACTTTCAAGGGCAGCTGTTTAAGGCAACAAATGAGTATATGTAAGATCCCGAGAATTATATAATCAGAAGTCATATAGGAAACAGAAAATGTTCCATAACTTACGGAGAACTTCTTGTGATTCTGCCCCAGAGGGATTGGTCATGATACCTTTGTGCACTATGGTGATCAGGCAGTGTGAAAAGTTTTCCAATCAAATTAACAGCTTTTAGTTGCACATCAACCTGATCAGTCTATAGAAAAATAATCGGAGTCAGGTGATATTTATTGATTGCTTTTAAAGCACAAGTCAGGACCATAAGAGAACTATGAAGGAAGAGAAAAAAAAAAGATCCTATGCCAAGAGATGAAATGATTAAATCAAAACAAAATGAACTAAGACATGAAGACATACCAATAACTCTTGAGTCAAATTTGGAATGACAGCAAGAAGCATCTGAGGAGCACACCCAAAAAATTTAAAAATGATATAATGGTAAAATTCTCTGAGCTCACTCCCATCAGCATCTCCATCCAAAATACAAGATGTCAGAACCCCACAAACAAAGGACTCAAGTTTGTCTGCGCACGTTTGAATCACAGAAACTGAAAGCTGGGAAGAAGCACAGTCTGCATTCTGTAAAACATAATATAAGAAACAGAATAATATTTAATAATTAATTGAGCTAAATATTGATATCGAGCATGAGCAGATAAGAAGCACTAAATCTTTACACTTTATTTGTTTAATCAAAAGATGTGTCGTAAAACTAATTAAAAATGTAAAACAGTTTACATGAAAATGGGCATTTTCAACGCAATTTCCTTTTGTTTGGCTGTGACTGCAAAATGCCCGTTTCATCCCAAATTCCTTATTAAAACACACATTGTCCAAAATGTAACAAGAGGCATTCCAAACAGTATACAAAAATCTCACATTCACTAATAGTCAATATTCCTTTTTTCCTGTCAGGTTGGAGACCCAGATTAGAAATTAACCCATGATCTCACAAGCAACTAGTACATGAAGAAACAGATTCAATAAGATCCCAGTTTTTCTACTATAATACCAGAACATACTGCATAGGACATTTTCCCTATGACCAACAACCAAATTATGATAAGTGGAATGCAACATTTTAACTATCATGCCACCACAATCCCACTTACTATATATCAGTGAAAATAAATAAACATGCATTGGAAAAAGCTCATATCGTAACAAACATTGCTTTGGCAACCGTTCTACTTAACAATAGTGAACATTGTTTTGATACCAAAAACATGTAGGACTAGTATATCATGTAAATAAATGTTTCTATAAACCATTGTAAGTATACATTATCAAACACTTGCCTTTAACTCCTTCACAAGATTTTGTAGAACCACATTCAAAAGTGGCTGAGAAGCTTCCTCGTTTAGTATATGAACCATTATAGACAAAATATCATTTATCAAACTCTGCTGATGGTGTTGCCTACAGGGAAAAAATGCAAGGGATTATAATTGATGTCATCATAGTTAAGCCACCAAGCTTACATACATTAAAACATAACAAATTGCACTTAACCGATTCAGAGACACTCTAATCTCAGATTCTTATAACTTGGTAAAACATAAAAGTAGAGCATGATCTAGTCATCTAAGTTACAGGCAGTTATTACTTTTCTTTATTCCATGAAAGTGAAAATCTAATCATAGAATGTAATAAGCACTGATTCCTCCAGAATTATCCATTACGAAGAACCCAAACATACAAGAGTAGCATGGAAAGTCAAGACTAGGAATTACCTCACAACAGAGAAGAATATATTAAACATTTCGAGAACTAGATCATTGCAGTTAATATCCAACATGATCACACAACATTTACATCGTGCAACAGTCTCTACTATTTTAGCCCTCCTCGAGAAGAGCGGGCTTTCCATGTCAGCTAGCTCCACGAACATGCTGATAATGAGTTCAAAAGAAGAGTGTAAGCATCTCAAATCGGACATGGGCAAATGCACACATACCCTTACATATTTGTCGGCGACAGGAGGTTCGGGTGCCATAGCCCGAAACATTTCAGTGACACAAATGGCCACTAGAAGCCTGACATCCTTATGCTGAAGCAAGCTATGCACAATAGCTTCTCTCAGGGCTCCAACTTCCTAGAAGCTTCAGCCGAAGAAGCCTGTTCTAACTGTGACAGTGCACTCGCAGCTTGCTGTGAAACGAAGCATACAAATTACAAAACAAGCAAAACCCCAACGATCAACTCAAATCGCTAGGCCGACGAAATGAACAAATTCAAATACAAAACTCCACATTAAACAAAAACCCGCAATTCCAATTCAAACATGGAATTATATAAGCTATTCAAACAAGAAAAATTGCTTACTTGGAGCGATTTGACGATGGAGTCCTTGTTTGGGCGGGTTTGGCGGCGGAGGTGGGTGCCGATTTCGGAGACGAGCTACAGCGCGGACTCAACCATTGGGCCAGTGAATCGGAGAGAAACCCTAACTCAGAGACGGGTATTTTGGCGGTGGTGCAGCGGACGGACATTCGATCAGAGGCGGAAACCGCGATCGCAGGTCTCGGGGAGGACGAGGGCTTGACGAGTGTGACGAGTAAGTGAGTGGACTTCCAGACATTTGAGTGGAGGGGGCTTTAATTGCTGAGAGGCTCCCGCCTTTGGTGCGCGTTGATGGCTTTAATTGCTGAGAGGCTCCCGCCTTTGGTGCGCGTTGATCAAACGCGCCTGTTGTGGGAGTGGTAAGGAAAGTGGAGGTTTGTTGAGTGGGGATATTTTACCCGCCCAAAAACAAATGGTGGCCTTTTGGATTCTAAACCTACCCATGTTTGGGGCTATATGGGGTTATGTGTACCCACCTTTGTCGTCTTTTTCATTTTGCCACAAGTTGTCATTCAGTCTGATTTGATATTCTTCTTCACTTGAGATTTTAAATTTAAATTTAGTGACAATTTCTAGCATACGCAATCAATCTCTTGTTAATCATTACTGATAGCTTGATAAGTCATATAAAAAATTAGGATATTTTGTATAAGTACACCTGAATTAGTAAGTGTGTGCGCAATTTCCATCCAAACTTTTTATTTTAGCAATATACCACCCAAACTTTAAATTTGGTGCAAATCTACAACCTGCATCCAAGTTTTTGTTAAATAATTGGGTAAAGTATAAAAAACTACCTCAATTATTGGTGTCACGACATTTTCATACCTCATCTTTTAAAATTGACAATGTCATACCTCATCTTACGAAATTGTGCTAATGTCAGACCTCCGTCAGTTTTTCTGTTACTTTTTCTATTAAATGCTGACGTGGCCAGAACATGACCCATTTTTATTAAAAAAATAATTAAATATTACAAAATATTAATTAAATATTAAAAAATTAAAACAAAAAAACAAAAAACCAAAAACCAAAAAAAAACATCAACATGTGTCCTCTTCTCTGAGTTCTCCCTCACCCAACCCTCTTTCTCTCTCTTTCTCTCGCCTTTCTCTTCTCTCTCCCTGCAACTTGCATCCCTAAAATCCCAAAACCCATAAACGATTCCCACCCGAGTCATCACCGCCGACAAGCTCTCAATCCTCTGAGCCAACGATTGCCGACTAACCCTAGACCCTTCCCCGCCACTCCCACTGGCATCAAAGCTCTCTTTCTAACACCACAGGTGCTTCTAGTTCCCCCACTTCAAATACCACAACAAGTTGAAATTGTGCAGAGGCTTCGCCCTCTCAGAACCCATCGCCATGGACTTCACCTCCACTCTCTTCTCCTCATCTGACCCGCCTATATACACCATTTATCAGAAACTTAGACCAAAGAGAGCCACTCTCAGATCACAACTCTCTCTGTTTTCTTGCGCCTCCTATGATTTTCTCGGAAAATCTCGGAATTTTTTGGGAAAACCGGAGAGTTTTTCTATTGGGTTGTTATTCTTGTTGTTATTGTTTTGTTTTTCTTTCGCAAATCACCAGAGGGGCAAACTTCGAGGGCAAATAGGAGAAGGGAATGTTGTTGTGGAGGTTGTGGCTAGAGTTAGGGTTTAGGGGCGATTGGGGGTCGTGGCTGTCATCGATGGAGTCAACGACAGAGGTAGGGTTGTCGTCAGTGGGATTGAAGAGGAAGGTTGGGGGGGACGGGTGGGAAGGATTTTTGGGTTTCGGGATTTTAGGGATGCAGGTTGTAGGGAGAGAGAAGAGAGAGAGACGAGAGAGAGAGGGTTGGGTGGGAGTGAACTCAAAGAAGGGGATATGGGTTTTTGGGGAGGGGGACACGCGTTGATGGGTTTTTTTTTTGTTTTTTTTTAATTCGTAATATTTAATTAATTTTTTAATAAAAAAAAGGTCCCGTATCTGGCCACGTCAACATTTAACAGAAAAGTAATAGAAAAACTGATAGAGGTCTGACATTGGTACAAATTCGTAAGATGAGGTATGACATTGTCAATTTTAAAAGATAAGGTATGAAAGTGTCGTGACACCAATAGTTGAGGTAGTTTTTTGTACTTTACCCTGAATAATTTTAAGAGAGTCCACAGTTCTTTTTTATAAAATTCCTATATTCTCTTTGTATTAGAAAATTTATTAAAAAAAAAAAACTAAAATGATCATGAAGTGCTAGCAACATTTGCATTAACTTTTGCATTTGGACATTTTCACTCCTTCAAATGACACTTGCCTATAGCTGCCATTATTTCGGTGGAGAACGAGAGAGTGGGAGAGGACTGGGGAGGGACTGGGTTGGGCAGGGATGGTTATGGTTATGGTTAGGTTGGGTATTGTTTTATGTGTGAATAAAATGATACGTGTAGTTTTAAGGAGTGAAAACGTCTAAGTGCGAATGTTAGTTTAAATGCTGCTAGCACTCCCCTTTCAAAACTCCCCATAGGTAATTTCATGGTGGTAAACAAATTGTGTAGGAAGAGTGCAAGGGTTGGGAGTTGGTGCGGGGATTTAATTTCATAATTTGTTATTGAATTTTTTCAGCTTTTTAATTCGCTTTTCTTCTAACAAATATAAATCAAATTTACTAAATTGTCCTCATATTAGCTCATGTGCTTGGTATCATGACAAGTTAACGACAAAATGGATATTAACTGACCTGGGTGGTAGATTCCCACCAAATATAAAGTTTGGATGGTATATTGCCGAAATAAAAAGTCTAGCTGATAATTGCGCGCACAACTACAAAACAATTTGAGTTTAACTTGCAAATTTTTTTAACATGACGAACAAAATGCACTACTAGATGTAGACCTGATTTCAACAGCTTGATTGATCCATTATTTTCCAAATTAATTGATTTAGTTAGATTGTTTTTTTTTATTATTATTATAAGAGAACATTGCGAATGTAGTTGGTTTCATGTTTTTGTCTTCTCATATATATATTTAGATTTTAATAAATTTTGAACAATATATTAATATCATAACCAATTTTTTCAACTAGGTTTAGTTTGGAAAAAAAACATTTAGTTTTTTAGTTTACAATTACTTCTATTATAAACCTATTAACCAATTAAAATGGTCAAAACCCAGGCCAATAAAACGAAGGGCATTCTATCCAAACATCTCTTTTTATTTCTAACATATTCTTTTTTACTTCTAACACATCTTTTAATAATTTTTGTGATTTAATATTCTTCAATTCATTTAATTCGACAGTAGAAAATTATAAAAATGTATGAGAAGTAAAAAGAAGGGTGTGAATATCATATTCTAAAATGAAAAATGAAAAGAGAAAAGGAAATAAATAAATAAAAATAAGGGAACTTTAATGAAAAGGGTTTAGATCAAGACTATTTTAATCAAAAACCACCCTATAGTTTTCTTTAATCAAAAGCACCTCAAAATTAATCATAAGGACAAGGGCCCCAAATTTCACACGGGCTGGATTACAGAGCCCAAAATGAACAAAGTTAAGTTTCCAAAATCACCCCAACAGAAGCCAGCCCTTGGTGAATTGAATGAAGGATTGTTTGGTGCATATCTTCTAGTATTCAGAGGTTGCCTTGTCATGGTTTCCTCTGCAACCAGTTCCACCAAAGGTGTCAACCAAAATACCAAATCAAAATTGCTCTCTCACCCGCCATTGTTGCAAGCTCGGTCTCTCCCTAGAGTCTTCCATTCGCGGTCGCCGCTATTTTCTACGATCTTCGATTTCAATCAAGATGGTGCTTCAGAACGATATCGATTTGCTCCATCCATCAGCTGAGCTTGAGAAGAGGAAGCACAAGATCAAGAGGCTTGTACAGACCCCCAACTCTTTCTTTATGGTATGGATATTAATCGATGGATGCTTACGCTTTTGGGTTTTGTATTTAGGTTGTTTAGTTTTGAATGTTTAAGTGGGATGATACTAGTTTTGAATGTTTTGAACTTGAATAGGATGTCAAGTGCCAGGGGTGTTTCAACATGTGAATTTTTATCCTTTTTTTGCTGTTTTCGTTTAAGTACTTATTAAATTATGTGCTAAATTAGAAAATAAGAGTACTTATTTGTTGTTTAAAAGTGAATGTAATCGAATATATTTGTGCAGAACCACTGTGTTCAGTCACTCGCAAACAGTTGTGGTGTGTGGGAACTGCCAGACTGTGCTGTGCCAGCCTACTGGTGGTCGTGCCAGACTCACCGAGACCGAGGGTTCCTCTTTCAGGAGGAATGGGGACTGATTGTCCTGCCAATACCATTTTTGACTCATGTTAGTTTATGTGAAAGCAGGCATTTTGAAGGTTCATCTCGTGGAAGAAAAGAAATGGGTGCTGCTGTTGTTATTGTCCGGTTATCTAGGTTTGGGTTTCGATATTTAATTTTGTTAGGATCGCTCTGGACTTAGTATGACAATGCTGCATTTTGATTCTGTTTTAGTTGAGTTTGCTATTTGATTGTATGAGATGTCAATTACATCTTGAGATTATATATTAAAAAAACAAAAAAAAAATACCAGATTAAAATATGTCTAACGTTTGAGCAAAATGTTGTATGACCTTCATCTTAATCATATGAGCTAATTACATAACAACCCCCGAGGTTTGAACCCGCTGTCAAAAAATACAAACAATGTTTCATATTTTTTTTATTAGATGTGATTGCAAGTGAGGTTTGAGCTACTTGTTCAGTAGCAAAAGCAAAAAAAGCAGAAGAGAAGGTAATGATTAATCATATGTTAAGTAGCAAAAGTTAGAAGATTAGAAGAAAAGGCAATTGTAAATTATATTAAATTCAAAGAGTGCAGGGCATCAAATACCAAAGAGTCAAGATTCCGATATAAAGACTCAGCGGTGCTTATTAGCTATGTTAATGGAATGTTGTGTTTCAACTTGTAAGATGAGAAAATTTGTAGTATGTACTTTGATCTATCTTCATGGTCACAATCTTATATATGCCATAGCCTATATTATATATTGGGATTGATGATATCATCCATAGTATTGTAATTAAATTAGTGGTAGTGCATAGTATTTTGGTTCTGTTTCAGAAATAGTGTAGGTTATATTGCTGTAGTTCCAGAAATAGTGTGAGTTATTTTAGTTCAGTTTCAGAAATAATGTGGGTTATTTTGCTGTAGTTCCAGAAATAGTGTAGGTTACTTTGGTCCAATTTCAGAAATAGTGTTGGTTATTTTGCTGTAGTTTCAAAAATAGTATAAGTTATTTTGGTTCAATTTCAGAAATAATATGAGTTATTTTGCTATAGTTCCAGAACTAGTGTAGGTTTTTTTTGTCAAATTTCAGAAATAGTGTGGGTTATTTTGCTGTAATTTCAGAAATAGTGTAGGTTATTTTGCTGAAGTTTTAAAAATAGTGTGGGCTTTTGGTTCATTTTTAGAAATAGTATGGTTTATTTTGTTGTAGTTTCAGAAATAGTGTGAGTTATTTTGTTGTAATTTCAGAAATAATGTGGATTATTTTGCTGTAGTTCCAGAATAGTATTGGTTATTTTGGTTTAGTTTCAGAAATAGTGTGAGTTATTTTGGTTCAATTTCAAAATAGTGTAGGTTATTTTGTTGTAGTTGCAGAAATAATGTTGGTTATTTTGGTTTAGTACCAAAAATATGGTGGGTTATTTTGGTTCAGTTCAGAAATAGAAGTCAATATTCAATTTTGTAACCTATTCAAATTTGTTGAAACCAAGAAAGAAAAGAGTGCATGGCATATAGTGGAGGTTCGTGAGGTATTTTTGAGCATGGCAAACTGCTTTCCTCTGCGTCTCCTCTCTTTAGGTCTGCTTTTGGGTTTTTGTTTGAATGCATGTGATGTTGAAGTCCCTTCTGCCTTTCCATCCTATATGATATCTACTAATTAAGTTCAGAACCCAGTTAAGCGTCAACATATTCCCCATTCGCTTGCCATTGCCATATACTCTTTTACTTGCTGAACATTACTCATGTATAATTAAAATTGAATTGATTAAGTCTCGATTGATCTCAATTTTTAAGGGCAATTGAGCCAGGTTATGTCTTTTATTTTTGAGGTGATGGGGTTTGAGAGGAGCTTCAACTATTTATGGCGTGCATAAAAATTTGTAAATGAAATTAGAGAAACTAAAATGAGAAGGAAGAATTGCTCATCTACTAATTTATTAACTACTAAATGAAATCAGAGGAATTGAATTGAAAAAGATTTAGACTGAGGAAGATTTAAAATCAAACTCGTGTTGAAATGCTTATCAAAATATTTATAGAATCAAAGTAAGATTAATATAAATTTCTTATAAGCTATTTATAAAGAGTCAGTTTGAGATTGTTGCGAGTTTAAAAGTTGCTACCACTATTTTTTAGAACTAAACACCGGTACTATCACTAGTAGAACTGAACATTAACTATTTCTTAAAACTGAGCACTAACTAATTCTTAAAACTGAAAACTAGTACTACACTATTTCTAGAACTGAACATGGGTACTATCACTATTTCTTAAACTGAACACTGGTACTATCACTATTTCTTAAACTGAACACTGGTACTATTACTATTTCTTAAACTGAACACTGACTATTTATGAAACTAAACACGAGTACTACACTATTTCTAGAAGTAAACATGGATACTATCACTATTTCTTAAATTGAACACTTGTACTACTACTATTTCTTAAACTGAACACTGACTATTTAAGAAACTAAACACGAGTACTACACTATTTATGAAACTGAACACTAGTACTACACTATTTTTGAAACTCAATTCCCGTACTATCACTATTTCTTAAACTAAACACGGGTGCTACACTATTTCTGAAACTCAACACTGGTACTATCACTATTTATTAAACTAAACACTGACTATTTCTAGAACTAAATAAGGATACTATCACTATTTCTTAAACTGAATATTAACTATTTCTATAACAGTTTGGGTTCGTGATGAGAGGATACAGAGGTTATGAAGATACAAAAAGCTAAGGTTTCCCGTGGGGAGCTTGAAAAATTAAAAAGAATGGTATGAAAAATAAAAAGAACGGTTATTTAACCAAAAGATCAAAAATAGATCCCACTGATTGTATATGGGCTTATTAATTTCACATATCCTTCCTTCACACACATGAATTAAAATATATAGTGGAAGCCATCAGAGAGCTTAAACAATTGAATATATTGTAATCCATTCTCCACGTATGACTGCTATTGATTTGCTACCAATCTTTTTTCATTAAGTTCATATGCTGTCCCAAGGCAACAATCATATGCTACAGACTACAGTACCTTGTCAGGAATGATCACCGCACTACGAACAATTATATATCAACAATCCGCGCGCACATCTATTGATGAACAGGAGGTTTGTATGAAAATGCAGAGCAAACCCGGGATGAAGAACACCATCTCCAGCTCTCTGGAGTAGAAAGACTCGAATAGATATTATTTAACCAAAAGATCATAAATACATCCCGCCGATTGGGGAAAAGAGCGTGAAAAATATCTTCAAAACATACAAAAAGCAGAAAGAATTCAAAAGAAAAAGATCATAAATGAATGATTTACCATGGGGAACTCGAAGGGATAAAATTGTTCGAAGTGCGGTTGGAGTCGGCCGGCCGTTTGTGAGGGTTGGGTTTTATGCGGTTTTGGCAGTGCATTGATCTGCGTTTTTGTTGCTTTGCTTGCGGGTAGTAGTTTGGTCTGTTTCACGAAAAAACTAACGGAAGGTCAAGGGTAAAATTGGAAAAATTGGGCCATGTTGATTGGACTGATTAAGTGTTGAGCTTTGTCCTAACCATTAAATAAACTTATTAGATGGTTTTTTATTAAAATACAAGTTTTGAACCTTATCGTTAATTTTCCTTAAAAATAAAGCCCACCCCAAAATCCCTCGTCGTCCCCAAACCCCCAGTTCATAGCATACCACAACACCGTCCGTTCCGCCATCCCGCCATCCCGCCATCATCAGTCTCACTCTCCCACTCTCCCTCCTCGCCACTCGCACGCGCACTCGCCTTTCCTTCTCCTCTAATCCCCCGTTCAACTCACACAGGTTTCTATCTCACGCTTTCCATTTTTTCCCTCCAACTGAGAAATTGGGAGAAGGGTTTTGATGAAATCACATTGGGTTTTTAAATTAAATTAATTTTTTTTTTCCTTTCAGTTACTTTCTGTGCACATAATATATGTTGTATTGAATTGAGTATTTTTTAAATTGGGAATATTGTTGCCCTGATGATTGCGTATTCGGATTCGCGGTTTTTTGTTCTGCATTTGAACGTGGTTGTAGGTTTTGTATTGAATTTGTGGTCAAGTAAATTTAAAGTTGTAGTATGTGCATTTGCTGATCATGTTTCTTGGTGTGAATTTTTTGTGTCTTTCTCTAACAATCTCATGGATTATGCAGTTACTTGGCGGAAAAGAGGTTGCGTAAAATGGAGCATCAAATCGTCAATCAGAGTTCTTCGAATGAGGTATGAGTGTGTGTGTGTGTGTGTGTGTTTTATGATTGTATCAACGGTAAGAAATGTGAAATTTGCTCGGTTAGTTGCCCATTTTGTTTCTTCATTGTCCGGTAGCTTTACGCCTATGGTGGAAACTATTTAGGGAGTTCGGATCAGTTGACCCTAGTGTGATTCGCTTCGTATTCCTCCTCCTACACATACACACAATGTACACTACCTTCCTCTCATCCTCCTCCTCCTCGCAGTTTAACCAATTTCTGCAACTTTTTTCTCTATTTGTTTTTGTATATTTCTGAAGGTTGATTTTTATTTTAGTTAATTGGTTTTTTTGTTGTTGTGTAAATGTTGATTTATGTTGATTAATAAATGGAAAAATGAAGGCAGGGATGGTGTGTATCAGCGTAGTGCTAGAATCAGTGCACTCTGATCCGAAAGAGTTCCCTGCAACATGAAATCAAAAGGGGAAGGTGGGCAGTTGTTCTTCATCCACCTGTTGAAATTTCAACTATCATCTTCCCCATATTCCATTGTTTTGTTTATGCCATTTTCTGGGTCATTTGGTTGGAATGAAACAGTTTCATCTTTGAGGACAAAGGTGCTAGATGCAGGGAGGATATGTGGGATAAAGTTCGACTATGCTCCTCTCTTTGGGCTTCAGTTACTAAAGAATTTAAAGACGTGTCTTTCTCTTGTATTTTGTTTAATTGGAGCGCATCTGTTATCTAATTCTGTGCTGCTCTCTTCCTTTCCCCATTGTATATCTTTTTCTTTTGATATTAAAATGATATCGTTTCTATTAAAAAAAAAATTAGTAAGGGAAATTGAAACATTTCTAATATTTTTTTTTTCAACAGGAATACAGTTCTGCTGGGGGTAGCGGTGCTTGCTCAGAACGTGTGATCGACTTCACTGGTGAATTCACAACTAATGAGGTTTGTCCTATTTCAATTTTCGCTTGTGACTTATGATTGAGAAGTTGGATTAGAGATGATGTATATTTGCACTGTGTAGATTTTTAAGAGTAGAGACGAATTGGTGGAGTGAGCTTGGGTGATGACGATGAGTGGAAATTGGAGGTTATATGTGGAGTTCACAACCACCATGCTGAAAAGAGCAACACGAGGAGGTTATCTGAAGAGGAGAAAGCAGTGTTGGTAGATATGTCCAAGAGTTCAGCCAAACCCAAAGACATATTACGCACTATCCAAAAGAATGATGGACTCAACATCAACGAAACAATGAAAACAATTTATAATGTCAGACAACGGTTGAAGTTGAAAGAGAATGCTGTGAGATCACAGATGCATGTATTGCTAAATAAGTTATCCGCTCACAAATATATTGAGTGGCATAGGAGCTCAGATGACAATAGTATGGTGAAAGATCTGTTTTGGACTCACCCTGCTAGTGTAGATGTCTTACGTGCATTCCCCCATGTCCTAATCATGGATTGCATAAGTGAGACGTATTCTTTTCCCCTTTTAGAGATCGTAGGGGTGACTTGTACTAATATAACCTTCTCAGCTGCATTTGCTTACCTTGATGCTAAGAATGAAGACAATTACATATGGGCTTTGAGTAGATTGAGGGCTGTGTTGGATGAACATTGTCTTCCTACAGTTATTGTCATGGACAAAGACTTGCCTCTCATGAGCGCTGTTCATAGTATTTTTCCAAGTGCCCGACATTTGTTGTGTAAATTACATATCAGCAAACATGTGTTGGCAAAGTGTAAGGACATGTTTGAGGGTAAAGATCAGTTGGATAAGTTCATGATGAGTTGGAATATGTTGGTGTTATCGGAGACAGGGCACGAGTATCAAAGCCGTCTGCATGAGCTTGATTATTATTTTGGTAGATATCCACATGCACTTGAATATGTGAAGAACACTTGGTTGAACGAGTATAAAGAGAGGTTTGTGTCTGTATGGACAGATACATGTATGCATTATGGCCACTCGACGTCAAATAGGTAAATTTGTTAATCTTATTTGTTTTCGTATGGAAGTCATCATATACTAGTAATTATTTTGTATGGCAGGGTGGAAGGCTCAAGTGCGAAACTGAAAAAACTACTTGGCAACAGCCGAGGTAGTTTCGAAATGTCTTGGGAAAGGATTCACTCCTTGTTAGAGTTGCAACACGAAGACATCAAGGTATCACTTGAGAAGTGTTTGGCCGTCGTCCAACACAATTTCATGCATGATGAATTGAAGGAGTTGCGAGGTTTTGTATCCACCATTGCTTTGAGCACAATTGTTTGTGAGTCGAAGAAAGCCAATTTGGTGGGGGTGGATTATTCGTCATGTGGTTGCACCATTCGACGCACACATGGATTGCCCTGTGTGCATGAGATTGCAGAGTATAGACAAACTAGTCGCCCCATTCCTCTTTACTGTGTTGATCCTTATTGGAAGAAATTGGATTTGTTGTACTCCCCAAAGTTTAGTGACCATGCAACTCACGTAATTACAAAAATGTATAGGATCTTAAAGCGGTGGATGGATAGCGATGAGGATGGCAGGGTAGATATTAGTACAAAGTTGGAGGAGATTCTGAATATGGAGTCAATTACCAAGACTACCGAGCAGCCAAGTAGAATTGGCACTACCACTCATTGCAATCTTTCTGCCTTTGAGTTGGCCTTGTCCTGTCAAGTAAGTCATTCACCAGCTGACAGGGTTGCCGCAGTCACTACCACATCCCACTCAGAGAAAACAACGAGGCATCCACCCAAGATGAAGGTATGTATGAACATCATTGACTTGTATTCACTATTATTTTGTCGATACTTGAAAGTTGAAACTAGTATATTTATGAATATTGCTGTGCAGGCGCTCAGGATGTCTCCTCTCACTTCTTCTACGCTGAAAGAGCAGTTTCCTACTGCTTTGAAGCCATATATTTCCTCCATTAGGGATTTTACAGGTGATGGTAATTGTGGCTATCGAGTTATAGCTGGATTGATGGGTTTTGGTGATGATTCTTGGAGCAAGGTACGCAGAGAATTGTTGAATGAGTTGCATTCTCATCAAACACAATATGAGAACCTTTTCGGTAGACATGATAGGGTTGACGAGCTTATGCATGCACTCTCATTCTTTGAGGATTCCCCACCATATGATAGGTGGTTGACCATGCCTGATATGGGACACGTTATCGCATCATGCTATAATGTAGTTGTGATCTATTTATCCATGTCATTATGTCTCACATTTTTGCCAACGAGGACTGTGTCATTGCCCTTGTTAGAGCGCCGACACATTGCCATTGGTTCAGTCAGTGATGACCATTTTGTTCAGGTATTGTACATGGCTTGAATACCTTGATTACCATATATGCTTTGATGTGCTTCGTGGAGGTGATTGTCCATTCCTAACTGTTGGTGTGTCATGTTCTCCATAGGTTTATATGTTTCCAGGGCATCCAATGCCACCTGTCTCGGAATGTTGGCACCGAGTTTGCCTACCAGGTACTGATGGTTGGCAAATCCCATACGCTGAACGTATTCAACGATTTAGACAGACTTTTGGTTCGGATGTAGCTACTCAAGAGATGCAGTCGCTCAATAACTGTTGACATGATCTGATCGATATTCTTTTTGGTCAGCGGTTGACACTCAATTTTTCATTGATTGCTAATACATAGTTACAACACTCTGTGAATAGTGATAAGATTATACAGTGTTCAAGTTTTTCCTTTTTCCGAGCCTGTGCTTGTGCATTTTTTTTCTTTTTCTTTACAACGCAGGGTAACATTTCCTTTTGTTTTGCCCTTCATTCAAGAAGTTTTTATTGGCATGCAAATGGATGTTTACCCCCTCCCCTCTCCCCAACCCAAACAAATATTATCTATCATCTTTTTTACCTTTTGTTTCCACTGATCTGAACCGGTTTAAAGTGATATGTTTAATTTTTGGGAGCTGCTATTGGCATTAAAAAATAATAATTCATGTCAACTAAAGGCAATGGTTATCAAACGTTCTCTTAGTATGCTTTTTCGTTCTAGATTATACTAGTTTAAGATGCCCTTTGTAACACCCCGTACCAAATATTGTTAATATGATAATTATAATATTTGGAGATAGTGATAAACTAATATTACTGCATATTAAGTATATGATCGAAAGTGGCTAACTCGAGATCAAAATGATGTGTTATGCAAATCTCAGGGACCATGTTGGCTAAAACGTCTTTAAAGAATGAATTGTAATGTGATTTGGATTAAATGGTGTACATGGACCAAAATGCTATTAAATGTTTCTTTATAATTATGAGTTGGTAACATTATTCGAAATACTTTTCGGGAGCTCGGATGTATATGCAGAATTGGAAAATAGAGTTATACTATATTTGTGCAAGGCCATGAGTTAATTGATGGAAACACTAGTTTTTAATTCTGTTGGGGATGCCAGGAAATGAGGTGGCAAGATGGTAGTAGTTAGTATTTAATTTTAGAAAATAGATTTATACATCCATCAAATAAACCGATTGATGAAGGTCTAACATTGTAATAAATTCATAAATTTGTCTATGAAATTATAATGTTTTAAAGATGAGGTAATGTTTTAAAATAGAGGTATAATATTGTCATGTCACTCAAATTTGAGAATGTAAAATGTTTTTTTTTTTTTTGAAAATATCATAATATTTTTTAATATCATTTCATTTTTTTTATTTTTTTGAAAAAACCTTTCCGAAGAAAGGAGACAGTTTTATTACAAACACATATTACAGAGAGAGGCCCACAAACAAAAAGAACCAAACACACAAACAACCGAACCTCCCAACAAGCTCAACAACAGAGCCCAACACAAGATACAGAACAAAAGATGCTTCTCGATCCCAGCAACCACCGCCTGCAAATTAGTCCGATCAACCAAGAACCAAGCCGCCAGCCAACGCCAAATCCACTCGAGTAACTCCGCAGAACCCAGCCACGAAAGCCATCCCGATCGCCCCACTTGCTCCGATCGTCCCGATCTCAGCCAGAAAGTGAAAGAAGTCCGAGGGAACACCCCGAACGACAGTGCCAACGAAGGCAGACAAAGAGAGGGAGGTGGTGTTGAAAACACCCGAGCCGATGAGATCACCGGAGCTCTACGCACCCTCTCGAAAGATCGCAAAATTTTGCGTTGAGATCTGACTGCAGATCAAAAAGACAGAAGACGGGGAAGACAGGCTTGGGGTAGAGACAGCTGGGTTGAAACAAGAAGAACTGGGGAGGAAATTAACAGAAAAACTAAGAAACAAATAGCAAAAGAAAAGGCTTGCCTCCGACCCCCGCCACAGCGAGGGTCGTCAGCAACAAGTTTAACCAGAGGGGAAATCACTCACACACAGAAGGTGGAAAAACTCTCAAGAAGAGAGAAGGTCACATTTTTAATATCATTTCATACACATGCAATTTCAACAGAGATAAGTGGGCTCAAATCACATCACTTCCACCTCTAAAAAGTCCTGGGCAATAGGCAATTCATTCTCTTAAGTAAACATTAACTACCTAAGTACATATCTACTTTTAAACTGAATAGCCAAATTATTGGAATAAAATATTATTATTATTTTTATAATATAATAAAAAATATTGAAATGTGGTGTAAAGTGGAAGAACATATTAGATGTTTACAAAAAAAAAAATTTAAAATTATTTGTTTTTTTTATATTTTTATAAGTTTTGCATTTTTAATTAATTTTTTTATAATTTTTAATTATGACTCATGTCATCCTTATGTCACATGGCTTAGGAGCTAGCCAGTCGATTTTTGCTTGGATGAGCAACTGGGCTTATACCATCTCCAACCCTTGGGCTAAAAGCCAAATTTTTTTAACCCAGAAATAGCTTTTCTGCTCTAACCTGTCTGACCTAAAATTTTAGCCCCAAATTATTAAAGAATGAACTTAGGCTAATATTTTTTCTTAAATTTACATTTAAAAAAAATTATGTAGACTATCATAAATTAATTTTATGAACATTTTAATCTAAAAATATTTAAATTTCGATACATAAGTATTTATAGAGTTTTTGGGTGAATTTTGAGTAAAATATATTTTTTTAATTATTTTAGAGGTTGGATTTAAATTTGGGTTGTTAGATTTTTTTTTTTTTTACCGTTAGATTTGATTATATTCGATATTAGCCATTGGATTCAATATATTTTAAAAAAAACAAAATTTGAATAGGGATTGTTGGATCAACCAACGGTCCAAAAAGCTCAGCCATTGGATGATAAAAATAGTCATTGGGCTCATGATGATGGTCGATAGCGGCCCTGACAGTGGGTCCCACCTTGTCGGGTACTGAAGGCCTCAGCCCGTGTGGGGCGAGTTGGGTGCGTGAGTAGGCCGAGAATGGGTTGGGTTTGGGCGAGTCCACTCTTTTATAGGCTAATTTTTAGGGGGTATTTGGCTTTTGTTTGGCATTTGGCTTTGACCTGGGTTGGGTTTGGGTGGGGGGGGGGGAGCAATAAATGGGGAAATTACCAAGCCCAACCTTGGGCTAAATGCTAATTTTTAGGTTTTATTCCCCTCCCCCCAAACCTAACATATGCTAAATGTGTGGGTTAAAAGCTAAAAGTCAAACAGAAACCAAATTCCCCCTGGATTTAGCCTAGAAAATGGTGTGGGCACCACCAGCAGGACCCCACTCACATGGGCATATCTCATAGGATTTATTGAATCCAATGGCTGAGATCGAATATAATCAAATTTAACGGTAAAAAAAATTTTAACTGCCCAAATTTAAATCTAACGGCTAAAATAATTAAAAAAATTATTTAACTCAAAATTCATCCAAATTTAGTGATTTTTCAATATTTATCGGAATTTAAATATTTTTAGGTTAAAGTGTTCATAAAATTAAATTATAATAGTGTACATAATTTTTTTTTTAAATTACTTTAAAAGAAAAAATTAGCCTAAAAATTTTAGCTGTTTTTGGACTAAAAATTTTAGCTTTTAGCCCAAAGGTTAGAGTAGAAAAACTATTTCTAGACTAAAAATTTTAGTTTTTAGCCCAAAGATTGGAGAGATCTTAGGTGGGAAAACTGGCCTTAGACCGTGGGGCGGATACCAGCGGTTTAGGACGGGATCGGGGCATATAGTTTAGCCGAGTTTGATATTAAATTAAGTTGTCTAAAAAAATAAAAAAAAGGGCCGGGTCTGTTATAATTTTCACTTTCTCCGTTTCTCAATCTCTCTCAAACTGAATCTCCACAGCTCAGTCCTCCCTCTCGAATCTCGATAGCTGAGCTCCCTCCCTCCCTCCCTCAACTCCTCTGAAGTCGACTCCGACCACCACCACCAGCTCCTCCCAACTCCGACCACCACCTGACGGTCAATCTCACTAAAGGTATTCAATTTTAGGGATTAGGATTGAAAAACAAATTAGGGTTTTGTAGATTTAGGGTTCTTGATTTGCTGCTTGTGTATGAGTTTGGAATTTGGTTTGCTGCTAGTGTATGTATGAATTTCGAATATTTAGGTTTTGTGCTATTGCTGACGGTCCAACTCAGCAGGCGTCGACTCGTACGCTCTGTGGTTCCGGAAATGGAGTTGGCGAACAAGGTGGTGAGCGCCGCCACGAGAGCGGTGAGCAACAACACGGTGATAAACGTGGCCCTGGTGGGTGCGTTCGTTGCACTGAGCGTAAGGTCGGTGAAGCAGCAAAACGACATCGAATCGCTGGAGGCGGAGAAGGCGTCGCTCATCAAGTCGAACAAGGCGGCGAAGCAGACCTTGTGGGACTGGAAGCAGCAGCTCTTCGCGGATGCCGCCTCCGCTGACTCTGCCCTGGTTCCGCTTTCCAGGCTCAAAGCCATCTACGGCGAAGCCCCAGTCTCACAAATTGGTAATTTCACTCTCACTTTCTTTGATTTTGCGTTTGTTTCTAGGGGTTAGAAAATTTAGGGTTTGATAATTGGGAAACTGACCGAAAGGCAGATTTGACAAATCTCAATTGATGAAATGATCATAATCAAATAATGACGACATATCGATCAAATATTGATGACATTGTAGTATCAATAAAATCCCCAAAAGTGATCATTTTTGCAATTGAGATTTGTATTTTCAACATTTCAGTCAATTTCTGTTTATTATTTGTGGGCATGTTCTGATTTATTGAGTAATATTGCTTTAGGTGAGGTTGTGAAGGAGGAATCAAAATCTGCTGCCCCCAAATTTGTGGTCTGATGAGATTTGAGTTTTTTACAATTTTGGGACATTTGGGTTTCTGATTAAATGTGTCAATGTTCATAGATTTTTATCAATCTTAGAGGCTTAGATGGATTGTAGACCAAAAAGTGAGAGAGTCGGATGAACTGATTCTGAATTTTTAAGTTGTAGTTGAAAGGGCTGTTTGTTTTTGCAAATTACAATGCTACAATGCACAAGAAACTCGATATTTTCTTTCGTTTCGAAGCAATTGCAGCTGAGTTAAATGTCTTGCTTTCATTTGATGATTGAGAATTTGGACCGCTTGTGTTCAAGTGTTGTGCCATGGAACTGTCGGTAACTTTCTTGTTTTTGCAAATGGCAATGCACAAGAAACTCAATGTTTTCTTTAATTTCCAAGCAATTGCAGCTGAGTTTAATGTCATGCTCTCATTTGATGATTGAGATTTTGGACCACTCGTGTTCAAGTGTCGTGCCATGGAACTCTGAGTAACTTTCTCTTGCCGGACTTACGCTACCAACAAATGTTTATGTTGATGTCTAATGATTTTGGGGATGAATGTGCTGTTTTCATGAGAAGATTAAGGGGCTAAATTCAAGATTGCAACCCAGCTGATCACATTGTTTTGTTATTTTGTACTCACTTGATCAATATTTTCTGCATTATTTAGGGGAAATTTTAAGAATCACGCTTCTGTGGTGTGTAATTAGAGATGTGAAAAACACCTGCATTCACATTTTGGCCTAAACTTGCACCCCAAGTACTTTGTTATTGTTTTAGTTCATCTTACTAATCCTATTAACAACTTATTACTTGTTGCAAAGTGAGATTGTGAACAAGCATATAACGTTCGGTCACATTTAGTTGTTAGGATTGGATTATATTGGATAACTCACTAGATCAAGATAGGTTGAAGTAGTGGTATTCCTCATCGCTTGGATGTGAGAGGTCTTTAGTTTTGAATCTCGGATATGGAGAGTTCGCAACCACTCTATTCTCTTATAGTTATTCCAGTGTGTATATATATTTCGTTGTATAAAAAACAATTAGATAGATTGGTCTCAAAGGAAATTTATCTTTGAAAGGCATCGTTTGGGATTGTCTTTTTCTTCACAAAAATTGATTCACTTTAAAGTTAAGTAATAAAAAAGTGTGTGATGAAAATAAAATACACTGCTTATTTAATACCTCCATGCAACAGCTTTTAAAAGCGATTTGTAGGTTGTTTTTGAAAACTGTTTTAATAAGAGAGGTGTTAGATCCACTCCACAACCGTATTTTCCCAGCCAACTTTTAGTGAAAAATTTAATGAGACATTTGACCTTGTGTAATGACTCATAAAGCCCTAATAAAATTATCCTAGTCTGTTTTTTTATTGCCAAAAGAAAAAGAATAATTAGAGAAGACGAAGAGAACGCATGGCTTTCTTCAAATTGGAAGAAAAGTTAGATTAAAATAAGAAGAAAAGGGCGGAGCCCAGCCATCCGTTTCAGAAAACACACATTCCTCTTAATCGTTTTTTTTTATCAAAATTTCAAAATGTCGCTACTGAGATTTGTTAGGGGAAAGATTTTCGGAAATCCAGCAAATTCTTCGTCGATATCAATGACGACTGAGATGAGGAGGAAGATTAAGACTATTTTTTTCGTAGTCTTGGGCGTTGTGAGGTGAACATGTTCGCATGCGTCAAGGCTGTCAACAAGCAGAAGGTGCTCAAAGGGCGAATTCACGATCAACACTAAAAGGGGTGCCGTCGATTGCTGAAGTCTATTATGAATTGGAAGGTCACGTTTGGTCGACCTGAGACGACCAAGATCCAACATCGGCTTGCGAGGTTGGGCTTAACGTTGGATGCTCAGGTTTCTTGATTTGAAAAATCTTATGATGTTTCTTGATTTGAAGGCTTTCCATTTTAGGATAGTATTACTATTTAATTTAGAAGTGCGAGACGCTCTTTTTCCTTTCGTCTGTGTTGAAATCCCCTACAAGATTTTTATTGTGGCACATTATTAGCTTCCTATCCTCTTTGATTGTACGTTTTCTTTCTCATCTAATTAATATCGTACTTCATCTCAAATTCTAACTTTAAACTTTTGGAAAATAATTAAATTGATTTGAGGACATTTTAGGCAATCTCCAACCGAAGGGTCCAGATGGTCAGAGGGCCGAAAATAGCCCGAAAATCGTCTCCAACCGAAGGCTAGGTCATAGGGCTCTGGAATCTGGGAGGGTCCCACGAAATCGGAGAGGGCTGGAGGGCTGGCTGCAGCCAGCCCGGGGCTGGCCAATTTTTTTTAATGGTTTGTTATTTCTGTTAGTTATAGCCGACATGAATACATTATATTACTTAATATAAATGTATTACTGTCGGTTACTAAATAATATCAATGTATAACCGACATGATTTCTTAAAAAAAAAATTCAAATGCAACGTCTATTATCAATGTATAACCGACATGATTTCTTAAGAAAAAATTCAAATGCAACGGCTAGTAGCCGTTGCATTTGATTTTTTTTTTTTACAAACTTGTTCATATAACTTTTATTTTTTTCCTATAACTTTTATTTTACAAAATTTGTATCATATTTTTTTTTAAATTCCATTTTTTCCTATAACTTCTATTTCACAAAATTTGTTTCATTTTATTTTAAGTTGTAGTTTTTAAATAATAAATTATGTTTGGCTTTATGGCCCTCTGGCTCTCGGTTGGAGACGAAGGCAAATATGGCCATGTACTGTTCATTAAAATATTAAGACCATCTCCAACCGAAGGGTCTAGAGGGCCAGAGGGCCGAAAATAGCCCTAAAACCGTCTCCAACCGAGGGCTAGGCCAGAGGGCTCGAGAATCTGGGAGGGCCCCACGAAATTTCAAAGGGCCAAAGGGCTGGCTGCTTTCGGCCAGCCAGCCAACCCCGGGCTGGCTATTTTTTTTTAATGTTTTGTTATTCCTGTCGGTTATAACCGATAGGAATACATGCTATTATTTAATATACTAAATAATGGCATGTATTCTTGTCGGTTATAACGGACAGGATTTAAAAAAAAAATATTCAAATGAAACGGCTACTAGCCGTTGCATTTGATTTGATTTTTTTTTACATTATTATTATTATTTTTTATTTACAAAAATTTTCATATAACTTCTATTTTTTCCTATAACTTCTATTGCACAAAATTTATTTCATTTTTTTTTTAAATTCCATTTTTTTTCCTATAACTTCTATTTCATAAAATTTGTTTCATATTTTTTTTTAAATTCCATTTTTTTCCTATAACTTCTATTTCACAAAATTTATTTCATTTTTTTTAAAATTCCATTTTTTCTATAACTTCTATTTCACAAAATTTGTTTCATATTTTTTTAAATTCTATTTTTTTTCCTATAACTTCCTAAGCCATTATACAACATTAAATTAAATTAAGTAACATAAAACAACATTAAATAACATTAACCAACATAAAAATTATACAACGTGAAACTTAAACAACATTTTAAAAAATATTTAAAAACATAAAACGTAAATGCCCACTCCATGCTTCTTTGGGCCCAAAGATGTGCAACAAGATCTTGTTGTAGGTACTTGTTTGTGGCATGAGAACGTATCATTCTATAGCGCCTCATGTACTCATCTATAAAGATATTACCAGTTCTTGGATTGAAAGGCAAATTAGGCTCATCATATATTTTTGCACGAGCCATTCTTGACCTATTTGGATATTCTTAGTCGTCATCGGACTCTCCATCAATATACCCATCTCGCTCATCCTCCACTATCATATTGTGTAATATGATGCAAGACATTATGATGGAGTCCAAATTTTCTCGACTCCACCCTCTTGCCGGTTCGCTGATGATCTTTCACCGTGCTTGTAGAATACCAAAAGCTCTCTCAACATCTTTTCGATATGCCTCTTGGTGTAAGGTAAACAACTTTTCCACGTTATTCCTAGGGTTTGGAATTGCTTGGACAAGTGTCACCCACTTTGGGTAGATGCCATATGCCAAGTAATACCCCATATTGTATTGACGGCCGTTGATGTAGTAGTTAAGTTGAGGTGATTTACCTTCCGTCAAGTTATTGAAGAGAGGTGAACGCCCAAGAACTGTAATGTCATTTTGGGATCCAGGGACTTCAAAGAAAGCATGCCAGATCCATGTGTCATATGAGGCAACCGCCTCTAACACAACAGTTGGCTTTCTCAACCTTCCGTTAAAGCCTCTTTGCCATCCGGTGGGACAATTCTTCCAATCCCAATGCATGCAGTCTAATGACCCTATCATGCCCGGAAACCCACGGTCTTCAGCTTTGTGAAGGAGCCGATTCATATCTTATTGATTTGGCTTGTGGAGGTATTCGTCTTTGTAAAGCTGAACAATTGTGTCACAAAATTCTTGAAGAGTATCAAGGCATGTAGACTCAGACATACCATGAGTTTCATCCATCGAATCAGCTGGGGAGCCATAGGTCATCATTCGGAGTGCAACAGTAACCTTTTGATGAGGTGAGAAACTAGGGCGGCTTGCTCTGTCCCTCTTTTGTCGAAAGTACGGATTGACGTGCTGGACATCACAAAGAAAACGCTCGAAGACATGACGCCTCATCTGGAAGTGGCGTCTGAAATCTTCTTCTGTGTACATTGAGTTGGGGTCGAAGTAGTTGTTCATCAGATTGACATGCGTCATCGCTCTGTTTCGTGGTTTGTAAGAGCGACCAGCAATAGAGCCACCCCATTGAGGTTGTTCCTCAGTTGGCTGACACATCATGGCCGCAGCTATGACTGCTGCTATGTTTTGTTTGTTGCGCCTTACTTGAACTTCTTCATCAGACTCCTCATCTTCTCGTCTCATTTGCGCCCATTTTGCTTCTATTTTGGAATTGGATGAGGACCCCCAGTTGGAATTCATTGCAAACTTGAATTGAAAGAGATTGAATTGAAAGAGATTGAATTTAAATAGATTGAATTCAAAGTTGTGTGAATTATATCCCAATATCCACCCTATTTATAGCAAAAAAAAAAAATTCAAATCCAACGGCTAGCTGACGTCAGCTACCAATGGCTAGTTGACGTCACTTAGCGGTTGGATTTGAATTTAAGTTGTAGTTTTTAAATAATAAATTATGTTTGGCCTTATAGCCTTTTGGCCCTAGGTTGGAGACGGTTTTTTGTGAAAGGGCTAAAACGAGCCCTCTGACCCTCGGTTGGAGATGGAGGCAAATATGGCCATGTACTGTTCATTAAAATATTAATATCTTGGAGAATCTTGGAGGGCCAGATGGCTAAAACGAGTCATCTGGCCAGCCATCGGTTGGAGATTGCCTAATATCTTGGAGGATCTTAGAAGGCCAGAAGGCTAAAACGAGCCATCTGGACAGCCATCGGTTGGAAATGGCCTTAGGAATATTGGTGAGTGAAAAAAGAGTGTTTTAATTTTTTATGGGGGGTGAGAATATAAGATGGAGTGTAGGGTTGCAGGGTTGGTTTAATAGTTGTTAAGAGGAGTTGAGTATAATGAATATTTCTAATTTATGTAATACTCTCATTGGTTTAAAAAAAATGACATTATTTAACCTTCAACACTCATTTTATCTCTTGGAGAGTAAAGTGACTGTCACCACTTAGCACTACAAATATTAACCTTACACCATCACTGCTAGTACCACCATCATTGTTGCTACAATCACCACCACCACCACCACTATAATGATAACTGACAACACCCTCATTGCCACCACTATCGTTGTTACCATCACCGCCATCATAACCACAACTGCCACTATTGTCACCACGACTACAACTGCCACTATTGTTGATGCCGCTACCCCTACCACCATTGCTACCTTTACACCCCAACCACCACACTCCACTATAGGTACCACCATTATATCCCCACTTTTGTCGTTGCCATCACCGTTGCCACCACCATCACTATCACCGTCGCCGCCACCACCACCGACACCACCATTGCCATCTCCACCACCCTCACTATAATGTCCCTTTTTGTCATTATATACATTTATATCATTTTACATAGAAATTTCTCAAATGCTTTTATATTGTTTTTCAGACCACCTTTAAAATGTAGTTTATCAAATGCTAAACTTTTTTTTTTTATATTTTATTTTATTTATTTATTTTTTTTATAGCTGATTATTAATAAAGTTCAAAAGCAGTTAAAAAAAAACGTAGTAATATCAAACTGGCCATAAGTGTTATCCCAACATAATTTTAGGATTGGAAGGGAAACGTAACCAAATGCATAAAATTTGACACCAAATGCTCACAAGTCGATAAAAAGCAAACCAAATATATTTGGTAACATGTGGTTCATAATTCGATACAAACATTTGCTGTTTATTAGGAACATGGTAATACTATATCGGAAGTTGTGGAAGGTAACTGGAGTGACTAGTCAGCAAAATGGTAGGTCACTCGCTTAAATATGTAACAGCATTTTCTTGAACCCATCTAGCATGGATTTGGCTTCCATCCGATCTAAATTGTGGGGATCATAGGAATCCTTATATCTTAGTCATTTATTGTGCATTGTGCGGTCAGAAATCATTTGATTTTGTATATTTAAAATTAAACACAAATAATACCTGACGAAAACTAGTTGCACGATGTACGATGAATGACAAGAATGTGGAAATCCCTAGGATCCCCACAAAGTGAATCCGAAGAGGATCCTCTTCCATCTAGCATATTGGTGTATTTATGATATTTATAACGTAGATACATAATACGATGATGGTCAAAAGGAGGCTGAAATGTCTCTGTAAGTCTTTTAGGCCCCTAAAACAATGGATTGCTATGACGAAACCACCAACTAATCCTTTTTTTTTTTTTTTTAAAGGGTAAATTACATTGTACCCCCTCAGATTTGGGGTCTATTACAATCGTATACAACATCTTCAAAATATTTCACTTTCATACCTAACCTACTGTTTTATTTTAATATAATACATTCGTTACATTTTTCATTCATTAATCCGTTAAGAGCTGACATGGTGGCCACAGTTGTGCCACACGGCTGTCAAATGTGTGCTACGTAGCAATTTTTTTTAATTCATTTAAAATATTATAATAATTTACCCTTAGAAAAAATAAACAAAACCCAAATTGAAACCCACCTCCGCGTAACCCCCCACCACTGCAAACAAACCCAGAAACTCCCCCCCCCCGACCCACCTCCTTCTCCTCCCATCACCACCGCAACCCCCATCACCATCGCAGCCCCCAAACCACTCCTCCCTCTTCACCTTCCCGACCCACCTTCTCCCTTCTCCACTATTTAAATTTAAAAAAAAAAACCCAACAAACCTAGAAAACCTATAAACCCATCTTCTCCCTCCCCTCCCGACCCCCATCACCTTCATCGAGCCCAAACCCCTCCACCTCCAATGCTCTTCATCGCCATCATGTCCAACCCTCTCCTCCTCACACTCCTCCTCCACCTACTCGCCGTAACAGGGCCCACTCTGACCACCCTCCCTTCTTTTTCTCCAGAGACCCACTCTCTTCACCCCTTGTTCGGGCCCAATCGGGACTCCCAAACCCCGTCACATAACCCTTCACATCAAATCTGAAACAAACCCACCAACCCATAAACCAAATCAGAAAGAATCACGAAAAAAATATTGCCAATAAATGCAAAATAAAGAGAGAGAGAGAGAGAGATAGAGAGAGAGAGAGAGATGTCGGAGATAGCAAAGGAGAGGGAGGCGAGGGGTTGAGTGGCGGCGGGGGGAGGGGGCTGAGGGAAGGGAAAGAGTTGGAAGCGAGGCTCTATAAATGGTTCGGAGATAATGATTTGGATTTTTGGTTCGGCGTCGTCTTCGGCGGTAGGTCTCGGTTAGGGAAGGGGAGATGAAGAAAGTGGAGGAGGGAGAAGGTGGATCGGGAAGGTGAAGAGGGAGGAGTGGTCTAGGGGTTGCGATGGTGATGGGGAATGGCTGTGGTGGTGATGGGAGGAGAAGGAGGTGGGTCGGGGGTTAGGGGGGGGAAGGTTTTTGGGTTTGTTTGCAGGGGGTATGAAAGTGAAATGTTTTGAAGATGTTGTATGCAATTGTAATAGATCTCAAACCTGATGAGGTACAATGTAATTTACCGAAAAAAAAAAGATACATAGTATGATTAAATATTACTAAAATTATGAATCAAACATATAAAAGCTACCTACACAATGTTTCACTTGAAATAGATTGTGTCACTGTTTTGACCAAAATCACATATTATGATGTTTTTTTCTATTTATAATTATTGTTTTGGTTTTGATCACTTGAGTATTGTGTTTGGAATTAAACTTTCTTCCCAAAACCTAACATTTCTGAAAAAATTGGAGTGAGAGTGGCGGCGCCACTCTTCTACCCATTTTCACGCCGCAGCTTGATCCCTGTGCCACCACCAAAGCCGACACTTGGATCTCCTGCACCTATGGTGGACATAAAAACTGTGGAACCACCAAACCGAATACGAATGCGACAATATAAACTGGAAAAATTTGTGTTAACAAAAAAAAGTCAACGCAAGTTCAAGAATCGAACTAAACTATTTAGACCGGCTCCAGTTCCAGTTTTTATGTTGGCAGAACCACTCTGAACAGGACCAAAACATGATTATAAATAATTAATTAAATTTAATAGTTGTATACATGTGTCACTAAATGAGTGATAAAAACCAAATTGGTTTCACCTAGTGCGACTGCACGGGAGCATTTCTCAATTAGGCCTTTCACTTTCACGGTTCACTTATTGAGATAAGGCACATATTTGAAAAAAAAGAGTAGATCTCCAAATTTGACATTCTGGTTTCAATTTCATATTTTTAGATGGAATGATCTTAGATGTTCAGTTACTTCTTGCTTTTTCCTTTCCCTTTTTCCTGGGCCTTGTTTTAGTTTCTTGGTAAGTCCTTTTTGGACTTAAATTATTGCATTTATGCTAACCTTCTTATTGCACAGTGAATGTATTTTATGTGTGGACGTATATTTGTATTTTTGAATCTATATATGTACCTTTGAATTGTGTTTCTTTTTTGTAACCTTGGTATCAAGGACATTTGCATTTTGATTTAGTCTCTAAAAATGATTTGTTTTGCCATTCAGTACTATGGTCTAATGGTATTCATCTTCATTTGGAAGTGAGAGATCTTAAATTTGAATCTTGTGGATGACGATTTCATACCAAATTAGGCTGTCTATTGTGTGATTTGGCCGAACTCCCACTCTCCTTAATATAAAAATATTGATATACTAAAAAAAAAGATTTATTTTGTTTGTAACTTTATTTAACCATTTTAGAAGTCATATTTGAATTCAAGCATGCAAAAAAAAAAAAAAAAAAAGAAAGAAAGAAAAACCAAGTTGAATACCATTTTGATTTGGTATTTAAATGATTATTCAATACTGTAAACATGTATGAACCAAACCAAATCGTATAGTTTTTAATAATAAATTTAAAAAAATGCACTGAACCGAACCATTGATATTTTCGAATACCTATTCCAATTTGAGCATAAAACCGCACCTTGCCCACCCCATCCAACACCCCACATTCCCAGGAGGATCATCGCCATATTCTCTTTGTGAGGGTCCTGGGTAGGGCTGGGTTCGGTTGGCAAACCATGCCAAATTCTTTGTGCCACCTGCCAGCCACATATACTTACTTACTGAAAATCAGTTACCGCCAACCAACCATCTTCTTGCGGTTGCCAAAAATTGGTTCGGCCAAAATTATTTTTTGGTTTGGTTGGTAAATGGCACAACTGGTGGTTTACTAAAATCTCAAATTTGTCAAATCAAGAATATATCTTTATTGTGCCTTTCTACAATTTTGCTTAAAAAGATAAAATATAGTTCAATTTTTCTACATGATCGATCGATTGGTGTTAGGGCTTATGATATATGCGTACATCTTCTAACCCCAAATGAGAGGATACAACAGAAAAAAATTCATTTAAAAATAATACTAGAATACAACAGTACTATAAATACGTAAGATATGCATAAAGCATCGCAATAAATCCCCAAGAGAAGGGTTTCACAAATATTTACCTAAATTTGAAAGCTAATGAAGAAGAAGAAGATTTCTGGCAGAGATAGCAGTTGACCGGATGACAAGGAGGTGTGCGTTGAAAAGAATAAGAAAATTAAGAGAAGGCTGCTAGAAGTCGTGCATATATTTTTCAAACCCTAAAACGAAGGAGTCATTTATTTTCTAAACCCTAAAACTGAGGAGTCAAACATGTAAAAAATTCCTAAAATATCTAAATAGAAAAAAAAAATATGTGTATATATATGGGGTAGGTATGACTTACTACCGGCATACAAAATCAATTGCTAAAGTCATGCCATTAATTGTCGGTTGGGTAAAATGTCAAAACTATATCATACCATTAGAGCCGATTGATATGGTTCGGTTGGTAAATTAGTTTATGGCAAAATTTCCCACCCATAGTCCTGGGGATCTTCCAATCATATCTATTTATCGTACATCATGCGGTCATAAATTATTGTAAAATTTTTATTTAAAATTAGATATAAACAATACCTGACAAAATAATGATCGTACGATATACAATGAACATATACGATTGGAGGATCTTCGCGAGCATCCTCGCAAAGAGATTCGGCTTGGATCCTTTCTCCCGACTAGGGATAGGCAAATACCCATTGGTTATGGGTAACCGCGGTTACTCGTCCATTTAAATTAAACGGTTACGGTTATGGGTAACTGTTTAGATAAATAAACGGTTATGGGTATTAACCGCAGTTATAAACGGATAAGCATTTACCCATTTATTTTATATATGTAAAACTAACACAAACCATGTTCTCGATCTAATAATACTTAGCACTCAATAAATTAGCAAGGAATTCATCGGTCATTCTCTCAATAACACTGCTACAGGAATGATGATTCTCATCATCAAGGAAATTGACAAAAATGTCTTTTAAACAATTTTTGTAACCTAATAATACTTAGCAAATATTATTTTTACATTCATTGGTAACAGTTAAAAATATCGTCCCTAAACTATTATTTCAATTATTGGAATGGTGTAAGGATTTAAAAAATTAAAATATGGAAATGTATGATGAATGTACTTATAACGGTGTTTAATTGTCAAAAAAAGAAAATTATGAATATTTTTTTTAATTTTCAAGTTGTTAAAAAACATGTAGACTGGTGAAAAAAGGGTAATGGTAAAAAAAAGAAGATAAACGGGTTAAAAAGGATAAAGGGCTAAACAAGTATTAAACAATTACGATTAAATAGGTATGAGATTATAGGTATGGTTAACTATTTATAAACGATTATGAGTACGAGTATAATCAATTAGGCAACTATTCAACAAGTGAACGATTATGCGGGGGTAAATAAGCCATCCGCCGTAACCATTGCCATCCCTACTCCCGACATTCGACCCAACAACTCATATTCGACACAATTTCCCATATTCGATCCAACACCCGTTTCTCTCCCGCCCACACCCACCATAGAGCGGCGCCACACCTCCGGAACTCAAAAACCCTAAAACCCGCAAAAGCTTATCTTCCATCGTATACCCTCAGACCACCATTAATCTACGAGCAGACCCGTCGGCGAATGGGGTTGCTTCTCCGTCCTCCGCTTGCACAGCGGCTTGGTCTGGCTGCCTTCAAGCAACCTCGTCTTTCTTCCGTACTTTGCTCCTTCCTCCAGGTATCTCTCTCTATAAACCTGCTGTAGAATTTAAATTCCAAATGATTTAATTTGGATTTTGATTTTGTTGGTGTTTTATGCCCAGAGAGGAAGAAGACATTGGACAAATTGTGCCGGTAATTTTTCGCATTGATTCGGTAGGAAATTTTAGAGCTTGTTATGTGTAGAAACATTGATGATGGTGTGTGTTGATGGCAGCTGAATGTGATGGACTGTTGGATCATGATGATAATGACGATGCCAAAGCAAGGGAGAAAGAAGATGCATTGAGTTCGGCTCTCTCACGGCTTTCTGGTGATTTTGGCCGGGAGTCTATGATGTCAATGCAGCGGTTTTCTCGATCAAGACGTCCGCCTGTCATCTCCACTGGCTCCTTGAAGCTTGATCTAGCTCTTGGGATTGGAGGATTACCCAAGGTAATTAAATCATCGACTACTCATTACTTTTCGATGGACATTGCTATTTGTTACCCTGTATGCCCTGATGATGGTAGGACGAAAAGATGCTGGTAGTTACTAATAATTTAAAATAGGTGCATTGAATTCGTTTGTATTTCAATTCTAGCTGCAAATCGATGAAATAGTGTCAATTGTAAAACCCTAGTGAGAAATGTGCATTGCCATCTGCAGGGAAGAATCATTGAAATTTACGGGCAAGAAGCATCCGGGAAGACCACGCTTGCACTTCACATCATCAAGGAGGCTCAAAAGCTTGGAGGTGTGTATCATCTCATTCTTTGTATTGGAAATGTCATTTTGCTCATCTTTGTTGAAACTCCCATCAGCTACTGTATATAGAGTAAATTATCTTATCTTGTTATTTTCCATTGTGTTTGTGTATATATAATATTATATAACTCAAAAAAAAAAAAAAAAAAAATTGCCCCCCTATACACGAAGGTACACACAGATGGAAGCTATCTTCTTATGGATGGAAAACTGAAATTTTTGTATGGTTGAACACGAAGCGAAATAGGAACTGATATCTAGTGATTTAGGCATGAGAGGGTAATAGAGTATAATTGGTGGACTGTATGCTCAAGGTCCTAAAAGTTTCTACCCCTACGTTCCCTCCATAGACATGCAACCTATTCAATGAGTGATGGCCTTCAATTATATTGTTCTATATCGTATATTTCAAGTCTGTTATTATATTTGCTTAACTGGACTGTCCTTTTGGCAGGACTTTGTGCATTTCTTGATATAGAGAATGCCATGGAATGTTCACTTGCAGAATCTATGGGTATAAACACCAAAAACCTTCTCTTTTCGCGTCCCGATTCTGCTGAGAATATGCTATGTGCTGTTGACACTCTGACTAAAAGTGGTTCTTTGGATGTAATTGTGGTTGATAGTGTAAGTGATTGATACTCTGACTAAAGATACATCTACCTGTTTTTCAACACTAATCTTTATTTTATTGACCTTTAATGCCAATCTTTAAGTGCACCAAATATTTCTACAGATATACTGACATGTCTATACATATATGTATGCTATCATTTCTGTTTGAAGAACCCTCTGTCATTTCCAAGTTATGCTATCAAGTTATACAGGAAATGTGACACTTTCTGACTGTTGTATTTTAATTTTCAGAATCTAAGAAAGTTACCTCTTATACAATTAGATAGACCTGGGAACTGAAATGCAGTGTGACTAACTAATGAAATATATAAACTGAGATCAGTTCAGTGTTGAATGGAACTTAGAGAGTTCATTCTTGGACCTGTATTTCCTTTTCATTGGTTAATTAATTTACACTGCTGTGCTGTCATAGATGTAGATAATCACTATTAATCATTTTAAAGTCTTTTGAGGATATAAAAACTATCAATTTAATATTTGGCATGTTTTGATATTTCAGGTAGCTGCCCTGGTCCCCCAGTGCGAACTTGATGCTGAAATTGATAGTGACTACCGAGATGCACAATCAAGAATCATAACCCAAGCATTACGAAAAATACATTCTTCATTATCCCATTCTCGTACCCTTATTGTTTTTATTAACCAGGTTATCACCACTGTACTTATAAACATTATAACCTATTAATTGTCTGTTCAAAATTCCATCTTAAAAGCTGCAGAAGGAGAAATAATACTTACTATGTAACATTTCTTCCGTATCCAGATTAGATCAAGTCCAAAGTCAGGGAAAGAATTTGGACCTACAGATGAGGTTACGTGTGGTGGAAATGCCTTGAAATTCTACGCAGCAGTGCGGTTGAGACTTAAAAGAATACAGTTGCTTCAGACTGAGGATAAGGTAAATCCTTTATTAGTTTAATAATGACATGAAAAAAATTATTGATGTTATGCTGCGGCTGATGCTACTTAATGCTTCATGCTGTTGTGCTGTTGGTCTCTTTGGATGAGCCATATTGCTGTTGGGCAATATATTGGTCTTATTTGTTTTTTGTTTTTGTTTATAATTTTATTATTATCATTTGATCAAAAGTGAAAATATGGTCATATTTGTTAAGACTACCTAAAAGTTGTCCAAAAAACGACAGTTTCTTTGATGTTCTGAGCAGCAGTTAGAGTACTCAATAAGAGTATCACCTGTTTTTGTTTGGTAAATGAAACAATAACTAATTGAGTAGGAAAACTGACAGAAAGGTAGACATATTTTTAAAAGTTAAAGAGCAAAATCAAAGAACAATAAGTAGAATAGTATAGAACTGCAAAGAGAAAGCAATAGAATAAAAAGTCGCTTCTGCAGTCGATGTATTTTTCCATGAATTTCAGTGGCTGCAATCTCTTGTCCTTGCCTGAAAACTGAGTGCCAAGAGAAGAGAGCTTGACATCCTTGACAAGTGAATGTGCATTAGAGCCACTAGTAGAGCTTTTCGCTTCACAGTTATGTGAACTTATTAAAACCACTATGTTTATTGTGGGTGTTAGGTTGATCTAGTTAGAATATGGCAGTTCTCTTCTTTATCGATGTGAACTTATCAAAGTCCATATTGTTTTTAGGTTACAGGTCTTGGGATTTCTGTGCAAGTTGTGAAAAATAAATTAGCACCTGCAATGAAGAAGGCCGATCTGGGGATACACTTCGGGAGAGGCTTAAGCTGTGAATCAGAGGTATTGCAGTTGGCTTGTGAACACAGGGTCATTGCCAAAGAAGGAAGCAACTACCTCATAGGGCAGAAGGTTTTTAGTAATGAAAATTCAGCCGAACAGTATTTGGCAAAAAACGATGCGCTTTTTGATGAGGTAGTAACGATCTTAAGGAAAATACTGTTTGAAAGATAGAGTACCTAGACGACACTGAATGAACGAACATCTGTCAAATGTGAAGTGTAAAATGGTGGAGTGATCAAGTCCCGTGTCATGATGCTACCTGAAGGTTTGGGATGACATTCCGGTTTAGGATGCAGCTAGCATTTCTGTCAAAAATTTGACGGAGGCTAAATGCGAGTTCCGAATTAGAAAAAATGGTAGATTTCACCGTTATTCAACGCCTCCAGGTTATCGTATGTAAAATTGTCGGAGCTGTTCCGTGGTTTGTGTAGTAACAAAACCACGACACTGTCGACTTTCACTTGTACATAGAACCTTGATTATGAGTTATATTTTGTACCTTCCATGGCTTATGAGAAACATGTCTCATATGATGTCACACTTTGCATGTCTCATATGATGTCACACTTTGCATGTCTCATAATAGAATTTTTGACAGAATTGTGATAGAAGGACCACATTAATTTGCGACACCTATTTTCAGGTACTACATTAATTTATTATCAATTTCAGGGACCATTTTGATAGTGTGGGGGATATTGAAGAGTGGAGTAAGAATCGTGGGGAGAGATGTAGAGAAGGTACAAGGTATAGAATGAGAACTTGAAAAAAATCAAAGATTGTTCTATGTTGTTCACCTTCGAAATTCTGGTTTTATTCATTTATTCCTGAGCCTAATAGCGTATGCTTATACCTAAACAAGATGCTTGAAAGTGATTTTTGCATGGAGACGGACTTACATAGTAAGGATACACGACCACATGGTATTCTGTGCCAAGAATATGAGGACAATGTTTTTTTTTTTTTTTTCACATGTTCTTGCGTTATTGGCACATGAGGCAGCTGTAACAATGTACTCGTATCATGCAAGCTATTTTTTGTTGCATGAGGTGGTTGAGTCTAGCTAGTCTTAAGCCTACATGGCACTCTCAACCTATCATGGATATATAGGTAGTGAAAAAAATTGAGGTTTTACCAAAAAATTAAGGAAACTTTAACAAAAAGCTCTGGGTATTGTTCACTTTAACGAAAAATCACATTTTTACACTAAAAAATCAATCATGGTACTATTCGCTTTATACTTTATTTTGTCCTGATCTTTAAAACTCAAGGAGTTAAATTCAGTTTACCCTTCACTTCACTTTACCCGGGTATTTGATTGGTGGAAAGTTCAATTCAGTTTTCCGATCTTCGTCATGGAGTTAAAAGGCAATAATCATCGAGAGCGACTCCAAAGTTGTGATTGACGCCAAAGAGACTTTCCAATAGGGGTATTTATCCACTCGATGAGGAAATTTGGCGGCAATCTAGTTCTTTTTATTAAGGGCAATATTGTAAATGAATTTAGGGTTTCGGGTTTAGAGTTCAGATTTAGGGCTTAGGGTTCGTGGCGTATTTATCCAGTCGTTGAGGGAATTTGGCACAAAATTAGTTCATTTTATTAAGGGCAATATTGTAAATGAGTCTGTTAAAGATAAGATTTCGAGATTTTTTTTTTTTGGAGAAATTTTTAAGTTTTTTTTATTTATTTTGGTTATGTTAGTTTTGATTAGTTGCTGTTACTACAAATGTATGTCAATGACTTGGTATATATACACAAATGTAATCTTATTTTCAAATAAATCAATGAAATTATATTTTTTTAATATGGTACCACCTGCCACTGTCTAAAGACCGTCGAACTCATGCTTCCCTCGCTCTCTTGTTCAAATCTTCATCTTCTTCGTCTGGATCTTCATCTGCAATGGAGGATTCTTACAAATTTCAATTGATGAAATGATCAAAATCAAATTACAAAATGTTGATTAAATATTCACGAAGTATTTATGACACACCCCGATCTGGAATGTCCACTAGGAATCCGAATCGAGCTATGCTGGCCGACACCTGGAAGGTGACGAAGCCATAAAGTGTAGTGATGTGGAAAATGTGAATAAAATTAAACTTAAAAGTACCTAATCGAAAGAGTGCGCTGGTGTGCGGGATTAAACCCATTTCACACATAATGTCAGAGCATAAGAACAGTACAGTAAATAGGGTAAGGGTTATACCATTGAAGATAACCACTTATACCAAGATTTGCCATGAGTCTTCGTCGATATGTAAGTTCAGCTGCTAAAACATGGAGGGGTGAAAAACAGAAGGGTGAGTGGGCACAAAAACAAAGGTTTTCAAAATCCATTTATTTTCGGAACATACTAACCCATCGCTGTAAAACATGTATCGCTTCCAGAAAATCATACTACATATAAGTATGAAATCAAATGCATGCCAACTGTAAAATATAGAAGTATGCCACAACACAATAAGTCAACAACAATATAAATATAGGCATGTGCTCCACAATCTAAGCTAGTATGTCAATTGGAGTCACCTAATGTGACCTGTACAACTGCACCTATTGCTCATCAATCTATGCTAACACACGAGTCGAAGTCACCTAATGTCACCTGTACGACAGAGCTAGATGTAATAATAGACGCTCTAGTGCTACGATCATGTGAAGGCTAGCGCTATGCGCGGTTACCTACGAGTTGAAGTCCCCTAATGCGACCTGTACTACAAGGCTAGCACCTACTTGGATCTAAGGCGAGGGTCCGGTGCGGAGGTGAACATCACGTGAAGGACTGGTCCTGGCCCGGGGCAAGAACACTAACACCGAGTGCAGCAATGATGAGCACTACATGAATATATGCATGCCATAATGATTCTACGATTGCAACAATATAATAACTTACATGAACTTACCTGCATACCCCGTAGGATTGTTTTAGCATCTCATGATAGTGCAACATTTATAAGCAAGTAAAATGCATATGAATATGCCATGATAATATGTAAATCTCAACCATATAACAGCATTTTCGAAATTAAATAAATAATGGCATAAAATGCATAAATTGATTTAAAGGCATTTGTGGAAACTATAAGGTGTATGTATATGAAAATAAAGTGCCCACTCACAGATACGCAGTAGGAACGAAGCCTCCGAGCCTTGTTTGACCTCGTATGTCCTCGGGATACGTTTCCCCTATATGTGAAATTACTAATTCAATTAGTTTAATAACACTTATACAAAAACTTAAATAAAACCCTCATACTTTGCTCAAACATAGGGTTTAAATATATGAAATCGATCTACTTGATGTCATGGACCTACACAAATTGACAAAAAGCCAATAAGAGGTCGGATGTGCCACCTAGGGTACGGCCCTACACGCCACCACACGCGAGCAGAGACTGACGGAGGCCCTAATAGCCGTTAAGAATATTCCGTTAAAGTGACAGGATATTCTGTTAAATGGTAACGGCGTTACCTGACGCCGTTAGGATATTCCGTCTTCTTCTCCGGTGGTCCTCGCCGTCCGCCGCCATCTAAACTCGTTGGAAATATGGAAATCTTCACCTTTCTGGGTAAAATTTTAAACCTTCATAACTTACTCATTTCTCCACTATTTTTCACAAAATTTAAATGGAAATGAAGCTTATGATGAGTAGAACACGATTGTACCTTTTGGAAGTCCAAAAAATTGACGAAGATGGCCTGAAAATGGATCGAAAAGTTCGGGTTAAACGCCAACTTCTCAAAACCTTGTGTTTTGAGGTTGTCTCTTCTTCAACCCTTCACTAAAGACCTTGGGGAGTTGAGTGGAGGCCTTTAGACTTCCTAAAAACTTGTAACTTGCTCGTGACTCATCGGGGAGAAACTGAGTCTTGTCAGACCTTCCGAGTTGGCAAGTCAAAACTCGTCCAAATAATGATTTGGGGGTACAACTATGTTCGTGGAGGTGAGACGAGTCCGAAGGTGTGGTTTTCAACCCACATTTATGTGTTTTGGTGTCTGTTTGAGAGAGTTGCAGAGTGAGAGTGTGAAAGAGGGTATTCAAGGAGAGAAAGAGAAGAGAGATAGAGGTGCTCAGTTTCTGATTGGTGGAACAGAAACAGAACTTGTTTTCTGATTGGGATTGAATGAGAGAGGGAAAACAATTGATTGGTGAAGAAGGAAAATTAGGGAAAAATGAATGATGGTGAGGGATTGGTAGGGAAAAATGAATGATGGTGAGGGGTTGGTGGAAAAAAATCAAATTGAGTAATTTGATTGGTTGTTGAAGATAAGGGGACTAGATCCACCAATTAGGGAAGTGATGGATTTTGTACAATTTTTAATGTACAATATCTATCACATCCCGGCCGGGCCCTTACCACATTCCGGACTCGACTCCACCGTAGCACGATATTGTCCGTTTTGAGCCCCGACCACACCCTCACGATTTTGTTTCTGGGAACTCACACGAGAATTACCCAGTGGGTCACCCATCTTGGGATTGCTCTCGCCACGATCTTGCTTAACTTCGAAGTTCCTACGGAACTCGAAGCCACTGAGCTCCCAAAAGACCTCGTGCTAGGTAGAGATGGGAATATACATAGAAGGCTTACAAGATCCACTCCCCTGGGCGATATGGGATGTTACAATCCACCCCTATAGGGGCCTGGGCCAGAATGTGACAATTTGGTATCAGAGCCAATCCTTGGCCGAATGTGTGCCGACGAGGACGTCGGGGCCAGAATGTGACAATTTGGTATCAGAGCCAATCCTTGGCCGAATGTGTGCCGACGAGGACGTCGGGCCCTTGATGGGGGTGGATTGTGACATCCCACATCGTCCAGGGGAATGGACCTTGTAAGCTTTATATGTATATTCCCATCTCTACCTAGCACGAGGCCTTTCGAGAAGCTTCGGGTTCCGTATGAACTCTGAAGTTAAGCGAGATCGCAGTGAGAGCAATCCTAAGATGGGTGATCCACTGGGAAGTTCTCGTGTGAGTTCCCAGAAACAAAATCGTGAGGGCGTGGTCGGGGCCCAAAGTGTACAATATCGTGCTACAGTGGAGTTAAGCCCGGGATGTGGTGGGGGCCTAGGTCGGGATGTGACAATATCTGCCTCTTTGACAGTGTCTTCGACACTATAAATTTGTGCGCGCATGTACAAAATTACGTGTGATTAATCTACTTTAATGGTGTGTAACTTTTTCGTTACAGATCCGATTTGAGTCTAACACGCGCTTACATGTTCGTAACAACGAGTACTTTTTAAGTACGAAACCAGGAAAAAGAAACAACAGTAAAAAAACTACGTCCACGTCAGATTCCACTTTTGTCCAAAGAAGGGTAAAATCGTCAAATTACACCAATGGAAAAGAAATTACAGTGAGAACTAGGGATGGGTCGTCACAATCTACCCCCTTAAGAAAATTTCGTCCCCAAAATTTAAAATCATTTGCTACACAAAACTCGAAGATAGGAATAATAAAATATATGTACGTGACGAAGAAATTAAGTTAGAGCGGTTGCACAAAAAGGGAAAATGCCATTCTGTCGCGATCATAGTGCATTGATTCCTTTTTTCATGCTTCCCAATTATACTTTCCTTCTTCTCCAGTACAATACTATAATATAATAGTTTTCACAAAAACAAAACGTCGAAAATATTTATATGTACTAACGTCCCATCGAAAAATACATACATACATACATATATATATATATATATATATATATATATATATATATATATGTAACAACATAAAGTTAAAGTAGCTGTTCTGATATTAAAATTGAACATAGGATTTTTACTACACACTTGTGCGTTGCGTACTCCAAAAGTAAGTATGTAGTACCCTTGGGTCAAGCCAAAGTAATAAAATAGGTAAAATACAATAAATACATTAGTAAGTACTAACGTGAAAGGATCTACCTATTTACTTGCTTAACGAATCCAACGAATAAGTTGCTGATATTATGGTTTGCAATCTGTAATGCCGACAACTCATCGTTGTCACGCTAAATAAGTAACAACTTTCCAAGGGTGCACTATTACCATCATGCCCCCCATTGGAAATTACACATACAACGTCTAGTCAAGTCTTTACCATGCTCACACACTACCCCCTTGGGCAACAACAATAACAAAATAAATTTTCTATATTGTGAACTCTCACAATTGAACACTTGTTCGTAAAACTCCTCTGTCAAACAAGTGCTAAGCAAATAATCTCCATACTACGTCTCAACACTGCCACAACCAAGACCAAAAATTGTAATTGTGGTTACAAGCAGTTCTAATAGAGATAAGTGTCTAATACTATCATGCTACCACTATAGAGAAAATAAATGTAACACGCCACGCATGTCCGGGTAGTTTGTTTAGATTGGCCGTTAGTTGAGGGAGAAATGTAGATGTGACAAACTTACTACACGTGGCCTTAAAAAAGGTTTCCCCAACACTTGGAAGTAAAACACACATCCCGATAAGATATAATAGTGACATACCTACCATGTAGTTGAGCCAACGTAGTCTGCAACGCCTTAGCAAGCAAATTCATAGTGAATTTCTCTTGAATTCGTGAAAAAGTATGTCGAGAAGGCTAAAAGAATACTCAAGAATTTGAGGATCAAAGCAAGTCCATCAAATCTAAAGTACGAACTAGATCGAAAGCATAACATCAAACTATAACAATAGCTTCCGAGATATTCAATCACCACGGTAAAGATTTGTTCAACCGAGTATTTGTTGGGTAATTGAGAAATTAATGGTCACGACTGCACTTCCAATGTCAACGGTTCTCTTAGACAATGCATCCACTTCAAGGCAATACGAAGTGCAGTAGGGTATACACGTACCCAAAGTCGACTGAACTACCTTCCAGGACAGAGAGTAAATATGTAATAACAATCAGAATAGATGCTGGTCTAAATGCCCGGAAAATATGATAATTTCAAGAATGAGGAATTTTATCAAGTGATTTAAACATAGTCCCTCTAGACCAACAGAAAATGAGCTAACTTGTCACATCGGTCAATGGTTGCTGAAACATCATTATAACTCCACGTACAAGATTCCTCGTACTGTGAGCTTAGAGTGAGATTTCTCATCTCCATTCCAATGCAGAAAGTGATTATAACCACTTGAACGATCATTTGATGATTTGTAAGTAACGTCAAACCAATGCTCGTGAATTCCAACTAAATGGAATAGGGCAGGCTGAAAGTGCATATGTCTTTTGTTGCTGCAAATAGTAATTACATTTGCACAACCGGGATGATACACGATAATGCAATTGTAGATGTTGGTTTAGTTCTTCCATCGTTGTTGTCAGAAATTCAACTCTTCCTAGCGAAAGTGTACTCAAGAATTCTTGAGGTTGGTGTAGATTTTGAACACGTTTCTCCACAGAGAAGTGTCATCCAGCTTTCAAATAAAGATGATGATTGTTGACTCCAGGTCATGTATAAGATGGTTTGTTTTGAACGGTTCTAATTGTTGGAAAATAAAAGTGATACTCCATCATGCTGCTGCTGCACAGTCGAAACATCCGAAGAACACGTCATCATGGATTTCAAAATGATCAAAGTCATCAAAAGGTGTAAAACAGAGGTAAGGTGAGACAACACTTCAGTTGTCAGAACTCATTTTCAACAACTAAACTGAACTAACTTTCCTTAGTCATAAGTGAGGAATGACATTGTAGCTGAAATGTTCGCCAACAATTTGTTGATAAATCGACAAGATCAAAGATATCTCAGTTTCGCAATACTTTGCGAGAATTTCAACCTTTTTCCGCTAAACCCTTTTGGAAAAAGGAAAGAATGTTGTTTACTGAGATCATGTCTCCCAATAAAGTACCAACTTAACAATGGTTACTTGAGGGAATGGTATAAGCCTGAGTATCGATGTTCCTAAACACTCAATTTGATGCTGAAGTTGATGGGAGAGTTGTTGGTAAGACTATTCCGAATTTTGTCAGGCTACGGAAGAACTCTCGGGTTCCAAAAGTTAATTGGAGGACTAACAGTTTTAGTCATCAACCACTTGAATTGCTAAAGTCTAGGTACGATTATAAGGTTTGGCCTTTCGCCTTTGTGGATAGGTTTGAGATTCCCCAACTAAGGTGTTTGGTTAGATAAGCGCAGGGCCCTCCATAAGAGTTACATGTCGTCTTTTCTTAAGGACGCAAGAGTTGTTCGAAAGGACGTAGGAAGAACCAGTGTAGCATGGAAATTGGATCGAGGTATACCTCACCTCACAACTTGGTGATGGTTCCAATAGAATTTTGAGGAATGACATCGAAGGTGCACATCCTCGAATTGTATGATACTGCTTCTTTTCTCTACGGCTCGCGCTACAAGGTCTTTGTAAGTTTCTCAAAATTTGTTCCACTCCTACAGTGGAAAAATTGCTCAAGCTTCGACTCCACTATCTACCTATGAAAGTAATCGGAAAAGGGACTGTCGAAGAGGTTCCAGTTACCTAATTGGGTAATGTGGTTAACACGACCACGAGTTTACTGTTTTAATGCAAAGTTTGTTCCTAAGTTTCCACGATCTAGTTTCTTCGGCTCAAGTAGCCACTGTTAATCAGTTTATTAGTTGTGCCACTAATTAACGCGCTTAAGATATTTTTATATTGTTCGTTACCCTGAAACTGTGAACCGGCATTCTATCATAAAGGTATCACTCCCATATACTAGCACCTATGTCCAGTATCAGAAATCATACCACCGAATACTGGTCAACGGTCTCTGGATATTGGACAACATCATCGATTAGTAGCACATCCGTAGGCTGATTACATGTTTAGAGCTTGTTTGGGTGATTGGAAAGGAACTGGTTAAGTTAAGTAGTTTGTTGATTATAGGAGGATTTGATTACTGACTTTGGGATTCTATTACACCCAAGGTATGACAACTGATACTCGCAAGCTTATACTCACCCAAATGATGAGTACAACAACGAAAGGAAAATCTGGGAATTAGAGTTGATTGGAAAGTCCCAAGGCTGGAAAAAAAAAACTTGCCAACAATCTACTTTAGAACGAATTTAAACGAAAGTCGATCTTCCTCCTGAAAATCCAGAACGATCACTAGTACGTTTGAAGATATTAGTGTTATTGGGGACCAGAAGTGATTGTCCCTCAGATGATCTTCCGTTGAGTATTACCACTTTAGCACTAGGTTGTCGCTCAAGACATTTCTAGAATCTTGACGAAGTAACCTTCATAGGAATTCTAAGAGATGGCATACTAATGAATGTTGCCAAAGAAACAAAACCATTTCCGGATTACTATCTCAAAGGGTTGATAAAAACAGTGGAAGAAAAACAATATGATTTATCGGTAAATCCTCAATAATACTCAACCCTTGATCGACTGCGGGGCTAGCAACTTGTTTCCCAAAATGGAAATTCCTTGGTAGGGAGGTTCATTATTTAAAGTCTAAGGGCGATTGCCAAAACGATTTTCTAAAATGACGTTAAGTCGTCTAAAGTACCCAAAACTTAAGAAAAAGATAGAACATTTTCCGTGCTCAACGAGGGTGGAAAGATTTCATCACTTTGGTTCAAGAACCAGGAATGCTTACATCACGTGTGTGATGAACGCAATACTGCCCAACTTATGCTTTGATACCAAACTGACACACCCCGACCCAGAATGTCCACTAGGACTCCGAATCGACCTGTGTTGGCCGACATCTGGAAGGTGACAAAGCCATAAAGTGTAGTGATGTGAAAAATGTGAATAAAATTAAACCTAAAAGTGCCTAATAAAAAGAGTGCGAGATTGAACCCATTTCACACATGATGTTAGAGCATAAAAACATTACAGTAAATAGGGTGATGGTTATACCATTGAAGATAACCACTTATACCAAGATTTTCCATGAGTCTTCGTCGATACATAAGCTCAGCTACTAAAACCCGGATGGGCGTAAAACAGAAGGGTGAGTGGGCACAAAAACAAAGGTTTTCAAAATCCATTTATTTTTGGAACATACTAACCCTTCGTTGTAAAACATGTATAGCTTCTAAAAAATCATACTACGTATAAGTATGAAATCAAATGCATGCCAATAGTAAAATACAGAAGTATGCCACATCACAATAAGTCAATAACGAAATAAATATAGGCATGTGTTCCACAATCTAAGAGAGTATGTCAATTGAAGTCACCTAATATGACCTGTACGACTGCACCTATTGCTTATCAATATATGTTAATACACGATCTTAGTCACCTAATATGACCTGTACGACATTGTTAGGTGTAATAATATATGCTCTAGTGCTACGATTACGTTAAGGCTAGCGCTATGCACGGTCACCTATGAGTCGGAGTCGCCTAATGCTACCTGTACGACATGGCTATCACTTACTTGGATCCAAGACGAGCGTGCGGTGTGAAGGTGAACATCATGTGAAGGACTGGCCTTAGCCCGCGGTGGGAGCACTAACACCGGGTGCAGCAATGATGAGCACTGGATGAATATATGCATGCCATAATGATTCTACGATTGCAACAATATAATAACTTACCTGAACTTACCTGCATATCCCGTAGGATTGTTTTAGCATCTCATAATAATGCAACATTTATGAGCAAGTAAAATGCATATGAATATGCCATGATAATATGTAAATCTCAACCACATAACAGCATTTTCGAAATAAATCATGGCATAAAATGCATAAATTAATTTAAAGGCATTTGTGGAAACTATAAGGTGTATATATATATATATATATATATACACGAAAACAAAGTGCCCACTCACATATATGCAGTAGGAACAAAGCTTCCGAGCCTTGTTGGACCTCGTATGTCATTGGGATACGTTTCCCCTGTACGTGAAATTACTAATTCAATTAGTTTAATAACACATATACGGAAACTTAAATAAAACCCTTATAGTTTGCTCAAACATATGGTTTAAATATATGAAATTGATCTACTCGATGTCACGGACCTACACAAATTGACAGAAAGCCAATCGAAGGCCAGACGAACCGCCCCTACACGCCACCACATAGGGGCATAGACTGATGGAAGCCCTAACGGTCATTAAGAAAATTCCATTAAAGTGACGGGATATTCCGTCGTCTTCTCCGGTGGTCCTCGCCCTTCACCACCATCTGAACTCGCTGGAAATGTGGAAATCTTCGCCGATTTTTGGATAAAATTTCAAAGCTTCATAACTTGCTCATTTCTTAACCATTTTTCACAAAATTTAAATGGAAATGAAGCTTATGATGAGTAGAGCACGATTGTACCTTTTGGAAGTCTAAAAAGTGGATGGAGGTGGCCTGAAAATGGCTCGAAAGGTTCTGGTTAAACTCTGACTTCTCGAAACCTTGTGTTTCAAGGTTGTCTCTTCTTCAACCCTTCACTAAAGACCTCAGGGAGTTGAGGGAGTTGCAGAGTGAGAGTGTGAAAAAGGGTCTTCAGGGAGAGAGAGAGGAGAGAGAGAAAGGTTTGCTCAATTTTTGATTGGTGGAACATAAATGGAACTTGTTTTCTGATTGGGCGTGAGTGAGAGAGGGAAAACAATTGATTGGTGAAGAAGAAAATTAGGGAAAAAGGAATGGTGGAAACAAAATCAAATTGAATAATTTGATTGGTTGTTGAAGATAGGGGGACCGGATCCACCAATTATGGAAGGGATGAATTTTGTACAATTTTTAAATGTACAATATTTGCCTATTTGACAGTGTGTCCGACACTATCAATTTGTGTGCGCGTGTACAAAATTACCCGTGATTAATGTACTTTAATGGTGCATAACTTTTTCGTTACAGATCCGATTCGAGTCTAACACGCCCTTGTAAATTTGTGTGCACGCGTTCGTAACGATGAGTACTTTTTAAGTACGAAGCCAGGAAAAAGAAACAACAGTCGAAAAATTACGTCCACGTCAAATTCCACTTTTATCCAAAAAAGGGTAAAATTATCAAATTACACCAACGGAAAAGAAGTTACAGTGAGAACTAGGGACATGTCGTCACAATTTACAAAATCATAGGAAATGACCATTTCAGCAGCATTGAAATTGTGTTTTAATTATTTCAACCAAATTCCCATGATCATTTATGGTTAATGTTCTTATTTATTGGGTAATTACTTAAAGCACCTCCAGCGTGGGCATTAGCCTTGTGGACAGGCTGCTCCAGCAACCCAATCACCTGCCAAAGTGATTCCAGCCTATTCGGGCTATTGGGCTGAGGAGGAGCCCGAGGGATAGCTCAGGCACAAATCCAAGGCTCGAGTGCTTGAGGGGGCTATTGGCTACCGCCCCAATTAATGCCTAGGCGTTTGAAAATTAAGAAAGGGCGCCTAGACCTGTTGAGGCGCCCGCCTAGACCGCCTAGCCCTCACAGACCTGCCTGCTTAAGTTGCATCTCACTTAGATAGAAAATATATAACTTTCCTTTTGCATCTTATTGTTTCTAATAAATTGTAAGAGACTTATTGAACACTTAAATAAACACACATTATATGTTTGCTCCTCATGCTTTCATTATGTTCCAATACTTTATAATATATATAATTCCATTTTATAGTTTATGATGAAATTATATGGATTTTAAGTATAAACAAATACTTATTTACATGAAATACAATAGATTTACTTAAATCCACCTAGACTCTGCCTAGCTGTCTGACTAGCACCTAGCATCTTTTAGAACCTTGAATGTCAGCCACATTATAAAAAAATTTGCATCAGTCGCATGGCTAACAAGCGTGTGTGGGGGTGCATCATTGACAGGGTTTGGAGGCGATGGGGCCTGTGCCGGACATGCTGTTTGTACCCGTTGCTGGGTGCAATGTGGCACCCTCTCAATCGTTGGATTTCAACGGCTTTTTTTTCTGGACCATTCTATTTTCAATGGTAAAAAAAAATAATTCAAAACTCCCCCAACGACTAGATGATGGGGCACAATTTGAGCCGTTTGATTCTAGATCAACGGTCTACGTTTTTCAGCTTTAATTTTTTTTAAAAAAGAAAAAAAATCTAATATGTTACCGTTATGCCACGTGTCACAATCTGGATGGTTGGATTTCAAATTTTCGGTAATCCAACTATAGAAATTAATTAAGTTAATAAAATTACATAAACACATCAAATAAAAAAAAACGAAACTAAATGAACTTAAAAAACACACCAAATAAAAAAACACACTAAATGAACTTAAAAAACATAAAATAAGAGCATTCTTCTTCCACCAAAAAATGTACTTTCGGATAATGACACGTGGCGTAACAAGACCGGTGAAAAATCCTATCCGAAATTACAAATAAAATTATTTTTTATTATTTTATAAAATAAAAAATACTAATATTTTATTACTTATTCCCACGACTATTCAGTTTGGGGGTAGCGATGTAAAAGACAATTACTGTTCATTAAAGACATTTACTATTCAATGGAGGGGATTCAATTGCCAATTGCCATAGGGAGCCCTTACACATTGGAATTGCTCTTAGGTGAGGGTGTGAAGGTGGAATCAAAATCTGTTGCCTCCAAATTTGTGGTCTAATTAGGTTTGCATTCTTCCCAATTTTTGTGACGTTAGGTTGATCATTAAGAATTTGGACCACATGTTTAGGCAAAAGCTATACAAATCAATAATTCAAATCCATGTATTTTGGTAAGAGAACACACTCCTAATTAAAATATTGTGTTAAGGCTAGTGGTTTTAACACCATTTTTAGCCTCTGCATTCCTTATGTGATTACACAAAAAATTGTAAAACATCGAGTTTGGAGTGTGGATAGTTAAAAACAGAAGCGTAACAAGTGTTAAACTCGTTAGCGTTATTCGAACTGTACATGAATCAACATAACAAGAACCCTACAATAGGAGATAATAATTTTGTTGCAGCAGAAGTGGGATTTTTTCTGCATAAGTCAGAAACCTTAGAAGATTCAGGTTAAATTTAGAAAATATCGATAGATATTGGTGATTATCAGTTAAAAATATAAAAAAATGAGGAAAGCTTGCTAATAAACATAAAAGTTAGGTTTCATACTTCTATAAATCCAAATCAACCACTAATGTCTCAATTTAACATATAAACTTTGTAAAATATCTACTCTTAATGAAAATTTGCAAAATACAATGAAGCCTTGATAGAAACCTTGATAGTACGATATAAGTTTTTACGTTTGTACGTACTTTATATTTGTACATGAAACCATTTAATAGCACGATGTAAGTTTTTAATTACAAAATCCAAAGTTGGGAGAATTGTTTTTAGGGTTGTTTAGATATAAGCCCTTGTAACTGATATTGTCTAGAGAAAAACCCACCTCATATTAAACATCCAAATAAAATCCAAAATTCAAATAGTCTGGCATGTTGGCAAATAAATGACATATCCTTATAAAATATTTACAACTTATGCCACAATGACCTAAATATGTCAATTAATATTATTATTACTCACCTTCAATTATGCTAGCAATGAGCAATTGAGCTCCTATTTTAAAACCACGTATTACAAACTATTTACCTATATTTTAAAAATTCACTAATTTACCTACATTCTTTTGATACAAACTAATTGACCTACATTCTTTTGATACAAACTATTTACCTATATTTTAAAAAAAATCACTAATTTACATACATTCTTTTGTTACAAGCTAATTTATCTGCATTTTTGTAGTACATACTAATTTACCAATCTACTTATTAATTTACCTATACAAATAATATTGTCATATTATTACTTATAATATCCAAAGTAATCATATACATTTTTTCTTTACAATATCACACCTATGGGGTAGGTAAATTATTTTTACAGGATTTATATTCTAAGTGGGTACTAACATATAGATAGGTAAATTATTTTCTGTGGAAAGAAAAAAATACAACCATTATTTTGTATAATTTTTTTGATAGAAATTATTTTTGTCCATGTCTCAACGTAAAACACCATAATATTTTTTTATTTATATTATATGTTTCAAGCTAATAAGGTCAGCTAGTTTCACGATAAAACAATTTTTGGTAAAAAAAATTGAGAAAAAAAAGCCTAATCAAATAATAGGTTAATTGACATTTAATTGCATTGAAAATAATAAAATGCAAAATTTATTATTAATTATAAGTCAAACCTAACCCACGTTACACTCTATGAGGGCATTTTAGGAACATGAGAATTATAAAAACTGACAAACCAAGCTTGTTAAGGAAATTTGCTTAGTTGGACTCTAGTAAATGGGGTTTATGTCTAAAAAAATAAAGAGGATGGGTTTTAAGTGAGAGAAAATAAGTTTTAAGGGGGAAACTCTCATTTTCAGTTGTTTTTACTGCCTTTCAAGTTGAACAATATTGAGATATTGACTATCAACTATAAGGAATTTTATGATAAAAAATGCACTGACGAAATTTCCATCAAAATATCTCTAAAATCTCCCAAATTGGGCAGATATTGGACCAAAGTATCGAAATTTTACCGAAATCCTCAATATTGCTGAAATATCTTTGAAATATCGTAGAAATGTTGTTAAAATGTTTAGATTCTTGTCTTGAGTTCAAGTGATAAAACGTGTTTATCCGTAAACTCGAGATTTTGCGTTCAAATGTCTCTTCCTCAATGCCCCTCGTATAAAAATGAAAATGGAAGATTCCCAAAGCTTCAATAATTGAAAAAGGATCATCATAGATAGTGCTTAGAACATAGTTTCCTAGGGTTGGCACAATTAATGTTTTGACATTAGTAAATGGACAGCGACATTAATAAGGCTGGTTTTCTCACCAACAACAAACAAATAATAAGCAGGGGATGAACAAGTTGTCTTCAAAACTGTAATCCAGCTTAATTATCATAATCTTGAGTCATTTTCTACACTTGATCAACCTTCGCTTTATTAAATAGGAGAAATTTCAAGAAATACGCTCAAGTGGTGTAAGATTTCAGATGTGAAAGAGACCTTCATTTTGGCATAGATTTCAAATGTGAAAGAGACCTTCATTTTGGCATCAATTTGTATAGTTTAGATGAATTTACAGTAAATCATTCCATCGTCTGTCAATTCAGTAAATTTACTAAAACTTAACTAAATCATAACAATAAGGCAAATTAACAGCATAATATGTAAATTTCAAGAGGAGCACTTATTCCCTTGGTATGGGAAATCGCCAATAGAGGAAAGAGCAAAAGGAAATGAATATGAAAGGTGATTGGATTCTGTTTTGTTCTTGGGAAATTGTCATGGTACTCCAAAATTAGCTTCTCACTGTCGATGGAATACCACCGCATGGTACATTCTTCAGCTCTTATTTCTTAAAGTATAAGTGGTCTATTATTAATATTTTACCACGTGAATTAGTTATAATATAAGATACACACACATTTCACATATTAAAGCATGAAAAGCTTATTTTGAAATGACAAAAAAATCTCACATGTTAATTATGGACTCGTTTGATATAATGTTTTTAAAATAATTGAAAACACATTTGGTTAATTTTTTTTAAAACTAATCTTTAGTAAAAATTCAAGTAGATACTAAAAAGGGAGTTTTAACGAAAAGCCCACGATACTGTTCACTTTAACGAAAAACAACATTTTTACACTTAAAAGTTAAATATGGTACTATTCACTTTACCCTTTATTTTGTCCTTATTATTAAAACTCAAAGTTTTCAAACCCTTTTCATTAGTTTTCCTTACTAAAAAAACACTAAGAAGCACATATCTGGTGTTTCTTGCACTAAGCATTTAAAGTGCTTTTGGAACACATAACAATTTCTTCAAAAGCGTTTTCAATCATTTTAAAAGGATTACCAAATGAGCTCTATATATATGTCCTAAAGTATGTGTTTCGTTGCTTGGAGAACAGTAAAGTGCCCAAAGTTTTTAGGCTTGAAAACCAGCAAATGTAGAGAACTTTCAGGGCTCTAAGACAAAGTGCATAGCTGGTTGAGTTCTAGTACTATGTATGCATTATATATGAAGTATGGAAAATTAGCACATAAATTAACAAGTTGCTTTCGTTGCCACCTTCAAGATCAAGAGCTTGCCATCAAATCTGCAATTCTATGGATGGTGGGGTTTGGTCGCTGCGCACTAGGAGAGTCATGCAGCCTCTTGTATACATCTTCAACCTATATACGACAAGAGTTGTTTATTGGTATTTCAAAAAAGTTTTCACGCACTATTTCTAGTGGGATATCATTTTTTAAAATAAAAAAGAAAAAAAATTTGAATGATTAGTAATAGGGGTGTGATATCCACACATCATTTTTTACTTCTCACACACAATTTTTAATTTTCAGCCGTTAGATTGTATGAATTGAAGAATATTAAATGACAGAATTTAACAAGAGATATGTGAGAAGTAAAAATGAATGTGTAGATAGTACACCCCTAGTAATATCTAATGATCATAAGTGAATATGAAGCGAGAAGTCTGAACGCTCTCTGATTTTGAACTCACACATGAACGATTTGGCTATATCGAATACTTTTAGTTTAAGGTGATTGCACCTTTCAAATAAAAGAAAAAATTGTTACGTTTTCCCACTTATTACGTACTTTAGTATGTTTTACTTCCTCTTCTTCGTACTTAAAAATCATTTTTACTTCTTATTTTATCACAGTTTCTAATTTATTCGCAAGTTTGTAGTTTCTAATTTAGTCTAAATAATAACACTATTCTTTAAATAATTAACAAAGCTAAACCTTGACCTTGATTGAGCTAACTTAGTGCCTACATAAACAAACCACAAGTGATACATTTGATAGAATTGCATTGCACCCCAAGACGAAGTTGTATGATGTACGTTTGTAAATGTGTGATTCATATCAGTACTACGGTCTAACGGTATTTCCCTTCACTAGTAAATGAGAAGGCTTATGTTCGAATTTCGTAGATAGCAAATTCGATTCCAAATTAAGTTGCCTATTATATGGCTTACGCGAATTCCTCTCTTTTTAATGTAAAATATATTTTTGTACTAAAAAAAATGTGGCGCAAAAGCTTGCAAAAAATCTGATTAGTTGACAAATAAGCTTCTGGAATACCAACTGTATACTTCATTAATTTCTCAAATATTAACGGGGAAAATCCTCACATATCCACTTATGGTTATGCTTATAATTGTCGTAACAGAAATTTTTTTTAAAAAGTGTATCATTGGATCTGCATGCATGAAAGGAGAGGTGGATCTTGTCGTTTAGAAGCCAAAAGAAGTGTGGCTTTTGTCGTTTAGAAGGAAAAAAAAGGGTAATGGGTCGTCCGCACAGAGAATATATTGCAGAATACTATTTTTGTGCCAATTAAACTTGGAATATGCTATCCCCATACACACTTTTTATTTTTCACACACTTTTTGTTAATTTCTATCATTTGATATTCTTCAATCCATCCGATCCGACGGTCGAAAATTAAAAGGGTGTGTGAGAAGCAAAAAAAAAATGTATGTATATCATACCCCTTAAACTTTGGTTTGCTCTGCTGCTTATACTATGATCTACTTGTATTTATTTTCATTTATAAGTGAATGATTTTAAGGTTGATTCTCATAAAAATGAATTTGATACCAATTATTTTTTGTGAACAGTGTTACTCAGCACAATCATTCAACGTTAATATATATGATTGTGATATGAGTATATTTATGCAACTTTGTTACCTTATTTCTTTGCATTTAATTAGTTAATTTTCATTTATTATAATAATAATTTAAGAGATTTTCGTATTATTGAAAGTCCAGTTGGTAAAGATGATAATAAATAGTCAAATGGAGCAATTTGGAGCAGTTTTGGACTTGGATTGGATAGCATGCGTGGATAGCATATGGGCTGAACGTTTTTTGTGTTTAAATGGTGTTATACATGTGCTAAAATCTGGAGAAATTAAAGTTGAGGCTTGGAAGGAAAGGAATTACACAAGAAAGAAGAATCCTAGTTGGAGAGGAACATTATCTTATCCTATTCTATTTTATCTTATCATATCCTATTTTATCTTATTGTATCTTATCTCCAGCTGCAAGAAGGAATCCTAATCACATTCCAACACTCTCTACCTGATTCTTAGAGTTCTAAAATAACTCAAAACACCTAATCCCTTTTCTCCTTGGATTCAGCCATTCCCCCTATATATATATGAATTCCTAAAACGATTTAGGATGTGCCATGCCTACCATTCATCCATTGAAGTTGCTGGAATTTTTAGAGTTCCTTTTATCTTTGTTTTAAGTTTCAATGTTTATTTTAGATAGCTTTTCAGTTCTGATGAACATGTGTAACTAAGTTTCTTTTTAGATAGAGGTGAATTCGAAGCCATGATCATATATTTTATATAAATTGATTACATCCAGTTATTGTTTCATAAGACATGAATGCGATTTACTTATCTGCTTTATAGAGAACTTATTCTTGTATGTTTATTAAGGATGCATACTTAGTTTGCATGCAGGGATTTGATGCTAGAATATAAGAGAATTTCACCTAATCATTATGAAATTATATTTGTATGTAGTAAAAGTCACTAGTCATGATTGAGTTAAGTAAATTCTTGGTAGGAGTATCATGCTTTTCATAGTTATGAATGCTTTGTCAATGCTTATGATTTTCATAGAACTTAATAATCTTTGAGATGTATCTCTATCATGCTTTTCATAGTTAGGGAACTTGAGAAGAATAATTTGGTTGCGTCGCTGAGTCTAATTCAATGAACTTAGGAAAATCTGAGAGTTAATTAGTTCTGTTCACAGTTAATTTGAGGTATTGTCATTCATGGTTTATAAGAAGAATAACTGGAAATCAATTTGTATGCATATGTTTCATGTGTGGAGAAGAATCATTTAGCTATCATTTCATCCATATTTCATTCACAACTTAATTGACTTGTTGCACTTTACTTTTGTTTTAATTAAATTCGTCCAAAATCCCCCCAGTCATTGTTTTGTTGTTAGTTTAACTTAGTTTTCATTTTTATAAGTTTAATTTGTGTTGATTAGCATCCCTTCCAATCTTCGGAATAAAACGATCCCTACTTACTCATACCACGATTACATAATTTATAAGGTTTAATTTGCGTGTTAGTTTCTATCACATCAGATTGCATTGAAAAAAAATTGGGTTTGCCCTTTGGAATGGAATCATAAAATGAATAAGAGGCTGATTTAAAAATAAGTGCTTCCAAATTAGAAGTCACAACCCAAAAAATTAGCTATATATTGTAATATGTCCAAATACTTGATTGGCTTCTTAGCAAACGGAATGGTTTATCTTCTAGAGGGGGGGGGAGTGGTGACAAGTCATAATTATCCATACTTTTCGTGCTCGAAGAGGTTATGGGAAATTGCACTCTGCTTATAACCATAAACAATCAGACTCTGTAGCTCAAAGCATCGAAATGGAAACCTCTCACATTTTTTTCGCTATTAAGGAACCGCAGTCTGTGCCATAATTGTTTATTAATGGTCAAAAAGCTTCATTCATAGATTTGGACCTTTCCCACAGCAATCATTGACTGCTTATTTCAAGCGATATTTTTTATTGTAAAGAGAATACAAGTGGTACACTATGTGTTTTGATAGAAATGGTGAGATATTTTATTTTTTAAGTTATTAACTTTTCATCATACATATCTTACCATTTGTATAATGACAAGTAATATACCATGCTGTATACTGGTCACATTGAAAAATCTCTCCCACTTCAAAACCCTTGTTTCTTTTTTAAAGGTACTCAACACAATATACTTACCAAAGAGGAGACCCATTACAAAACCGTAAATTTCAATAAAATTTTTTTATCATAAACCAAGTGCATAAAATTTGGCGCCAAGTTCAAACAGAATATCTTGATTCGAATATTCATAATTTGATACAAAGCATATTTTGATTAGATGTAGTTCATTAATATTGATACAATTATTTGGTGTCAATCATAAACCTGGTATAAACCAAATGAGTTTAGATAGGGTATATATAAGTATATAGTTCAATTAATTTTTATATGGCAAAATTATGACGTAATGTGATAAATAAATTTGTACCTAAATACATGCATGAAGTATGATTTATTAAACAGACTGACATAGTGATAACATAATGTCCTAGGCAGTCTAACCTCAACCTTCTAATGAGATCCAAACTTGATTAAATCATGTAAAATTTAGAGCAAATCGTTCAAAGTTACACCCTTCTTGTTTGATGGAATTGCAAGCGTTTTAGACATGAACTGACCAAATGGTACTTACGCTCACAATAATCACGTTTTAGTCGACGTTTAGTCCAAATAACCTTAAAATTTCAAAATACGTACCGACATGTAACTCATAACATAAGCAGCAACTTCTTCTGCTGTCATTCCATGTTATGTTACATAAGAAATTAAGAATTGACATTTCGGTTAAAAAATATTAGTGCTGTTTTTTTTACCGTTATTGTTGATTTGAACATTTGAACATCTCTTCTAGAGACATTGTTAACGAGGATCTAAGAAAATTTTTGGTATACTTCCTATCATTTATAAGGAGCTTATTTAATTTGAAACTAAAATGGTGTTTTGGTGAAAACAAAAACAAAAAAGAAGAGGATCCTCTCTGAATCCACTTTGTGGGGATTCTAGGGATCTCCATATCCTAGCCGTTTATCGTACATCATGCGGTCAGTTTTTATCAGGTACTTTTTGTGTTTAAGTTTAAATAAAAAAGTTAAATGAGTTTTGACCACACGATACACGATAAATGATTAAGATTTGAGGATCTCTAAGATATCTACAATTTGGATCCGGATGGGATCCAAATCCAAACAAAAAGGTCTCAATACACAATTTTATTATTATTTTCTATCTCACTTCAACGACAAATTTAGTATCGAATTATTAAAGATTGATTAGTTGACTTAACCTGACCTCCACCCCATTGATATCCTTGTTTAAATAAAAACATTCTCTATCATTACACTTAGGCATAATTCACTTGGTACATTAGTAGTTCATAATTAATTGGAATCATACACACCATCCACACGAATCAAACCCAAGACTTCTTATTTACAGATGAAATTTTTTTTCAATAAACCATAGTATTAAGTTGCCATAACTAATTTTTACTAAAATATTGTAATTTCATCAACTAATATAATCTCCACACCTTTAAGAATTCAAAAATACAAATCTTATTATCTAGTTGCGGCATAATTTTTTTAAAATTGCCTTAAAGTGAAACAATGTAAGGGTCGACGACGGTTTTGTGACAACATAAGTAGACATTAATTATTAATTAATCTTTATTCAAGGACAATGAAGAATAAAACCACTCAGTTATTCAATATTTTTATGATAGTAAAAGAAACTGTTCGTGTCTTTAACATATGATAAGAAGCTTCCAATGTTTTCGCGAGCAGCCCCAAATGTTTCAATCAAATCAAACAAGTCCAAGCCCTAATAATCTATCGAACGAAACTCTATAGAGTATGTTCAATATCGCATGAAGGTACTAATGTAAATGTTATACTATGGTTGAACGACAATGTTATACTTTAGAACGACATTGTTGTATAACATAATGTCATCAACAATATGAGTAAATTTGGTAACACCAAGTAATTTTATGATTGTCGAACCAGTAGTTTTTATTTTATTTTTTTAAGTTGTCATGTGTCAATAATACAAATATATATATATATATATATGTAAGTTTGTATTTATATGATATTTTGTTACTGCTAATAACGTTGAACCCATTTTATGTAAGTTGCTTCAAAATGTTTGAACAATACTTGAGTAGTGAGTGAGTGAGTGCATGAGTGGGGCTTGGCATGCTTCATGCTTCGGCCTATACAAGAAACTAAAATAAAAAGAAAAAGGGAAAAAGGTTACAAATTCTATAAGACCATATCTAACCTTTGAGTTTTAACTTAGAAACAGTTTTTCTGTTTCAACGTTTCTGAGTTAAATTTTTAGCCCAAAATGATTAAAGAATGAATTTAGCATAATTTTTTTCTTAAAGTAACTTAAAAAAAATTATTTAGGTTATCCTAATTTAATTTTATGAATGTATTAACCTAAAAATATTTAGAATAAAAAAAATATTGAAAAATCACTAAATCGACATCATAAAACTCATGTAACACTATGAAAGAACATGAAACACACGAAATAATTTTTTTTAATTACTTTAGCCGTTGGATTTAAATTTAGACTATTAAATATTTTTTTACCATTGAATTTGATCATATTAGATCTTAGTCGTTGGATTCAATAAGTTTATAAATATAAGCTTAAAAAGAAATACACATATATGATGAGTTAGCCAACTAACCCAAGGAGAAATTCTGGTATAAATTTGTTGCAAAAATGAATTTTGGTTTAAAACTTATATTTGGCTTAAGGGATAGAGTAAATTGGGATTAAAACTTAAAATTTGAGTTTTAGTCCAAGGTTGGAGGGAGGGAGGGAGGGAGGGAGGGAGAGAGAGAGAGAGAGGGAGAGCATTTCCATGCGTGAGAGTTCAAACGTTTTGGGAACACCAACGTAACGAATTAAAAACAGAAGGACAAATCACATGGGACTAAACACAACACACACACAAGCGAGAGAGAAAGGGCAGCTTAATCTCAACAATTTCTCACACCCGTTACGCTAATTAGGGTTCTTAATTCCCTGATCCCCCATCTCTCCATAGCTCCCATAACTCTGTTTTCCCTCTGTTTCTGCAACAAAACCCATCTGGGTCGGTTTTGTTTCTGGAAATTGTGAGGTGGGTGCGATAGGAGTTTTTGTGGGTGCGTTTGTGATCTGGATCTCTTTTAATTGAGTGATCTGGGTCTGAGATGGAGGAGTCTTGGCTGTGCCAGTGGAGCGTCATTAGATCTCTCCTCGCAATTCTTCAGTGGTGGGGTTTTAATGTCACCGTAATTGTCATGAACAAGTGGATCTTTCAGGTCTCTGCTCTTTTGCCTTTCCCATATTTTCTTGATTTCGATTTGTACCTTTTCATTTGTAGATTTTGTGAACTGGGTTTGCTTAATTTTCCTCAGTTGATACCTTACTTTCTAAATTTTTTGCAAGGGTTATTGGTTTTGATATAATTAAGGACATATGTATTGGGTTTTGCATTTTATGAATTTAGCTGAATTTTTCCATTCTCTTTCGATTTTTGCTCTGTTATAATTCTAATTTATTGATATGGTTAAATTATGGAAAATGTGATCCCGATTTATTGGAATGTCATGAGCAGTATTAGAAGAAATATGGACCCCATTGTGAGGGCTGGAGTTGGATGATTTTTATTTAGATAATTGTTGTGTATAATAGCAATAGTAAGCCACAGGCACTCGAATGAATCCCAAAAGTTTGGGCGAGACATCCATTGAGTGTTTCATTTGTTTATTTTTAACTTAATGTGAACAGCATTTAGTTATATTTTTCTTCAACAACTGCGGAATTGCCATACTACCATGTGATCTGCCATGGCCGTCTGCCACAAATAACATAATACTATGAGATTTACCTTGGGTTTGGTTGCAAGTTGTTAGGAGAGAGGAAGGTTCTCCTAAAAGATGTAATTCTAATCATTAACGTGTTATTGGCAAGAAAATTCAGTTTAGCGGGGTTGAATTCGTGGCTTGTTCTTCCGCCTATTTTTGTATGGCTAGATGATTTGAGTTTGTTACATAGGAGAAAAATAGATATTTTGTGAATGGAATAACTAGTGACTTTCTTTATGATTAGGAAGTTTGTTTCCCCAATTGAGGTGTTTTTCTTCATGACTTTTTTATAAAGTTGAGGTTCTGGTGAATCCTTAATTTGCACCAGGACTTGATTGATAAATAATGTAATTTTCCAAAAGGAAAAGAAGATCGTCAATGGTGTCGCCATACAGTTTGTCTTTTTAAGTTGTTGACTTGTATAACATTTGATTGTCGGTTTACCATAATTTATTTGATTGTTTAGCTTTTGCACTAATCACTCAAAATTTTGAACTAATAACAACCTAAGTCTTTTAAGTTTTTAGAGAAATTATTCAGTGGTCTGGGAGCAATACACCTTACTCTGACATCAGTTGTTCCCCACAGTGGGCACAATCCATATTGTGTCTGAAGCAGATTACTTTCATAATTCCACATCAGTCTTATGAGTTTGCATGGTGGCCATCATGGTGTCCCTAATTTTAAAGTGTTTTTGTTTTATGCAGAAACTGGATTTTAAGTTTCCCCTAACGGTGTCATGCATTCATTTCATATGCTCGGCCATTGGAGCATACATCGTAATCAAGGTTTTGAAACTTAAACCACTAATAACAGTTGACCCTGAAGATCGCTGGAGAAGAATATTTCCCATGTCATTTGTGTTCTGTATTAACATAGTGTTGGGCAATGTGAGCTTACGTTACATTCCAGTTTCCTTTATGCAGACCATAAAGTCGTTCACTCCTGCAACAACAGGTGAGCTCCAGAAGATTTCTAACAGTGTATAAAATTGACGTCACCTTTAAAATGTTATACTGTGTTGTGACTTCAACTGACCTCAAAGGTTTCTAACAGTTGTTTTGCAGTGGCTGGTATGGAGAAAGTACTTTGATTGGAGAATTTGGTGTTCTTTGATACCCATTGTTGGAGGAATTCTACTTACCTCTGCTACAGAGCTTAGTTTCAATATGTTTGGATTTTGTGCTGCCTTATTTGGTTGTCTCGCTACTTCCACAAAGACGATCCTTGCAGAATCTCTTTTGCATGGATACAAATTTGACAGGTAGTATTTTTGTGTTTGCGGCCTTTAGATTGTTACCGTTACCTTCTTCTTGAAGTTTTTGTCAATTATGCTTACTTTATTTTTGTAGTTGTGATAATTTCTTATATGCGTGATGTCTTGTGCACAAATATGAAATATGTTGTTTAAACTTGGTGCGATGGCAAGTGCCTTCGCCCATGAGCGGTAGGTGTCGGGTTCGAGACTTGGGAGCAGCCTCTCCATAAATGGGGGTAAGGCTAGCCGACATTCACCTTTCCCAGACCCTGCGTAAAGCAGGAGCCTTGTGCACTGGGTACGACCTTTACCTTTTAAACATTTTGATTCACTGTTATTACACTTTCACTCTCATACAATGTTCACGAGCCTATAAGTTGAAGATATAAATTTGCAATCAGGTTCTGTACCAAACCTTCCAATATCAGTGTGTTGAAAGACCCCACTATAAAGATGATCTCCAAACCTCCATAATGGCAGCTCTAATTGATATGATATCCTGCTGAATACTGCATTTTCTCATTTTATTGGATTATTGAATAATTAAATCTTCAAATAAGAAGAATCTTGGTTGAATGAGTATAAGAATTTATGACACAAAATGCTCCTTTGCATTTTTATGAAAGAAGTTCATATAATATGTGCGATCCATGCGGTTCTTACAAGGCAATTAGTGTGATTGAGCATTTGGAAATGTTCTGAATATAGAAAGCAATTTTTATGGTGATGTGCCCTTAATGATGCAAAATTGCTGAGCAGTCTTGGAATTTTCTATAGGCTTATAGTCTTAGAACTGTTTGGATTGCCTTGTCATCCTTGTGAGGAATATGTGGGATTGAGTCCTTCTTCAGTGCAAACAACCCTTTTGTTGTTTTGTTTGTACCTTGTAGGAAATGAGCGCATTAACATCAGCCATTTCTTTTCCTTCCATATTTTAAAATCCTCAACCCTGGCATCTTGTTTGTTATTCTGATTTTCCTGCCTTGAAATTCCGTCATGTGGGTTATGACGTTAATGGTCTTCATTTTCATTGTGTTTGCTTGTTTTTCCACTCAAGTCAAGGAGGCTGTGTGTTTGAAACAGTTCTACTTTTATGTGTGCTCATTTTTTCACAGCTTCATGATTTATGCTGACATACTGTTATTCATTTTTTGGGTATACAATATAGCATAAACACGGTGTACTACATGGCACCTTTTGCGACTATGATCTTGGCTGTACCTGCAATGCTACTCGAAGGTAATGGGGTTATTGAATGGCTTCACACCCATCAGACTCTTGTTCCATCCCTCGTCATCATTTTCAGCTCCGGGGTATTGGCGTTTTGTCTCAACTTCTCCATATTTTACGTGATTCATTCTACAACCGCCGTAACATTCAATGTTGCTGGAAACCTCAAGGTAATTATAAAGCATAATCACTTGCCTTGTAATAGTCAATTCTGTTATATTTATATTATCCATCTTTGTGGCCAACTTGTGAAAGTCATGTCCAGTATATGATACGCGTTGGACATATTTTTAGCTCCGGCTGCTAGTGCTTTTACTTATGAACCATATCTTTCAACTTCTTGATCGTATTTATAATTTTTCGTTTAGTTTGGGGCTGGATTGTTCCTAGTGGCTCTATTTTGGCCAATTTAGTTATAACCCTTTTAGGCCATATCAAATACCTTGTCAATACATTCTGATACTAGGTTTTTTCGTTTTTTTTTTTTTTTTTTCAAGGTAGCTGTTGCCGTCCTTGTGTCATGGATGATATTCAAAAACCCAATTCCAGCTTTGAACGCCGTTGGTTGTGGAATAACGCTTTTGGGATGTACATTCTATGGGTACGTGAGGCACCTGATCTCCCAACAGCTGCCTGGAACTCCTCGAACGCCACGGACTCCACGGGGTCGTATGGAGCTGCTTCCCCTCGTAAATGATAAATTAGATGACAAGGTCTAGTGGTTCAGTCCACGTGATTGAGATTGCTGGGAGCCGGAAAATGATTTATAGGAAACACAAAGAACTTACTATTCACTTCTAGTCTATGTAATTCTGCTTCATATCACTTGAATTTTTTTTTTTAATATATGGTTTTGTTTTTCCACAACCGCCGCCACCCCGGTTCAAAATTATTTCGTGTTTAGATTGATAAAATGCAACTGGAATAAAGTAGTGTTATAGTTATAATGCTATATGTTATATATATTTTGTGATAAGTAATGGTACACATTTGTTATATAATTTTTTTTTGGTATTTTAGCTAAAATAGTCTCTGAGCTTTGGCTTATTTACTTTGGTTCTTGAAATTTGAAATCTATAGAAGTGGTTTTTGAGTTTGTCTGCTATCAATTATTTTGGTTCTTCTGTAAAAAAATCTCTGTTAAATATGAATCAAAATGATAAAAATATCTTCAATTAATAAACAACGTGCCAAAATGATTTTACCAAAATTAAATGTATTTTTGTAATTTTATCCTTATTTAGCGGAATTTTTTTACGAAAAAAATAAAATGATGGATGATAGACAAACACATGTACAAATTCTGTTAATTATAAATCTCAATGACTAAAATAAGGAGTTATGCCAATCTCGGGTATTATTTTGCATAAAAAAAACAATTTTTTCTAAAACAGGAGAAATAACAAAAAGCAAATACAAAAATCATAACAACCCACCAAACGAACCACGCATGGGTGAAATCTCAGACTAACACCCCAACTCCAACACAAGAAAATTATGGACTAGAACTAAACGTTACGTCTTTGAGATTCGACGGCAACGATTCCGACTAACATTATGATAACAAACACTGTAACTACCACCACACCGGAATTTCGCCGGCATGATTTGAAATCGCGTTCAGCCTTGGGGAGTTGATCCTCTTAACTCTTTATAAGTATCGGTTTGTCGTGAAACTAAGCACACAATGATGGGAGAAGAGATCTTACATGACTTATAAGTAAGTTGGGCTACTCTCTATCAAGGTATAAAATATCGATGATATCGGAAATATCAGTAGTCCAAAAACACGGAAATTTCGATGGAAATATTGGGATATTATTGATATCGATAAAAAATGAATAAAAACCACGAAAATTGTAAGAAAAACTTGGAAATTTTTATTGAAACTTTGCAGGATGTTTATTTAGTCAATTATCTATTAGTTTATTACAAAAAATTGGAAGAAAATTCATTGCATGATAAATATAACTGATTTAAGTTGATTATATAGCGAGCTGGTAAACATTGTGAGTGTAAAAAATAAGTAGTAATTAATGACAGAAGTTTAAACACACCATAATAATTTATATATAATGAATTAGTACAATATTTTACACTTTATACATTGCATGGTAAGATATATGAGTGACTTAGCAAGGTCTAAAATATCGATGATATCGGAAATATCGATAGTCCAAAAAAATATCGGTAGTCCAAAAACACGAAAATTTCGATGGAAATATCGGGATATTATGGATATTTTAGAGCATGCTCTCTATATAAATGATTTATAGTGGAACCTCAATTTTCTTCATGGTTGGAGCATGTTAGCCCACGTGTGAAACCAAAGGGCCACAAACGCTTCACGGATCACTTTATCTTTATAGTGACGGCCGACATTTTCCATGATCACATCAATGATCAGTCTCGGGAACAGGAGAACCAACCAACGCTAGTATGTGGGAGGTAGCGTTGACGCGAGAAAGAAATTCAGCAGTCGACCCTTCCACATTAGTAGTGTTGCGATACATGTTTCTGACTGGATGAGGCATACCATTCTTCCAAAATTAGCCACGTTTTGCCAGCTGTACGGTCCTGGTGAGCGATGAAGCCAAGCACATAAGTGCGTAAGGAGCCATTTCGTCGGGCAATGTTCGTCGCTACAAACTCTTTGCGCAAAGACAGAAATTCATATTTGTCGGGCAAATTCATTGAATTACCGACAAACATTTGCAAAGTGCGTTGACCAACTTGGCTAGACGAACATTGTCCGATTACACTTTCGTCGGGCAAATAACATAAAAAATAAAAAAAAACCTACAATAGCCATAGGATTTATCCCACATAAATGAGATTAAATCATTATCGTTGGTCCATGGCGGTCAATGATAAACGCCGGTCAGCAATGGTCAAAGCTGCCATACTAGCTTTTCATTTTGGGTTAATTTCAGTTTACTACTATGAAGTTTCTCGATTTTCAATCTTTGGTACATTAAGTTTTTTTCGTCCCAGTCTGGTACCTAAATTCATAATTATGAGACACTTTCATACATCCGTTAAGTTTTCTGTTAGAACCTCCGTTAACTAATGACGTGGTGCGCATGTGGACAATGATTGAACGTCACGTGTCAATATGGGGCCCATGTGAATATTAAAACATTAAAAGAAATAAAAAATTAAAAAAAAATTCTGGGCATCCTACCTCACCCTTCCCGACCTTCTCCCTCATTCTCCCTTTCTTCCATGCACCCATCCTCCCCACACACCCACCCATCTGCCCCGTTCCCTCCCTTCTCTCCTTTACACCCACCCAAGCTCTATACCCTACCCACCCTCACCCTCTTCACATCCTCTCCCTTCTCTCTCCTCCACCCTCTTCACCCAATTCCTCCCATCAGATCATCGTCGTATTTGAAACCCCTAAACTTGTCGCCGTCACCAAGGCCTCCAAAATGCTGATTCGCTACTAGCTCCGTTGATCCACTGCCACTAGCGGCCAACCTTCGATAACACCGACCCATTTGTGCGGCGACGAGGCCTACGTCATACCCAGATAGGTGGAAGAGGAGCGAGTTGATGGGTGGGTGTGCGAGAAAGGTGAGTTCAGAGGAAAGAAGGGAGGGACAAAGAGGGGAATGGGTGGGTGTGCGGGGAGGATGGGTGCAAGGAAGAGAAGGGAGGGGGTCGGGAGGGGTGAGGTAAGATGCCCAGTTTTTAATTTTTTTATTTTTTAACATTTTTAATATTCAAGTGGGCCCCATATTGACACGTGGTGTCCAATCATTGTCCACGTAGGCGCCACGCCATAAGTTAACGGAGGTTCTGACGAAAAATTTAACGGATGTATGAAAATGTCTCAAAATTATGACTTTAGGTACCAGATTGAGACGAAAAAAATTTCATGTACCAAATGTTGAAAATGAAGAAACTTCAAGGTAGTAAACTGAGATTAACCCTTTCATTTTTCTTTCCTAAATCTTATGTTTTTCTCTGTATTGAATCATTAATACACAATTGTCTTGATGGACTCTTACGTGCTATGTAACGTCCCACATTGCCCAAGGGAGTGGATCATGTAAGCCTATATGTATATTCTCATATCTACCTATCACGAGGCCTTTTGGGAGCTCACTAACTTCGGATTCCATAGGAACTCTGAAGTTAAACGGGAAAGGGGCCAGAGCATTCCCATGATGGGTGACCCACTAGGAAGTTCTGCTCGCGTCAGTTCCCAGAAACAAAATTGTGAGGGCGTGATCGGGGCCCAAAACGAACAATATCGTGCTACGGCGGAGCCGAGCCCGGGATGTGGTGGGGGCCCGGGCAGGGATGTGACAATTTGGTATCATAGCCAATCCCTGGCCGGAAGTGTGCCGACGAAGACATCGGGCCCTTAAGGGGGGTGGATTGTAACATCCCACATCGCCCAAGGAAGTGGATCCTGTAAGCCTTATATGTATATTCCCATCTCTACTTAGCACGAGGCCTTTTGGGAGCTCATTGGCTTCGGATTCTATAGGAACTTCGAAGTTGAGCGAGAAAGGGGCCAGAGCATTCTCAGGATGGGTGACCCACTGGAAAGTTCTACTAGCGTGAGTTCCCAAAAACAAAACCGTGAGGGCGTGGCAGGGGCCCAAAGCGGACAATATCGTGCTACGGCAGAGCCCAGCCCGGGATGTGGTGGAGGCCTAGGCTGGGAGGTGACATGCTAGCATTCATAAAGAATGTTCGTAAACCACGTAAATGTCTTGATAGCCATGCAACGGGTCGGGTTTATTAGGTTTGGGTTAGGTTGAACTTGACCCGTTAATGTAACTGGTCACTCAAACAAGTCATCCAAATTTAGCCCGTTAATCTAATAAGTCACATGTTTCAGCTGTTAACACCCGTTAACATTTTGTTTTTTGTTTTTTTGTTTTGTTTTTTTTGTAATTTTTGCATTCCAACACAAATTACACATATTCTAATCGAAATTACACATATTAACTAACAGTCTAACATCATATATTAACTAACAATTGAAATTACACAAATTACAATTTCCAAATTAATCTCTATTAATTTATGAAACCCTCTTTGTCAACCAAAAGAGGGTGATAATACTACCTAGTCTTCTATCACACAAAAAATTGATGGGCAATAATGTAATTTCATAAGTCCAAATTTTACTATTTTTTTATTGAAGCCTCACCTACAGGTGATGTTAAAATACCTCCACTATTAAAAAAAAAAACCAAAAACAAAAACCTCCCACTCCCCGCACGTTCTCTCTCTCTCTCTCTCTCCCTCTCTCCTTCTCATTAAGAAAAAAATGTTTTCATACACACAAAGTGTGTAGGCAAATGCTAGTAATTAATTAATAAAACTCCATAACAAGGATTTTGCAAAATGTGATTGAGTAGCATAACTATATGGAGTATGCCGTATTCAACATCATTGAGAATGTACCGCCCAATTACATTGCCACTTCAAGGAAGGATTTGTAGATCGAACACCAAAAAATCTACAACACACGAGCATAACACACGCACAAAACATAATTATTGGAATGGTGCAATGTGAATTCCATTCTCCATTCATGTTCCTTAGAACTATTTTGCACTACTCCTTGTTACCAAAAACTAAAGAGGAAAGATAAGATAATGGTACAGCTGATAAGGTGAACACAAAATGACCTAGCTGTGCACCAAGGAGGATCTAAAAGTTTAGAACCCTATTTGTCAACCAACAATAACACTCACGACTTCCAAAATTTAGGGACAAAACTGCTGTATATATCCTGAATTTGTATTTTCATCCATAATTCGAGTGAAACTTCTAGCGTACAGTTGGGGATATATTTTCGCTTTCTTCTATCTCTTATCATGTAACGTGACAAGGTTAAGTAAAATATAAAAAAGAGGAGGATATATCGCCGAGACACCCGAAAATGAACTTAATATTGTCGTGTCAGTGAGACAACATCACATAAGCATTCTCCGAATGTAAAGAATCATCAGATGCAAAACTGAAAGATGGATGGCAAAGCTTATGTGTGGCTGCAAATAAGATGCGATCAATTTTCCACCTGACTACTTTTTGAGAAGAATGTTCTGGCAAAGAGAAGAGTTTCCATCTTCTTCGACAACACAACCAATGTAGACGTGAATTGTAAGATTTCATACTAAGATATGACTTTTCTCCTTGCTCTATGTATTACATACAAAGATCAGCAAATACTAATTTTATGTGTATTTTGGTTGTGAATGTTCATATTTTATATCTCAATCATAAGAAGGTTTACTTCATTTTTAGTTTTCTAATCGGTTTCATCGTGAAGTTTAATTTTACCGTGACATTCAATCTCCCTTCAACAGTTTTGGGTTCCTATGTCAAAGTCAAGCACAATGGGGCATCCAAAGAAAAAGTCGTCTTGGCAACAACAAGCTTCTCCTATTTAGGCAAAATTTTTATTGTGATTTGTTGGTTGGCCAATTCGAAGCTCAAGATTATAATTTTACTGTAATATTATTTTTAACAATGGAGGGTTAGTTTTCCTTTGTATATCGAGGTTGTGTTTGTGCGGTTCATTTATGCAGTTTGGCGACAATTTAGATAGTGTAATCATGTTTAGCTTCATTTCGTTTATGTGCTTTTCTCTTTTCAAGTTGAGAGGCTTGTTGTATCTTAATAAATTTAATGGTACAAAAGTTCATACAAACTTTTAGTCAAATAAAATAAAATAAAATAAAATGAAAGAATGTCTCTTGACAAATACAAATATTAAAATTAAAAATGGTACGTCATGCTTAGCACATTGTAACCATAAGAAAGTCTTTATGTGTGAACAAATGTAAAAAGAAAAAAAATAACGTTTAAGCGTCGCGCGTAGCGCACCGTGATGTAAAAAAAAAATTTCGCACGCGCTCATACTATTAGGTAGGGAAAAGTGACATGATTAGATAAAAGTGTATATGCTTGTCAGAGACGATAAGAACAGTTGTAGTGATGATTTCAACTACAATAAACACATGTTGTTTGAATGCAATGGTCTTAAAAAATCTTTTTTTGTCGCATGAATTTCGCATTTCTTTTATGAGATAAATAGCATATGGGCACACATAAAGTGTGTGAGAAATTTTTTTATTTTTGTTTTTGAAATAGAAGGAGAGAAGAAGAGGAAGAGAGTGATAGAGAATGTGGAAGTGTGAAGTTTTTATTTTAATTTTATTTTTTTAAATTAGAGACATGTTAGGATTACATGTAGGTGAAGCTTTGAAAACAAAAAGAGCAAAATTTGGTGGTGTGAAATTACATTTCTGTCACATATTTCTTATTCATGTCCTGTTTTAATTAAAGGGTTAAACTGATAATTTCATAAGATTTTAGTTGATAATGAGTGTTTTATTAATTAGTAGATATTAAGAATGAATATCGCATTCCTTTTTTGTCTCTGTGGTCTCCTTTTTCTCTAGCATTTGGTTCAAAGTTCGGAACTCTCCGTCCAACCGTCGCCATAGGCTCAAAGTTGCTTCGTGTTTAGATTGATTAAATGTATTGAGTAAAATGCAACTGGAATAAAGTAATGTTATAGTTGTATTGCTATATGTTATATATACGTTGTGATAATGGTATTGATATATTAAATTTGATCGGACTTGTCCAAGACCAAGAAATAACCTTAAACAGAAGAAACAACAAAACCAAAAACTAAAAGCAAATACAAACGAAACCAAACCTAAAGCCTAAGAGTCTAAGACTAAAAGCCCAACACAAGGCCCCATTTTTTCCTCTTTTCGGATGGTAAATATTTTTCAAAGAGTATGAAAAATTATGGACTAGAACTTGTTATATTCAACCAATCCGACTAACATTATGATAACAAACACTGCAACTGCCGCCACAACCGTATTATTCGAGCAATCCTTGAAACGAGTTTCAGCCGCGAGGAGTAGAGCCTCTAAGTCTTTGTAAGTAATGGGCTTGTCGAGAGACTGAGCACGACGGATCACTTCATTCTTATAGTGGCGGCCGACATTTTCCATGATCACATCAATGATCTCGGTCTCAGGAACAGGAGAACCTACTAACTCTAGTTCGTGGGCAATAGCATTGACGCCAGAAAGAAATTCAGCAATCGACCCATCCACATTAGTAGTACGACGAAGATCACTGCGGAGCTGCGATATGTGTTTCTGACTGGCCAAGGCAAACTGTTCTTCCAAAAGTAGCCAAGTTTTTCGAGCTGTACGATCCTGGTGAGCAATGCAGCTAGGGCCAGCCCAGGCGTAGTGCGACCTGGGCGATCGTCCGGGGTTCCAAAAAATTAGAGCACTAAAATTATTAGAGTGGTGTATTCATAAATGTGAGTATAAGTTTTTTAAATTTGGTTAAATGACAAAGAAATTTAACTAGAACTAATAACTTTCATTATTTAAAATTAATGAGGAGGTCTTGGGTTTTAAACACCATGTGTGGTTATATAAAAAAGTTTGACCATAAGTGGTGGTTTATTTTGTTTTGAAATTAGCAAGGAGGTCTCCAGTTTGAAACACTATGTGTGTTTTTTAATTTCCAACTTTACAAATTTCTTTTCATAAGAGTTTAAATTTATGACATTTGGCTAAATTTTCAAGAGGTTTAGTTAGAAGCAATGGTTTTGTTGTTTAATATTAACGAGATTTCCTGGGTTCGAAATGCTATGTGCATGTTTATTCTTTTCAATTTTTACAAATTTCTGTTTGATTGTTAATTTCTTTTTAATTACTAGCTAGTAGCTATGTGGGTTTCAGTTTTAAACATTCGTTCGAATTCAAGTCTAATCTTCAACAAAGAGTAATGCGTAGACCAAATATGCAAATAATATGATGTGTCACCACTAGGTTTAATTTAGTGTTCATTCATTGCTTATATATATATATATATATATATATATATATATATATATATATATATATATATCAATTAAAGACTCGAAAATATCATTAACTTTTTAGTCCCATATTGACAAGGTTAGTAATTAAGGAAAAAAAAATAACGATTTATATAAAAACACTTTAAAAGTTCAGATAGAAAGTAAACAAACTCATCATTTATATACTCGTAATCCATTTTTTGGTTCCCTTCTCTCGATACAAATTAAATTAGTTTTTCGGTGTTTTTAAATTATTGAGTCTGAAGTGGTTTTCTAAGTACAGTTCTATCGAAATCTTACATGTGAAAATAAATAATTTTCTTATATGAAGTTAGAATACATTTTTTAACGTTGCTCCAGGCTTACAAAATCTCAAGACCAGCCTTGGATGGAGCCAAGCACATAAGCGCTTAAGGAGCCATTGATCAAGGAGAGAGCAAGCCGGCCCTTTTGGACCCAATCTTCAAACTCGGGGTTGACAATGTCCTTGGTTTTGTTTCCATCATCGTCATCGGAGAGAAATTGAGGTGGACATGGAGAAGAATCATCCACAAAAGACATGAGTTTGTGAATCTTAAGCACCGGAACAATTTAGGCCAACCAAACAGGGCAATTCTTGCAGTTGAGTTCGACGTTGATAACGCGAGAGACGTTGGGAACACAAGCAGCGGTAGAAGAGGAGGTCACCATTGGAAAAATAAGTACAAAACAGAAGAACAAAGTTTGAATATCAACTTGATGAAACTGAGTGAGTGTAGAAATATGAGTCGTTGTATTGATGTGTTGAAAATACTACAATCTATATATAAGGTTATAGACTCACAGTAATCCTTATTTAGGTCGAAATATTACCCAAAGTACAAAGTTTCTTGGTTTTCAACATTTAGTACATGAAGTATTTTTCATCCCATAGTGGTACATAGAGTTTAATTTTGGGACACTTTCATACATCCGTTATAGTTGCTGTTAAGTTTGCCGTTAATTGATAATGTGGCATTCACGTGGACAATGACTGGACGTCATTTGGATATTAAAAAAAAATACAAATTAAAAAAATTTAAAAAAAAAATTTTGGGGTCTGCACCCACCCTTCTCCCTCTTCCCTACATCTCATGGCAGAAGACCAGGACCAAGATTCAGCCGTCTTAGAGGAAAAGTACGTTGTCTGGAAGAAGAACAGCCTTTTCCTCTACGACCTTATCATCTCTCACCCTCTCGAATGGCCGTCTCTCACCGTCCATTGGGCTCCCTCGGCGCCGTAGCCCCACACCGACCCTTCCTTTGCCGTCCACCAGCTCGTTCTTGGGACCCACACCATTGATGACTACCCCAACTTTCTCATGGTCACCGACGCCTTCCTCCCCACATCACCAACTTTGGCGCCATTTCGGAAAATGACCCTGTGATGCCTAAGAGCAGCTCCAGCGGGAGCAACTGCTGGAGGGACAAGCTGCGGAACAGGGCCTGATTGCCCGAGGGAGGAAGGCTAGTGTTGGCTGGCAAGCGAGCTCGAGCAGGCCCGAGCTCCAGGCCCATGGATTCGTGTCGGCCTGAGCGCTCGAAGGCTGTCTGACGTGGGCTGACGTCAGATGCCTACCGAGTGAATCGGAGGGCCACCAGACGACGGTACGACCTCCTGAACATCGTCATCGTCATCCTCTTCTTTGTCATCGTCCTCTTGATAAGCTCATATTTATATATATTTTACATCAAATTCACTTGTCTTTTCTTAGTTAGTTCCTTATATTTTTGAGCTATTTACTTTGTTTTTGTGTTTTGTGGGATTTGTCAAGCAAATAAAAGAAAAACAGCACAAGTAGGATTTTTAGTAACAAATTCGTCAAAACTGCCTATGCAGATCAGCTGACTTTGGAAGCAAGTTGCGAACCACTCAGAATGAATTAGAGAATGAGCCTTATATTGTTGGAAAGCTACGGATGTCTATTTTCTAGAACAGTTCGCGGATTGTTAATATCATTTTTCTAGAAGAAGTTATGGCTGTTTTAACACTGAAAGGTTTCCAAGACGCTAAGCAGTTTGTAACTGCATTGAAGGCAATAAATCCAATAAAACTAGCAGCCAAAACTGATGCAGCCAAGAACAAGTCAGCTGACACCTCTTCAAATATCAGATGAAATGGAATTAAAAATGAGGATTAAGAGGGAGTAATTGGCATAAAGGCTACCTAAAGTGTTACAATTGTTTTACCACATTTCCTCTCACTTATTGTCATCACTAAATGGCTATTAGTGGGTGAGTTAAGGAGAAGAAAATGATGCAGCAAGAATGGGTTTAAAGGCTGCTGCGTTGAGAAAGGAAGGAAAGGGAGGAGGCCTCGGTCGATTTCTTTCGATTCTATCTTCTCAAACTCATGTGTATCTTTTGTTTTAACTTAAGGATTGTGTGTAACTAAATTTTTAGTAGTTAGGGGCTGTTTTGAAGCCCCGAATATGATTGCAATTTTGTTATGACATTTCGTTGAATTACTTTTATGAATGGATGAAAATTGGTTCACTACTTGTCTCATTGATGAATTCTTTATTTGTTTTCTATGGATGCATACGTAGTAAGCATATCTAGGATTCTAATGCTATGAATATGTGTGTGCCTGCCCTTGTCGAATGAGGACCTACATATATTCTAGAGTAGTACTTGTTAATTGCGATTAACATGTGAACCAATTTCTAGGATAAGTAAGACAACGCCAGTACTTACTATGCCTTGTGATGACTCAAACTCTTTTCGTTCTTAATGATTTCTACTTGTTAAATCTATGAACACGCCATTCTAGATTGCATGCTAGGGACTAAGTTAAGTTGAAAACGTCATTCTCTTGACATACTACGTAAGAAAGAGTAATAGGTTGAGTTCTAACATTGAGCCAACTTGAGCATCTTCATCCGGAAATAAAAGAAATTTGAATGAAACATAACATGTTTGCATGATTATTTGGTGGTGGATAGCAATACCCCTAACTCGTTTTTCTTAATTTGTGAACTACTTAAAATTTGTTTCTGTCCTGTTTTTGTTCAATTTAATTTAAATAGCAAATCAACTCCAAAAATCCCAAAAATTTGTAGAAGTGTAGCTCTGTGTGTAGTGTCTTCATATAAAATTTCGTAGAATTTAGATAAGTGTAAGTCGGTCTAATAATTATTTTTCGGTGGCTAGTTGATCGGATCATATTTATATATATTTTTACTTCAAATTCACTCGTCTTTTCTTAGTTAGTTCCTTATATTTTTGAGCTATTTACGTTATTTTTATGTTTTTAGGATTTGTTATGCAAAGAAAATAAAAATAGCACAAATGAGTTTTAAATAATAAACAGAAAGAATATTGGTTTTATTTTTGGATTGGGTTTTATTTTGGTTTATTTTGATTTATTGTGTTTGTAGGAGAAGAAAGTGGAAAGCACTGAGAAATTAAATAGAAAAACGTGGGACGGACAGACTGCAAAGGGAATAAGTGGCAGGTCCAAAGCTAGGCGTGAAAGCTGCTTTGCAGCTGGTCAGCAGATGGGATGGAATAAAAATATGAAGTGAAAACAGGAAAGAAAAAGAGAAACAAATAAGCTAAAGGAAAGAAGGATCCAAGGTGGAAAACGTGGGATTAAGCAGAAATAAAGGGACAGCTACGGAACAAGGAGAATCCAAGGCATGTTAGAAAAGGAGCTGTAGAGAGGATTGGTCAGCACGGGTAATGAAAGCAGGTGAAAGAGAATGAAAACAGCTGCTTGGCAGCTGGAGAGACAAAAAGATTAAAAGAAGAAAAGAAGAGGAAGTGGACAACAGTGCAGAGAGAAAGAAGAATAAGAAAATAAAAATAAGAGGCAGAGCTGGATAAGACACGGGAAGGTGGAGGAGCTGCCCTGGGCAGCAGAGAGCACTGACGCGGGAAGGATAGCAGAAAAAGGAATAAAAAGGGACAAAGGCAGAAAACGTGAAGTGGTGGAAGGCAGAGGGCTGCCCTTTGGGCAGCGTGAAGCTACGGAGAGAAGGGAAGCGTGAAGCTCGCAGACGTGGGGAGGGAGAGAGGTCAGGAGGTCAGCTCGCAGAGGCAGGAGAGGAGATAGACACAGGGAGAAGGGAGACTGACGGGCACAGTGAGAAGAAAATTAGAGGCTTCACTCCATTTCTCTCGGTTAAATCTTTCCAAACTTCTATTTTATTTCTGTTTTTAATAATGTGTAATTAAATTTATGTTGGTTAGAGGTTAATTCGAAACCATGAATATATTTGTAATATGAATTGATTACCTTCGGTTGTGATTTCATAAGTTGTGAATTCAATTTACTTATCCGTTCGTATAAAAACTGATTTGTGTATGTTGGTTGAGAGTGCACGCTTAATTTACATGCATGAATTTGATGCTAGAATATAAGTGAATTTCACCTAATCGTTATGAACTTATATTCACAAGTAGTAAAGGTTGCTAGTCACAATCACGTTAAGTAAATTCTTGGCATAAGTTTCATGCAAATCATAGTAACGAGTGTCCCGTCAATGCTTATGTTTTTCATAAAACTTAATGATTCTTGCTTGTATCTCTATTATGCAACTCATGTAGGGAACTTGTAGGGAATGTTTTGGGTTGTCGTATGCAATCATCCAACCCAATAACTTGTGGAAAAACTGAGGGTTAATTAGTGCAATTCACGGTTAATTTGGGGCGTTGAGTATTCATAGCTTATCGAAAAGCAACTGGAAATCATTTTGTATGCAAGTATAACATGTGTGGAGAAGAACCCTCTAGCTAGTCCGCCATTTATCATTTTACCTTAATTTCATGTTTTTGTCAATTCTGTAATTTAATTAAGTTTAATTTACTTTTCATCAAAACCAAACACCCATCCATTATTAAATTATATTATTTATTTAGTTTTCTTTATTGTTAGTCTTTTAATTTAATTTCCGTCCATTTCAGTTCCTAGTGTTTAATTTAATTGTTTCCATTATTTTGAGTCATTTTAAGTGTGTTTCGAGTTATTAGAGTTTTTAGCCTAATTTTGTGTCCTTGAGTCTTATTTAATATTTTTAAATTAATTTAGAATAGATTAGCAATCCCTCCTAATCCCCGGCCTAGAACGATACCCTACTTACATCTATACTACAATTGTCAAAAAGAGGGTTTAATTTGTGTGTTTAGTTATTTTACACATCAAATTTTGGCGCCGTTGCCGGGGATTAGCAACTTTGCTAATCCTTTTATTTTTGTTTTTGTTTATGTTTATATTGGTGTTTGTGTATTTTACTTTTGATATTTGATTTATTTTTCTTTCTTTGATTTTAGGTTCAAATGGAGCCGAGGGAAATTTAAAGGAAAGATGCGTCCGGCTAAAGACGTTAAATCAAGCGCTTCTTGGGAGGCAACCCAAGCATTCAACGAAGAGAGACTTTGGAATCGCTAACCCAATCAGATTTGCATTTTTACACCCTTATCTTTACTGCTTTCATTTTGTTTTGTTTAGTTAGTTGTGTTATTTGTTTGATTTCTGTGAGTTTGTGTTATTTAGTTTAAGTGTGGGGAAGGTTAACCAAAGTCTCTTTACATTAATTTACATTTATAAAAAAAAAAAAAAAAAGATAAAATTTAAAATTAATGATAAAAAAAAAAAAAATTTACATAAAAATAAAAATAAAAATTAAAAAAATAAAAAATAAAAAAAGAAAGTACAAATATTTTACAATGATGTAAACTAATAGTATTCATTGGTCGGGTGGTGCTTCAGTAGTAGGCGAGGCTTCAGCAGTCGGCGGGGCCACAGAAGGAGGAGGCGGCAGAGGTTGATCAGTTGGAGCTTCACTACGCGGTGCCGCTCCAGAAGACGAAGGCAGATGTTGTTGGAACAAACCCACAAACCTCCGATGATCAAGTAAAATTTGACCATCGGTGTCCTGCATCTGGTCAATCTTCCTCTTCATGCTGGTGGCATAGATGTGTGCGAGCTTGTGCAATTCCTTATTCTCATGCTTGAGCCCTTTAATCTCTTGCTTGAGACTCTGTATTTCAGCCACCAAGGATTCAACGTGACGGGTTCGGGCATATAGGCGTTGGGCCATGTTGGATACGGAACCCGCACACTGCACGCTAAGAGCCAGAGACTCCTTAACCGCCAATTCATCAGATCGTCTAGCGAGCAGTCTGTTATCTCTTGGGGTGACAAGGTTCCGGGCCACCACCGCAGCAGTCATGTCATTTTTCATCACCGAATCCCCCACGGTAAGAGGACCGGTAGGGGATATGAAGGATGGGCGCCATATATTGTCTGGTGAAGGCGGAGCTGCCTCTTCACCACGGTTCAAGTCAAAACGACGATCGGAATGGCCAGACATTTTTCAGAGGTGGTGAAGAAAGAAGAGAGTCGGAATGATCAAGATTAAACAAGTGCAAGAAGGGAGTGTTTACAGGAGGGTACTCAAGTGTGTTGTGGAACAAAATTAACGCCTCTATAAAAAGAAGAAATCAAAGAGGCGCTCCTCAGAGAAGCGTCCTCTCGCAAATCGAAGAGTCGGGGCTCATTTCTCAAAAGCCGGATTCTTTTCTCAAAAGAGGAGTTTCCGTTCTCAAAAGCCGGATTCTTTTCTCAAAAGAGGCGTTCATTTCTTAAAAGTTGGGCTTGCTCAGAAACCACGAGCCGAACCCCGGATTTCGCAAGATCAATTCGTCCAGACGTGTTGTCACCCGTCACACGCAAACTCAGCTCTGCGAAAATCACGGGCAGTCTGTCGAAGTGCCGATTCCAACCATCTGTCTCTCTCAGCCTAGTCAGCACTTGTCACATGCAACTGGCAGCTTTGCGGAAATTACGGGCAGCTTTGTCAGAAAGCGCGTAATTTGTATTCTTCACCCATCCACCGGCTGCCGACACTAAGTGAGAGAACAGTTCCGGTTGTGAAGACAAGTCCTATAAGTTTCTACCTTCGCCTTCCACAGCAAAAGCACACTCTCTCAGCACACCCTCTCAACACCTCTTCATCTCCGAAAATGCATTCCCAAAGAATCCTCTCGAGTCACTCTGTGTTCCTCATTCCTTGTGATACTCCTGCGAACAACCCATTCAAAGCAAAAGTATTTCATATCATAAAGGTTGAAAGCAAGAGTATCTCATATCATGCTTTCTCCATGTCCTTCTCCTTGTCTTTGTTTTCCGACAAGGAGAAATAGAGCAATCAGCCAGCATTTGGTATCAATCTTCCGATCTGGAGCCAACTGCCTGGAACCCCTTCCTGATTGCTTACCTAGCCTTGCTCTCGAGTACTCATCTTCATCATTTTATGCTTTCTCTTCGTCTACCACATCTGCCTGGGGGACAGTAAGGGAAGTGAAAATGATACCTCGAAGCATGTGGAGACAATTCAGCTAGGGACAAGGAGAAAGAAAGCAAGAGGTGGGCACTTGGAAAGATTGAAGAAAGAAATAAGGACCAACACCTTTCCCTCGTGCCTGCCCGTTGTGCAGAAGAAACAAGCAGAGAAGAATGCAGCTTGCACAATCATCCCAGCGGAAGGAGTCCGAACTGAGGAACTAGAGAAGCTGCCACATCTGCTTGGAGAACAAATAAGGAACTGCAACATAACCAAAGAGCAAAGCTTCGCCGTACAATATCATAAAATCATCACTTGCAAGTGAAAAGCTAAGTGTCACCCTGTTCAAGAGGAAAGCTGTGGAAAGTCAACAAGCACGACCAATGATTACTTATTAGTTTTATTCATTATCTTTTATCGTAATTTTCAATTTTTCGTTTGCAATTTTTTTTTTAATTAATTTTCTTGCGTACTTAACTGAATTATTTCTTTTCTTTGCAGGAACTTTTGGTTATTTCCACCCTTGAAGTTGATTGCAGAATTTTAGCTTGGGGGTCATCGCTTGATTTTACTGCAAATTAGGGAAGTTTTCAGTCCAATTGCGTTATTTTGTTTCTTATTATTTATTTATTTTATTTTATTTTTTTATTTGCATTATAGTGTTTTCTGACATTGGGGACAATGTCAAGTTTAAGTGTGGGGGTAGAAATCTCTAGAATTTCATTTGTTTCTGTGTTGTTTTTTTTTTTTTTCTTTAAAAATAAAAAATAAAAATAAAAAAAAATCGGAAAATTTAAAAATCCAAAAATATTGTCTTATTTCCCTTATTGTTTTGAATTAGATTTTTGTTAGTTTCCCGACCCAATGATATAATTGGATCAAATTCGAATCATGATCATCAAGAACTTAGTTAACATGTGTTTGGTGAAATTCCTAATTCTCTTGTTAGTTTTGTACATGTTTGACCATCTTTGAAAAACCAAATACACATAGCTTTGTTAATGTGAAACTAAAGCATGACTTAAAGCTTCATATGTGAATTTAGTGACCATATACATCCTATGTGAGTTTTTGAGCCTATTGAAAGTGTGTGCATTTTTCATATACTCCTATTCTTTCATGTGTGATAAACTTATGTGAGATACATCTCTAGAACTTGCGTAACGATCTTTCAAAATGTTTGTCATTGATTACATGAACTTGGAAATGATAGAGGCATTAGGTTTACCACCATGGCCCAAATAACCATGTTCCCCAAAGAAAAATGATATCATTAGATTGCCAATTTGAGCCGTGTATGTTGAGCCTTTTATTTCTTATCACCAGATATGTCTACCCTTATACCTGAAACATTTTTCCTTACCCTTTCCAAGCGAGCAATGTGAGATTATCTTATGAGAAATGTTTGTGAAGTACTTTGAGGGTGTTGGGCAAAAGAATAAGTGTGGGGGTATTTCATGTTTGTATTGAAAAAAAAAAAAGAAAAAAAAAAGAAAAAGAAAGATTGTATACTAAGAAAAGAAAAAAAAAATGTTTTTAAAGTTTCAGTTTAAGGGTGTGATTGGAGGTTTCAGAAGAATCGTTGGAGAGCTTGAGTTCTTATAAATTTAGACAAAAGAATTGCTTGCAATGTAGCTTGGAACTTGTGTTTTCCTATTCTTTCATTTCAATAACCCTATCCCTAAGCCTCATTACATCCAATAAAAGTCCTCTTGATTTAAGTTTTGCAATTATGACTGGAGAAGTGATCTTTATGCAAGCTTATGGTAGAAATTTCACATTTGTTTCTTTGAGCGAAACACATTAAAACTAAACACATGTGTGATTGAGTGCATATCCCGTGAGAAGGTCACTAGTTTGCATATGATGATTTTAAAAATAAAAACTTAAAATTGCATTAGCATGGCTATCTCACACACTACACTTCAAGGATGATTCAAAGATTACTGCTAATATTTGAATAAGGAAAATGAACTTGGATTAGTTTGTTTGGTGCTAGCTATGGTTCTTGATGATTTGTTTTCTTGAATGAAATTCTATGAGGGTCACATAGAGGGAAGCTAATGTTTTTCATGTTAGTACTTTTTCATGTTTTCTTTGTTTTGCTCGAGGACTAGCAAAAGCTAAGTATGGGGGTATTCAAAATTTGATGTGTAAAATAACTAAACACACAAATTAAACCCTCTTTTTGACAATTGTAGTATAGATGTAAGTAGGGTATCGTTCTAGGCCGGGGATTAGGAGGGATTGCTAATCTATTCTAAATTAATTTAAAAATATTAAATAAGACTCAAGGACACAAAATTAGGCTAAAAACTCTAATAACTCGAAACACACTTAAAATGACTCAAAATAATGGAAACAATTAAATTAAACACTAGGAACTGAAATGGACGGAAATTAAATTAAAAGACTAACAATAAAGAAAACTAAATAAATAATATAATTTAATAATGGATGGGTGTTTGGTTTTGATGAAAAGTAAATTAAACTTAATTAAATTACAGAATTGACAAAAACATGAAATTAAGGTAAAATGATAAATGACGGACTAGCTAGAGGGTTCTTCTCCACACATGTTATACTTGCATACAAAATGATTTCCAGTTGCTTTTCGATAAGCTATGAATACTCAACGCCCCAAATTAACCGTGAATTGCACTAATTAACCCTCAGTTTTTCCACAAGTTATTGGGTTGGATGATTGCATACGACAACCCAAAACATTCCCTACAAGTTCCCTACATGAGTTGCATAATAGAGATACAAGCAAGAATCATTAAGTTTTATGAAAAACATAAGCATTGACGGGACACTCGTTACTATGATTTGCATGAAACTTATGCCAAGAATTTACTTAACGTGATTGTGACTAGCAACCTTTACTACTTGTGAATATAAGTTCATAACGATTAGGTGAAATTCACTTATATTCTAGCATCAAATTCATGCATGTAAATTAAGCGTGCACTCTCAACCAACATACACAAATCAGTTTTTATACGAACGGATAAGTAAATTGAATTCACAACTTATGAAATCACAACCGAAGGTAATCAATTCATATTACAAATATATTCATGGTTTCGAATTAACCTCTAACCAACATAAATTTAATTACACATTATTAAAAACAGAAATAAAATAGAAGTTTGGAAAGATTTAACCGAGAGAAATGGAGTGAAGCCTCTAATTTTCTTCTCACTGTGCCCGTCAGTCTCCCTTCTCCCCGTGTCTATCTCCTCTCCTGCCTCTGCGAGCTGACCTCCTGACCTCTCTCCCTCCCCACGTCTGCGAGCTTCACGCTTCCCTTCTCTCCGTAGCTTCACGCTGCCCAAAGGGCAGCCCTCTGCCTTCCACCACTTCACGTTTTCTGCCTTTGTCCCTTTTTATTCCTTTTTCTGCTATCCTTCCCGCGTCAGTGCTCTCTGCTGCCCAGGGCAGCTCCTCCACCTTCCCGTGTCTTATCCAGCTCTGCCTCTTATTTTTATTTTCTTATTCTTCTTTCTCTCTGCACTGTTGTCCACTTCCTCTTCTTTTCTTCTTTTAATCTTTTTGTCTCTCCAGCTGCCAAGCAGCTGTTTTCATTCTCTTTCACCTGCTTTCATTACCCGTGCTGACCAATCCTCTCTACAGCTCCTTTTCTAACATGCCTTGGATTCTCCTTGTTCCGTAGCTGTCCCTTTATTTCTGCTTAATCCCACGTTTTCCACCTTGGATCCTTCTTTCCTTTAGCTTATTTGTTTCTCTTTTTCTTTCCTGTTTTCACTTCATATTTTTATTCCATCCCATCTGCTGACCAGCTGCAAAGCAGCTTTCACGCCTAGCTTTGGACCTGCCACTTATTCCCTTTGCAGTCTGTCCGTCCCACGTTTTTCTATTTAATTTCTCAGTGCTTTCCACTTTCTTCTCCTACAAACACAATAAATCAAAATAAACCAAAATAAAACCCAATCCAAAAATAAAACCAATATTCTTTCTGTTTATTATTTAAAACTCATTTGTGCTATTTTTATTTTCTTTGCATAACAAATCCTAAAAACATAAAAATAACGTAAATAGCTCAAAAATATAAGGAACTAACTAAGAAAAGACGAGTGAATTTGAAGTAAAAATATATATAAATATGATCCGATCACTAGTCAGTAGGGACACCAACCAGTTTTTGGTGACATTTTAAGTAGTTAGATAAAACAATCTTCTGCGGGAAAGACCCTTATTTTCATATGCTACAATTGACAAATCTTAGTGTTAATAAGGAAAATTAATAGGACATTTGTGTGCTACTTTGTAGTGTGCTTTTAATCCTATCACCTCCTCTTCGTCTACGTTGTCGTCGGATTTGGACTCAGACTGCGACTCGTACAGCTCCAATTGCTCGGCGGTCAAAGGCTTAACTTCGTTTTCATCCACAACTTCCTCCATAGCCTTCATCCTTTCAAAACTCGCACAAATTTACCGAGAAGATCTCCTCTTTGTATTCTTGAGAAAACAAATTGGGATTGGATTTGGGAGAGTGAATGAGATAGAGGGAGGGAGGGACGAGAGAGAAGTTGCCAATTGGGATTGGATTACAAATAAAAATATTTTATAAATAAATAAAATACTAATATTTTATTGTCAATTGCCAAGGCTATTCAAGTGCAATGGTGGAGATGCAAAAGACGATTACTATTCATTAAGAGCAATTACTGTTCACTAGGTGGATTAAATAGTGAATAGCTTGGGGGGAGGGCTCCCATGCTGGAAGTGCTCTAAGGTACTGAAAGATTGTCCTTTTCACTCATTTCATAGAAATAATTTCTGGGGTACCAAGTATTTCTTAAGATTTCCAGAATATGATGTGGGTTCTTATTAATTTAAAGAAATGAATCGTGCGTAGTCGGAATTTGTCAGAAATATATTGTGGGTACCAACTGTATGTTAAAATTTCTAGCTGAAAATGTTTGCATTTGTGCTTGGTGTCATTGTAGGTGGAAATAATGCAGAAGATTTGAGTGTTTGGGGAAGGGAGAGAGAGAGAAATGGAGTGGGTGAAGTCGAAGAGGGAGGGGGAAGGGTCGGTGCAGAGGAGAGAAGGGAGGGGGGTCAGAACTCGGAAGGGGTGAGGGAGAAGGGTAGGTGCAGACGCCCAAATATTTTTTTTATTTTTTTTCAGTTTTATTAATTTATTTTTTTAATATCTACGTGGCGCTAAGTCATTATCCACGTGGATGTCACGTCATCAGTTAACTGCAAAATTAACGGATGTATGAAAATGTTCCAAAATTATAACTTTATGTACCACTCTGGAATGAAAAAAACTTCATGTACTAAGTGTTGAAAATAAAAAAATTTTAAGGTAATAAACTGAGATCATGGAAGAAAATGTCGATAATATCGGCGATATATCGCTGATATTATCGGTTTTTCACCGGACCGATATTTTAATAGGTATCCAAAGGATTTTCGTCAAAATATCGCGATAATATCGATAATATCGCGATATTTCCGAAATTATCGCGATATTATATAAAATATCGATAATATCTTAGGAATCGACAGTGAGCGCGCCGCAGCTAACGCCGAAAAGCAACGAAACGACGACACTGAGGATGTCCTCGGTGCGATCGCGCAAGCTTCTGAGCGGGGTGAAGCCGATTGATTTCGGTGACAACGGTGACGAAGTCGGAGGGGGGAAGAGGAGGAGGGGAGACGGCAGAGGGAGAAGGAGTAGGAGGAAACGAAGAGGGTTTTGCAGGGCCTTGATGCGGTGGCGGAGATGGCGAAGAGGGAGAAGGTGAGGAGAGCGATGAGATGGTGTCGCCGTTGATGTGGAAGTGATGGTGTGGGTTGGTTCACGGGGAGAAGGAGAGAGTGCAGAGAGAGAGAACATGGGTAGAGATGAGAGAGTGAGGGAAAAGAGAGAACTGAGAGAAAAGAGAGACCGGGGACACAAAAGCAAGGTGGGCCCCTTGGGCACACCTATTAAGATCCAAAAATAATTTTAAAAGTAAGATAAACTCAAACTTAGTGAAAATACAATTTAAATTGGGGGTGGGTGTAACAATCTACCCCTCTTAAAAGAATTTCGTCTCCGAAATTTAAAATCACTTACTAAACTGAAATACTCGAAAATAGGAAGAAGAATATATGTATAAAGAGAAATCAAGTCCAAATAATTACATCATATTAAAATTTGATTAATTTTTTTTCAGTTACATATATTATATATGATAAATTTCTATTTTAAATCAAGTCCAAATAATTACATCATATTAAAATTTGATTATTATTTTTTCAGTTACATATATTATATATGATAAATTTATATTTTAAATCAAGTCCAAATAATTACATCATATTGAAATTTGATTAATTTGGAAGAAGAATATATGTATAAAGAGAAATCAAGTCCAAATAATTACATCATATTAAAATTTGATTAATTTTTTTTCAGTTACATATATTATATATGATAAATTTCTATTTTAAATCAAGTCCAAATAATTACATCATATTAAAATTTGATTAATTTCTTTTCAAGTATCTACTTTTGAACTACTCACCACGTTCACTCTATGTGATACTAAGTCACTCATATATCTTACCATACAATGTATAAAGTGTAAAATATTGTACTAATTCATTATATATAAATGATTATGGTGTGTTTAAACTTCTTTCATTAATTACTACATATTTTCTACACTCACAATGTTTGTCAGCTCGCTATATAATCAACTTAAATCAGTTAAATCCATCATGGAATGCATTTCCTTCCAATTTTTTGTGATAAACTAATAGATAATTGACTAAATAAACATCATGCAAAGTTTCATTAAAAATTTCCAAGTTTTTCTTACAATTTCCGTGGTTTCCATGTAATTTTTATCGATATCGATATTATCCCGATATTTCCATCGATATTTCCGTGTTTTCGGACTACCGATATTTCCGATATTACCGATATTTTCTTCCTTAACAGAGATTAACCCAATAATATAAAAACATTATTCGGGGCAGATCTTTTTTGGTTGAAGAAATATCCAACAGATTCTCAGAATAATGTTGGCCAATCAAAATAATTAGTGCAGCCGGTGGGGGGAATCGAATTTACATGTAAGCCAAGTGAATCCTACAAATTGGGTCACGCCGGGAGAAGGATGAAGACCTTCCAATAATGGTTCAAATTTATGCATTTAATTATTTCGTAGGAAAAATAAAATAGTTAATTAAATTAATTAAGCAGTAAAGTTACCATTTAGTATATCCATTGGTTAGATTAACTAATATTTATTTTTTTGTCGAACGATATATTTTATTAGATTAACTAATTGACAATATATTTAATTGTCATCTCTCATACAATGTCTTACACCATACTTTCGTTAAAAAAGGGAATTTTTTTTCTTTTGTGCAACTGAACTACTAACTAAATTCTTTTTGTTGAGAGAGGAGTGTTATCCTTTAACAACGGAACGAGTTTTAACTCCGTCGGCTTCCTAATTAATTTAATATCTAATCTAACAAATATATCGTTTGACAAAAAAAATAAAAATAAAAAAATCTTTTTGTTGATGTTTCCAATATTGAATTGGTGTGATATGATATGATATGATATGATATGCTTTAGGTAATTGAACTTCTTGTTGGCTCGGCTTAGCTCATTTTCATTGAGTTTAACTTTTAATCTTGATCCTGCCTCACCAATGATAATTGAAAATGATGGTGGGTTTGAATGAACAACTTTGACCTCGTGTCCTGAATCCAATTTGTTTGTTTTTGAAACAAAAGTGTACTAGGTAATTTAGTTCTGTTGATGCTAAAAATTGTGAGGACCTTGATTCAACATAAAGTGTGGTGTAGTACTTTAGTAAGGGTGCTTCGGTCACTAAGTAATGGTGATAAATAAAGAGATAGGGATAGAGAAGTAGACACGAGATGTATATGGTTTACCATAAGTTTGGCTATGTCCACAGAATTAGAGGAGTTGTCATTATGGGATGTTTACATAATATAAGGGTTTAAGCATAATTAGAGGACTTCGCGTGAATTACGGGTCCTAGGATTCCAGATATCTTAATTGTGGGAGACAGTCTCATTATATAATCATTTTGGTCATCTCTAATCAAATGGACTAAATATAGTCTCATTCATGTTTACAGCCCAGCAAAAAATTGTTTTTTAATGAACAAGCCATATTTATATATCATCTTCTCTGAATAATTTATCAGTATTAATTTTATTGGTTAAAGTTACATAAATATGGCCTTTTTTTTTTTGTAACAATATGGACTGTGTTTGTACATACATCAACATCCTCATCTTGAATTGAGGAGAGGAGGAGGACTAGGAAGAGTAGAGAGAACGAGCGAAATATAAGAGATACAAAGAAAAAATTCGAAAAGAAAGAAGAGAGAGACGGGAAAAACAAAACCGGGCTTGCTATGTTTGGCAAGCCTGATGGCCTTTGGTCAGCCCGATGTTGATTAGGATTTAGCCAGTTTGTTATAGACGGTTTTTTTAGCTTTCTCTGCCTATTTTTTAGATTTGAACTTTTAGTCTTCTCCACTAGAGATGGCCTTACAGGTGAGGAGAGTCCCCCATTCTTGTTTACCGTTGATGTGGGACTCTAGAAACGTCATTGTAGCTAGTATTGCCACCTGTCCCTGAGCAAGTGGGCTTCAAGTTGGAGGAATGGAGAGCTGATTTGTTTGAGGTTGGTTCGTGTGCTTTGCAAGAGTGCCTCAGTAAGAATCTTTCAAAGGATTACCGAGGTTTCCTAGTTGACAAGTAATCGGTGGTTTCAGAGTCTATATAAGTTGCTGGTACAAACAAGTTATATTTATCATTTTTGAAAACTATAAATCATTTTCAAATTGAATACCAAAAAACCCTAAATTCTATTAAAATTAAACTCAATTGGTAAAAATGTTCTTTAAGATTGAAATAACTCATCACTTTGGTTTCTGCTAATGAAAATCGATTGAAATGGTCTCTGAGTTTGTCAACTGTAAATCATTTTGGTCAATAAGTGAAAAATCCGTCAATCTCTTTGTTACATTATCACGTGAACGACCACGTAATCATCTTTTTAAAAGTATTTTTGTCACTTATCCAAAGTGTAGGCATGCAAGCTGGTTGGATGTCACGTAGGGCTGGGCACGGGCCAGGCTGGGCCAAATTTTAAAGGAACCGGAGCTTAAACGAAACAGGCCGGGCCTGGCCGGGTACATCATATTTCATTACAGGAATTGAATCGAACCCGACTCGTTTCAAAAGGGCCGGTCCGGGCCTGGTCCACGGTTCCTTTTTTTTTTTTTTTTTTTTTTTGTTTGGGAAAAAACAATTATAGTAGCACAAATTCAGTTTCAAACAAGATCGCAGTTCATAAAGGCTTGGATAGTATAAACATGAAACAAACAATTTAGGAGTCTCCACATTGACAATTGTACATTAAGATTAGTACATGTCTTATTTAGTGCATAACTCCTATGGATATGGTTATTTATATGCCAAACTTATCAAACAGTTGCTATATATGCATAACTAATCATACCTTTAAGTGGATCACAGTAAAACATTACGCACTAACATTAATTTGTATCACATCGTAACCATATCCGTATCTATGCTTCGTAGTTCGTAGGTATCACAAGATAGTTCACTATATTAATCAAATATCCATTGTTATAATTCAAGATGATGTGCTATTTATTTGTGCTATTATTTGTCTCTAGAATTATATCATTTTGGTTAAGAAAAGAAATCTACTGTGACTAATTTAAATCTTTCTGATTGTGGCTTCTTTTACACATTTGAATTTGTTTTAGAATTGTAAGAACATTTGAGTGACAGAAAGCATGAAATGTTGAACCTAGCAGAATAAGCATACGTGAAACCCTAACAAAAACAAGAAGAAGAAAAAAACCCAAATCTGAAAACGCAGTTCTTGATCAATTAAATTCAAAATTGCCTACTCAGATTGAAATCCTAATCCCAATCGCAACTACCTGACCTAGCTTTTCGTTTCTAGGGTTTCATCATCAATAACTAAACACATCCCAACACAAATCCCAAATCTCAAATCCCAAATCCCACCCTAACATATCCACAATTCCTTCACCCATAGGCTGGTAGCAGTTCAATACCATCCTAACAGATCCACAATCCTATCCTAACAGATCCACAATCCTAACCTAATAGATCCACATAGGCTGGTAGCAGTTTAATTTTCGAAGAAGTAGACTTACCGGTAGCCGGGCAAGTAAAAGAATCTAGGCTGGTCGCACAGTGTCCTCGACGTTGGTGATGGGGGGTGATGGTGGTCGCGACGGCAGTGGTGCTGTCGAAGAGGAGATAATCGAGGTTGTGGGACCTGGGGGTTCTCTGGGTCTTGGGAATTGGGATGTCGTCGAGGTCGGAGGATGGTTGAATGGGTTGTGTTGGTTGCGGCGTCGAGGGAGTCGAGGGAGTTAGTCGAGTGACAGATGGTGGAGGAGAGGTGGGAGTGAGTGAGTGAGATAGGAGAGTATGTGAGTGAGACCGTGGTGAGTGTGAGACTAGAGTACAAACTAACGGTTCAGATTGAATGATAAGTTATCATTCAATCTCGACCGTTGATTATAATTAGAAACGGGTCGGTCTAGGGCCCCTTTTTGTAGGGTTTAGGAACCGACCCGCCCCGTAAATGACATGGGACCGCCCCAGCCCGCCCCATTTATTTTCTAAAACATTTGACACTGGCCCGTATCTGTTCCAATCCGCGGTTCCTCTACCTACCTGTTTGCCCACCCCTAATGTCACGTGCTTCGCTCTTTCTACAAAGTCCGCAGAGTTAAGAAGAAAAAAGAAGTGTTGGATCAAAATCATCCGATTAGATTTGCTGAGTGCAAGTAACCAACCGCGTAAGTGTTCAAATTCTAGGCTGTTGCCTGATTTTTATTTACTTTTATATTTTAATTACTATTAATTTCCGCCGGAGCTGTGGGTTGGGGTTTTTCTGAAATTTGAGATGGGAATCTAAAATGCTTCCTTCCAAATTTCCAATTCCATTAATGCTTGAAAATTTGAGATGGGTTTTGGCTTTTTCTTGATTTTGGCAGATTAATTTGAAATTTAAAGGTATAGGTCTATAATTTTCTGCGAATTAATGTTGTTAATGGATAGATAATATTGCTGCATATTGATTGCTGATTTGTTTGTTTTTATCAAATTCATAGTTTCTGGGTGGGTAAGATTAGACCAGTTTATTTGATTTAGGGTTGATTGCGGGCCGCAGTCACGAGATGTTTCAGGTGCTAATATTTATATCAAGAGGAACAAAATTACTACTATAATTTGAATATATATGTACATGGTAATTTGATGCTATTCAATTGTTCGTACCACTTGTGTTTCCAAACCCAATAGAGAATTCAATAAATTTGATTCTATTCCTTTAGAGTGTGAAATTGTTACGAAGAAATATTTGACAAGGATCCTAGAATTTAATTAAGGAAGTTTTAACAAAACACTTTCGGTACTGTATACTTTTAACGAAAAACCACATTTATACCTTTCTATGGTACTATTCATTATACCTTTAAAAATGGCTTTTCATTAAAAGGGAAGTTTTTTTGAACTTTTCGTTAGTTTTCCTTTTAATTAAATAGTATCATGAATTCACTTCAAACATTATCTTCTTTTGAGTTTAACCTTTCATAGCTTTTCAGGGTTTTCTGTGGAATTGATGAATTTTCTCATGTCACTACAATAGTTTTTTCTTTCTTGAGACTAGATTACCAGTTAACCAAATAATATTCTGCAGAAAAAACATAGCTTAAATTGCTAATATTCTTTTGCTGTTTAAATTTAAGGTGCAAAATTTTTTGTTTCTTTCAAATGAATTTTTATTGAGTAACTCCTGCGTTTGTATGTCAAGATCAATGGCATATAGAGGGCGTGGATGCGGTGGATTGTCAGGTGGGGGCGGTTTTGGCTTTGCCAAGCAAGAGCCTTTTGTGCTTTTTCCTGTGAGTTTTTGTTGCTGCAGTTTTGGCAAATTTTGCATAAGTTTTGGAACTTTGCTAGGTTTCCATGAATTGGAAAAAGACACTTTCGGGCTGGCTGTGTTCCTACTTTCCGTATTTAACGTCGAAATTTTACTTTGCAGGACATTGATTTGCGTATTCCCAAAGGTATATCTGATCTAGAGAAAAAACACACTCTTACCGAGGAAGAAAACTTAATCAATCAAACTCGCAAGTTTCAAAATATTTGGAAAGGCTTTCCTTATTATCTTGAGCAGAGCCCTTCGAATGGTTAGCATGTTGTGGTTTAATTTTCATTATTTTTGTTTATTATCATTACAAGTGGTGGTGGAATAAGCAATCTATGTTTAATTTGCATATTCGATCTGTTTTTCCCTTTCTTTTTTTCTATAAGATATGAATCCTAGCCATTATTTTGCGGAGAGCATTTCCATTGTTGTGGTATGTTTGAAAATTTGAACTCATTAAATAGACTAGCAGTGTTGTAGAGATGGTTGTATGCTGTGTACAGTGAAAGTTCTGTTTATGCAGTTCCAATGAAATTCATACAGATATGTTGATAAGCTTGGATCTTAAAAGGTAATCAAACAACATGGATATGGTTGAAGATAAAAGTACATATTTATAGTGAATATGAAGTTGATCTCACCAACGTTTATAGTTAGATGTAAGAAGCTCACACATCCCTTCCAAAACCATTAACATTCTTCTGTTTGTGACCATTATGCATAGCGGCACACTATCATCAAATGTTTAATTGAAGAAGATTCATAAATAGCAATAATTTCTGACATTCATGTTGCAAGGAGCACCAATACTAATTCCTGTTCAAATATAATGTTCAAGAATTTTTGCTATAGGTGCCTTATATCCAACACGTGAATGCTTACACTATTCTTTTTATTCGAATACCATAATGCTTAGGATTTGATTCTTGATTATTTTTTGGATTCTTTTGAACCTATACCAGATTATGTTTGATAATAATGCATTTCTTTAACATGTGGTTGCAGAGAAGCAAAACATGGATGTGGAAAGATATTCTGACAGGACAAAGCCAAAAACCACGATAAGACGCGGTTCTCTTTTTAGTATATTGGAGCTCAAGGGATTTCCTCAAGAACTGACTGGAGGTTTCCAATCTGAATAATCGTATTTAAAAAATGGGAATAGCATTCAATATTAATGCTCTATTTTGGTTTTATGGCTATCTTTTTGCTTTTGATATGCATGCTGATGTGATGGTATTTCAGGTTCAAGGGTACAGCAGCCTGGCCGAAAGAGAGTTAGATGGAATCCTGACTCAGGTTCTATAAGATTAGAAGCTTTGTTTTACTGTTGTCTTCTTTCATCTGTTTTTGGGGCTCTCTTTGCTCCTCAGAGATTCTGAATATAACTGATTAAAAAAACACTGACAGAGCTGGTGAAGTTGGATTTATTTGAAAAGCTTGAGCAGTGTCAGGTGTGAGAAAGTCTTTAGAATCTCTCTAACTACAATACTTTGGGTCAAATATCACTTATGAAAAGAACCTATATTATTTGTAATCTAAAGGTTTTTTGTCATTGGTAGTTCAATTTTTGTATGCATTAAGATAATATTTCTCCTTTGTAGGGCCAAAATGATGCAAAAGAAAAGAAAGAATGTGAAGGTGAGGATGTAAATGAAAATGAGGAGGAGGCAGAACCAGAGGACGAGGACTTTAGTGATGATGATTACTATAAGGTTCGTAAAGGAAATATTGGGTCTAATTTATGTATAAGATTTTTAACTTAATTAAAAGTAGTCACTTCAAAATTGTCATTGGTTGTACTTTGTTTATGCTCACTGTTGCAGTTTTCATTGCTTGTATTTGCCACCTGATTCCTCACATGTTTGTTAGAAGTTCTATTCACAATTTTCAAGTTCGGAACTGGAAGGCATGTTGACTTAGAATGAATTACGGCTATTTTAATTTCGTTTCCTGTATAAGGTTTCCGTTCATATTATTTTCTTGTTTCTGGTAGGATTAGGTTTTGTGTCCTCTCGACTGGGAAAACAAAATGTGTCTAATCAAACTATGGTCTTGCAGAACTCTGATTTTGATGATGATGAAGATGATTATAATATGGAAGATGACGGTGACGGTAGGACACATTTTTCTGATCCACTGCAATTTTTATCATACTCTTACTATATGGAATAATTGAGCTTGTGGATTTACTAATGAGCTTACGCTTTTGGTTTTAATGATGCAGGCGAACCTCTTTTATAGCGAGAAGGTGTAGCGTACGACGCGTACATCTCATGTCTCTTCCATAAAACGGGGTATGGCTGTGCAATTAGTTACTAATTTTCTTTCACAAGGCTCTTGTTCTTCGAGGAAACGATATCTCAGTCTGCCAACATTACAGCTTATTGGATTTTGTTAATACGAGGTCAATCTTGAATTGATGATACATGTCTTGCATATAAACCAAAAATGTTATATATAACACTACTGCCTTAATTCCATAACTGGCAACCAGCAGCAAGCGCACACACAAGGTTAACCATGCCGCATTTCGTATTCCAAACGCTCAATCATAACACTTTCCTTCTTAAATTGTTCCCTCTAATATTATAAACTAAGCAGCAATGAGAGGATAGGAAATGTGCGACAGAAGCTCGTTGCGATCCTCCAACGCCAATAATCATTGGAGTAGATGGGGGCTGCAGCACATCACTACCAGAGGAAATGCCATATTTTATATATGGTTTGAATAGCTGAACAGAAAAGCTTTGTTCTATATGTTATCAATCTCTAATGGTATCTATTGTTAAATGATGTTTTGGGATCATGAGGGGAAGATTAATTCGAAGATGTATGCAGGTGCTACTTATATCGAAATGCATTGGTTTCGACATTACCCTCCTCTTCATTTGACTATTAGCGTGAGCTGGGTTTTTGCATAGGGTGTGCTATCCACACTCCTTTTTACTTCTCACACACCTTTGTTAATTTATATCCGTTGACCTTCTTCAATTCATCAAATCCGACGACCGAAAATTAGAAGGATGTGTGAGAAGTAAAAATGGGTGTGGATATCACATCCCTTTTGCATATCTTTTGTTTGCAAAGACAATATATCCTTATGCATATCTTTTTGTATATTTAACATGCAATTCGCTTGTGATATTCAGATCAAATGTAAACATATAAGACTCATTAAGTTTTGTGAAAATCCTTTGAAAAATCATACAACCCTTAAGACGTGACATTCGCCCTAAATGAACCAACAATTATTAACCACAAGAAGCATTTCTCAATTTCAAGGTGACATTCTAACAGAAATTGCATCGATTACTTATCTAACTAAACATCCTAATGGTAGCTAACCATTAAGACATAAAAACTGTTTAAACACAGTGATTAATAATTCAAAGTATGCATGCATAATATCTAAGCAATTATGAGGGTAGCCACAAAGAATCCCACATTTCTTGACCAAAACACCTTCAAATCGGGCCCAAGATGACTCTTTATAAAGTTTGAGATTCCTGAACATAGCTCCAAAAGGGCCCATCACCAAAATATACCATCTTGGACGCCAAAAAGCCTGAATAAGCCCAAAACGTCATTTTGATAGCACTACGCACTGTTCCTTTATTTCATTGCCATAAAGTATCCGTTTGGTAGAAAAATTTGAAACTTTGACACAAACAAGCTAAGAGACTCACGAACATCCTCCAATTAGAATCATTCCAAAATTCGTCAATTTGATCAATTTTTGCTCGAGAAGAAGTCGAAAGTTCTACATTGGAAACATGGCTGGCCTTGGCCTAGTGCTAGTTGGGCAACTGTCGGGGCCTTAAAAAATCGGGGGCACAAAAAAATTATGAGGGTAGTGTATTCATACATGTTTCCATAAGCGTATAAATTAAACAATGTTTGGTTGAATCATCAAGAAGTATATTTAGAGGAGCTGGGTTCGTTGTTGTGAAGTCTAGATTTATTATTTGGCTTCTCTTGTCAAAGGTTGTAAATTGTACCACACATGCCCTATTTAGATTTAGGATTTAAATGCTACTTTGGGATCATGCTACTGGAAATATCATTTCAAGAGCTTAACTTCTATCATCAAAGGTTTGTTCATTCATATGTATTTCATGCCATTGTTTCCAATTCATTATGTCTAGTGGGTCTGTCTAGTCAAAATTTCTTACTGCTTTCACACGAGCTGGGCACACACTTTAAGACAACCCACATGGGTCATCTGACAACTTTTTCCAGAAAAATGGATTTTCACCCTAGATATTTCTAAATTGCTTTTGCACATGACACATGTCTTTTCTTGTCCCATTTCTTGTCTGAAACTCAGCCCTCTTTATAAAGGCCATGCTAGGGTTCAATTGGTTTTTGGGGTTTGAGATTGGAAAAGTTTTTGAGAGTTTTATTTTCATCTCCATCTTAGATCTCCTAGGAACATCAAGCATATTTTATGGGTAATATTCTTCATTGAATATTTCTAAACCTATCTTTGAATTTGCTTGATTAAATTCGTTTTATATGCTCATTTGTTTTGACTAGGAGTTTTATATTTTTAGAAAAGAGTTGATTTTAGCTTTGAGCTACCTTTTGTGTTCTTACTTGAAAACCCTATCCACAAAATTACACTCATGCACTAAATACCCACATAATTGCATATTAGGAACATTGTTTTTGTGATTTTGATTTTTGTTTTAGGTCAAGTTTTTCCAAGTTTCAAATCTGTGAACTAACCTGGTTTTTGGATTCTTGTCAATTTCATCTTTCAAGTGCTTGACTGGTGAAATTGACTAGACCTTGAATCCAAATTTGCATATCATTGCCATATCATATGCATAGTTTGTGTGTTGGTCTCAGTGACACAAGGTGAAAAGTTCAGGAGGAGCTGCCATCTTGTGAAGACTGGAGACAACACTATTTCGGTGCTACAAGGTAAAGAGCTCAGGAGGAGCTGCCATTTCGTGAAGACCAAAGGAATCCATCTCGTGTAAGGCAAAGTTGCACAAAGGTAAAACTGCTCCGTAGATAAGGATCTAGGAATTGAGCTTGTGTGGTCTTTGTATGAACCTTGATTATACTAGTGGATTGGACTCAGTGGAGAGTCCCCAGTTTTTTAACTCAGAGGTGGGTTTTTTCAGACCTAAAACTTCCTTGTGTTCAATGCTATACATAGCATTCTTTATGACCAAATAACCATTGCTAGAGATAAACGTTGTAGGGTTTGCTAGTATTAACACGTTGTTAACCAAGTAAACATAACTCGAGAATTAAGGCTAAAACATAACTGAAGATCACACTGTCTTATTTTAGCTTTATAAGTTTGCTTGGTTTATATGCTTGTGGGCACTTAACAATCTGTACTCTGTTGACTAGTACGTTTGACTAGTCAGTACATTTGATTTCAAAGTTTACAATGCATATGATGAGCAATGAACTTAATTGTTGTTGACTAGAATAACTTGTACTAAACTAAGTTTGATTCATAGATTTGCGTTTGTTTAACTAATATGAATCTGTACTTAGTTGACTGGTAAGCTTGACTAGTAATCCAGCATGCTTTAATTCATAATTGCTTTGTCATTGCTGTTTACATAATGAACTGATACATAAATGTGTTCAAGCTTAGGGATTATTGTCGTGACACTAATCTAGGCAGTTTCTTATTAGTTGAACATATTGGTCAATTTGGCTTTGCTCCTACACCTGCATTTTTTATCACTGACTAACTTGTAACTAGTTGACTAGCTCATTTGACTAGTCTACTGTGCAAAGTTAAATTTTTATTTGCAGACGATTCCACCTAGTACCCAATTTCAGTTGTGTACTGGTAACAATGAGGTCTTGGGTTCAAGCTAGTATCTGCCCGCCTTTTTCTTTGCAGTTTTTTACAAACTTTTGTCAAATTCCTTTTACCTTTGATAATAGTTACTAGCTATGAGTGGGTTGCATGCTTTTGACATTCATTCCAATTCAAGTTTAACTTTCAACAAATTAATGTATATACGTCTTCACCAATTTAATTTAGCAAGAGATTATTAAAAAATGAGATCACTTTCAGGCAGCTGGAAAATTTGGAACGTTCTCTTTAACCAAATCTACAAGAATTTTGCTCAGAAAATTGCATTGTCAAAGCCTCGTGCTTAGACACTTCAGACATCAAGTATTGCTCGATTGAGGTTAGGATTTCTCTTGATGGATTATTCCTAAGTGATTTAGAACCTGAAACACCACAATTAACAAAGGCAGGGAAGAAAACGAAGATGCATCGGAAAAATAAGAAGCAGAAAAATAAGAAAACGATGCAATTGCTCATTTATTATATGACTTGTTTATGTTTCGCTACTGTATGTTTGCCTGCTTGAATTGCTGGTTTGCTTTTCCTTTTTGTGTGAAGGAAGAGAAAGAAAAAGTTACTCATCTATATTGTAGACACATAAAATGATCATTGGAAATAATCTTTGTTTACTTATTTTCTTATTCCTTATACTTTAATATTAATGATGAAAAATGTAATTTTATTTATTAATGATGAAGAATGTAATTTTATTTATACCTTAATTTTAGAAGCTCATGACGACGATATAAAAAATAGCCTCTCACACGAACTAACATTTACAATCAAGACACTTATCTCCTTTGAGTATTTGTGTTCTTACAGTTTGATACCGAATCAGCTCATTTATATTTGCACAAATATAATTGAAGCGGCCAAGCCCAGTGGAGGTGATTCGTGAACTTCGAAGTGACTAGCAGTATTGTCTTTAGACTTTGGAACCCAGAGGCTGAGACGAGTTCCTTCCTCGACCACAATCGCTAGATACATAAGTCAGCAGTGCGTTCGACACCATCACCACCGTCATCACTCATCGACCAAGAACAGTCGACGAGTTGGCACTCCCTGCGTTCAATCGAAAGAAGTAGTTAGCTCATTAGCTATTTGGCCTGCGCGCCCCAACCCATGTAGGCTAAATAATTTTTAGGGTTAACAAAAAACTAACTTTCTTCTCTCTGGTTAGGGTCGGCAGGCAACTTGCTCTTCCTCATTTTCCTTCTCCTTTTTATCCCTTTACCCCTCTCTCAAATCCTCTTCCTTCCTTTCCATCTGGTCTCCCCCCTCCCCCACCTTACCCCTTCCCATCCCCTCTCTCTTCCCTCCCATATTTTTTGGTCCTCTTTCATCAGTTTTCATGGTTGATTTCTCTTCATTGTTTTCGGTAACCCTTTTAATTTCTAGTTTCCTTGAGCTTGTCTCAAATTTGGGCTTTTATGCCCCTTTCTTCCTCCGTTGCTTCTCCCCGTCGTCAGCCTTCCACCGCCGACCTAGACTACTTGGCCAATTACGTGTCTCTCGTCGGCGGCGCACTTTTGTGTTGGATGGTTGTTGAAGTGTTTTAGCACTAATTGGTAGGATTATGGAAGTGCTTTTTGTGTGGATGGCTCGCTCACCCCTATTTTCCGTTCATCCAACTTGTTCGTGGGTTTTCCTTTTGGTGGTGGTGGTGGTGGCGGATTGCAATGGCAGTGCAGCTGCTGTTGTGGAGGCATCAATCTTCCAAATCTACGGTTTTTGTTGTTGTAGGTTTGCTCCCTTTTGGCATCTATGTTGTCTTTTTTTTTTTGGGACCATGCATGTATTTGGATTGCCTCTGAGCTTTCAATTTCATGTAATAGTTTTTTATTTAATGAAAGTTTCTAGTTTGACATTTAAAAAAAAAAAAAAAAGACAGTGAAAGAGGAAATTTAAGAGTTCGAAATTAATTATCATATAGAACCGTAAGACTTCCAATTTGTGTCTAACCAACATCGAATCTTGCTTGGCCCTCCTGGAAGTGAAAATTGCCACTTAAGCCCTCAATCCCCACAGTAGAAAAGCAACATGAGACACTAATGTGGTTTAAGTGACTATTTTTGGGTTCGGGTGGGCAAAATGAGACTCGATGTTAGTTTCAAGTTTCAAGGTCAATAATTAACAAGCCTTATGAAGTCCTCAACAGCTTATTTAAGTTTCTAATGTGAAGTTGCCTTTTGCCAAAGGACATTTGTTTGATAGGTATTGGTAAAGAGATCAAGTTTTTAAATAAAATTTGCAAACGTCAATAAAAAATAAACATGTTAATCAATACTTACGTAACAATTCTTCATTTGATTTGCAAATTTAATTTAAAGATTTAGTCTCCGTAGCATGAGAAAACTTGTGTAAGGCTTGGTTTGCAACTATATTTTGTTGAGTGGCACTACAATCCTCTCAAAACTTGCCATGTGGCAAGTCTTAAATATAATCTTTTTTCATTCTCTTATATTTAACATTCTAATAATTATATTTTTTACTAATTAATATACACCATGAGATCAGATCAAATCTAATGGTTCAATTTTTTTCTTCTTCTTTTTCTCTCTCTCATTTTTCTTCCCATTTTTTCTCTGCCATCTTCTTCCCACAAATTCTCTACCAACTTCTTCTCTCTCCTCTCTCTCTAAATATAAATATGCAGACTATTATCGAGTTGATTTTTTCACAATCTATTTGTACGCTTAACTCTTTGAGTGGATTTCAAATTTTTACAGAGAACCTATCTAAATTAAAATAGGACATTACTTCCTCACTTGAACCCAAAAACCCCCCAATTATAAGAAAGAAAGAAAGAATTAACCCTAATATGCGATCAAATAAACTATTGATAAAGAATAAAAATTAAAAAAAAAAACTTAGAGGTTTTTGGTTGCTTCCCATGATAAGAGTTGGATAAGGTTTTTTTATGAGGTGCAAACTTTTTATTTTTATTTTTTTGAATAAAAGCAAGAAACAGAAGTGGGAAAGGGAAGAAAGTGAAGAGTCCTACGGCAAATATAAGGGAAAATTTGATGTGATATAAACTAGCACACAAATTAAACCTTATTAAGATAGATGTAGTATAGATAAGTAGGGATCGTTCTAGGCCGAGGATTAACTAGGGATGATAATCAACGCAAAAGAAACTCAAAAACACAAAACTAGACTCTAAAACAGAAAACTAGACTTAAAAATTGAAACTAGTCAAACAACTCAAAACAATGCTAAACTGACTCAAAACACACAAACTAAATTAAATTGACTCAAAACAAGAACTATAATGTAATTTGGACGAAAATTGAACTAGAAAGACTCAAAACACTAAAAAGAACCTAGTTTGGACAGATTCTGACCTAAAAACACTAAATAGAAAATGGGGTTTGTTTTTGACGAATTTAAGACTAGAACTAAACAAATTTAAAGACTCTAAATACTTTGGACGAAATTGGTGATTTAAAAGGGTGAATGGCTAGTTAGAGGGTCATTCTCCACATATGACACACATGCATACAAATCGATTTTCAGTTATTCTTCCTAGAAACAATGAATAACAATGCCCCAAATTAATCGTGAGAAACACAAATTAACTTTCAGATTTTCCTAAATTCATTGAAATGGACTCAGCAATGCAACCAAATTATTCTTATCAAGTTCCCTATATGAGCTACATAATAGAGATACATATCAAAGATCATTACATTCTATGAAAATCATATGCATTGACAATGTATTCGTAACTATGAACTGCATGATACTCCTGTCATGAATTTACTTAACACAATCATGACTAGTGACTTTTACTACTTGTGAATTGTTCATAACGATTAGGTGAAATTTCCTTATATCCTAGCATCAAATTCATGCATGCAAACTAAGTGTGCACCCTTAATCAACACACAATAATAAGTTATCAATCAAACAGATAAGTGAATTGCATTCATGATTTATAAAATCATAACTGGATGTAATCAATTCATATCACATATATGTTCATGGCTTTGAATTCTCCTCTAACTAAAACGAAATTAGTTTCTCATGTTCGCAATTAAACAATGACAATTAAATTTAAACATTGAAAACAAAAGATAGAATACACCTAGAAATGCTCCAACAATCCAACGTCTTGAATGGCAAGCACGGCTCTGGGTGGCTCCTTCCCTTTCTCTTTGCAAAGCTGCGGCACAATGGGGATTTTCTGAGTTTTATGGCTCTTATAAGTGTGGTCCACGAAATTGTGGTGATAAATATGTATTTATAGGCCTAGGGTTTGCACAATTTCTGAAGGAAAAAGGATTGCACAATCCTAGGATGAAAGGGAGTGAGATACACGGTAGGTTTCTAGAAGAGAAGGGATTAAATTCGTCAGATTTCTAAGGGAAAAACAGATCAGGTTATTTGCATTGTTTTAGGGCTTCTAGAATCAGATATTAGGTATTCTAATGTGATAAGGAGTCCCCCTTGCAGTTGGAATTAAGGTAGGATAAGATTAGGATATGATAGGATAAGATAAGGTTATTTTGGATAAGATAAGGTTGGCTAAGGTTTTAGATAATATTCCTTCTTTTTAGCTGATTCCTTATCTTCTTTGTCTTGAATTTATTTTCTTCATCTTTTCAGTATATTCCTAGTCTTTTAAACTTCAAAAATGTCCATCCAAAGTGCTCCCCACGCATGCTATCCCTTCTTGGCCCAAAACTATTCCAAAATGCTCAAAATTGCACTTTCTTGCCAACTTTGTCATTTGGACCTACAAACACACGAAAATAGCTTAAAACACTATAATAAGTAGAAACTAGCTATGAAAATGCAAGAAAACAAGCTAACTAAGTCGCATAAATACGCTTCTATCAAAATTTGGGAAGAAAAAAATGCACCATTAAATTGATCTATGTGATGTGACATATGTTCTGATACGTTTTGTAATTGTGTAAGTCCTAAGTAAAGATAGATTAGACATCCTTTGGGACCTAGAAGATCTTTCCTAATAGACTTTGTATTACTTGGAGAGCAAATTTCTCTTCTCCTTATTACTATAAATAAAGGCACAATGACTGGGAAATTAATAGACAATTCCTCAAGTCTATTCTCCACCCTCTTTCTCTCCATGCCGCCCCCCTCAGTTAAATATAGACCACAACACGTTATCATCACGCTCTTCACGATGTGCTAAAGAGAATTTATTCGTCTTCAATAAGGGGACTATTACATTTCAATTATTTTTAATTGATTAAATTTTGATTTTATTGAATTCATATGCTTTTATTGATTCAATTTATTTTCTTGTGTGGCACATGAAACAAGCTTTGAAGACGGAAAGCCAAAATTGAAGAAAGAACTTTCTGCATCAAACCAGTTTACCAATGTCATCACGCAATCAGGTTCTTAAAAAACAACAGTTTTTATCTCGATATTTTTGCAGCCTTAATAGCATAAACATTCACCATAATGCATGACCTAACTTTACGTTTTTTGAATTTTAGAGTCTACATAAATTGTGTATGCATTATACGTATAATTTTAAATTATGTGAATTGATATTGCATGAAATTATATATAGATCAACATTAAACTATACATGCATATAATTGAATTGAATAAAACTTTGAAAAAAATTAGGGTTTCGAGACCCTAACCAGCGAGCCGCATGCTTTGAGCCACACTGCTATGCGAGACATGGAGCTATGATGCACTGGAGCACAGCTTTGCTACGCTAAGAACCCAAGAAAACAACGTCGTTTGGCGTCATCCCTAACCCAGAAAACCTAGCCTCACCGGAAGCCAAGCCCACGACTTTGTCGTTCTTTTTCTGGACATCATGACTTGCAGTCGTGTCCCCTTTGGGGTTTGCACCGTCATCTTCAACGATGTCCCTTGAATTTCCTGTTGAAATTAATCAAAATCAAAAGTTTCCCAGATCAAATCCCCTCGGTTCTACCTTTTCCTGACGTCGAGGATTCTCCTCCGTCGTTGAGACTGGTTCTTCGATGAACCACCATGCATCACACCTCACTCTTGAGGTTTCCCGACACAGACTCTGTTGCAAAAAACGCCAGCTTTGGTTTTTTTCCCTAGTGAACCCACCCAGCATGGCTGGGATTTTTTATTGTACCAAACTTAAGGCCATTTGGGCTTGGATCACCTCGGCCTGTAGTAGGGCTTGCACTCGCAGCTCGCTGCCCCTCGCTCAGCCCACACGACACCAACCTAATTGGGCTATGGTGTTCCCATGTCCACGGGGGAACCCAGTCCACATGGTTGTTGAAGATTCCTTACACTACAGCACACTGGATCCCATCCTTTATGCTGGTGCATCCATGATACACAAGAGAACACCTTGTTTGGGCCTTGCCATTTGGGCCTGCGTTTGCAGGTCCATATCTGTGCACATGAGCTTGGCCTTTCCTACTCAATTTTTTGGGCTTGGACCTCCTAACTTTTACGATTCATTTTTTTTACAAAAAAATAAAAAAAACCATGTGGGCTTTGGTCCATTTTGGGCCACCAATTTTAATAGACTAAACGTTTTTAGGCTTTATAGGGTTTATATTTTTCTCCTAATTCTTCTCATTGGCCCGAAGACCAATAATTAATTAAATCAATATCATAAGCCCTGACAACTTACATGCATTTATTTGTTACATATTTTTGTCTTGTATATATTGTGTTTGTTTACAGGTATTATGAACCTGAAGTTTATGCTTCTGAACTCGAAGTTTCGGAAAAGTGTCATAGAAACCTGAAGTTTCTTAACGCACAACACTTATGTTGAGACCTAAAGTTCTCCATGCCTAAATCCGTTTAAACCAATCCATGTCTTAGACCCTGAATGTTATAACTTTGATGTTTATGGAAATTTTATTTCCTAAAACACCAATCACATTCTTGTTTTTTCCATTCAGCGTAATGTCGAACCATAACAAGTTTGATTTCATTGATTTGGAAGTTTCGAACAAGAAACTACTTTATGTGGATACAAAACGTGACACCCCGCTTGACTACAACTCGTTGCGAAATCATTATAGACAATTATGGTGTGGAAGAGCTGAATAAGCCTCCGGCATGATCTTCATTCGAAGACTTATGCCTGAAGCATATCAAATGGAAGTACCTCACTGTCGAGGACTTCATAGCTCTTTGACTTGCTATGGACCGTTTCAAATCATGCAAAGATGAATTCTTGCCCAAAGAAAAACATAATTGAAACCTTTTTATGTTCATGAATAGGTACAATTTTGAAGTTTATATCCAATCGAATTTCAATTGAAAGAAAATCTTTCTCGTCTTTCTATATCTAAATTGCTCATGAAGTAGCAGTATAGAGAGTGGAAGTTTACCAAATTCTTGGATCTGATTACTACCACACTCGTGAGAGAAAGGTACCCAACAATTCGGCTGAGAAGCTACCTAACAGACCCCTTCAATTTCGACTGGAGCTTACCGAACCTAAGTTTAGGTCTGTCTCTCTCTTTGTCATACAAGTTTGTTTTACAACCTATGGTAGAATCTGGGCCTGCCAAGAGGTGGTATCATGCCCGAAGCATGATCCTTGGCACCTAAGACCTAAAAACTTCAAGAATACTGGATAGTATTCAGGAACCTCAACCCTGTAGAATTTAACTCCGTTTTGACATAATAAATCATTGATTATGCAATTTTCTGTGCTTTTACCAATGTTGTTGAGGAGTACCATTCTCATAGTCAATATGTGAGACTAATTTTGCTCCACCTAACACATTTGGAGAGCGAAATTTGACATGGAAGGCCGTATTGGCCGAACCCCCTTGTATTTTTGGTTTACTTGGTGAATAATTTATTTTGTTCTTGGATTTAAGATTGGTGTTTGGATGTCACAATTATTCTTGAATAAGAGTTAATTAACAAAAATTACCACATGTGACTAATACAATTAACTTATGCTTAGGTATGTTTTGTGGGGAAGTCAGCAGTCTGGTTCTATGCTAACTTCATACCTAATCATCCCCTAACAACCTTTCAGGCTTATCCAACTTGATTGTGGGGCATTGTACTGCCCTATATTGTCCAATGGTACTAATTTTACCATAAAGGGAAGTTCACTTCGTTCTGGAAGAACAACTTTTTGAGCTTTAAGGATATTCAAGAGCATTATTACCATATTGAAACCAATGTAGAAAATGGAGTAAAATTCATTTGCATATTACCACATTGCACTTCCTACAAATATAGCCAGAAGCGTATTCTAGAGAAGATAGAACGCTTAACGAGTGGATTACACCCATTTAGGCCCACTATATAACCAATTAGAAGCCCGAGATGGAATTTTTGCTATAGATGTACGTTTGGGATATCTAGGATGATCTGTGATGAGCTTTTATAGGCATCCTCTTACTAGAAGTAAATACATCATACCTAGAAGCATATCATGCCTTAACACCCTCCATTTTTCTACAAAAGAGTCAAGGGGACATTTGTGGATTGATTTAACCACCATGCGGACCATTTAGATACCTTACGATGTTGGTTGATGCTTCTACAGGTTGGTCACACGTGTGGTTGTTGTCCACAAGCTGTCTTCTCCACACTAGTGGCTTAGATAAACAAGCTCAAGGCTCACCACCCTGATTATCATATCAAATCTATTCGATTGGATAAGTTAGAGAATTTACATCGAATACTTTCGATGGATATTGCATGTCGGTTGGGTTTTGAAGTTGAACATCCAGCACTCCATGTTCATACCTAGAACGACCCAGCAGAAGCATTCATTAAACACCTTCAAATGATTGCATGATCGATTGGTCATACGTACCAAGTTCTCAATCTCCCATTGTGTCTCATCTCAATCCCAATCTAGATCGTCAGAGTATAAGTGAACTTGGTACGTATGACCAATCGATCATATATGATCAATTTCTCACTATGTCTTAATCTATTAAAAGTGACGAGATCACATATAACATCTGCAAATGTCCCTGCAAAGATAAATGTACCAAATGTACGATGGACCTTCGTCCCCGAAAGCAGGAACGCCACTACTGTAGCCGACCCTCGTACATTGGCGGCTAGCCAATCAATCTGTCCTACACCAGAAGCGTGGTAGATCTCTCGGTTCGAGGATTCACTTTCTCAAAAGTGGAGGAACGTGGCACGAACAAATATGCCCTTTGATTGCTGTCTCAATCCTTTCCATCTCATGAGATTAAATCTGGATTACTCCCGAGACATGAAGTTCTTGATCCAACATACTAGTTTAGATGAGATAAGGAATTGGAATGAGATTTTCATAAATGATGTTTCATTTAAATGGTAACTACCGACATAAATGAAAAGCAACAATAACGAACCACGTTCTGTTGATTAGTGTTTACGTAAAAATGATTGGTCAACTTGAAGAATCAATTGATGACAAATGAGATGAATGAAATAGCGCAATATGACGCCTTGTGGCGCAAAGTTTCTCTCATGAACCATGTGATTGATTGCAGCATTACAAACATGGTTGTAGTATCTCTGGGATCCTGATACGAAATCTACATGGAGTTTTCAAATGACTTACATGTACTGATTCAAATAGTTCTAGATCACAAGAACATCATCTCGGTTCTCAAGAGGTTTTAACTTTGTAGATGCAGAACAATCCAGGCGGATGTGGTATACATGTTCAAGTGAATATTTGATCAGTTAGGGATATATGCTCTTACATGTACAAAATCCGAAATTGCTAGAGTTGAGAAAACTAACTTGCACCTAAAGTTGGATTTTAAGATGAATGATCTTGGGAAAACTCGACATTACCTTGACCTGAATTTTCGAACTAGTTCTAATGGTATTTTAGTCCACCAGTCAAACTAGACCCGTAAGGTGTTACGTCTGAGTATGCCCTGATTGTCTGTACGCTAGATGTAAATAAGACCTTTACGGAGGATATGGAGCATAAGATTCCATATTGGAATGTGAGGCAACAATATCTAAGTACAATTGGCGTGTGTTGTACATAGCTTAATGCACTAGATCAGACATCTTATGTGCTGATAATCTTTTGGCATAAAGCAGCACTGCGCCTACAAGCCACTACCAAATTTGGTGTTAAAGATAGTTTTCCGTTACTACGGATTTGGGCTTATCTATCCCTATGCATCTCAGAATATATCACACCCCCTTGATCTTCGGAATGATGCCTACTTTGTGGGATTCGCTGAATCAGATTATCTGTTTGACCGCACAAGGTACGTTCCCGAATGGTTATGTCTTTACCATTAAGGAACACCGCAATATCTTGGTGGTTAACCAGATAGACCTTTAGTTGCGAAACCTTTGAATCATTTCAAGACTCATTGTATCTCATCACGTAAAAGATATGGTCGAGAACTCTTGTTAAGCATGTTCGAACTCCTTGCAATTTTCATCCATCGTTAAGTCCCAACGACAATCCATGAAGACAACGCCGTATGTATTGACCAGATCATGATACATCCCAACAAGTCAACGCCAAGCATATTGTGTCTATATCAGCATGAGCATCAGAAGATTGAAGTTAAGCAATCTGATCCCAGACAAACTTGTCGACCTCTACACGACGTCACTACCGAAGTCTACCTTCCAGAAGCTTGTAGTTTCATATGGATAAAAAGCTTTTTAAATAATTAATTTGATTGCTGTTAACTCAGAAATAGAGATTGAATGCAATTGCACTTGATAAAAGTCTCAGTACACCATCGTCAACTCTTACCCTAATTTCACTTAATAGTTAACAGAGAGAGAAAGACGATCTAGTTAGTAAATAGTTAGATGGAGATAATTACAAAGCTAATCTACAATCTTAATTACTTATTAGGCACTAATCCTTAATCCTTTCTTATTAAGCCAAGAGCCAGAAATCCTTCTGCCATCTGGTGTTGATAAGGTAACCACTCACTCCTTTGCTCTGCTTCCTCACTCCAATTGTCAAACACACTGCATTGTTTATGCAATGCTCCACGAACAACTCTCTGCTGCTGCTGCTTCCAAATATGCTGCATATATCAAAATTAGCAATCTCTCGGAATTCCGAAAATCAAACCGCAAGACAATGGTTTGGTTTGATTCAGTTTCACTCGGTGGTTTTAGATAAAATCTAATAATAATCCGAGATACGTTATACAGTAATCAGTTTTTGAGTAAAACCGATCCAAACCAGACCGTGCACTAATACGGCTTTTTGCAAGAAGGGATTAGTGAAATAGAACCCACCAGCTGATGAGGGGAGATGGCTTCTTCTGACCAAGCACTAGCACTGAAACCTCAAGCTTCTTGACCTGGCTTATAACTGTGGCCAGTCTTGGACCTTGGATCACAAGAGCTTCCACTTCCACCTAAATATTATTTTGTCCCAAAAATAATAAACAAATAATTAATAATATAAACACATGACTAAATAAATGTTGAGTGACACAACAGAAACTGTGTCCCCTCTCTTTTTTTTTTCTGGGAAAAATAAAGGCAAAAGCAACTGAAAAGTCCGTCACTCTTCCCTTCTCGCACGGAAAAGAAAAAGAAAAGGATAATTTTGAGAGTGAAATTGCCACTGGAAAAAGTCATTTACCCTTCTCCCTCTAAAGAATAGAAAAGACAAAAATAAGTAGTAAAAAATTAAATAAACCAACGAAAAAGGAGGGAAAAAGAATTAAAAGGTTGGGGACCAGAAAATTGGGATCTATCAAACACAATGAAGACACTCTCAGACTTTTCTAGTAGGATCTATCAGCAAAAATATTAAGAAAACAATTTAGCTTTTTCATCTAGCTAGCTCTTGGGATCTATCAAACACAACGAAAACACTCTCAGCCTCTTCTAGTAGGATCTATCAAACGAAGCAAAATATTAAGAAAACAATTTAGCTTTTCCATCTAGCTAGCTCTCTTTTACTTCTGTTATTCGAGCGATATTCTAATATAATTTAAAATCTGAACTACGAGAAAGACGACTGGAATGTACCTCAGGCTTGCAAGCCTTGCAGAGGGAGCTAAGGGAGTTGGCAAGGCATGGTGAGGAGGAAAAGTCATGGCAAGAAGGGATGATGTGGAGGAGAGTAAGCAAATCACCCGTGTTGGCAACATGAGTGAGGGCCCACATCATGGCATGCTTGGAATGTGATGAGTCATCCACCACCACCATCACTCTCTTCCTCGTTTCAAATCCACCACCGCCACCACCATTGTTGTTGCCATACATGCTTTGAAGCCCTTCCATATGCTGAAAGCTTCCTCCTTTTCCCTCAGACCGCCCAACTCCGCCACTGAAAGACTTGTTATTTCCACCACCACCCCCACCCCCACCCCACCTCCTTGATTTTGATTTCCAAGCCTCCCTTCCACTTAACTCCCTCAAACATGCGCTTGGTTTTGGCATTTTCTCTCACCCTTTTGCCAAAATGTGCTTAAATGCTAAGTCAGAGTTTGGAGAGAGAGAGAAAGAGAGAGGTTGTGTGAGTATGTGCGGTTGGTTGAGAGTTTCTGGGTTATTATGATGTGAGAAAACGAGTGTGTGGAGAGAGAGAGAGAGAGAGAGAGAGAGAGAGAGAGAGAGAGGGGGGGGGGGGGAATGGTGTTAAAATCTGATGATGCAAAGACATGATTTTTTTATGTTTGTGCAGGTAAAGTGTCACGGGGATGACTGGTTCGTTGTGACTTTACTCTGCAGAGATGTAAAACAATCACCAGAGTTTTGTTTTCTTTTAGATATTTGATGATGAAAGGCAGGATCTTTGTACCATCTCTCCGGAAAAATATTTTTCAGATTCTCCTGCCCTATTTTTCTTCTCTCTTATCATGATCTGTATGTTATGATGAATGAAATGGATCCGATTTTCGGAAAGAGATTTTTTTCGGATCTTTCTTCTAAAATCTGCTAATTAAGCAATTTAGGCTTTTGAAATTTGATCAAACAACAAAAAAACAGAAAAATTAGTAAAAAAATTAATTTTTAACCGTTTGATCCAATTTCAATGATTCAAATTACTTGATCCATGAATTTTGAAGGAAGAGATTCAGATCTTTTTTCTAGATTTTCTTTTTATAACCATTCTACTAAAACCGGGAAACTTACTTGCAACAGAATATATTGTATCTCATTGCACACATTTTTTAGTACTTATAAGTTATAAGCATTAAGTGTCGGACACATCTTTGATTTGGATTTCATCCAGCAGTCCTCGACCAACGAGTTTAAACAATTGGATAAAAATCTACCGTTAAATATGCGTTGGCACTTAGTGCATACTAAAGAAAAACCAATTCTACCATGATTAAGGATTTGAGAGATGATTCTTGGGATCCTCAAATCACATTCATTCATCGTGCATCATGCAACCAATTTTCGTTAGATACTGTTTATATTCAATTTTAAATAAAAAAAAATTACAATGATTTCTGACCGCACGATCAGTGGCAAAGACAAAAATTGTTGGGAGGAGGGGCGATATTTAAAAGCATAAAAGGTTAAAAAAATGTAGACAACCAAAACATTTTAAATAGTAGACAATATTAATTTCATTTATAATCTATCAATACAAGTAAATTTCAATTATTATCAACGAAGTTTCATATCATGAAAACACGGAAGTACCTATGTAAAAAATTCGAGGTCACCATAAGTGAGGTCTTGAAGATCAAACACGGTATAGTACCCATGTAAAAAAATCACAATGATTAGTCATCAATTATATATCTTTAGGCATGACACCACAACCATCTTGTAATGCATTGTTATCTTCCACTGAATTTATTTACCAAAACATTTTTACTTTCAATTGACACTCTAACCCCTAATATAGAAAATCTATTCTGAATGATTCATAATACAAAAGCTTATATTTGTATAACGTTTATGCTTGGTGTACAAGTAAGAATCTCATCCTATATAGATACAATCAGAATCAAGTTACAATATTAATTCATATCCCTAGGAGTTACAGTTGATTTTGACAAGACTCATTCTCTAACACCCAAGTCTTCCACCCATATTTTATAAGATAGTCAATTTTCATCGAAAATCTTTGCCACTTAGCATAGAAAATTTGCAAATGAAATATAAAATTCATATTTTCTCCTGGTTTAAATAAAAATGATGTCTTGTAAATTTCTATTTGATTTTACGTTAACTTTTTTGTATTTATTTTCTTATAGTTTTCTTTCTAGATGAGACCAGAATAAAGAATTGATTATCTTCATTCAAAATACAAATCACGGGGTGCTTGAATTTCATTAGATGGTCCCCACAATCCCACACCTCAATCTCTAATTGGCACCACACTTTCCCACAAACCACACTGTTTTTTTTCTTTTCAAACCCCTAGTCCAATCGACGTCATTTGGTTTGGGTATTTTAAGAAAAAATTAAAACGCAGATTCCGTGAAGCCAGAACCAAACCAGCAGCGCAATGCCACGTCACACGATCAGAACCAAATCCATCCCAAATTTCGACAACTTGGATGTTTTAAAAAACAAAAAAAACAAAACAGCTCTGCTGCGCGGACAGTAGCAGTGGGCCGAACCAGTTGGGTTTTTCGGCAAGGGGAAGGGCTGAACTAAAACTCCAGTTGTGTTTTCCGACGAGGGGAGTGGCGGCCACCACTCCTCGCCCTCATGTGGCTTCACCACAATGCACGATGTACGATGAACGAATATGATTTGAGGATCCCTAAGATCATCACAAAAAGAATCCAGGATTCTCACTCTAAAGATATGACAAAAGCGAAGTGCAATAAAAGATACACTCGCATACATTTAATTTAATTTTTTTTTGTTTTTTTTTCTATTGCAACCAATAAATAGTCCAAGTGATGTCTCTGTTCCAATGAATAATTTGACAGGTATTTAAAAAGTTCATTGATCATCTAATAAATATTTTTCATGTGACGTCTCTAATTACATGAGAGTATCTCCCAACTTCATTAAATGGGTAGCGTTAAGGACCTAACTATATATGTTAAGGAAACTAACAATAGATCTATTGTACATATTATGTCATTTCATGCAGAGGTTGCATATGGTATACACTATTGGTCTAAGTTTAGAATAGACTTGTCTAGGCCCTTGAATTATGTTTTCAGCATCATTTTCTTGTGTTTGCTTTTTATGTGATCTTTCGTAGGGTTTCGACCTTCCTAGATGATGCCTAAACAGTCTTCATGTGAATCATATATATTGTTTGTACCATACTTGACCAATCCCGAAACTACTGAGCACTGGTTAACGTTATACCGTCAAGGACCCAGAAGAGTTTCCCTCCAACTAGGAGGCCAATCACAGTGCCACACGTGTTGACATCAGAAGCCAATCACATCACGACACATGTCAACATCAGAAGCCAATCACAACACGACACGTGTCAATGTCAGAACAAAGCTAAAAACTTTGTACTAAATCATTCACTTGTACTCACTAAAGGAGAGCTTGAACCTATGTACTTGTGTAAACCCTTCACAATTAATGAGAACTCATCTACTCCGTGGACATAGCCAATTTGGGTAAACCACGTACATCTTGTGTTTGCTTCCCTGTCTCTATCCATCTACATACTTATCCACACTAGTGACCAGAGTAATCTAGCGAAGGTCACAAACTTAACAATTTCTATTGTACCAAAGTCCTCACTGATTTTGTGCATCAATATTTGGCGCCGTCTGTGGGAACGACACTTATTCCCACTCTCTTCAGCTTTGTTAAGCTGATTTCCACCATTCGTACACTCTCTTTTGACCAGACATCCCTTTCCAACATGAGGAGCGAAAGAAGCCACAACACACATAATGACACCTTTCTTGCACCTAGTGCGAAGCAACGAAGGAAGGAACAAAAGAAGTTTGCTTTTCAAGCTAAAGTCGATGAGCTGAAGGCTTAGAACAACAAGATAGTGATGAAGAATGAGATCCTCCAAGAGCAGTATGAGAAGGTCTTCGAGATGCTCCACGAGGCTAGATATACTAAAACACACCAGCTTATTACCCTTGTGGAAGTCAACCATTAACTAGGTGCCCTCAACATGAAACGTCATTTGCCCTCGACATGGGTATTCCTGTTGAGGAGCGAGCTACTCATTGAAATGGCAACCAACATAAGACTTCTCTCAATCCAACTGCTTCGACCCGAAGCAGGAGGAGTGGAGAAAGGCACCTCCTTACAGAAGGAGTGGAAGGATTGAAAGCCATCTTTCGCGACTTTCGAGACTTACTAAAGCAACATCGAGACAATCGCAACCATGTAAGCTCGAAGATCAATGACCCAAGGGTCTCTGAAAGACTCGGTCCCCTCCCATGTCCCAGGTCGGCTACCAATTTGAGGAAGGGGCAATAAGTCCTAGAGAAACACGAAGGTATAGGGGACTCAGAGATGTTTCGACAGACATACCTTAGAAGTCAATACGGCGAGTCTAGGGAAAAATCACATGCTCTTGATCAAACATTCCTACTTCCAAGAGGAGATGGAGATTTACGAAAGAAAGCTCTAGTGGTACATGACTCCACTCAGGACCCTCTTGTCCTACAGCTCCTTAAGGAAGTAAACAAGTTGAAGGTTGAGCGACAAGCTGAGATACCTAATTGGAACCAACCTAGGCCTGGGCCTCTTACAAGGAGGATCCTCGACACCCCCTCTAAGCAAAAACCAAGCAGAAGCTTGTCTTGCAACTCTATATTGAAAAGGAGAACCTGATTAAACACCTTAACCTTTTTTAGTCCACCATGGCATACCAGATGCACACCAACGAAGAACGATGTCTTCTCTTTCTCTCCACCCTCTCTAGCGGAGCTCTAAACTGGTATTATAGTCTTCCACCTGAGACGGTAGACTCATTTGAGGAATTAAGGAAACTGTTTATTTCTCAACACATTTTTCAGACCGATCGCTTGCACTCTGCGGATGACTTGTATACTATTCGCCAGAAGCCAGACGAGTCATTACGTATGTATGCTGGCCACTTCAACCATGAGTATTCCCGTTGTGCCGAGGCAGACAACAAGACTGCCCTCAAAGTCTTCACGGCAAGCCTACGTGATTGTTTCTTCAAGTACATGATCAATGCCAACACTTGAAAGACTTACTCTGAGGTGATGGCACATGCTTACAACCATGTCTCCGCTAAGGCAATGATATATGAAGGGAAACCCCCTCACAACCACCCCTTATCAGCAAGTAGGGAGTAGAAGCCAGATCCAACCAAATGAGAAGACCTCGACCTTCAAAATGGCAGCGGTGCCTCCTCCTGCCATACTTAATACTTCGCTAAGTCAACAGACATATCAATCTCAGGGCAAAAGGAAAATTTTTCATTCTCACTAGTCCTATTTTAGTAAAATGAGTAAAGGACATTATCGCGATAACCAAGGGTATCGCCACAATAACGCCCGCCTCCAGGCAGTCAACACAGTAGGCCAAGCACGTGTCAGGACAGACCCTACCCCAAGGTATGAGACATACACTCCTTTGAACGCCACATGTGTGGCCATTTACCCCAGCATAGCACAACTGCTACCAAAGCCAATGCCGAGGTAGTTGGGTTACAAGCCCACGAAGAACACGGGCACGTTTTGCTGCTACCACGAACATAACAGCCATGACGGCGAGAAGTGTGTCACCTTTTTTTATCATATTGAAGCTTTGGCGCGTGAATGAAAAATTAATCGATTCCTCCTTCACCTTTCAAGGGATAACCATAACCAACACCAAGTGAATGTGATATATTCTATAAGCGGCGACACACCCATATCTGAATCTTCCAATACGGCCATGAAAAACAGCGAATGAACTTTGAGGCCTGGCCACCAAGTGTTTCCAGTGGAAGACATCAGGGGGTGTAAGTATCAAAAGCCTAACTGGGATCCAATATATTTCTACCCTGAGGAAGAAAGAGGTATCATCTACCCTCACAACGACCCACTGATCGTGGAGGCTCACATAGCCAACTTTGAAGTAAGACGAATCCTGGTAGACACGGGGGTTTCGGTTAATATCATGTTTGCTGAAGCTTTCAGGGCACTTAATGTAGCTGAACACTTGCTTGATCGCTCGATATCTCCTCTAATAAGCTTCTCTGGTGATATTGTGCAACCTATATGGAGTATACACTTACCTTTCACCATCGGTATAGGCCCTTACACAGCTACCTTACCACTAACTTCCTGGTAGTTGATTGCCCAACGACATACAATGTCATTTTTGAACGCACATGCATCAATGATCTCAAGGCCATGGTATCCACACATATGTTGTTGATGAAATTTCCAACCCCTTATGGCAATGGTTACATCAGAAGAGATCAACTTAGTGCACGGTCATGTTACAACATTTCGGTCAAGCAACAACACCTGCTTGTGCTCAAGGAAACATTTTATATACATGACCAAGTCATAAATACCAGCCCGGACGAAGCCAACTTGGATCTTCACGGTGGCAACAGTCAACCCGACGATCCTCGAGATAACTCTTTCACCCAGCAAGCACAACCCGCTGAAGAGCTGAAGAAGGTTTCTATATCAAAAGATTATCCATATTGCATGGTGAAGATTGGCACCACATTGTCACCACTCATTCAGTTGGCATTGATCTATTTTTTGCAAGAGAACACTGAGGTCTTCGCCTAGTCATACGAGGACATGTCAGGCATCTCTCCCGATATCATATGTCATCGCTTGAGTATTGACCCCAAGATCAAGCTGGTGAGACAGAAACGAAGATCTTATGACGCTGAACGATACGAAGCAATGAAGGCAGAAGTTGAAAGACTCAAAGGCATAGGTTTCGTCCGCGAAGTCAATTACCCAACATAGGTAGCAAATGTGGTCATTGTTAAGAAAAATCTGACCAAAGAAAGTCTCTTACTCCAAAAGGTCTTGTGGAGAATGTGTGTCGACTACACTGACCTAAACAAAGGATGTCCGAATGATAGCTTTCCTCTTCCTCTCATTGACAGACTTATAGACTCTACAGTAGGGTGTGAACTCCTGAGCTTGATGGATGCGTACTCAGGATACAACTAAATCCTCATGAACCCTCCAAACCAAGAACACACAGCCTTCACTACTGACAGGGGACTATATTGTTATAAAGTCATGCCCTTCGACCTAAAGAATGCAGGAGCGACTTATCAGAAACTAGTCAATTCAATGTTCACCGAACAGATTGGGAATAACATGGAAGTTTACGTTGATGATATGCTAGTCAAGAGCAAACATGCTGACCAACATATCACTAACCTATCTGAAACTTTCACCATTCTGAAGAGGTATCGAATGAGGTTGAATCCCAACAAATGTGCCTTCGACGTAAACTCTGGCAAATTCTTAGGCTTCATGATAAGCCAACGAGGCATTGAGGCTAATCCCGAGAATATCAAAGCAATCCTCGATATGAAGGAACCGGTAACTTCAAAAGACATCCAAAGCCTTACTGGCAAGGTGGCAGCCTTAACTAGGTTCATCGCTAAGGCCATAGACAGATATGCTCTTTTCTTCAAAGCATTTAAGGGAAGTAAGAAGTATATTACATGGACTGATGAATGTGCCGAGGCATTCAAGAACCTCAAAGACTACATGAGTAAAGCCCTTCTGCTCTCCAAACCTGAGGTTGGTGACACTCTCATTATCTATCTGTTTGTATCGGCTTCAGTAGTAACTTCCGTTCTCATTTGAAATGATGGTAATGTCGAACGGCCTGTCTACTACGCTAGCAAAGCCTTATAAGATGTAGAGACACAATACTCCAACATTGAGAAATTGGCTCTAGCATTGGTCATGTCTGCTTAAAAACTTTGCCCTTACTTCCAAGCACACTACATCATCGTGTTTACCAATCATCCTCTTCGACAGATACTCCAAAGTCCTAACACTTTGGGGCGAATGATAAAATGGGCTAGCATTAGGTGAGTTTGACATCTCCTACCAATCAAAGTCAGCTGAGAAAGGTCAAGCAGTGACAGACTTCATCGCTGACTTCATATATCCTATTGACATTGTTTCTACGCCTAAAGAAGTGGTTTCATTACCCTCGGAAGCTCAGAAAATAGAACCAATAACTCCAGCATGAAGTCTATATGTTGATGGCTCATCCAACCAACAGGGTTGTGGAGCAGGACTAGTCCTTACGACCCTTGACAAAGTGGCGATGGAGTATGCTCTTCGTTTCAAATTCAAGGCGTTGAACAATGATGCCGAATATGAAGCCCTCCTAGCAGGCTTATGTTTGGCCAAACACCTTGGGGTTAAACAAATTGATATCTTCAGTGACTCTCAATTGGTGGTTAACCAGGTCACCAACAACTTTGACGCTAAGAATAGCTTCGGCAAAGAATTATGCAGATGCTTTGGCTTGCCTCGCCTCAGCGGTGAAAGACAAGATTGGGAGAAAAATTCAGGTCGATTGTTGGCAGCACCAAGTACCATGACTGCGAAAGTGTGCAACTTACAACAGGGGGATAGTTAGATTACCCCGATTTATAGATTCCTTGTTCATGGCACCCTTCCAAATGACAAAGTCTAAGCTAAGCAGATTCGATACAATGCTACCCGTTACTTGATCAATTCTGACCAACTCTACAAGCGGGGTTTTAACCTACCATACCTAAGATGCCTTACGCCTACAGAGACGGAAATTGTCCTTCGGGAAATACATTAAGGAGTATGCGAAGATCATGCTGGATCTCGATCCCTAGCATACAAGGTTTTTCGCCAAGGATATTACTGGCCAACACTCCATCAAGATGCCATCAAAATATCTCGCTCATGTGATAAGTGACAATGCTACGCAACTATTCCTCACACCCCTCCCGAGCTGTTCATTCCTATGATCAGCCCTTAACCCTTCGCCCAATGGGGACTTGATTTGATTGGCCTAATACCTGCGGGGAAGGGCAAGGTCCGTTATGCAATCGTTGCAGTTGACTACTTCACAAAGTGGGCTGAAGTAGAACCCTTGGCAACTATTACTGAGGCAAAAATATAAGACTTTGTATGGAAGAACATCATTTGCAAATTCGGCATTCCCAATACGATAGTCACTGACAACGGGCGACAGTTCGACAACAATAAGTTCAAGATGTTCTGCTCTAAGTTCAACATCAACTTATGTTTTGCCTCCCCATCTCATCCCCAGTCTAATGGATAAGTCGAAGCCATCAACAAAATAATCAAGCGAACTTTGAAAACTAGCTTGGACAAGGTTAAAGGTTGTTGGCCAGAATTTGTACCCCAAGTTCTTTGGTCATACCGCACTTCGTATTGGACATCAACAGGAGAAACCCCATTCTCACTTGCCTTTGGTACAGAGGCAATTGTCCTAGTTGAGCTTAAGCAAGCAACGTTCTGAGTCCAGAACTATGTGCAAAGCGAAAATGACAAACAACTTACCCTTAACTTAGATCTAGTCGAGGAACACAGAAACCAAGCTCACTTGAGGAATGTCGCCTACAAGCAGCGCATCTCCAACTACTATGACTCAAGGGTCAAACCTCGTTCTTTCAAAGTGGGGGACTGGTATTGAAGAAAAGATTACTTTGCTACAAAGGCCTGAGTGAAGGAACACTTAGTCCAAACTGGGATGGACCGTTTGAAGTCGTTGGCATCAGTCGTCCTGGCTCCTACAAGCTTAGAAGCTCGGATGGCATGACACTTGACCATCCATGGAACACTGATCACATGAAGTACTATTACAAGTAAACTTACATTGCACAAGTGTTAAGCTTCAACCGTTCGACATCCTATGTAACGAAGACTATTTACATGAATTCAATAAAAAGGTGACAACTCGGTCATACTCCTCTTACATTCCTAGCAATGAAACACTCGGGTTCAAAACTTCAACATGAATGCTTCTAACATGAAACAAAGTCTAAGTATATGTCAACAAGACTATACAAATAAACGAATAGCTTCACAGTATATTCGTTCAATCATACATTCCAACACATTCATACATAAGCCAACTGTGTTTCAAAAGGGTTCAACATACTTTGTGTCATTCGACACTTGCTACAATATGCCTCGACACCTTGCCCTTATTCTCACCAACCAGGTGATGAAATGTGAAGAAGGAACTCATTTTCATGCCACCAACCAGGTGATGAAATGTGCAACCCATACTCTAATATCATTTGGCAACTTGTCATTCATGCCACCAACTAGGTGAAGAAGGAACTCATCTTTGTGTCACCAACCAGGTGATGAAATCTGATGAAAGGTGATGAAGGAACTCACATTCGTACCACCAACCAAGTGATGAAATCAACTCACCATTCATTCCACCTACCAGAAGACGAGCGGTACAACTTGTACATGTGAACTACTAGCATTCACAAATAATCAAAAACCCTCAAGCTTGACAACTCAACTAGGGGAGCACTTATGCCCAACAAGAGTTATAGTCACCAACAAAGTCTTATTGCAAGCCAACAATAACTTTAGTGCATGGCATACGAAGATCAAGCTATTCAACCCTCTTGCATCTGCTTCAGACATTTTTCCTCTGTAATAATGCAAACTCTACAACTCGTAAAAAAGCTTCACACACTCTTAATCAAGACAGTGTAAAGCAAAACCAATTTATGGTGCCAATAAGAGCTTCATCAATGGAGGGCAAACACAATTCTTAAAAGCTTCACACACTTTTAATCAAGACAGTGTGAAGCAAAACCAATTTATGGTGCCAACAAGTGCTTCATCAATGGAGGGCAAACACAATTCTCAAAAGCTTCACACACTCTTGATCAAGACAATGTGAAGCAAAACCAATTTATGGTGCCAACAAAAACCTCATCAATGAAGGGCAACTACAACTCGTAGAAAGCTTCACACACTCTTAATCAAGACTGTTCGAAGCAAATTCAATTTATATGGTTCATCCAAACCTTCGACTACTACAAGGTGTGGCTTGCATCACAATCTCTTGCTTAACAGTGTGGAAGCAAAATTTGTAAATGTTGTCTCTCCCACATTTTCAAATTTCTAGTTTCCCAAAAAAAAAAAAAAAATTGGGAAATTCAATAAAACTTCATCAATGGAGGACAACTACAAATTCTCAAAAACTTCACACTATCTTGATCAAGATAGTGTGAAGCAAAATTAATTCATGGTACCCAACAAAGCTTCACTTACAAAAACTTCACCAACAAAAGCTTCACCCACAAAAGCTTCACCCACCACAAAAGCTTCACCTACAAAAGCTTCACTCATAAAAGCTTCACCCATAAAAACATCACCCACCACAAAAGCTTCACCTACAAAAGCTTCACCCACAAAAGCTTCACCCACAAAAGCTTCACCAACAAAAGCTTCACCCACTACAAAAGCTTCACCCACAAAAGCTTCACTTACAAAGCTTCGTCACAAAAGCTTCACACACAAAAGTTTCACACTATCTTGATCAAGATAGTGTGAAGCAAAATCAATTCATGGTACCCAACAAAACTTTAACCTCAAAGCTTCACCTGCAAAGCTTCACCTATAAAACTTAAAATATATATATTTTCAGAAATTCGAAAATTCGAAAATTCAGAAATTCGAAAATTCAGAAATTCGAAAAATCGAAAATTCGAAGAAAAAAAAAAATTGCCTAAGCCTCCTCTTCTTTGGGCCTAACAACTTTCATAACAAATATATATGAATGATGAGTTTTGGGCTACCACTTAGAAAGGAAAATGGTGAAGTTTTGTTACTTTGGAAACTTGGTTACTAGCTAGACACCTTCTTCGTCAACCCCTTCGACCGGAGACTGGGGGACTCCTACCATATGCTACTGCACCTTGATACTCAGAAGTCCCATGACCACTCAGTGACTTGGATTTTTTCAAGTCTCCAACAAAGAAGTTTTCCTTACTCGGGAAATTAAAGGAGCACTAACTCAACCTATATGCTTCACTCACAAAGTTTCAACATACAAGCTTTAACAAAAGGAAAAATTCAAAGAACTTAGTGAAGAAGGCTTTAGTGTATTTAACACAATATGTTGAAATGAAGCAAAGCTTATTTACTGATATCTTCGATAATTTACAAATATGTAAATATACATGAATCAAAATAAACAAACAAGAGGGAGCCTTCACAAAGGTTGCTCAGGAGAAGTCTTCGCAGTCGGCAGAACCCCAGAAAGATAAGGCACCGAAGGGTAATCATTCGAAGCCCTAGTACTGGGCAAAACCCCAGAAGGAGGAGGCACCTGAGGTTGATCATTTGGAGCTTCATTACGCGGTATAACCCTAGAAGACGAAGGCAATAAATGTCTTTGGAACAAACCCACAAACCTCTGATGATCAAGTAAAATTTGACCATCAGATTCCTGTAGCTGGTCGAGCTTCCTCTTCATGTTTGTAGCATAGTCATGTGTGAGCCTGTGCAACTGTTTATTCTCATGCTTGAGCCATCTGATATCTTGTTTAAGACTTATCACTTCAGCCACCAATGATTTAACTTGGCGGGTTCGAGTGATAGGAGCATATTTATGCGACTTAGTTAGCTTGTTCTTGTGCATTTATGTTGTTATTTCTTAGTCAATTATGTATTTTAAGCTATTTTCGTGTTTTTGTAGGTTCAAATAACAAAGTTAGCAACAAAGTACTATTTGGAGCATTTTTGGGCCAAGATTGGATAGTGCAAGCATGGAGACATGAGGATAGACGTTTTTTAAGATTTGAAGGCTAGAAATCAACATGTGTGTGTGCAAGTGTGTTGACCTACAACTCCAAACATCCATCCACTACACCCATTACATCCACTCATTACCAAACATCCACCCACTACACCCATTACATCCACTCATTACCAAACACTCATCCACTACACCCATTACATCCACTCATTACCAAACATCCATCCACTACACCCATTACATCCATTCATTACCAAACATCCACCCACTACACCCATTACATCCACTCATTACCAAACATCCATCCACTACACCCATTACATCCACTCATTACCCATCCACTACACCCATTACATCCACTCATTACCAAACACTCATCCACTATACCCATTACATCCACTCATTACCAAACATCATCCACTACATTCATTACATCCACTCATTACCAAACATCCATCCACTACACCCATTACATCCACTCATTACCATACACTCACCCACTACACCCATTACATCCACTCATTACCACAACATACACCACTACCACCTTAATTAGATGGTGGTCATCTCTCTAGCCTATAAATATATCCACCCTTCACCATAACAAGGGGGAGGAGAAAAGATCCATCAAAAGACACTACGTTCACATCTCACAACTCCATACACTTACACTTTCATTCCTTGGCCGGGAGAACACAATCCACCCATCCACCCTTCACCATAACTCACCTATATCCATCCACCACCATAATTTACCACTCATCCATCAAACCACACCTTGTGCCGCAACAAAGAGAAGAAGGAGGACCCTTGGACGTGCTTGCCATTCAAGTTGGATTGTTAGAGCGTTTTTAGGTGTTTTCATTCTTTTGTTTTCAATGTCTAAATTTGTTTATCTTTGCTTTGTAAGTATGAGGAACTAATCCCCCCTTAGCTAGGGGGAATTCGAAACCATGTTCATGCTTGCAATATGATTTGATTACCTTCAGTTGTGATTTCATAAGTTGTGAATTCAATTTGTTTAACTGCTTGATTGATAACTTATTCGTGTATGTTTATTAAGAGTGCACACTTAGTTTGCATGCATGAATATGATGCTAGAGTATAAAGGAGTTTCACCTAATAGTTACAAACTTATATTCACAAGTAGTGGAGGTCTCTTATAAATGATCGCGTTAAATAAATTCTTGGCAGAAGTGTCATGCTCATCATAGTAACGAGTGCGTCGTCAATACTTATAGTTTTCATAATGCTTAATGATCTTTGATTGTATCTTTATTGTGCTGTTCATGTAAAGAACTTTTGAAGAATGCTTGACTTGTTGTATGCGCTTTCCCATCCAATTCAATAACTTAAGGAGAACTTGAAGGTTAATTTAAGCGTACTTAATTAACCTGGGGTGTTGAGTTTCATGATTGATTGAAAGAACAACTGAAAATTGGTTTATGTGCAAGTATGTCATGTGTGGAGAAGAACCTCCTAACTAGCCTTCCATCCATTCAATTTACTCAAATTCGTGCAGATTTCATTAGTTCTTTAATTTACTTGTTTTGTTTTCAAATTCGTCAACACCAAAACCCCCTTTACTTTAAAGTGTTTTATTAGTCAAAATCTGTTTTGATTTATGTTTTTAGGTGTCCCAAAAGTGTGTTAGAGTCCAAATCTACCCAGTTTGTGTTTTTAGGCAGATTTGAGCGTGTTTAGCTTGTTTTGCGTCATTTGAGTTTGTTTTAAGTTCTTTGAGTCTAGTTTAATGTTTTTAACTTTGTTTATATGTTTTTAAGTCAGTTTAGAGGTTTTAGCAAGCCCTCATAATCCCCGGTTTAGAACGATCCCTACTTGCATTTATACTACAATTTGACAACAAGAGGGTTTAATTTGTGTGTTAAGTTAATTTTCGCATCATCGAGCAAATAAGCGTTGGGCCATATTAGACATAGAACCTGCACACTGAACACTGAGAGCTAGATAATCCTTAACAACCAACTCATCAGACCGTTTGTAAAATAGTCTGTTATATTTGAGAGTGAGAAAGTTCCTGGCCACCATTGCAACGGTCATATCATTCTTCATCACAGAGTTCCCAACAGTAAGAGGACCAGTAGGGGATAAGAATGATGGGCGTCATATGTTTTCTTGAGAAGGCAAGACTGCCTCTTCACCAAAGTTCAAGTCAAAACGAGGGTCGGATGGGCCAGACATTCTCAGAAATGATGAATGAGAAATGAGGTGCAATAAATCTCTGAAGTATAAAGATAAGGGGAAAATTCCTGCAAGTAATGACTATCTGAACGTACTTCTTGCACGCAATTGGTGTCCCTATAAAAGAAAGGGCAACAGGGCCGTTGGTTCAAAAATCGAAGAGGCACCACTCTCCTGATTTCGAGAAGCAGATTTTCCTGAGTAAAATATGTCGACAATTTTCACACGCAACATCAGCTCCTCGGGTACCACATATAACTTTGCCAAAGATCTCTGATAAAGTTTAGACACATAAATTTTGAAGGTCCAGCTACCCTACTATTACCCACAAGGGTAAAGGAACAGAACCACTGCTTGATAATTAGAAAGTCTCTATTTATTTCAACCTTCGTGCTCCGTGGCAAGGCAGACTGGTAAAAATGTCTAATCTTTACTCACATTCGAGAAAACACTCCCAACAAGATTGCTTGCTCAAATATCGAAGAGGTACCGCTCTCCGAATCTCGAGAGCTAGACTCCCAACATGATTATTTGCTAAAAAATTAAAGAGGCATCACTCTCTGAATCTCAAGAGCTAGACTCCAAACAAGATTGTTTTCTCAAAAATCGAAGAGGCACAGTTCTCCGAATCTCGAGAGCTAGATCCTCGACAGGATTGCTTGTTCAAAAACTGAAGAGGCACCGCTCTCCGAACTTCGAGAACCAGCTTTCCTTAGATAAAGCTTGTCTGCAATCTTCACACGCAACATCAGCTTTCCAGATAACACAAACCTATTTTTCAAAGTGCTCTGACAAAGTTAAAACACGTGAATCTTGTAACTTCCACTACATTGCTATGACCAAGAAGGGTAAAGGAACAGCGTTACCACTCGCTTTTGGGACAATTCCTATATATATCGACCTTCATCCTTCACAGCTAGGCAGACCTGTAAATAATAAAAAATGCTCAACTTTTCTTCACATCCAAGAGGGCACTCTTAGCAGAGTCTCTCGAAATACTCAGTTTCTTTTCCCCCCGATAATACCTCTGCAAACAAGTCACACAAGAGCAAGAGTATCTCATATCATCAGGGTTAAAAGCAAGAGTATCTCATATCATACTTTTCCTTTTTCTTTTCCTTTGGCCTTGTTCTTACATGCAAGACAAGGAGAAAAAGAGCATTCAGTCAGCACTCAGAATCAATCTTTCAGTCAGGAACTGACTGCCTGGAATCCCTTGCCTAATTACTTACCTGACATTGCTCTCGAGTACTCATCTTCAACATCTTATGTTTCCAAAAAAGATACCACATCTGACTAGGGGACAGATAGGGCAAGTGAAAAGGATACAAGGAAGCATGTGGATGCAAGCGCAACAGAACACGTGCCGATTCATCTATTACTTTGTCAACGGCAAAAGTATCCCATATCATCAAGGTCGAACACTCTTGATTTGATGGACTTGTTTTGACCCTCAAATTCTTGAGTCGGCCTTATACTTTGGAGGAAACCAGAAAACCCTCCAGCCTAGTTCAAGAATAAGCCTGTGGAAAGTTATTTCTTCATAAAAAAAGTATCTCATATCATCTCTTCTCATTTTTCTTCTCTTTATACTTCCTACTGCCTGTAAGATAGAGAGAATGAGAACAATCAGCCGAAACTCAAAATTAAACTTATAATCTAGGACTGATTGCTGGGAGATTTGATTGCTTACCTTGTCTGTCATCTCTTTCGGCAGATCTCCTAGTTCGGCGACTTGGGGGACTCCTATTACATGTTTGTATCGCGCTTGACCAAGCTTGAAACTACAAGTAAGTTTCAAGTGAAATTGATACATTACCTTGTGCATCTCTACCGGTTAAAGGTACCACCCCTGGATGGAGGAAAAATACTTCCAGAGAAGATGCCACATCTACATATGAGACAGATAAGGTAAGTGAAAACGATACCACACTTTAGTACTTAGAAGTTTAGTGATTACTCAGCGGCTTGGATCTTGCAAGTCTCCAACCGAGGAGTTTCCCTCACTCGGAAACTTAGGGGAACACTGTTTGTACTATACTTGACCGATCCCGAAACTACTGAGCACTGGTCAACGTTATACCGTCAAAGACTCAGAAGAGTTTCTCTCCAACTAAGAGGCCAATCATAGTGCGTCACGTGTCGACATCAGAAGCCAATCATAGTGCGACATGTGTCAACATTAGAAACCAATCACAACACGACATATGTCAATATCAGAACAAAGCTAGAAACTCTTCTATAAAAGGATATCATTCTCCCACAATATTTCCTAATGTCATTTGTACTCAATCATTCACTAGTACTTACTAAAGGAGAGCTTGAACCTATGTACTTGTGTAAACCCTTCATAATTAATGAGAACTCCTCTACTCCGTTGATGTAGCCAATCTGTGTGAACCACGTACATCTTGTGTTTGCTTCCCTATCTCTATCTATTTACATACTTATCCACATTAGTGACCGGAGCAATCTAGCGAAGGTCACAAACTTAACATTTTCTGTTATACCAAAGTCCTCATTGATTTTGTGCATCAACATATATATATATATATATATATATTTTAAGCTTACATAATTATTACAAATGAGAGAGATGAAATGAAATATACACGTGGGTGTGGCATTACTTTAGTCTAAAGTAGGAGGCGAAATCGCACTATTTATATGAACAGTGTTTTAAACCACATTTCAATTTATTTACAAGATTGCCACTCTTTTAGCTTTTAGCTTTTTACGAAGATGCCATCAGTTCGAATGACGGGAATGCCCGTCTGGGGTTAACATCACACGGTTGGGGGTAAAAGTTGGGTGGGCATTGTTGTCAGTTAGGGTTGCATTCGGTGAAATCGATGGCTCGGTGTGGGATTTGGTGGGAAGGCATGCTGCCTGCAAAGAGGGGAGAGAGGGAATGAGGGAGGGGGAGGGAGAGAGAGGGGTTTGGTGAGGGGAAGACATGCGACTTGCAGAGAGGAGGGAGGGAGAGAGGATGAGAGAGAGGGAAGGAGGGAAGGGGAGGGAGAGAGAGAGGATGAGAGAGAGGGAAGGATTGAGGGGGAGGGAGGGAGAGAAAGGGGTATGGTGAGGGGAAGGCATGCGATTTTCAGAGGGACGGAGCGAAGCTTAAAAGCAACTGCAGAAAGTTCAATGGACAGGGTCGCATCAATGGAGACAACTCTGAACCATTTCCCCTCTCCTCAGGCAATTGCTGAACCAAGTTTTGAAGGAACAAAAAGAAGAAGAGCTACACATAATAGAAACCGATTCGCAAGGAAAAGAAGAAAGCCAGCTTTTCAACGAAAAAGCTAAAATCAATCCCTTCAACCTCCTCATCGGCGGCGGCACCCATGACCACCAGGTTCACTTTTAATTTAATTTTAATTTTTTGCTTTTTTAGTGGATTACAGAATATGAAACGAATTATAATTTAAAATGGGGAAATTTTGTTGATTTTTGCGTTCAGTGTTCTGACTTTTGAGTGATCATCGAGCTGTGATGGGTTGGTGTTGGATTTGATTCAACAACAACAACAACAACAACAACAACAAAGCCTTTTCCCACTAAGTGGGGTCGGCTATATGAATCCTAGAACGCCATTGCGCTCGGTTTTGTGTCATGTCCTCCGTTAGATCCAAGTACTCTAAGCCTTTTCTTAGAGTCTCTTCCAAAGTTTTCCTAGGTCTTCCTCTACCCCTTCGGCCCTGAACCTCTGTCCCGTAGTCACATCTTCGAACCGGAGCGTCAGTCGGCCTTCTTTGCACATGTCCAAATCACCGGAACTGATTTTCTCTCATCTTTCCTTCAATTTCGGCTACTCCTACTTTACCTCGGATATCCTCATTCTCAATCTTATCCTTTCTCGTGTGCCCACACATCCCACGAAGCATCCTCATCTCTGCTACACCCATTTTGTGTACGTGTTGATGTTTCACCGCCCAACATTCTGTGCCATACAACATCGCTGGCCTTATTGCCGTCTTATAAAATTTTCCCTTGAGCTTCAGTGGCCTACGACAGTCACACAACATGCTGGATGCACTCTTACACTTCATCCATCCAGCTCGTATTCTATGGTTGAGATCTCCATCTAATTCTCCGTTCTCTTGTAAGATAGATCCTAGGTAGCGAAAACGGTCACTTTTTGTGATCTTCACTAAATTGCTCCGGTCATTAGTGTGGATAAGTATATAAATGGATAGAGATAGGAAAGCAAACACAAGATGTACGTGGTTCACCCAGATTGGCTACGTCCACGGAATAGAAGAGTTCTTATTAATTGTGAAGGGTTTACACAAGTACATAGGTTCAAGCTCTCCTTTAGTGAGTACAAGTGAATGATTTAGTACAAATGACATTAGAGTACAAATGACATTAGGAAATATTGTGGGAGAATGATCTCGTAATCACGAAACTTCTAAGTATCGGAGTGTGGTATCATCTTGACTTGCCTTATCTGTCTCATAGGTAGATGTGGCAGCTTCTCTGGAAGTACTCTTCCTCCATCCAGGGGTGGTATCTTTAACTGGTGGAGATGCACAAGGTAATGTATCAATTTCACTTGAAGCTTACTTGTAGTTTCACGCTTGGTCAAGCGCGATACAAACCATGTAGTAGGAGTCCCCCAAGTCGCCGAGCTAGGGGATTTGCTGAAAGAGGTGACAGACAAGGTAAGCAATCAGAGCTCCGGCTGATTGTTCACCTTCTCCCCATCTTGCAGCAGCATGAAGGATAAAGAGAAGAAAAATGAGAAGAGATGATATGGGATACTTTTGCTTTTGAAGAAGTAACTTTCCACAGGCTTATTCTTGAACTGAGCTGGAGGGTTTTCTGGTTTCCTCCAGAGTATAAGGCCGACTGAAGAATTTGAGGGTCAAAACAAGTCCATCAAATCTAGAGTACGTTCGACCCTGCTGATATGGGATACTTTTGCTTTTGACAGAGTAATGGATGGATCGGCACGTGTGCTGTTACGCTTGTCTCCACATGCTTCCTTGTATCCTTCGCACTTGCCCTATCTGTTCCTCAAGCAGATGCGGTATCTTCCCTGGCAACATAAGATGTTGAAGATGAGTACTCGAGAGCAATGCCAGGTAAGTAATCAGGTAAGGGGTTCCAGGCTGTCAGTTCCTGGCTGGGAGCTTGATTTCAAGTGCTGACTGATTGCTCTCTTTCTCCTTGTCTTGCAGGTAAAAACAAGGCCAAAGGAAAAGACAGGGAAAAAGCATGATATGGGATACTCTTGCTTTTAACCCTGATGATATGAGATATTCTTGCTCTAGTATAGCTTGTTTGCAGAGGTATTATCGGGGGGAAAGAAAGCTGAATATTTCGAAAGGCTTCGTTGGGAGTGCCCTCTCAGATATGAGGAAGGGTTGAGCATTTTTGCAGGTCTGCCTGTCCGTTGGGGATGGAGGTCGACATATATAGGAGTCTCCCTAACAACAAGTAGTAATGCTATTCCTTTACCCTGCTTGGTCATAGCACGGTAGTGGGAGCTGCCAGCTTCACATGTTTTAACTCTGTCAGAGCACTTTGAAAAAGTGGTATGTGGTATCTGGCTCTCGAGATTCGGAGAACGATGCTTCTTCGATTTTTGAGAAAGCAATCATGGTGGGGGTCTGGCTCTCGAGATTCGAGGAGCAGTGTCTCTTCGATTTTTGAGAAAGTAATCATGTTGGGAGTCTGGCTCTCGAGATTCGGAAGGCGGTGCCTCTTCGATTTTGGAGTAAGCAATCTTGTTGGGAGTGTTTTCTCGGATGTGAGTAAAGGTTGGGCATGTTTGCTAGTCTACCTTGCCACGAAGCACGGAGGTTGACACACAGGGACTTTCCAATTATCCAACAGTGGTACTGTTCCTTTACCCTTGTGGGTAATAATATGGTAGCTAGACCTTCAAAATTTATGTGTCTAAACTTTGTTAGTGCTGTTTCTTTGCTATTCTTTTACCTTTCTTGGTCAGAGCGATGTAGTGGGAGCTGCAAGCTTCACGTGCTCAACTTTGGCAGAGACTTTGACAAAGTTATCTGTGGTACCCATGAGCTATTGTTGCGTGTGGGAAGTGGGTGATTGAACAGTAAGATTCATGTGCTTTCTACTTCACCAGAAGTCTTCGACAGAATGCCCATAATTTCCGCAAAGTTGAGTGTGCGTGTGACAGGTGCTGACAAGGCTAGAAAAGAAGGTGCCTCTTCGATTTCTGAGATCGGCCCTCGTGGTCTCTGAGCAGCCCAGCTTTTGAGAAAGCGAGCGCCTCTTCGATTGATTCGGAGAACGATGCCTCTTCGATTTTTGAGAAAGCAATCATGCTGGGGGTCTGGCTCTCGAGATTCGGGGAGCAGTGTCTCTTCGATTTTTGAGAAAGTAATCATGTTGGGAGTCTGGCTCTCGAGATTCGGAGGGCGGTGCCTCTTCGATTTTGGAGCAAGCAATCTTGTTGGGAGTGTTTTCTCGAATGTGAGTAAAGGTTGGGCATGTTTGCTAGTCTACCTTGCCACGAAGCACAGAGGTTGACACACAGGGACTTTCCAATTATCCAGCAATGGTACTGTTCCTTTACCCTCTCTTCGATTTTTGAGAAAGTAGTCATGTTGGGAGTCTGGCTCTCGAGATTCGGAGGACGGTGCCTCTTCGATTTTGGAGCAAGCAATCTTATTGGGAGTGTTTTCTCGAATGTGAGTAAAGGTTGGGCATGTTTGCTAGTCTACCTTGCCACGAGGCACAGAGGTTGACACACAGGGACTTTCCAATTATCCAACAGTGGTACTGTTCCTTTACCCTTGTGGGTAATAATATGGTAGCTAGACCTTCAAAATTTATGGGTCTAAACTTTGTTAGTGCTGTTTCTTTGCTATTCTTTTACCCTTCTTGGTCAGAGCGATGTAGTGGGAGCTGCAAGCTTCACGTGCTCAACTTTGGCAGAGAACTTTGGCAAAGTTATCTGTGGTACCCATGAGCTATTGCTGCGTGTGGGAAGTAGGTGATTGGACAGTAAGATTCATGTGTTTTCTACTTCCCCAGAAGTCTTCGACAGAATACCCATAATTTTCGCAAAGCTGAGTGTGCGTGTGACAGGTGTTGACAAGGCTGGAAAAGTAGGTGCCTCTTCGATTTCTGAGATCGGCCCTCGTGGTCTCTGAGGAGCCCAGCTTTTGAGGAAGCGAGCGCCTCTTCGATTTCTGAGATCGGCTTTCATGGTCTTTGAGCAGCCCAACTTTTGAGAAAGCAAACACCTCTTCGATTTATGAGATCAACCCTCGTGGTCTCTAAGCAGCCCAGCTTTTGAGAAAGCAAACGCCTCTTCGATTTCTGAGCAGGCGCCTCTTTGATGTCTGAAGCTCCGTCGAGTGCAGCTTTTTATAGGGGCTGGCATTAAGTTCCAAAGCACACTTGAATCTCCACCAGTAGAAGCTCCATTCTTGCACTTCTAAGATCTTGATTTGTCCGACCTCTTCTCTCTTCAATACCTTTGAAAATGTCTGGCCCCTCCGACCGTCGTTTTGACTTGAACCTTGTTGAAGAGGCAGCCCCGCCTTCTCCAGACAACATATGGCGCCCATCCTTCGTCTCCCCTACTAGTCCTCTTACCGTTGGGGATTCCGTGATGAAGAATGATATGACCGCTGCGGTGGTGGCCAGGAACCTTCTCACTCCCAAAGATAACAGACTACTTTCCAAACGGTCTGATGAGTTAGCTGTTAAGGATTCACTGGCTCTCAGTGTTCAGTGTGCAGGTTCTGTGTCTAATATGGCCCAACGCCTATTTGTTCGAACCCGCCAAGTTGAATCATTGGCGGCCGAAGTGATGAGTCTCAAACAGGAGATTAGAGGGCTCAAGCATGAGAATAAACAGTTGCACCGGCTCGCACATGACTATGCTACAAACATGAAGAGGAAGCTTGACCAGATGAAGGAAACTGATGGTCAGGTTTTACTTGATCATCAGAGATTTGTGGGTTTGTTCCAAAGGCATTTATTGCCTTCGTCTTCTGGGGCTGTACCGCGTAATGAAGCTCCAAATGATCAACCTCTGATGCCTCCTCCTTCTAGGGTTCTGTCCAGTACTGAGGCTCCGAATGATCCCCCTCCGATGCCTTCTCTTTCTGGGGCTCTACCGACTGCTGAGACTTCTCCTAAGCAACCTTTGTGAAGGCTCCATCTTGTTTGTTTATTTTGACTCATGTATATGTACATATTTGTAGCTTATCGGGGATATCAATAAATAAGTTTTCCTTCATTTCAACGTATTGTGTTAAATACACCAAAGCCTTCTTCGCTAAGTTCTTTGAATTTTCTTTTGTTGAAGGTTGTATGTTGAAGCTTTCTGAGTGGAGCATGTAGGTTGGGGTAGTGTTCCCTTAATTTTTCGAGTGAGGAAAACTTCTCGGTTAGAGACTTGGAAAATCCAAGTCACTGAGTGGGATCGGCTATATGAATCTTAGAACGCCATTGTGCTCGGTCCTGTGTCATGTCCTTCGTTAGATCCAAGTACTCTAAGTCTTTTCTTAGAGTCTCTTCCAAAGTTTTCCTAGGTCTTCCTCTACCCCTTCGGCCCTGAACCTCTGTCCCATAGTCGCATCTTCTAATCGGAGCGTCAGTAGGTCTTCTTTGCACATGTCCAAACCACCGTAACCGATTTTCTCTCATCTTTCCTTCAATTTCGGCTACTCCTACTTTACCCCGGATATCCTCATTCCTAATCTTATCCTTTCTCGTGTGCCCACACATCCAACGAAGCATCCTCATCTCCGCTACACCCATTTTGTGTACGTGTTGATGCTTCACCGCCCAACATTCTGTGCCATACAGCATCGCCGGCCTTATTGCCGTCCTATAAAATTTTCCCTTGAGCTTCAGTGGCATACGGCGGTCACACAACACGCCAGATGCACTCTTCCACTTCATCCATCCAGCTTGTATTCTATGGTTGAGATCTCCATCTAATTCTCCGTTCTTTTGCAAGATAGATCCTAGGTAACGAAAACGGTCGCTCTTTGGTATTTCTTGATCTCCGATCCTCACCCCTAACTCGTTTTGGCCTCCATCTGCACTGAACTTGCACTCCATATATTCTGTCTTTGATCGGCTTAGGCGAAGACCTTTAGATTCCAACACTTCTCTCCAAAGGTTAAGCTTTGCATTTACCCCTTCCTGAGTTTCATCTATCAACACTATATCGTCTGCGAAAAGCATACACCAAGGAATATCATCTTGAATATGTCCTGTTAACTCATCCATTACCAACGCAAAAAGGTAAGGACTTAAGGATGAGCCTTGATGTAATCCTACAGTTATGGGAAAGCTTTCGGTTTGTCCTTCATGAGTTCTTACGGCAGTTTTTGCTCCTTCATACATATCCTTTATAGCTTGGATATATGCTACTCGTACTCCTTTCTTCTCTAAGATCCTCCAAAGAATGTCTCTTGGGACCCTATCATACGCTTTTTCCAAATCTATAAAGACCATGTGTAAATCCTTTTTCCCATCTCTATATCTTTCCATCAATCTTCGTAAGAGATAGATTGCCTCCATGGTTGAGCGCCCTGGCATGAACCCGAATTGGTTGTCCGAAACCCGTGTCTCTTGCCTCAATCTATGCTCAATGACTCTCTCCCAGAGCTTCATTGTATGACTCATTAACTTAATACCCCTATAGTTCATGCAATTTTGTACGTCGCCCTTATTCTTGTAGATAGGCACCAAAGTGCTCGTTCGCCACTCATTTGGCATCTTCTTCGTTTTCAAAATCCTATTGAAAAGGTCAGTGAGCCATGTTATACCTGTCTCTCCCAAAACTTTCCACACTTCGATTGGTATATCGTCTGGGCCTATTGCTTTTCTATGCTTCATCTTCTTCAAAGCTACAACCACTTCTTCCTTCCGGATTCGACGATAAAAAGAGTAGTTTCTACACTCTTCTGAGTTACTCAACTCCCCTAAAGAAGCACTCCTTTCATGTCCTTCATTGAAAAGATTATGAAAATAACCTCTCCATCTGTCTTTAACAGCGTTCTCTGTAGCAAGAACCTTTCCATCCTCATCCTTGATGCACCTCACTTGGTTTAGGTCCCTTGTCTTCTTTTCCCTTGCTCTAGCTAGTTTATAGATATCCAACTCTCCTTCTTTGGTATCTAGTCGTTTATACATATCGTCGTAAGCCGCTAACTTAGCTTCTCTGACCGCTTTCTTCGCCTCTTGCTTCGCTTTTCTATACCTTTCACCATTTTCATCGGTCCTCTCCTTGTATAAGGCTTTACAACATTCCTTCTTAGCCTTCACCTTTATTTGTACCTCCTCATTCCACCACCAAGATTCCTTTTGGTGTGGGGCAAAGCCCTTGGACTCTCCTAATACCTCTTTTGCTACTTTTCGGATACAACTAGCCATGGAATCCCACATTTGGCTAGCTTCCCCCTCTCTATCCCACACACATTGGGGGATTACCTTCTCTTTGAAAATGGCTTGTTTTTCTCCTTTTAGATTCCACCATCTAGTCCTTGGGCACTTCCAAGTCTTGTTCTTTTGTCTCCCTCTTTTGATATGTACATCCATCACCAACAAGCGATGTTGATTAGCCACGCTCTCTCCTGGTATAACTTTGCAATCCTTACAAGTTATACGATCCCCTTTCCTCATTAGAAGAAAATCTATTTGTGTTTTTGACGACCCACTCTTGTAGGTGATCACATGTTCTTCTCTCTTCTTAAAGAAGGTGTTGGCTAAGAAGAGATCATATGCCATTGCAAAATCCAAGATAGCTTCCCCATCCTCGTTTCTCTCCCCAAAACCATGGCCACCATGAAAACCTCCATAGTTGCCTGTCTCCCTGCCCACGTGTCCATTTAGATCTCCTCCTATAAATAACTTCTCCGTCTGAGCAATTCCTTGCACCAAGTCTCCAAGGTCTTCCCAAAATTTCTCCTTCGAACTCGTATCCAACCCTACTTGAGGTGCGTACGCACTAATCACATTGATAAGTTCTTGTCCTATTACAATCTTGATTGCCATGATTCTATCTCCTACCCTCTTGACATCTACAACATCTTGTGTCAAGATCTTGTCCACGATGATGCCAACACCGTTTCTCGTTCTATTTGTGCCCGAATACCAAAGTTTAAACCCTGAGTTTTCTAGATCCTTTGCCTTACTACCAACCCACTTAGTTTCTTGTAGGCACATAATATTTATCCTTCTCCTCACCATAACTTCCACTACTTCCATAGATTTTCCCGTTAAGGTTCCTATATTCCACGTTCCTAAACGCATTTTGCTCTCTTGAACTCTACCCTTCTGTCCTAACTTCTTCACCCTCCCCCGTCTAATAGGATCAAAGTACTTCTTTTGTGTGTCCCGTGTAAAGTTGATAGGAGCATATGCTCCCAAACAACTTTGAGTGGAGTCGTTCGAAAAGAAGTTTCTACGGCCCCCTTGCTCATTTAACACTGCATCCAGGTGCCGATGGAGATACAGCGACCCTTGCTCACTTATCACTGTGCTCGGGCCACACAGCGCGCCACTTACGGGTGACGCCCTAGCTTTAGCGCGATTTTGTTCTGGATTCATTTTCATAAGGATTCGACGTGATCATGGAGTGCCGGCTGTCGACTACTTGACGCCCTCCCCCTCCTCCTTTATCCGGGCTTGGGACCGGCAATGTAAAATTACATAGGCGGAGTTGGTGTTGGATTTGATTCAATTGAGGTAAAAGCTCTGCATGATTGTGATACGGAGAAAATGCTAGAATCTTACCTTCGATCCAAATATCTGATTTTTGTTACAATTGCTATTTTCATTGCAGGAAAATGTGGTGGAGACAATAATTCCCAAATCCTCAAGTTTTATGAATGCATTCCAATTGATAGCGATGTCAAATGATCTCGATTTGTCAGGTATGTTCGAGGAACAGGCAAGTTTACAAGAAATAGATTTACTAAAATAACTAATCCTACTTTTTTAGCTTATAACGAATAATGTTGAACTGTTAACTTAATTTAGGATGAGAATAGAAGACAACAAGAATTGGACCCAAGCATACCATTACTGAAACCACGAAGAAAATAGAAGCGGCTGCAACCGATGCGAGTATTCTGTAGCAAGAACAAAAACTTCAGGGTACATGAAACTTATATTCAATCTTGCTTCTTTATCTGCTTATCAAAGTTCCTTCCTGCCAACTAATGATGTATTATTTTCTCATCAGATGTAAATGCATGCAAATATTCCAATGGAAACGTAAATCACTATATCCAGGTAAATCCGAATTGTAGATCAGATTTATATTACAATTTGCTTTCTTTGTGAAATTTTATTGTAATTTACACTAAAGTCTCTGGCTTTTGAAATTCTATATGAAATTGTGAATGTTATTCGGAATCAAGTCCGGCTGAGTTCTTTACTAAATAGTGCGAAAATATGCTTGATGAAACTAAATTACTTTTGTATCATCTATATTTACCTGTTATCATAACAGGATTTAAAATATAGAAACATACTGCTTATAGGATATTAAGGTTGAAGTCATTTAGTTCCAAAGATGCCATAACTAATGTATAATTGAGCGAAATGCCAGTTTACATAGATATTGTGCTTATTTGTTTTAGGTGGATTACCAAAAGGAGCTCATCAAGTATTCTACGAGCATGAATGACCTTGATCATTTGGATATTTAAAGGAGCCATTGATCAAGGGAAGACGATGAGTTGTGAACCTGTGTGCCAATTTTGCCAATTTTGCAGACAAGCAGAAACTCTGGCACTCACCTTTATCCTCCTCTCGCCGCCATTTCCCTTCTCTCACCTTCGTCGTCTTACTCCTCCTTTGTCTCTGGAATCCTATCGTCATCTTCCTCGCATGCAAGGCTCTGGCCCTTTCAATTGTAACCAAAACGTGTTTCTGGTGCAAGTACTATGATGATGTGAGTGCCTTTATCCTTTAACTTGGCCAAATGGGTGCTCAAATTTCATGTTTTTCTGTGATTATATGAGTAACTTTATGTATTTTGTTTTTGGGTTTTGCCAAATTCAAAGGTGGTATTTATGGGTTTGGCATTGATTTTCAGTTAACAATGACTTTGGGGAAATTGATTGAGTCTGCATTCAATGTAACTTTTCATGCAGTTACATACTGATGAAATAAAATTCAATTTTTTCATTCCCTTTTTTTTTTAAATGCAGTTACATTTATATGATGATTTACAGCATACATTCATCTTTTAGATTCTAATTCTTCATGCAGTCTAAGCCATGAAAGATTTGATAAACCCACAATTGATAACAATGTGCAGCAACACCAACGGTTTTGGACAAGGAACAAGTAAGTAACATTTTGTTTCATTGTTTCAAAGTATTATGTAGAGATTGCTTTCATATCTTGGCTTTTTTGCTGTTTGTGGGGTGTCTGAGATAGGATTTAGGAGATCTGGTTTAGATTTTGCAGAGAGAGAGAGATAGGGGGTGTCCGAGAGAAATGTGGGAGGATTTAGGCGCGGGATTTCAGGGATTTGTTTAGGGTTTCTTTTCTACGATTTGCAGACAGAGAGATGGGACAAGGGTGAGAGAGAGATGGGAGGATTTTCTGCAAGGGTAAAGGGAACGGGTAAGGGAGGTTGGGTATGGGTAGGGGATGGAAAAACATTTCGTTTTCCATTTGCTTCCTCAAACCCGAGTGATTTCTGCGATTGCTGAGAAAGATGGGGGTGTCCGTTAGGTGCCCTTTAAGTGTCACTTTTGTGATTTGTCCACCCTTAATTGTTGTGTGATTCATTCTCACATGAACGTTCTATGCACAAGGTTTCATGTTATTCCTTCCTTTTAATTTTGATATTATTGTGCTTAATTTCTGTTTTGTTTTATTGGGTGATTAGATTAACAAACCTTGGATATTTTGGTATAATAATTTCACATCACATGTTGCCCTTTTGCATCACCTTAATTGTTCATGAGAAGCTAACTTATAATTATGTTTTCTTTGGGTCAATCTCCATCTAGTACATTTGTCCATCCTTCTGGAGTGGAGCACTATCTTTCTGACAACATAAATGCGAGAAACTACTAAGGAGACAAACAGTTGTTTACTCCATTCTAGGTATGTTTTTCTTTAGTATTTTAGAGGGATTCTTAACTATTCCCCATTGTAATCCTTACCTTTGTATCTATCTCTCTCAAAGGACGATGAGAGTAGCAACTGTTGCAAAGCAAATTCTCAGATGTATCTAAGCATATATATACATTGGACAAAAACCGAATCTTAAGTTGGGGTAGTGAGTTCTGCAACATCCTGGTGCTGCATATATTCTCACATTTTTAAAAGTTGTATTCTCATATATATTGGGGATTTTAATTAGTTTTATGTCATTTTCGTAGGGCAATTTAGTAGAGATTTAGACATAAAAGAAGATGCGTGAATCAATACAATTAACCTAATAGTGATTTGGTTCAGCGTAAAGACCACTGCTAGGGCGCTCAAGCCATTTTCTTAATTTATGCGCATATATATTATACGTAACCAGCACATGTTTCCAAAGGATGTTAGTTAGTGTTCATGCGCTGCTGATATTTTATTCTGTTCATTTTGATTTTGTTTTTCAGTTGTGGTTATAGGATTGTTTTGTCTCTTTTTTCTTTTCTTTTTAGTTTTCCCTCTGTACAGCTTTTCTAAATTGAAGTGTTGTTCTCAATTTGGTTATTTGAACCGAGGCCAGTTGGGCTGTGCCTTTGGAAGGTCTCACTGCTTTTAAAGTTGAATGGTGCTAACTGAATATAATGCGTTCATTCTTCGGTGTGTGTGAGTGTATGTGTATGCAGTTTATGTGAGTGCATGCAGTGTGGTTAGGTTCATTCCCGCATGGGTTTTCGTCTTTTTTTCGTTAAATGGTTAGGTTAATTCCCGTATAGGAGAGGTGTGTTTTTGCCATCAAATTGGTAGAGACTGATCTTAATCAAATATCATGCCATAGTGTTATTTTGTTTGCATCTATGGAACTATATATTTACTTCGTTGTTAACGGCTTCGCATGTTCTTTCCAGATAATGCTGCCTTTTTGGATTTCGTATGAGTGTCCTGGGTCGGTTCTGGACCATCAAAAGAGGGATGATCGTTGTCATTCGGACTGCAGGCGTCCACTTCAAAATCCAGGTAAACACATCATTTTCTTGATTTCAGGCCATGCAAAATTCATGGTGAAAAAGCTGAGCTCATGTCGTTGGTTTGTGCCTCTGCCCTATTTCTTATTTGTTTATTTTATCAATCCTTTTCCTTGGTTCTATTTGTTGCTGATGGTTCCGATATTTCATTGTCCTATCTGTGCATGGTATCAGTGCTGCCACTTTTCATATTCTTATCAATGCTTACATCTTCACTCTTTTTCCTTCTGTTTCTTTTGCTTAACATGGTTTCGGCTTTTTGAGATTGTGTGTTTGATTAACATTTGATCGGATGGTGTTAGAATTTAAATTTGATGTGAATAAATTCTGCCGGCGGGGATTTTGGTCTCTGGATTTTTCATGGTGTAATTTTTATGGCATGATCCATTGGTGTACGTGTAATTTTTATGGCATGATCCATTGGTGTAGTGTGCATTTTATCAACAATAATAAGCTTTCTCTCAGTATTGCAAACAAGTTTTCTTATAATTGAGAGACGAGTGCATGGTGCATGTGTCTTAATTTATTCAGGTTAAATATGTCTTATTTATGCAGTTAAGGCGGGTGTATTTAAGTCCCGCAGCAACGCGCGGGCATATTTTCTCGTGGTAACTATTTTAAGGGAATGAGGATCCTGTCCGGATCCTCTTTGTGAGAATTCAGGAAATCTTTTAATTGTGTTCCTTTGTCATAAATTGCACAGTCAGTTTTCATTAAGTACTATTTATATTCAATTTTAAATATAAAATTTAAATTGATTTTTGACCGCACGATATACGATGAATGAACATGATTAGAGAATCCTTGGGATCCTCACAAATAAGATCCGAAAAGAATCTTCATTCATTTTAAGGGAGCATTTTTACTTATCACTATAAATTATGGTGTATGCTCATCACCATATTTATTGCCGTCAGATGAGTTTAAATTTCGAGATTTGTGTAGTGAATAGGTATAAATCTTAAAACTTAAACTCATCTGCCGATTATAAATAGGGTGGTGAGCATTACCACCACTTGAGATTAGTAAACAAAAATGCACTTCTATTTTAATGAATACAGGAGACTAGTACTGGTCCACTGGACATATATAAGGTCATCTCCAATCAAAGGGGTTATGTTTAGCCCTTATCCAGATTATAACCCTACAAGAAATTATTTTTTAATGAACAGTGTCAGTCCATATTTATATACCATCTCCAACCGAATAGGGTTATTTTTAGCCCCTTCAATAATTTATTATTTTAAGTTTGTTCTTTAATTTTATTGGTTAATTGAATTAAACTACTATATTAAAATAAGTTTTTCGAACATATTTTGAGTACCACTTGTCGCTAAATGAATAAACTTCTGGATTTCTTATTCTTTAGTTAAAGATGTGGCCATTTGAAAAAATATTGAAAATTTTAAATTTAAATTATTGGAAGATATAAGAGCAAGTCCACCCTTGTGGATTGCTCGGGGGACAGGCACCAGGAAAGGGCCCGAGGCCCGGTGGACAACCCTCCAGCCTTGGAGAGCCCGAGTGAGGGTGGGAGCCTGAGCACAAGGGGATTTTTATCCAATACGATCGTGCCACGTGTCATTATCTTTTCAGAATCTTTGAGGATAGATTTTGATCAGATTTTTAACAAATGACGGTATGCCACGTGGTCTTATCTATAATCCAATCCTTTCTGAATCGTCCATATAATCCACCATCCATCCTCACAAATCTCACACCAATTTTCTTAACATCTCTATCTCATTATTCATAGTTTCTGCTTCTTCTTCACCATCCATCATTACAATGTCTTCTTCTTCATCAAGGATGATGTGGGAAATCGATCAGCAAGAGGAAGAATTGTTTAACCAATCTGAAGGAATGTTCAACCTTCAGATAGTCGAAAATGAGATGGAAGAGGATGAGGAGCGTAGAATGAGAGATGACGAAACAAGAATGGCCAGAGCCTCACATTCCCGTCGAGTCATCCAGACTGTTGCTCAGATATGCAGGCCCAACTGTTCAAGAAACCTTGATAGAAGCAGGCAACGACGGGGTGAAGAGCTGTTGGACGATTACTTTGTCCATAACAGTGCATTTCCTGATACGTACTTCAGACGTCGTTTTAGAATGGAACGACATTTGTTCAACATAATCATGACTGATGTTTGCAACCATGATTCTTACTTTGTGCAAAAGAAGGATGCTTGTGGTGTTATGGGTCTCCTGCCTGAGCAAAAAATCACTGCTGCGTTACGGATGCTTGCGTATGGAGCATATGCAGACCAAGTGGATGAGATAACGAGGATGGGGAAATCAACCATTCTTGAGGCCCTGATGAGGTTTTGCGGAGCAGTCGAATCTTTGTACATCGCAGAGTACCTCCGAAAACCTACTCGCAAGGACTTGCAAAGGCTTCTGAAGAAGGGTGAGATGCGAGGTTTTCCTGGGATGGATGATAGGAAGCATCGATTGTATGCACTGGACGTGGAAAAACTGTTCAAGTGCATGGCAAGGCGCATATGAGGATAGAAAAGGATCAAAATCTATCATTTTGGAGGCAGTGGCATCTTTTGATACATGGATATGACACACCTTTTTCGGGGTTCCGGGGGCTCAAAATGATCTCAACGTCCTTACCCAATCCCCAGTGTTCAACGACTTCCTGCAAGGAAAGGCACCAAAAGTCACGTACGTCGTCAACGGACGTAGGTACGACGGGCCATACTACCTAGCTGACGGCATTTACCCACGGTGTGAAACATTTGTCAAAACAGTGCCACGTCTGCGAAATGCAAAGGAAAAACACTTTGCAAGTTGTCAAAAGGGGTGCAGGAAGGATGTGGAGCGTTGTTTTGGTATCCTTCAAGCTCGTTGGGCGATCGTCAGGGGTGCTACCAGAATATTCGATGTAGAGTCACTTCGATCGATCATGATGACGTGCGTCATTCTTCACAACATGATTGTGGAAGATGAGTTTGATTATGATGCGGTTGATGAATATGAGCCAGAGCCAGACACGATGAACAATTCAAGAACACGGATATATTGTGCGCATGATGCTACCGAAGAACCCGTGCAACACGAGCCATTAGAAAGGGATGGACGTTACAATGAAAGGGTCATTCAACGATATACTGAACTTCAAAGGTCATCTATGCACAATGATCGGCAAATTGACTTGATAGAGCACCAGTAGGCATTGAAACAAGCTGAAGATACTTAAGTTTATTTAGTATGTTTGTTTGTATTTGGTGTGTTTATGTAATTTTATTTGGTGTGTTTTTTATAGTGAGTTTTTTATTATTTCGTATGTTTATGTAATTTTATTTGGTGTGTTTATGTAATTCCAATTGGTGAGTTCTTTAGTTTTATTTGGTGTGTTTTATAATTTCATTATACGTGAACAATTTGATGAATAAAGATTCTATTATTAGGATAAATATATTACGAAATTAAATACATGTACTCTCACTTTAAATAAAGTACTAACTTCAATAAAATGGAAACAATATAAATAATAAATTACAACCCAAAGTGATTGGAAAACTATGGGCTCCGATTACAAAAGTACCCCATTCCTCACCACTTAACCAATCTGTGGTGCTAGGATCATCTTGTCTTGTTATGCTAGGACCATCTTGTCTTGATCTCGCTTCTCTTGCACGCCTCCTTTGCACTACATCTGCTTTCTCCGACTGCCAAAAATATTTAGAATTTGAAGAAATCCCTTCTAAACGCGTGTTCATAATGTCACGATCTCGTTGTGCAATTCTTTCTTCTTTAAGCAACTCCCTTTCTTGCCTAAGTAGCTCTCTTTCCCTCTGTTCAGCTTGAAATGCTTGTTGAATAGCTGCAGCTTTTACCTCATCTCTAGCCTTTTTAGCCTCATATTTCGCCAATTCCCGCGCCAACGTCAATTCACCTTGACGAGCAAGTTCTTGCATGTACTTTCCATAATCATTCTTGGAAGTACTCCCTTTCCTCTTTGAAGCCTTCTTACCTTAAGGCCTAATTGGATAACGGGTCGACCCCGACGCTTGTTCAGGAATTGGCGTTTCAGGCACTTCTTCTCCATCTTCTTCATCAACATGGGAGCCATGATCGGGTGTAGAGTGTGGATGGGTGTTGTGTACAAAGGTGCTGTGTAGAGGGATGTTCATGCATACTTCTGGACCAACAGGCACAACTTTGAATTTAGGACAATCTTTAATAATATTCCAACATTCCCACCGGGTGAATGATTTGTTTCTTGATTTGATTTTGGCAGCATACCATGCTTGTACTTGAAGTTGCTACAAATAATAATATTGAAATTATTAGGTAACAAATAAATAATAAAAACAAATAATAATAATGAAATTATTAGGTAACAAATAAATAATACAAACAAATAATAATAATGAAATTAGGTCACAAATAAATAATACAAACAAATAATAATAATAAAATTAAGTCACAAATAAATAATGCAAACAAATAATAATAATGAAATTAGGTCACAAATAAATAATGCAAACAAATAATAATAATAATGAAATTAGGTAACAAATAAATAATACAAATAAATAATAATAATAAAATTATTAGGTAACAAATAAATAATACAAACAAATAATAATAATGAAATTAGGTCACAAATAAATAATGCAAACAAATAATAATAATAATGAAATTAGGTAACAAATAAATAATACAACCAAATAATTATAATCAAATTAGGTAACAAAATAATAATACAAACAAATAATTATAATATATTTTTACCTCATCCGCATAATTTGCCCCACTTCGAACATTACTACTAGCTTGTGTCAAGGCATCTCTCCACGTACTAAAGGAATGGCTAAGTATTTTCCAACGACTGGACATCGATTCTTTGGTTCTTTTCCCACTCATTTGCTCAAGAAATTTGGTATGAATTAAACTCCACATTTCTCGCAACTGCATCTCATTACCCGTAAGGGAATTATGAGTAATTTCAACCCAGCTAGTGCACAACGCAACATCTTCAAGAAGCGACCAATTCGTACCTGCATCAGTAATCATTTTGTGGAAAAAAATTGGATTGAAACTTTGAGAGAAAGATAGGAATTTGATTGAAAGTGGTTGAGAAAATATGAAATTGTGGTGTAAGGTAGATGGAGAAGAAGTGGTATTTATAGAAAAGTAAAAACAATTTTTTACAAATTTTTTTTCAGATTTTTTACAATTTTTTCGGATTTTTTCCATTAAATTTTTTTTTTTCAAATAATTAATCTTTGCCGTTGGATTTAAAAAACTTTGAATTCCAACACTCCAGATTGTGCCACGCGTCACAACGGTAACTTTTCTTAATTTTAAAACTATTTTTTTCTTTATTTATAAAGCATATTAATATCGACCGTTGATCTCAGATCGAACGGTTGATATTAAATAAGATTTGTTTTATTTTTTTTACCGTTGAGATCCAACGGTTCAAATGAAGGAGCCGTTGAGATCGAACGGACCGTGGGAAGCCACGTGGCTTCCCAACGGTAACTGAGAGCACTGCAAAAGGCGCCTGATTTTTCTGAAAAGCTGTCGGGCGACGCGCCCCCACGCGCGAGTGGGGTGCACGCACTTGACAGAAAAAAATAAAAAATGGGTGAAGAGTTCGGGCTCACGGGCTGTCACAAATTGACAGGCCTTCTGCTCGGGCCTTCTCCACGAGCTCGGGCTCTTCATGGCTGGAGCTGATTAACAGGCCCTTGGGCCCTTTCTTCTCCCTGTACCCCGGCCTACATGCAAGGCTGGAGTTGCTCTAAGAGAGTGGTGTTTATCAAAATGTGTACTGGGTAAGGAGACGTCATTTTTTGGAAGAATAACTTACATAGAAAAAGTTTATAATTACTATGACGCCAATTTAATAAAATAATGTCATATTTTTTCATCGCATAATATTGTATTACTAGATCAAAAATTCATTTTGCGATAAACTTGTTTTATATCGGTTACTCTCCGTTTTGATAGACTAAACTGTACCACGGTATGGCCGGCCATACAAGTAGTTCCTACTTTTGTTATAAAAGAAATGTGATAAGGTCTCCCAAAATATTACCTCCATCGCAGTAGGGTTTGATGCGATTAAAAATCTTCCAGAGGAGAAATTTTGTTTGCCAACTCTCACTACTTCCTCTGCCACCACATCCCAGTAATTTTGATAATAACTGCCCGTAAACCCGTTAGGCCCGGAGCTTTGTCCTCCGTTGTCACTCGATGTTCCACACAACTCAAAATTTCTTCCATTGATCGAAAGAGCTGTTCAAATTACCCCCACTGCTGTCTGTTTAACCAAATCTTGGTCCTCCGTCCATTCGCCATTAGAATTTTCTAGTCCTCTAATCTTATTCTGTCTCTGTCGCATTACCGTTTTCGAGTGGAAAAATCTTTTGTTCTTATCTCCTTCTTGCAACATCCACTCTAGTCCAAATTCCTCTTCCTCGTTTATGGCACCACGAAGCCCTAGTTTTTCATACGAATTACCTTCTCTAAAAGTCCGAGCATTGATATTCCACATGCATCTCTTCTTATAAAGCGTTTGTAACTCAATTAATTATAAACATTTATCTATGCATTTAAAAGTCTTAGCTTCAATTCTTCCCTCTTACTAGACCTGACAATTTCTTACACTACTTGTTGACCTGACACGATAACTAATCGGGTCGTTATAGGTCACATGATAAGAATCCATTAACAACGGGTCATTAACAGATTTATACGTGAGTAACTCATTTTGCCATGTTAAGAAAAATGTTATTTTGATGATTTTAATTTTTTTTTAACTAATAAAGAAACTTACTATACAATACAGTAGTCACAGTGTATATGTATGAATTGTATATCAAATATATATTATTGTATTATTATTCTATATAAATTTAAAAAATTTAAATTTTATTTGTTTATTTATTTAGTTTTATAGTATACTATAGGCAAAGAGTGAAATTAAAAAGGAATGTGATATCCACACACCCATTTTTACTTCTCTCACACCCTTTTAATTTTCGGCCATTGGATCGGATGAATTGAAGAAGATCAAAGGACATAAATTAACAAGGGGTGTGAGAGAAGTAAAAAGACGTGTGTGGATAGCACACCCCATTAAAAATTGGCTAAATAGCCAAAATGATCCATGAGATTTGCATAACTCATCACTTTGGTCCCTAACATTTCAAATCAATCAAAGTGGTCCCTGAGATTGTCCACCATCCATCATTTTTGTCATTCCGTTAAAAACTCCGTTAAGTGTCCCAGAGCTCTTGGCCGGAAGTTTGGGCAATTTTCAAAGCTTCGTAACTCAATCGTTTCTTAACCAAATTCGACTCATAATGTATCAAAATGAAGATAAGAAAATGTAGAATAATATTATACCTATTTGGAAGCCCAATGGTTGTCGAAGATAGCCGGAAAATAGCCTCAAAGTTGACTGGTCCGAGGGAAAACTGGAAAACTCGCCGGAAACTGGGTAAACTTTAAATGTTCATAACTTCTTCAATACTAAATGAAATCAAGTGATTCAAAAACAAAAATCATACTCTCGACGAGATGAAGAGAATGGTACCTTTTTTAACGGCTAACTCGCTGTGGTTTGGCTGGAAAACGGCTCGAATGTGGCCGTGGACAAAAAAACGAGATTTCTTAGGTTTGTTGTGTCAAAAGACGAGATTTTTGTGGATGAATCCAAGGTTGCAGCAATTAAAGATTGGTCAGTACCATAAAATTTGCATGATGTTCGAAGCTTTCATGGATTAGTCTCTTTCTATAGACGTTTTATTCATAATTTTAGTGCTATCATGGCTCCTATAACAAACTGTATGAAGATTGGAAAATTTAAATTGATCAAGGAGGCTATGGCGACTTTTCACAATATCAAAGAGAAACTTATCAGTGCACCAGTTCTCATTTTGCTTGATTTTAGCAAGCCATTTGAGTTGCATTGTGATGCATCGAAAGTGGGTATTAGGGTTGTGTTGAGCCAAGAGGGACGACCTGTAGCATTTTACAGTGAGACATTGAATGGGTCGAAAATGAACTACAACACATATGATGTGGAATTTTATGCTGTTGTTCAAGCCCTCAAGCATTGGACATCTAGTGTCATATTCTTATTTCTGGCCATCTATAAGACGCGAAATCACTAATTTTGTTGAGCATTGCAGGGTGTGTTAATTGTCTAAGGGTGCAACGAATGTGGGGTTGTATATGCAACTGCCCATTCCTAACCAGCCATAGGTCGACATCAGTATAGACTTTGTTTTGGGCCTTCCTCGTACTTAACGGGGTATGGACTTTATTTATGTCGTCGTCGATCGTTTTTCAAAAATGGCACATTTTATTCCCTGCCAAAAGACCACAGATGCTGTTAAAGTGGCTCGGTTATTTTTTCGCGAGGTGTACTGTCTCCATGGATTGCCTACATATATTGTATCTGACAAGGATACAAGGTTCCTTAGTCATTTTTGGCGATGTTTATGGAAGCTTTCCAACACAAATTTGAACTTTAGTAGTGCTTATCATCCACAGATTGACGGGCAGACTAAAGTTGTCAACCAATCTCTTGGAAATCTGTTGCAAAGTTTGGTGGGGGATAATCTCAAATCATGGGATAAAAAATTAGTCTGGCTAAATTTGCATTCAACCACTCTGTCAACCGAAGTACTGAGTTTAGCCTACTCTTTGTTACATATGGCTATAATCCACGGACTCCTTTTGATCTTGCACCCGTTCTTCACTTACAGCGAGTTAACATGAAAGCAGCAGACTTCATCTACCAAGTTCACACATCCACTAAGCAATGGCTTGAGGCAACTAACGCCATGTATAAGCGAACCACGTATATAAAGTGGTGATATGTGGAATTTGAAGTGGGTGATTTTGTGTGGGCTGTGTTAACTAAAGAACGCTTTCCAACAGGTGAATACAATAAATTGGCTACCCAAAAGATTGGTCTAGTGGAGATTGTTAAGAAGATAAATCCAAATGCCTACTGCATCAAACTTCCAAGTCATCTTTGTATTGCTAATGTGTTTAACATTAAACACCCCATTCCTTTTCATAGTGCTAGTTCTGCAGGGAAGGAATGCTTGAATTCAAGGGCAAATTCTTCTCAACCCCGGGAGAATGATGCAATTACATTGGGATAAGATGCATTCATCTATGCATTTATATCTAAATACATATTGATGCATTGTATTAGAATTATTTATGGGTTTGGCTATTGGGGTTCTGCTTTTTCATCTTATATTTACTTGTAAGTCTAGATGGCTGGGCAGTTTTTTTTGAATGTGAAAGAAAAGCAAGATTTTATTCTCTTCCTTCAATAAGAATCAACAAGGCATGGATTTCCTTTGTTCTTGGCTATTATTTTCTGTGAGAATCAACAAGAATTAAGGGTTATTATATTTTAGAGCTTGTTTCCTTTTCCTCTATATTATCTGCTACATCAGTGTAGCATCCTTAAGTCTCATTAACAATAAAAATTCTTTGTATGGACGATCGTCTCTAGCAAAATCTGAATAATACTGTGTGGCTTGTGAGTTGTGACCAAGTCATTATTGGAGTATGTTGATGCACAAAATCAGTAAGGACTTTGGTACAACAGAAAGTGTTAAGTTTGTGACTTTCGCTAGATTGCTCCAATCACTAGTGTGGATAAGTATGAAAATGGATAGAGATAGGGAAGCAAACACAAGATATACGTGGTTCACCCAGATTGGCTACGTCAACGGAATAGAGGAGTTCTCATTAATTGTGAAGGGTTTACACAAATACATAGGTTCAAGCTCTCCTTTAGTGAGTACTAGTGAATGATTTAGTACAAATGACATTAGGAAATATTGTGAGAGAATGATCTCTATTTATAGAAGAGAGTTTCTAGTTTCATTCTGACATTGACACGTGTCGTGTTGTGATTGGCTTCTGATGTTGACATGTGTCGCGCTATGATTGGCTTCTGATGTCGACACGTGTTGCGCTGTGATTGACCTCTTGGTTGGAGGGAAACTCTTCTGGGTTCTTGACGGTATAACGTTGACCAGTGTTCAGTAGTTTCGGGATTGGTCAAGTATCGTACAAACAGAGTATATGGTAGTAACTGGACAGATGCCCATTGGCTTTATGAAATGCAAATGAAGAAGAACTGAGGAACTAATGGTTACTTGTTTGGTTCTGGTTCAGTCGTCACTTTGGGTCACTCATCAAAGTTTGGCACAGCGCAGGCTAAAACATGAATGAGGATCCTCTTTGGATTCTTTTGTGAGAATTTTAAAGATTTTCAAATGATATTCGTTCATTGTATATTATGCGGTTATAAATCATTTTAAATATTTTTATTTAAAATTAAACATGAACCGTATCTGATAAAAACTGATCGTATAATGAATAATAAATAAACACGATTTAAGAATTTTCAGAATCTCACGAATAGGATTCGGAATAGAATCTCATTCCTAAAACAACACTCTCTGCACGTCACACTGACTAACTTGACAAGACAACATATTGAGATAGCCAAATGGGGCGGGTCCAACTCCCTCGTGAATTGGCTTTCGCTTTTTTTGGTTCATCGAGCCAGTCAGAAGGGTCGTACCTTTAAAATAATTACTCCCGGGCAAGGAAGAAAATATCGGTAATATCGGAAATATCGGTAGTCCGAAAACACGGAAATATCGATGGAAATATCGGTAAAATATCGATATCGATAAAAATTACATGGAAACCACGGAAATTGTAAGAAAAACTTGGAAATTTTTATTGAAACTTTGTAGGATGTTTATTTAGTCAATTATCTATTAGTTTATCACAAAAAATTGGAAAGAAATGCATTGCATGATGGATTTAACATTATCAAGTTGATTATATAGCGAGCTGACAAACATTGTGAGTGTAGAAAATATGTAGTAATTAATGAAAGAAGTCTAAACACACCATAATCATTTATATATAATGAATTAGTACAATATTCTACACTTTAGTACCACATAGAGTTTCTATGAGGTTCAAATTTTTCACTATCTTCATCATCTCTACGTGTAGAATGAGTGTATTGTGAAGAGTAGTTATCAAATGATAAATCCCCAAAATAGTTTTGCATGTAATTGTTAACATGCCACCCATATGGATCCGAGATTGGTTGAGGTTGTCCATAAGAAAAATCATTTGAAGATTGAGTCTGGGATTGTTTCCATGAGTCGCTCGATTCCATCCCAACAGGAATGGGATATGAAGGGTAGGGAAATGGTTGGTTATGAGTATAACCATAGTTACTACTTCCCAATCCAACAGAGTCTGAAGTTCTAGATAACGAGTCATCTTCTTGACTTGACAAAATCCCCTTGCCTCTTTCTCTGCGAGTATAGTCCTTCCCTATGGCACCAATTCCTGGTCCTGCCCGCCTACTGCCATGGTCATCATCCTGTGTTGCATGCGTGAAGTTTGCCTCACCAGTGAAGGGGCTCATATATCCGGGAGGTAGTGGTCCATAATAGTTTCCATATCCACCACCACTACCTCCAGCTCCACTATGTCCTTCATCATTCCCACCTCCGGTGGTAGGTAAGTCTCCTGATCTTGTACTAGAGCTATCATTAGTATCAGCACGATGTTGTGGTTGTGTAGGATTGGAAGAAGGTGGAATTCCAGTGTTTCTTGGTCTTGGGCGCAAAAGTTCGTCCAAAGAGTCAGCGCTGCTAGACCCCACCTCCTCCTCTAATACTCTTTCTACATTTATCCCTTCATTACGTGCTTCTTCAGCAACTCTGGGAGCTGGGTTGCCTTCATCATCATCTAGATGAAGAGGTCTAATCCATTGAAAAAGTTGGTTACCCTCTGTATCATCATCTTCACCAACAATATCAAACACATCCAGTGGGTCCCCACGGTCGACATGATCTATTTCTGCTTCCTTATCTCGAATTTGAAGCTTCATGTTGTAGTAGCAATAAACTAATTTTTCCAAGCTACTATGAGCCAACTTATTTCTTTGCTTTGTGTGTATGAGTGCAAATGTGCTTCAATTTCTTTCACAAGCAGATGAGGAAGCTGTTTGTGATAATACTTTGATTGCTAACTTTCTCACAGTTGGTGCATCGGTCCCATACATGATCCACCATTCAGCTACAATGAAAAACAATGTTGATAAGCCTAATAACTCCAACAAATTCTATTATAAACTTATAGTGAAATATGTTTATACTCACTAGGAGACATATTTGTTCGAGCAGCAACTGATGTTGGTTCTCCAAAAGTTCTTCTTGCATCTTTAAACCATGTTAGCTGAATTCAATAAATCGTGTTAGTTTAATCCAACAAAGTAATTATTATAATTTAAGTAATTGTCTACCTCATTTCCAAATTGGCCAACTGCTGGTGATGCAGGGTCTAATTTAAAGTATACATTATGTACAGCACGTATAAGGTTACCATCATCTCCAACACCGGGTCTGTATTGGTATCGGGGATTCAAATAATATGATGTTCAAAGAAACACATACTCTAATAAGAGAAATAATACTTATGCAACTAAAGAAACGAATTGCAAAATTATGACATAATTTATACCTGCTGCATGCAAATCGTGGTATAATGTTTTATACCATCGGTCTTCAATTATCTTTATGACCCACCTTGCACCATGTTTTCTTTCCAATTCATCCTTCACTACACGCATCAACTCATATACTGCCCCTATAGTAGGATACACCTCTGTGTCAACGATCCGTAAAACTTTGTAAAGAGGCTCAAACACTTGGCACACATGTTCTGATTGAGTCCAAAAAGCATGATCAAGCACTATACTTTCCACCATACGACCTGTATTTGAGCGGCTCAAATTGTGGTTGGCCCAATCGTCACTAGTGAATAGTTGCTTCAACCCTGCTTTCTTCTTGAGTATGCTGTCTAATGCAATATAGTTGGTGGCGAATCGAGTGGTAGCTGGACGAATAATTTCTCCTTTGCAAAATTCACGCATCTTTGCCAACAACTAACCGTGATTGTAAATATAATTTGTGATCGTTCTAGCTCTTTTGACCACAGTAGCAACATTCTCTCTCTTCCCCATTCCCTCAAACATGAGATCAATACAATGTGCTGCACATGATGTCCAAAACACATTATGATGCTTCATTAACTTTTTTCCAGCTTTGACAAATGCAGAACCGTTGTCGGTCACGACTTGGACAACATTATGCTCTCCCACCTCCATGATTACATCCCTCAATAATTTGTAAATATACTTGTAATTCTTTATATGGTCTGAAGCATCAACAGACTTCAAAAAAATTGTCTTTCCCTTGGAGTATACCATGAAGTTGATGATAGACAATCTGGTCGGGCCGGTCCATCCGTCACACATGATTGTGCAACCATTAGTTTCCCACTTTGACCTCAACTTGTTAACATACTTGCCAATGTCTTTATACTCCATATCCAAATATTTGTTTCTTATCTCATAGGGAGTGGGAGGTTGTACTCCAACACCGGCCTGTTGACATCCTACTACCATATTTTTGAAATGATGTGATGATGCCTTCGCAGCAGGGACATTTTCATAGATAAAGAACTTGTTAATTAGACGCCCCATTCCTTCCTTCACATTACCTCCAGTGAAATAACTCCAAACACTCTTTTGACGTGCTTTGGATGACTTATATAAACTTGGGGCTATTGGTGGTGTTGGTTGTGATTCTCTAAGATTGCCTCCCCGTCTCATTTGTGCACCACCACTTGTCCCGGAACCTTGTCCTCTATTAGGAATTTTATGCAGGTGTTCTCTTTCCCATGCTGACTGTTTGGAGGCACGTAATGCTTGTTTCAAACTGCGTCGTTCTTCAGGTCCCATGTCATCATCACATTCGTCCTCATCGTCATCATCATCACTGTCAAGCTCTTGGCCATAGACTTCTCCCCGTAGCCCAGCTCGAATATTTTCCATTCCCTGTGTCATCTTTTCCTTCTGCTGTTTTTTATTTTTTAATAATGTGCTGATGAATGCCTTCACTTCTGGGGGGACATTATCGCATCGTTGGACATTTTTTGCTGGATCTAATCCACTAAGATGGTACTTAAGTCGTGTCACTCCGCCGCTCTTCATTACCCGACCACAATATTTGCAAATTGTGCCATGTTTGTTTCCGTCTATTGGGTATCCATGTTCCCAAGCTGGATCACATTTAGTAGTTCCACTGGACATCGTATAAGTACCTACATTTATTTTTCATGAAAATTAGACAAATATTTTTTGGCCAAAAAATATAGTAGTGATGACGGTTATATAAGAGAACCTAAATAATAAAGTTATTCTATAGAAGAATTAAATATGAAGTAAAGAAAATGATTGTAAAAATTTAAGTAATTAAAAAAATAATATGGAATAATAAAACCTAATATTAATGAATAATAATCCAATTTGATAAAAAAATAATCCTAATATAAATGATGAATAATATTCCTTTTTGATAATAATCCTAATATAAATAATCCTACTATAAATGATGATAATTATGTTTCATGAAAATAATCCTAATATAAAACATAGTGATGAATAATATTCCTTTTTGATAATAATCCAATTTAATAATAATCCACTTTAATAATAATCCAATTTAATGAATAATCCAATTTGATAATAAAAAAAACCTAATATTAATGAATAAAAAGCCAGACACCAAATGAGACAATTTTGGAGGATATTTGAGAATACCCATCTGTTTTTTTTTTTTTTTTGCCTAAGTTTTGGACCTTTTGGTTCAACCCAACCCAACCCAAGTGTGGTTATGTTTGAGATTTGGGCCTAAGGTCTAAGTTCAACAAACTCAAGTTTGGAGACTACATTGAGTGGGCTTTAATGAATAGTCCAATTTGATAATAAGCCAATTTAATGAATAATCCAATTTAATGAATAATAATCCAATTTAATGAATAATAATCCAATTTGATAATAAAAAAACCTAATATTAACGAATAATAATCCTATTTGATAATAAAACCTAATATTAATAAAATAATAAATAACATTAAACATATTAAAATTATCCTAGGGAATAATTATACAACATTACTTAATTACTTAAAAAAATTAACATGTAATTGTTAACATTACTTAACTACTTACAAAAATTAACATGCAAGTATTAATTACTTAAAAAAATTAACATACGAGTCCACACAAATTTATTTGTTGTTGTATAAATTACAATAATATAAATATAAGTTTGTAAACTTACCTTAAATATGGAACCCTTTGTGTTCAAGCTTTGGAATGGATCTGGAATGGCTTTGAAAATGGTAAGGGAAATAAAATAATAAATAACATTAAACATATTAAAATTATCCTAGGGAATAATTATACAACATTACTTAATTACTTAAAAAAAATTAACATGTAATTGTTAACATTACTTAATTACTTACAAAAACTAACATGCAAGTATTAATTACTTAAAAAAATTAACATGCAATTGTTAACATTACTTAATTACTTACAAAAACTAACATGCAAGTATTAACATTACTTAATTACTTACAAAAACTAACATGCAAGTATTAATTACTTAAAAAAATTAACATGTAATTGTTAACATTACTTAATTACTTACAAAAACTAACATGAAAGTATTAATTACTTAAAAAAATTAACATGTAATTGTTAACATTACTTAATTACTTCCAAAAACTAACATGCAAGTATTAATTACTTAAAAAAATTAACATGGAATTGTTAACATTACTTAATTACTTACAAAAACTAACATGCAAGTATTAATTACTTAAAAAATTAACATACGAGTTCACACAAATTTTTTTGTTGTTGTATAAATTATAAGAATATAAATATAAGTTTGTAAACTTACTTTAAATATGGAACCCTTTGTGTTTAAGCTCTAGATCTGGAATGACTTTGAAAGGGGTAAGGGAAATAAAATAATCGAAAAGGCTCCTCTGATACTCCACCTCTTGAAATTTTTTCACAATGGCAACTTTGAAAGAATATCACAATGGCTCTGATACTCCACCTTTTAAAACAATATCGGCACACGGTTTTGAATGAAACCACTATCCATGGTCTGAAAAGAATACAAATTATAATTGTAAAAGTGATCTGAAATTGTCCAAATAATTGTAAAACTTGTCGGGAATATTGAGTGAGTCATGTGTCCTCCTGACAGGAGGAACCCACACACACACACACACAAATGACCACCATCCATGGTCTGAAAAGAATACAAATTATAATTGTAAAAGCTGCATGAAATTGTCCAAATAATTGTAAAACTTGTCGGGAATATTGAGTGAGGCATGTGTCCTCCTGACAGGAGGAACCCACACACACACACACACACACAAATGACACAACGCACGCACACAACGCACGCACGCAGACGCGACCTCAGTCTCTCTCTCTCTCGATCCTTCTCGATCTCTCTTCTCCCTTCTCTTCTCCCACACACACACTCACACAGAGATCTCCACAGGTTGACATCCGATCCAACACACACATACACATAGAGATCTCCGATCTCTCTTCTCCCTTCTCCCAAACACCCACATACAAAGAGAGATCTCCGATCTCTCTTCTCCCAAACACACACACACACACACAGATCTCTCGATCTCTCTTCTCCCTCTTCTCCCAAACACCCACATACAAAGAGAGATCTTCGATCTCTCTTCTCCCAAACACACACACACACACACAGAGATCTCTCGATCTCTCTTCTCCATTATCCGATCTCTCTTCTCCCTTCGCCGTTGATCGTGGCTCTGGCGAAGTCGAAGTTGGCTCAGTCGTCTGTGGCGGTGCGCTGCTGAGCAAGGAATTGGCTCAGTCATCTGGTTCGTCTTCGTCTTCGTAAGGTGAGATTCCATTGAAACCCTAAACCCTAAACCGACATCACATATGTTGAATCGTTTATTACCTCTTGCATGCGTGAAATCTGAAGTTTATATGTGAAATTGATGTTAAAAATCGTGTTTTTGCAAGGCTTTTGGGACGAAATCGGCTCGGGAATAGGCACACCATCTCCGGCGTTCTTCTCCGACGTCAGCTCGGAGTCCGATTGCACCAAACTCAAAAAAAATTCGCGATATTTCCAAAATATTGCGATATTATCGATATTATCGATAATATCGCGATATTTGGCCGAAAACCATTCGGATACCACTTAAAATATCCATCCCCCGAAAAACCGATAATATCGGCGATATTTCGCCGATATTATCGGCATTTTCTTCCATGCTCCCGAGCAAATCGCTTGGCCTACCTGCCCTGAAATTACCACTATGACCTTCAACTTTCACTTCACTTTTTACAAGATAGGAGATGCTTCTATTTAGATTTGGATTTAGGTTTAGATCCCCAAATTTCCCTTACGAGGCTTTGAAAATTTGTAACAGAACAGAACTCTTTGCATATACCATTGTACATTTTTATTTGATTAAATTCATTTTACTAATTCCAACAAGTTTTAGTTTATGTAACAGAAAATATTAGTTACTATGTGGCTTGGATTACAAAAGAAAAAGACAAAAAACATATACCGAATGTTGTAAAATATAGCATGAATACTAGGCATATGATTGTATGGAGAAGCAAACCAAAATGAACTATGGTGACAACCATTGAAAGTTTTAAGTGAAAAAGTCTTAGGGAAGTGAAAAATTTTCTTCATACATATAAGGTGTTGTCGAATCAAAACCTCTATATAGAGAGGTATGCTTGTATCCTTAATACAACATACAAGATCAAAAGTGAAAGCAATAATATCAATGACACATCCCGACCCAGAATGTCCACTTAGATTCCGAATCGGGTTGTGCTAGTTGACACTCGAAAGGTGAAGAAAACTCAGCTACTAAAACATGGAGGGGTGAAAAATAAAGGTGAGTGGGCTTGAAAATAAAGTTTTAATAAAAACCTTTGAAACCGTTATAACCCGTCACCATAAAACATGTATAGTTTCCAAGATATACATACTACATATAGTATGAAAATACTTACCATAGACTGAAAAATATCAAGATATCAATACGGCACAATAGTTCATATATAAGTGCATGACGTTAGTAATCGTGTACTTTCGCATAAGCAAACATATCAAACCAAGTGCTTATCGACACATGCTGACACACGAGTTCATGCAGAGTTATTTTGACATGAACATGACTATGTGTAATAATGATATACGCTCTAGTGCTACAATCATGTGAAGACTGGCGCTATTCGCGGTCACATACAAGTCGGAGTTGCCTATTGCAACTTGTACAACAGGACTGGCACTTACTTGGATCCAAGGCGAGCGTGTGGTGTGGATGTGAACATACACATGAAAGACTGGCCCTGGGCAAGCACTAACACTGGTGCAGCAACGATGAGCATCAAAACATAAATATAGTCATGCTATAGTGGTTCGATAGTTCTAATCAACATAATATCATTCATAGCCATAGGTATAATCCTAGCATCAATAAACATATGCATACCTGTGCATCCTATCGGATTTATGATCACTTCGTAATTTTTCATTATTTCGCTAATTCTTATAAGAATTAGTCTAAACTAGGCATACGTAGTAAATTCTCTTTCAATGTATAAATGGAAACTAACAAATATGTATATACTATAAAAGAAAAGACCCACTCACCTGAAGTCCGCGCTACAACTCCCTAGCACGAATATCGAGGTGTCACGAACCATCGTCACCTAGAACAAATACCAAATCACGTCTCAGAATTCTTATCGATAGAACACGTAACTTACATAAAACACATCCCCAAGGACATTCTAGAATGATTTGAAACTCATTGACCAAAAGTCAACTGTGGGTCAAAGGTCAATGGTAGGGTCCACAACCCTACGTAACTCGATCCAAAAGATCCGCACCTCGGATTTCAGATCCATAACTTCCACAGATACACATTATGCTTCTAAAACAACATACTAAAATCTTACCATGATCCGACGGTCGGATCTCCGCCAATCACAATTTAAGTGGCAGTCAATGTTTTATTTTACGAACTTACAAATCCAATTCGGGAGGATCCGTACGTCAGATTCCCTATCCGTAAGTTTCTATGGTCCTAAAATATTATGTACTATTACGTATTAAAGTTTGGTAATGATCTAACGGTTGGATCGTCGTTTTCTACACTATTCAAGTGGTGGACCTTAACGGAACGAGGTTCAAACGACAGAATTTCGTCAATTGGACTTCAGGGGGTGCCTCGGCCCACGCGCCGCCCCGATTCGCTGGAAAATTCAACTATTTCTAAAAATTCTCAAATTTTATAAGAATGAAGATCTCAACAAGTAGAGCAAGTTTTATACATGTGGCCAAGTCCAATTTGACCGGGAAAAGCTTCAAATCGCCATGAAGCCGCAAGAACCCTAGAGTTTAGGTGTTCCTCAATTCGTTGAAATCGTAGCTCCGCCACCCCCAACTTGTTTGGGCTTTGATCCAGGCCTCAAGGAGTGTTGAACAAGGGTGGTGATAGACGGTAACACCTGCAGAAATGGTAGAATTGCCACCGACACCCGTGAATCCCATCGGGGAGTTTTCCACCAAATTCTTTCTAATTTTGGGTGGAAATGGAAGAGGGAAGGCTAGGGAATTGTTTCTAGGTAGTGGTTTACCTTGATTTTCCGGAAGAATGAACAGAAAGTCGCCGGATTCCATGAATCTCGATTGGTCGGGTCGAAGAAGAAAACCGGGCAAGGGATCTGGTGTCCTTCCCTCCCCCTTCTTTCTCCTCCTTTCCTCTTTTTTCATTGGCCGCATTTTTCCTTTCTTCTCTTCCCCTTGGCCAAATCTCTCTCCATTCTCTCCTGGAACTCTCCCCTTTTCTTTTCTTCTTTTCTTCTCTCATCCATCCCTCTCCCTCAACGAATATTAAATAATAATGTAATAACAAAATAATGTTAAAATAATAATATAATAATTATAAGAGATATATAAAATAATAAATAGTAATCTTTACAAAAGTTCTTTTTGGATTTGTAGTTTCGTAAAACCTCTATCGTAACTCCAGTTTCTATTCAGATTACGCTTATGCGATCGTCCCATCGAGAACTTCGAGAGTATGGTAAAATAGTAGTTCATACGCGTCATGAACTAACGGTCAACGAAAGTCAATAATCTCGCATCTAGGGTATTTTCGTCAATTCATGCTTTTAAAGTCAATAATATCGCCTCAAGGTTATCTCTCTCTCACTTTTGTCTATTTACAAAACGTTATCAAAACGACTCTCTAACCCTATTCAGCTCACATTTCCCTCGTCGAAGAATGCTTCCCCAATGATTTTAATGTTCCTCTTCCTTCTCTTCCTCAACTGCTTTGTGATCCCTCGCCACCACAATAAATAGTTGCTAACACTATACCTTCTCCTAGACCTCACTCCTCAATTTAATAATTACTTATATTTTCTATTTCCTATTAGGTGCAGTGCAGCTCCTGATTACTAATTATGCACTGCAATTTTAGATGGTGCAGCATAATCGCCCATCATGCATTGCATATTTAGTTTTCTTGCTACTCGAATGGTGTGGCAAATCACCCATTTAACATTGTATTATTCTAATGAAAGTGGTGCGGTACAATTGCCTTCCTCATTAATTTTCTTGCTTTCTAGTAGTAATGCTTAATACTGATAGTGTATGTGTAGTGAGTATTACTAACTACCTAATAATTTTTAATTAAAGTCTAAATTATGTAAATCTCGAGCCTGAAATTTCGAGTGCTTATCATTTTGGCATGAAGTTCAAAAGTGAAAAATTTGTTAGAACCAGATGTTCTAACACTACATTCTTCCAAAATCCATATTATTGCAAGTTCTTACACATCTCATTTTTCTTTCAAAAAAAAGAGAAATGGCAAACCTGGCAAATTTGGCAAAACTTGATTTTGTTGCCCTTGACATCACTGGAAAGAATTACCTTACATGGGTTGTGGATGCCAAGATCAATCTTGAGGTAGGAAATCTTAGGAGACACCATCAAGGAGAAACACTGCATCTTTCCAATATAGGGCGAAAGCCATGATCTTGATTTGTTGCCACATCCATGAAGGATTGAAGAGCGAATACCTAACGGTTAAGGGCCCACTGGCTCTTTGGAATGCATTGAGAAATAGATATAATCACTAGAAAACAGTGATTATCTCAAGAACCCGTTATAAATGGACACACCTGAGAAATCAGGATTTTAAGTATATCGCTGAGTATCACTCTACAATATTTAGAATCAGCTCCTAGACGAAACTTTTTGGGGAGGATATCACTGAAACAGGCATGCTGGAAAAGACATTCAATACTTTTTATGCCTTTAATTTTCTTATACGCTGCGATTTTAAAGAGTATAACCAGATAACGTCAGTACTCCTTAAGGCCGATCAGAACAATGAGCTTTTGATGAAAAATCATCAATCCCAACCAACTAGATTGAAGCCATTCTCAGAAGTTCCGACCAACTAGATCGACACCATTTTCAGAAGTACCAACCGTCTGGTTTGAAGCAAACACTATCTCCTCTCGTGGAAATAATTACAGACGAGGACATAGCTACAAACGAGGCTGATGGAATGAAAATGGCAAGAACCATAGTGTTCACTTCTACAACAAGGGCCCAAGTGTGAGATCCTGTATTTTTAAAATTGGTGTTAAGGTTACTATTTCAATCCTTTTTTATTTTTTACTTAGAGCCTTTTAGGCATTCCATTTTTGATATTTGTTACATACCTAATTATTTGTGTCACTACATATGAACACCGTTTGGTTACCATGCATGCTTTCACTTCTTGCATGCAAAGAGTAATTAAAGACTAAGATCACCATGACACCATGTCCTACACATTTGTATCATTATCTTCATAACGAACCACGTGTCATCGTCCAAGTCATTCTAGTATATACCTCTTCGACATTAGTTTGTCACCTCAGAAGCTTGGTATTCTTGGTGGAAGCAAGGACAGATCCACATAGGGACCTGGGAGGTCCCATGACCTGTTGGCGATCCTAAATCGCTGCTAGAAATTTTCTGGGGAACCCTCGTACTCGAACATGAGGTCTGTGCAGGTTGTAGGTTGTAGGTTGCAGTGGCTATCTTCTTCTCGGAGAAGATGACCGCGCACGGAGAAGAAAGAAAATAAGGACCCTTCCAGCCTCTCTTCTCCTTGCTTCTACCATGGTCTCATCCATCGGTGCCACTCACTTCTCTTCCAACCTTTCTCTGTCGTCTGGCAAGCCAGTACATAAGCCCAAATTTCCCCAAATTATTTCAACCACCTTAGTAATTTTTCTTATGGGTGAAATTTCCTACATAAGGTTAGCAAGATGGATATGATCTGTCATGTCATGGGTTGGTGAAATTTGGGGGTGGAGCTGCCATGGCTTCGAGAGAATGGGGAGGGAGGCGGTTGGTGGAGGTATGACAGCTGTGTTCTTAGTGAGAGAGAAAGTGGATGTTTGGAAACTAGTAAAAGAGAAAAATGGTGTGTTTGGTTAGAAAGATAGAGGGAGTTTGGGGAGAGTTTTATTTGACCAGTGTTTTAAATTTAGTGGTCCATATTAGATAATCAATAACTTAGGTACTCCCTAGTAACTTATGAAACCTCGTAATAGATGCTTGAATTATGATTTTATAATTTGTAATATTGTTTTGCATATGATTTTTGAATGAAATGTATTACATTTAAATTTTCAATGTTGTTTTTGTCTATAAATGTTTTGACCTTTATTATTGGGACCCCTCGGGTTTAAAATCCTAGATCCGACACTGGGTGGAAGTGTCATCTATATTATTCCCATGAATTCAACACCTAGCCTTCAAGTGTTAATCTTTTATATATAGGGATAGGTAAAATACCTACGAATATGAGTAACTATGATTCCCCATTTATTTAAAATTCACGGTTACAGTTATGCGTAACCGTTTAGATAAATAAACAGTTATGAATTTAACTCCTTACCCGTGAAATTTAAATGGTGGTTATGGGTATTGCCCGTGGTTATAATGGGTACCCATTTACTCGTTTATTTTAATATATGTAAAATTTAAAAAAAAAATCTAAAGCATTAGAGTGTTCGGAAGACTAGTTTTGGAATATTTTGGAGCTTTGAATTGTACGATTATTGGAATGATATGAAGACTTAAAAGATTAAAATACGGAAATGCATGCTAAATGTACCTTTAATGGTGTTTAATTGTCAGAAAAAATAAAATTTATGACAAAATTTTCTTTTTTAATTTTCAATTGTTAAAAAAAATGTAGACGGGGTAAATATGGATAAATGGATAAAAAAAGATAAACGGGTAATAAAATAGGTAAACGGGTAAACGGTTACGATTAAATTGTTACACGGTTATGGGAATGGTTAACCATATATAAACACTTATGGATATGGGCATAACTGTTTAGGCAATTACCCAATAGGCAAACGATTATAGGTAAATAACCGCGGTTACCCGTCCGTCATAACTGTTGCCCATCCCTACTTACATGTGAATTGACACCTCCTACTTGCCAATCAGATGAACCAATCTTCCATATATTATTACATTTTTTACGAAGCCATTAAGATTTGTAGCCGCCATGTATCCTTATAAATAGGAGATCAACTCCATTTGTTTTTCCAGCAGGAGCTAGCATGCTTTGGAGCTCACTTAATATATTGATATATGTATATATATATATATATATATATATATATTGTTGTAAAATCGACGATATGTGTTCAGTGGAACATAAAGTAAATGAGACACAATATTTACGAGGTTCGGCAAGTGTGCCTACGTTTTGGGGACAGCAGTACTACTTTCTTTCATTATCTGAAATAATAGGAGTACAAAATAATTCTCTCTATTTTCTCTTTTCTCTCTAGCCTGACTCATTGGTAATTTCTTCCGCATCTCTCTTCTTTCCTTTTCTCTTCCTTTCCTCTATAACTCTTCTTCCTTCCTTCATATGCTCTCATTTTATAGGCAAAAGGTTACTATAGCAACACTACTCACTTTACAAATTTTCCTCAAATGAATAGTAATCCATCAGTTTTTTCTTTGGATGAATAGTAACAAACTATTCATGTGGGTTATCCACATATTATATTACAACACTCCCCCTTGGATAACCATATGTTAATTCCGGTTGTATCATTTAAAACCTTGATCTGTTTTGGATGCTCCCCCTAATGAGTATCTCCCCTTGATTTAGAATTCTTCAATCTGACTGATCATTAAGTTGATGTAATCTAATACCATGCAAGATAGTTGGGGTGTTTGCTTTTAAAGGTGGTTCACATGCGCTTCAAATTTTAATGGCCACATGTTTTAACCAAACTCCTGTATTTCTAAGAGATATGAGTATATGGCAATTAATGTTGCTTCCTTGTTCGTTGTAGGATCAATTTATTTTCATATATAAGTACAAATCATTTCTAAGAGCCATTTGTCTGCAGGCTAGAGAGATATTCAGATTTTTGCTTGCCCAATAAGACCATGGCTATTGGTGAGTTCTTTGGAATAGAACAAGTACAAGTCTATAATTTCCTGGAGATATCAATAAATAAACTTTATTTCATTGCAATACCCATTTGTTGGTATTATGCTCCACATGAAGTGTAACACCTGATTCAATGTATTGTGCTAAATACAGTAAGGTACATAGATATGGTACTCCTAGACCAAATATCAATTCATCATTTCCCTCATGAAGATGAATGATTTTTCTTAATGTCTAAATATTAATTAACCACTTGAGTGTTCACCTCATGATCTTCAATCCATATGGTTCTTTAATACCATAAACATCATGGATAAGACTTGTGTTGGCATATTGTTCAATCTGTAGCTCGAAACAATATTCCTTTTAAAACTTTATAATCTTTCTAAACTCTTCAGGAGTTCCAATCTAATATCAACTCTTGCAAGATATTTAATGTGTTGCAACAATATCATAATGAAAATACTTATTAAGGCAATTTATACCATTCATTGGTATTGAGTACATAATTTATGTTTTACCTTTCCAGTGCTTTCTTCAAGCAATTTGAATCCTTTAGAGATATTCTACACTTCATGATAGATTCTCCTTTGAAATTTATACAGAGCAATTTGCTTCCATGTATACTTGTGGAGATACGCTTCAGGCATTTCATAAGGCTTCGTGTAATATATAATTCTCCATTTAAATGAACAAGTTTCACAATGAGAAATCATGTTTCCAAGAGTGTATTACAATTTCATGTTTCAGTTGGAAACCTTCTGTCATATCATGTGAGTGCATTTCACTGCATTACAAATGCATGTATGTAACCTTCTAGGTTCAACATCATTTGGCGGATTTGTACTATAGGTCCATTTTTCCACATTCTTAATAACTTGTAATGGATTTTCTTTCTCCATTTTTGGCCAATAATTTTGCTTTTTGTCGACGAACAAAAGAACGTGGCTCAATATCAACACAACTCATTAATGAATTTAGTAGCTACTGTAAAACCAAAATTAACATTGGTAATCATCAATTCATGATCCCATAATTCTCATGTGCATGCGTATGCATATTTATAATCATTTGATTACTTTGGATATCCTTGCCTCTTCAGAGGCTTTACATTGTCTTTTCTAGGACAATCATTTCTTATTAGATGAATTGTTTGAGAATTTGGATCATAACCTCATCTAGAGCGTTATAGAGCTTGGATTTTAAATCTCCACTTCTGGGGAGTTGAGTCATTGGAACCTACACATTGATCATGCTTCAGGCATGAGATATATCAAAATTGTTGTGTCCTATGATTTTTCCCTTTTAGAACTTGAATCCAGGCCAAGACTGTCATGCAACAGTTCAATAGTACCAAGTTTATAGATAGTCTGACTAAGACTTCAATCTGTTTGGCATCTTTGTAACTTGTAATCAATTAGTAATTTTCATTACCTTTATGTACATCATGTGAATGATATAAACTGGTAGAGTTTGCTGGGGCTATGAGTAAGATTCCCATCATTGAACTTTTGTCTTCCAATCACTCAGTCAACCACTAATTTTCTCCATTTAAACTTCCATGGACTCATCGTTGATCATTCTGCTTCAGTCTCTTGCCCAATAGAGGTGGCACACAATCTTTGCCCTTAGATGGTCCATCACTTCTTGGGCATTCATCCATCCTTAGCAGCTTCAGTGTAAAAAGCCAACAGCGTACCAATTATTCTACGGTGTTGGTGACTTGAGACCCAGCTCCAACAACAGTTGAAGATGACTACTTGAGAGCAATGCAAGGTAATCAACTAGGCAAAGGTTCCAGGCAATCGGTTCCTGACCGGAAGTTTGATTTCAGGTCCCGATTGATTGTTTTCTTTCTCTTTGTCTTGCAGGTAAGAGCAAGGGCAAATTAAAAGACTGGGAAATAGCATGATATGAGATACTCTTGCTCTCGACCCTAATGATATGGGATACTTTTTCTCTTGAAGGAAAAAGTATAAGATTTTGATGTTGGTGTAAACCTTTTCGATCGAAAGGGGTTTCTTACTGAGGAAATAAGTTTGGCATTTTAAGGGACTTGGTTGAAGAAGTATTCTCAAAGAGAAAGAATGCTGAATATGTTGAGAAGTTTGGTTGCAGATACATTCTCAGCAAGGAATGAGAGTTAGGCATTTTGGAGGTGTTCTTTGCCATGGAGGACGAAAGTCGACATATATAGGGATTTCCCAATAGCAAATAGTGGTGCGGATGTGACCTTGTCACCCACACTTGTCAACAACAGTGGTGTAGTTGGAATAGTGAACTTTACGTGTTTTAACTTTGCCAGAGTTGTCCTTGATATACAAAAAGCTAAGATTGCGTCTGAGAAATGTTGACAATTAAAATCCGGCTTTTGAAATTCGGAGAGCGGGGTCTCTTCAATTTTTGAACAGGTAGCTATGTTGCCTCTCATTTTATAGAGGTATCGATTGTATTCAAAATGCACGCTTTAAGGGTTACCAGCTTGTGAAAACTGTCTCTATTGTATTTCAAAGATTTCCCTCTATCAAACCCTTTTCTTCCATCATTTCTGGAAATGGCTTGCCCATCTAACCTTTGTTTAGATTTGAGTGTCGAGAAAGATACAGACAAGCCGCATTAGGATAATATATGGTGCCCATCTTATCTTTTAATGGCCCTCTTACAGTTGGAGACTCTGTGATGAGGGATGATATAACAGCTACATTAGTAGCTAAGAATCTTCTCACTCCTAGAGATAAAAGAATACTTTCAGAGAGGTCTGTTGAATCGGTTGTTCAAGACTCATTGGCTTTTAGTGTTCAATGTGCGAGTTATGTATCCAACATGGGCCAACGTCTACTTGCTTGAACTTGCCAAGTCGAATCATTAGTGGCTGAGGTGGCAAGTCTTTGACAAGAAATTAAAGGGTTCAAGCATGAGAATAAACAGTTGCACAAACTTGCAAATATTTACTCGATGAGCATGAAAAGAAAGCTCGAGTAGCTGCTGGAATCCAAAAGTCGTATTTAAAGTGATCACCAGACATTCGTGGCTAGATTTCGGAGGCAATTGGTGCATTGCCCTTCTGGTGTTTTGCCAAGTGTTAGGGCGTCACATGATCAATCTCAAGCGCGTTCTCCTTCTGGGGACTGCTAAGTATTCAGGCTTCACATAAGTAACCTTTGTGAAGGCCTCCCCATTTGTTTCTTTTTGTAGTTATAACTCACGTGTATGTATGTGTATGTATAAAATTTCTCCTTTTTGATTTTTTTACATATCTGAAAGCTTCTACTTTAGTTTGTTATATATGGGAACCTATGGAAACTTATGGTTCCATAATTAATGAATTAATGGGAAATGATGGAAACACCTAGTTCCATGAATATAATTCAATGAGCCTTTAAGTATAGATATTTTCTAATATCATCACATGAATCCTCAGGCATTATGAATTCATCAAAGTATTTCTTGTGTAAGATGTTGATGGTCACAAAATCGGGTTTTGCTAGGTTCACCATTTCTTATTCCCAAAAGGAAGAAATTGAAGTATGACAGAAATTGCAATAATTAACTCATAACACATATAACATGTGTCCACACAAAATGTTAGAACTTCAAGTCCTTAACATTATTCATATTTTGAACTTCAGGTCAAAACATTATTCATATGTACTCGAAATTTATTCTCAAAATCGTCATCATTAGAACCTTTAGGTTCATATTTTTGGAATTCATTCCCATACTTAATATGTACATGGATTAAGGAACTTATGATCCTCATTTACATGAATGAAGGAACTTCTGGCCCTCATTTAATAGTTTGTGAACTGAGGCACTTATGGCCGTCATTTTAATTTAGTTAAGGAACTGATGTTCTCTCGGTTAATTCAAAAACTTCATGTTTTGGTTTAATCAAGGAACTTCGGGTCTGATCTTTTTAATGATGGAACTTCAAGTCCAATCATTTTATATGATGAAGATTAAGAAACTTCAGGTTCTAATCTGATTGAGGAACTTCGGGTCCTTTAATACTCATCATAACAAAATGTAGTACACTAAATAAATTAAAGCAATAGGTAGTAATTTCCAGCCATGGTAAATAAATTGCTTTTAATTAAATAAAGGTTGTGATAAGGGCTTTAATTCACCACCATTCACATAAATAAATCAAAACTTAAAGCAAAGGGCGATAATTCCACCCACTGTAAATAAATTACTTTTAAATAAATGGAACTTGGGAAAGGGTTTTAAGCCAACACCATTACAAAAAGTATCAGGCCCCCTTTTTTTTATTATTTTTTTTCCTTTTCCACATGGTGCAATGCACCTCCAGAAACCTTTGTCCCTATTTCCTTTATTTTTTTTTATTTTTTATTCTTTTCTGTGCACAATCCCAACACATCAAAATAGTTCTTCTGGAACTTCATGGTTGTTGGTTTTTCTTTGCCCTGGGCAGAAGCCATCCTACTTAATTATCTTTCAACTTCTTGTAAGTAACGAGGGGCTCTGGAGATTCTTCAGAGAGAGTAATAGGGTCTAAAAATGCCAAGCTTTATTTCAGAGGACTGCAACACCATCAAAAGAAGGCGGCCATAGGCGCTGGGCCGAGCAACGTAAAACTCAAAGCTAGAATTACCGTGAGTCCTCAAGATCCGTCGAGAGCGATGCGATCTAGGTTTCCAAGTTTGATGAGATTCTTCTGGATCTCTGGAAACCAGTTGTCAGGTACGAGTTTTCTCATCTCGTGACGACTACAAGTCGTTGTAAATTTCAATTCTCATCGGAATTTGGTGGGGCGCTTCTGGCGTGGTGGGAGAGACAAAAAATGGACATACTTTTTATTATGCAAATAATAGAAGTCATATAACAAGATATATAGTTGCTTCAAGAAAATCAGTAGTACACAAATTTGAAGATGAAATGAAAAGATTTTCTTATCTGTGAGATTCCAGCCGATAGAGTTGAGGGGTAGGTAGTGCTTCACCGAATTTATGGCGTTGTGTTTTCCACTGACACGAGAGCTTCTCATGCTGATAACGTGTTGTAAAATTAACGATATGTGTGCAGTGGAACATAAAGTAAATGAGACACAATATTTACGAGGTTCGGCAAGTATGCCTATGTCATCGGGGCAGCAGTAGTACTTTCTTTCATTATCTAAAATAATAGGAGTACAAAATAACTCTCACTATTTTCTCTTTTCTCTTTGGCCTGATTCACCGGTAATTTCTTCCTCATCTCTCTTCTTTTCTCTTCTCTTCCTTTCCTTCATAACTCCTATTTCTTTCCTTTGTATGTTTTTCTCACATCCCTTTATTTTTTTTTTCTTCTTCTTCCTTCCACCGTATGCTCTCATTTTATAGGCAAAAGGTTACTATAGCAAATACTATTCACTTTACAAATTTTCCTCAAATGAATAGTAAAATACTGTGCATGAATAGTAATCCATCCATTTTTTCTTTGGATGAATAGTAAAAAACTATTCATGTGGGCCGTCCACATATTATATTACAACATATATATATATATATATATATATATGTATGTTTATTTGGCGAGAGATTAGAAAAGGATTTAGAAAACAATGATAAAAGTTTCTGCATTAACATATATATTGCGGTAGTAATGTGGATCTTCATTTTAGCTTGGGAAATACAACAGGCCTAGATGGAGATTGGCTTTATTAAATTTTGCAAAGTATTATATTACTATTATTGATCTTATTGGTTGGTTAATGTGATATGATGCTAATTGGATAAATACTTCTCTTGTGTGTTTACTTATCATTGGTTATGAAATTATTGCTAAAATGCTATTCATTTAGAATATACCGTGATACATGTGAAAGATGAAATGACATTATTTCTGCATTACTCATGATTTGAGATGTGGTTGGAACTTCAGTGTTGAGATTGGAATTATAGAAATGATTGTAGTTGGAAATGATCTTTTGTGTAGTTGAATCTATTCATTGTGAAACCACTTCCAGGTGAGCCCGGTATGCACATTAGAATAGGGTATCGACGAGAGAATTTGTTGATGTGGGTGATTTGGGATGGAGATCAATGAATTAGATAAGATGACTAGTAAACAGGGTTTATGAACTTGGGATATCTTATGGGGGTTGGTTTGTATAATCGAACATTCGAACCGCCACTGCATTGGTAAAATACATGGTATGGGACGTGCAGGTCTGCATGTTTTATTATATAAATTAACTGGTGTAACCGAAGAGATTGCATTGCATTCATGCATTGTTATGAATAATGATTTGATATTTGATTATGGATGATGCCATGGCACATAATTCAATATTGTTAACTTACTGTGGTAAGGTTATGTCCCACCTGAGCTATTAAAGCTCATCTCTCTATTGTGATGCAAGTTTATGAACTTTCAAAAGGGTAGGTAGGATGAGATTAGATTGGATGTGAGAATAGGAAGTTTACTCATCTATTTACTGTAGAATTGTAAAGAATCCTTGATTTGTTTAAGAATCATGAGTTATTTTTATAAGAGGAATTTATTTACCAGCCCATTTCAATTTCCTTTTATTTATTTAGTTTTTAACTCATGTTTCAGATTCGGGTTCGAGTTTTTCCACCGTCCCCGAATCCGGGGCGTGACAGAATGTTATCAAAGCATAGGAATTAGACACTGTTGGGAAAAGTGTGGGAGAAGAATATCATGGCCTTCTTAGGTTTGAATATAGAATAGTTTGTGACATGGGTTTCTAGAAGTAGAGATGATATGCAAAGTCTATGAAATAGGCTTAAGTGTGAAGTTAGTTTTTGCTTTTTTTTTTTACTTTTTTTTTTATTTTTATAGGAAAGAAATGCATTAAAACAAAAAACCACACTTAGAACCACTGCCTAAAGAGTCGAATAACAAGGCAGCACGGGCAAAATTTGGAATACGATACTCCCAAAAGTGACTATTACTACTAGTAAGACGCTGCTTAGCAAAGGCATCTGCAAGAAAATTTGTTTCCCTAAAGGTATGCTTCCATATCACCGACAAACAGGCTGAAGCGAACCATTTAATGTCATCTAGGCAAGTGCTTGTATTCCAAGGAGTTTCAACCGTCCCTTGAAATGCTCCGATGATGAGTTTGGAGTCACCCTCGATGATAATCTTAGTGAATCCTTTCCTTTTGATATATGCGATACCCTCCTTTAAAGCTCTAGCCTCTGCTTCATTGATTGTTGCACCATTCAAATTAAAGGCCCCAACTCCAATAACAAAGCCATCTTCATTTCGAACTATAAAACCAGGTCCAGTTTTTGCATTGCTGACATAACCATTGAAGTTAAGCTTTACAAAACCATTGTCTGGAGGATGCCACTTGATGAAGGGATCATTATCAAGACTCCCAATAGAAGACGGCCAGCAATCAGCTTTGAAAAACTCTTGACCCACACTGGAAGCAATATGAGTCCTTTTAGGACAAGGAGACTCCTGACAAAAAATTGCATTGTTACGATCATTCCAAATATGCCAACATATAATAATTACTTTACTTAAATCACTTAACTCATTCCTATCCGAGCAGGATAGGACTAGACTCAGCTTGTGCTGATCACATCACTTGTTAACTATAAAATCATTAACTTTGAGATTCCAGTCAATAATCCCCCTTTGGTTTTCAGGGATAAGGTGATAGAGGGGATAATGAAAACCCCAATAATGAGTCCAGAAATTAATATCTCTGCCATTACCCACCATCTACCTAGAACCCTTTAAGATTACATCTCTACTCTGAAGTATACCTTTCCAAGCCAAAGAGTGATTTTGTTTGACTGAACTACTAAGGAAATCCACTCTCCTTAAATACTTTCGACTTACTAGTTGAACCCACCAGTTATTTGGTTGCGTTAAAACTTTCCACCCTAACTTAGCTAAGCAAGCCTTGTTGAAATGATCAAGTCTTCTGATCCCTAAATCCCCTGCATTCTTTAGGGTGCAAATTTTATCCCAAGCCATGGGAAATAACTTTTTGACTACACCAAAACAAGTCTTTGCATTCATTGTTCAACTTAAGTAGTCCCCTTTCAAGACACTTGAAACGGGACATAAGATGGTTAGGCATAACAGTGAGATTAGAGTTAATCAAGTCAAACGACCCACCTTAGAGAAGGTGTTAGCCTTTCGACCCGCCAATTTTTGTTTAACTCTTTTGATAAGTTCTGCCGCATTCACTGGGGTCTTTCCAAAACACAATGTTGTGGATACCAAGGTACTTCCCAATAGTTATTTGTTGTTGAATTTGAAGAATATTAACCATATCATTTCTAATATGGGCAGAGGTATTAGAAGAGAAATATAAGGAGGACTAATGGAAGTTAATTTGCTGTTCAGCAACTTTGGAGAAGTTATTAAGGACAGTAAGAATACTTCTAGCTCCCCTAGTCGTGGCCCTTGCAAACAGAAGACAGTTGTCCACAAAAACAAGGTTAGAAACTTTAAAACCTTTATGTGGGGGGGGGGGGGAAGAATACCAATATGGTTTGAGGAATTCTCAGCCATCATATTGAGGTGTCTAATTAATGGTTCCATACACAGGATGAAGATATAGGGAGAAAGCGGGTCTCATTGTCGAATACCACGTTTAGGGTAGAAATAACAATAAACTTCACCATTGATAATGACAGAGAAGGAAACAGATGTAATACAATGCATAATAAGATTAATCCAACTTTGATTGAAACCAAATTTAGATAAAACAAACCTTATATGGTCCCAGTTCAAAAAATCATATGCCTTCTCCAGATCTAGCTTGATTCCCATGGCACCATGTCTTCATTTTTTTTCTTTTTAAAACCATGTAAACATTTCATGAGCAATTAAAATGTTATCTCGGATGGAACGGCCCGGAGCAAAAGCCACTTGATTCATGGAAATACATTTATCCAAAAGAGGTTTAAGTTTATTGAACAAATTGATGGGCCTAAAATTGCTCACCACTCGTATGATTATACTGACTAATAAAAGCATGATCAGTGAAGCTTTCCTCTACCATACTAATAACTGAATCCTTGACAATATCCCACTATTCATGGAAGAAGCGAACACTAAGACCATCAGGGCAAGGAGCCTTTAGAGCCCTAATGCTCTTAATAGCAAACCAAATCTCATCGGTAGTTATAGGGTTAAAAAAAGTGGCATTATCCTCCAAAGAAATGATGTGACTAATGATATCCCCAATGGTTCGAAGATCACTCAGAGTGGGTGGGGAGGGGTGTCGCAAGAGAAATGTTTCCTAAAATCTTGAATAAAAAATTGTTCCATCCCTTCATTAGCTGCCCACCAGTTACCTGCTAATTAGGGCTTATTTTGGGGTTAATTTTATGATGTTATTCTTCTCACCAAGGAGGGAAATATATATTGTATAAGATTGATTTGCAAGGAAAGAAACACCAAATAATATCTATCCTAATTACATCAAGATTACAAGGACCCAAACAGGTAACTAAGCTAATTACAAAGGTCAACTCGCCAACAATCCCCCTCAAGTTGGTACTAAATGTCATTCATGGCCAACTTGATGAGAGAGTTTTAGAATGCTTGACTGGCAACAACTTTAGTTAAGATGTCCATTAATTGATCCTCTAACTTTACGAATGAGAATTGAATAATATTCCCATCCAACTTCTCCTTAATGAAGTGTCTATCAACTTCCACATGTTTCGTGCGATCATGCTGGATTGGGTTGTGTGAGATATCAATCGCTGCTTTATTATCACAAAACTTCGAAGCCGACATTGAAGGACACTTGAGTTCTTCGAGTAACCTCTGAAGTCATAATAATTCACATACTCCTTTTGCCATACCTATGTATTCAGCCTCTGCAGTTGATAAAGCAACCACTTTCTATTTCTTACTCCGCTAAGTCACTAAATTTCCCCCCACAAATGTAAAGTAACCCGATGTGGACCGTCGATCAGTAATATTCCCTGCCTAATCTGCATTGGTATAACCTTCTATCCGGCAATGACCATTCTTAGAAAACATGATGCCTCTACCCGGGGCGGACTTTAGGTATCGTAGAATGTGTTCAACAGCACCCATATGCGTATCACTCGAGGAATGCATAAATTGACTAACAACACTTACTGCATATGTAATATTAGGCCTGATATGAGATAAATAAATTAACCTCCCAACTAACCTTTGATAACAATCTCGGTTAGTGGGAACTTGATCAGGGTGCACGGCAAGATGGTGATTTTGGACTATAGGGGTGTCAACCTGTTTACAATCAAGCATTCCAGTTTCGGCTAACAAGTCAAGAACATATTTTCTTTGAGATAGAAATATTCCTTGTTTAGATCGAGCTACTTCTATACCCAAGAAACATTTCAGTCCACCAAGATCTTTCATCTCGAACTTCGTTGCTGAGTAATCTTTCAGGCTTGAGATTTCCTCTTTATCATCACCCGTAACAATCATATCATCCACATACACAATAAGTGCCGTCAATTTACCCATTCGACGTTTCAATAAAAGTGTATGATCGGAATTGCTCTGCCTGAACCCATACTTCCTCTTAGCTGTCCGGAACCTACCAAACCATGCCCGAGGTGATTGTTTCAATCCATACAATGCCTTATTCAACTTACACACCATTTCGGGTTATGAAACCGATGCATAACCAGGTGGAATATCCATGTACACTTTCTCTTTAAGATTACAATGTAAGAAAGCATTTTTCACATCAAATTGCTGTAATGGCCAATTCAAGTTAAACGCCAAGGAAAGTAACACTCTTACCGTATTAATCTTTGCTACCAGAGCAAATGTTTCTATATAATCAACACCATATGTCTGAGTGTATCCCTTGGCCACCAATCGTGCTTTGTATCATTCAATTAACCCATCAGCTTTGTACTTGATGGTGTACACCTATCGACATCCCACTCTCTTCTTTCCTCAAGGTAGCAGAACTAAATCCCATGTTTGATTTTTCTGAAGTGCATCCATTTCTTCCTCAATTACCTTGGTCCATCGATCATCAGATAGTGCCTCCTTCAATGAATTTGGTGTGCTATCATTAGATATTTGTTGTACAAAAGCTTTGCCGAGTTCTGATAATTTATGTGATGACACATAGTTGGCAATAGGATATTTAGAGTCTTTCATTGTTTCCGGTAAATATCGATTGGGTGGCTTTCCCCGGTTGTGCCTGAAAGGTAACTGATAATTCAGAACATCAGATACATCAATAGGGATAATAGATCTTACTTCAGGAATATTCTCTGGTTTATAGTCATCTGGCGGTATTATATTTTAAAACGAAGGGGAGTAGTATTAGTAAAAGTCTCAAGATCGATAAGTGGCAGCACTGTTACCGTGGATGAGGACGGCACTGTCGTGGGTAGACACTGGTTCTGTGGGCAGCGATGCTGCTTCTGTTTGCTGGGATGGCACCGCAGCCACTGCGGGCTTGGCTAATAGTGGCAGCAGAAGATCAGTGGTAGCAGCCATGGTCTAAATCTGCTCGTCATGCAGTGCCTTCCCCTGAAGATGAGGGTTAGAAGAAGCTGGAGAGTAATACATCTCAGACTCAGAAAAAGTAACATCCATGGTAGTATACATCCGACGTGAATGAGGGTGGTAACAACGGTACCCTTTTTGATGTAGTCCATACCCCATGAAAACGCAACGGAGAACACATGGGTCAAGTTTTGTCCGTTGATTTTTATGTAGATGAACAAAGGCAACACATCCAAAAACTCGCTGTGGGAGCACCAATACGGATGGTAGAGGCACGAATGTAGCAAGAACTTGCAAAGATGTAAGAAAATTCAATACTTTGGATGGCATGCGGTTGATAAGGTAAGTGGCAATCTGAAGAGCAACATCCCAATAGAAGCGGGGAACATCCGTCCCAATCAATAGCGATCGAGCCGTTTCTAATAGATGGCGATTTTTGCACTCAATCACCCCATTATGTTGAGGAGTCTAGGGACAAATAGTCTCGTGGAGTATTCCGTGACTAGTTAAATAATGTATAAAATCATTATTAATATATTCACCACCATTATCAGAATGCAAAATTCGGATCTTAGTATAAAACTGTGTCTAAACCATGGTGTGGAATGTCTTAAACACCAAAAACACATCACTTTTATGCTTAAGAAGGTATAACCATGTCATCCGTGTGCAATCATCTATAAACGTTACAAACCACCTAATACCAGATGAAGTAGTAATCGGAGATGGTCCCCAAACAGAATGAACAAGACCAAAAGGAATAACACTTTTATTATAATTCAATGGATAAGAAACACGGTGACTCTTGGCAAGTACGCAAGTGTCACATTTAAAGTCTGAAACCGAACAACCAACAAATAAATCCGGAAACATATGCTTTGAATAATTGAAAGACGAATGACCCAAACGGTGATGCCATAACCATATCTGACGTCGTTTGTGATCAATGGCTCCTTGGGCAAGATTGACCCGTCATGTACTGACATCGTCCACAAAATAAAGATGCCCCATCTTAATACCACGACCAATTATCTCCTTCGTGAGAATATCCTGAATAAGACAAAACTTCGGATACAATAGTACACAACAGTTCAATTGCTCAGTAGCTTGGCTCGAAGAAATCAATTTATGTTTTAGTGAAGGTACAAGTAGTGTATGCGGCAAAAAGAGGGTAGGCGTGAGGTGTACAGTGCCACCGCCAGTTACCGGTGAGGTGACACTATTAGCATTAGTAATATTTCGTCGAAGTGGAACAATATCACAAGATAAATCAGTGGGGTCATAGGTCATATGGTCTGTGGCACCGGAGTCAATGATCCAACCGGACTGAGTATCACAATTATTCATATTAAAAGCATAACCACAATTACCTGATGACTTCGGAGGCATGTCGGAAGAACTCGAAACATGAGGATTCATGGTAGGTTAAGTTAGGGTAGTAGTGTATAGTATAGGGGTAAGGTCGGTTAGGATGAAATTGTTTCCATTGTGGAGTGGTGGTAGGTTCTCCATGGGAGGGCCGAGTTTGCTTGAGGGAACGGGCAGAGTAGAAATCCTAGGATCTCTGCTCTTATACCATGCTAATTAGGGCTTATTTTGGGGTTTAATTTTTTGATGTTATTCTTCTCACCAAGAAAGGAAATATATATTGTACAAGATTGATTTACAAGGAAAGAAACACCAAATAATATCTATCCTAATTACATCTTGATTACAAGGACCCAAGCAGGTAACTAAGCTAATTACAAAGGTCAACTCTCCGACATTACCTTTCTTAGATATCTCATTCCTTCTTCTTTTTCTCTTTTTTTTTTCTGAATTATGGCAGTCGTTTGGAAGAATTTGGTGTTTCTATCACCCAGTGTAAGCCAGCTAACCTTTGCCTTTTGGGCCCACGTCACCTCTTCATTTCTAAGAACATAATTAGGCTCTTCTCTTAAACACTTTTCAGCTTTCAAAACCGACAAATCTCCCTTCATAGCTTGATCTTGTGTTTCGTTAAGACTATCAAGAAGAATTTGTTTTTTGAGCTTGACGTCTCCAAAAACTTATTCCATTTTCGAACAAGGAATTTAAATGTTCCAACACAAGCTTTAAACTTGCCTTTATTGTCTACATTACCATCACAAACGCAAGCTTTTTTAACAAACTCCTTGAAGTTTGGGTGTTGTAGCCACATAGCCTCAAACTTAAACAGGTAATTCTTTTTGTTTTGATTAAAACACCTGGTAGAAAGCAAAATAAGGTTGTGGTCCGAGCTAATAATGGGGAAATTATGAAGTTTGCAATCTAGGTTATCCGGTAACCATTGAGGATTCACTGGCACAATTTAATCTTTCAAATATAATAGAATTATCCTGATGTCTGTTACACCATGTAAAAGGGACACCAGTAGCATTTAAAGAGATTAAATTACCTTTATTTAGGAAGCTAATGAACTTATTTATGTCTATAGAAATGTTAGAGGAACCCCCAAATTTTTAGACAAGCTTGCAATGTTATTAAAATCACCAATAGGACACCAAGGCTGAGGATTAGGGTTGAAAGATAAAAGTAGATCCTAGAGAATGCTGTAATTGCTTCTGAGGGAAAGCATAAACAAAGTGCAATAAAACTAATAATTTGAAGAGTGATCTTTCACCAAACAATGCACATGTCTAGGAGAAGCATTAATGACACAACCTTAGAATTCCAAAGAAGACATGAACTACCTGATCTACCATCAGGATCACAACCATAGACCTGATCAAAATACTTGCCACAAACATTCCTAGGGACCTTGTCAAAAGAAGTTTTTGTTTCCAAAACTCAAAAAGGCCCACCATCATTAAACTAGACACAAAATTAAAATTGCTATTAAACTTATTCCTTCCTACTCCTCTGCAATTCCATGACCCAATCTTCATCAATCTAGCTCTTCCAAATAACAAGTCCCAACCTCATTCGCACACTCTTCTCGAATTCTCTTTCTTGGACTCAACATACCCACTATAGTCCTCGGGGAGGGCTTGTTATTTTCAGCCGCCTGGGACGCAGAGACCACATCCACATCCATCTCCCCCTTGTTACCCATAATGATATTGCTTACCCCAGATCCAACATCCTCCTGCACACAATCCATTTTGCTTGGAGACTCTCTCCATTCCTGAACCAAGTCAGCTTTTGAGACCCACTTATTCTTCACAGTTTTTCCAACCTCTTTATCGACAGCCTTTGGCGGTTGAGCAGCAACTTCCTTATAAGACTTCCCTCCCTCACCTTGACTAGCACCAAAACATCTCTCAACTTTCTTTTTCCATTTTGGGACCAGCGTGGTCCAACCTTCCTCCTCTTGAGGTTCAACAGTCAATCTCTACCCTACTTCCTCATTCTCAGAGAAGTCCTCATCGGGAAGTAAAGCCATAAGAAAGCAAAGCATCACATCATCCTGTAAAGAATCCTTAATGTCAGCATCTACATTGGTGTTTTCAGGGAAAATCGCAGGTTCATCCTCGAACAGTCTCTCAATCAAGAAGCAACCCTCATCTACATCAAACTTCAGACAAACATGTCCATCAGACTTTCTACGGCCACAATAAAAACAAACTTCAAACAGCTTCTCATAGCTTACCAGAATGGGGCGGTCATCATCATCGTTAATAATTAATACTCTTTTCAGTGGCTGATGCGAAATATATAAGCACACAAATTAAACCATCTTTTTATCAATTGTAGCAAAGTATGTAAGTAGGGATCGTTCTAGGCCGGGGATTAGAAGGGATTGCTAAATCACTTAAAAACTTACTCAACTACGTAAAAATAAGTTTAAAACACTAAACTAGACTCAAAGAATGCAAAACTAAACTTTAAAACACCAAAACAAACCAAAAGACTCAAAACAACAAACAAACACTCAAAACTGTCTTAAAAACACTTTCTGGGCAGTTTTGAACACAAACACAAAGTTGGACGAAAATAGGTTTATACTTGACTCAAGACACTTAAAAACACAAACTAAATTGATTTCTAACTAATCTAATACTTCAAAATAAATGGGGATTTGGTTTTGACGAAAATTGAAAACAAAAACAAAACTTGTAAATTGAACAGATTCTAAAACGAATTTGGTTGAATTGAAGGGATGGAAAACTAGCTAAGGGGTTCTTTTCCACACATGTCACACTTGCATACAAAACGATTTCTAATTGCAATTCAATAAACCATGAATACTCAACACTCCAAGTTAATTAGGTCCGCTTAAATTAACTTTCAGATTTCTCTTATGTCAATGAATTGGACGGAAAAAGCGCATCGCAATCACATTATTCCTCAAAAGTTCTCTATATGAAAGCGCATAATAAAGATACAATCAAAGATCATTACGTTCAATGGAAATCATAAGTATTGACGAGGCACTCGTAACTATGAAAGCGCATGAAACTTATGCCAAGAATTTACTTAACACAATTGTGATCAACAACTTTTACTACTTGTGAATATAAGTTTATAACGATTAGGTGAAATTTCCTTATATTCTAGCATAAGATTTATGCATGACAATTAAGCGTGCACTCTCAACCAACACACACAAATCAGTTTAATTCAAATAGATAAGCAAATTGAATCCACAACTTATGAAATGCAATTAGAAATAATCAAATTATATAGCAAGCATAAACATGGTTTTGAATCCCCCCCTAGCCAAGGGGGGTTTAGTTCCTCATACTCGCAAAGCAAAGATACATAAATTTAGACATTAAAATCCAAAGAAAGAAAACACCTAGATGATCCAACTGGACAGCAGGTGCATCCACGAAGTCTTCCTTCCTCCTTGCTGCGGCACTTGGTCTAAGAGCAGGGTTTGGGTGGTATTTGTATGGGAGAATGGGTAGGGAATGGTATGGAAGGGTTTAGGATTGATGGGGGGTGCGGCAAGGTGTTTAGGGTCAGAAAATATGGAGTATGGTGAGTGAGTGTTGCGGCAGAGAGGGGAGATGAGTTTCTGGCGTGATTTATGAATATGGGAGGTGGTGAATTCGGCCAAGGGGTGATTATGAATATATATATATATATAGGCACTTAAAACCCTAGGTAAATCAGATATGGACTTGGATAACCCAAATCCATCAGGAAATAGGCCTAGAAATCAGAATTAGGGAAGGAAAAGTCCACAAGGTGCGGCAGGTATGGATAGGCTGAGATAAGGCTTCTAAAAAGCCTTGCAAGGCAAGGAAAACAGATTCTAACAAGAGCTAGGTGCGGCATGGATTTAGGAATTAAGGATAGAGCTTCTAGAAAGCCCAAAACCAAGAGGAAATAAGCCCTAGCCCACGGCAAGGATGAGGGAATGTTCTAAAACCCTTCTTTGTGTCTTCCAACGCTTAGGAACCTTCTAATGTTGCTGAAACTCAAGGCCATTTAGGTTTAGGAAAGATCAACCCAAAGTAGAAACTTTTAGGCTTAACTTTCCTACTTCAAGTAGGAAACCTTGTTTGAGTAGGAATCTTTATTCTTTTAGGAATCCATCTTCAACTAGGAATCCTTCTTCAATTAGGACTCCTTCGTTAATTAGGAATCCTTCTTCAATTAATACTCCTTCGTGGACTAGGATTCCTTCGTGGACTAAGAATCTTCAAATTTCGTCCAAACCTTTTGTTCCAAGCATGTGCTATTCACTCTAAGCTCACTTTTGCTCCAAAAAGCTCCAAATTGCATCTTTTTATGTAATATGCCCTTAAAACCTGAAAACACATGAAACTAGCTTAAAAGACTACTTAAACTAAGAAAACATAACGAAAATGCATAAGAACTAGGTAACTAAGGCGCATAAATATGCTCCTATCAAATTCCCCCACACTTAGCTTTTGCTAGTCCTCGAGCAACACAAAGAAACAAAAGAAAAACAAAACGAAACAAAACAAATAAACAAAACCTAACCCTTCCAACGTTTGCCTCAGGGATTTCCAATACACATGACATATTAAAAATCATCATTCCCACAGATTTTAGTCATCTTCACACTTAAGCACATACTTAATCATAGTTACCACATACTAGTTCACATTTAACCAATTAAAACGATGTTTTGAATGTAGTAACATGCCTTAGAGAATTTGCTCAATTCCTTACAAGATATGCACTCAATTTTCACTTAGATTTTCTAACTACACACCCTATACTAGTTATATGTGAGAAGATTGATGTAGATATAAAAACGAACGCTCACATATATAAAAATTCTGGAGTTAAATAACATGTTTAGATATGATCTCATGAATGGAATGCTACTACTTAGATGCGAGAACCAGTGACACCATATGCTCATACCAATTCTAAACTCCACAAATTGAAACACACAACACTCAAGATTGAAGTCAAGGGTTGTAACGGGGCTAAGGGTATTGGCTAACAAAGAAAGGTAAAGGATAAACAAACGTTCTTAAAACAATAGTAAACAAAGCAATGAAATTGACACTTAGAATTCACTTTTGACTGCAAAAATCAACCTTAAACACAAAGGGAAAGTTCATGCAACACTTAGGGTCAAATACAATGTTTTGGACCCTTTCTTCAACAACCAACACTTTAGAGCTCCACTTCACATCTTTTCAACTCTTTTTCATACTTTTCACCACTTTTTCTTTTTTTCCTTTCTATTTTCCACGAATTTTTTTTTTCTTTTCTTTTCTTTTCTTTTTTTTTTTTTTTTTTTCCTTTTCTACCTATGCATCATTTAAGACTTTGGCACACACACACAAAGGATCACTTTCCCCCACACTTGTTTTCTGCAATACATTGATCAAAAGGAATTCTGTTTTAGTCATGCTTACTATGCTTCAAGAACAAAGGTAAGGATGGTCCTAATCTAGGCTAGGTACGGATCATGTGGGTGAACAAACAATATAGGCTAAACAAGGCTCAACGGGGTTAAACCTACAAAAACAAATGCATGGAATGAAGGCTTTTTGGCTATGGTGGTACTACTAAACAACTTCATCTCGAATATGTGTCATGCAATTCAATAACATGTTTTGAATGAAATAGGCATGAGTTCTAGCATTTGGAACTGAATAATGAAACGCCTTCTCAGTAGCAACCAAGCAAAGAATAATGAAATCATGCAACGACTTTAGAAAACAAGAATGCACAGATTTTAACTCTCAAAATAAACGTTTAGGCTCAAGTCTCACAAGGTTGTAGCGTTAGTTTGAGTTCCTTCCTTCAAGCATGTTACAAAAACTATTTTTTTTTCCTTTGTGATTACATGTGAATTCATAAGTTATAACCACAACCAAGCATAAACCAAAGAGTAAATCGAACTTTCATCCATGTTTACAACTCTCTTTAACAGTCATGCAATTAAAAACTGAATCCTCATCATTGTGTTGGAAGGTACCCTAAGACACAAACAAACACACAAAACAACTTTAAAACGACTCTTTTTGTTTTTTTTCAAAACATTTTTTCAAATTTTTTCTGGGATTTTCGGATTTTTATGTAAAACACACTAAAATGCATCAAAACAGCCTAAAAACACCTAAAAACAGCAAGGAACAACATTGGAAATTATGGGTGAGAAAACCCTACGAATTTGCATCAAAACACTTTGGTTACCCCCCCCCACACTTAAATCAAACATTGTCCTCAATGTTTCAAGCATAAACTAACACAAATAACAAGTAAACAAACAAACAGCAACTAACATAATAAACATGGCAGAAACGAAATAAACAACAAAGAGAAAGGTTTAGGAACGCAAATCTGGAAGTGGAGTGATTCCTTGGTCTTCCTTTGTTGCATGCATGGGTTGCCTCCCAAGTAGTGCTTTCTTTAACGTCGTTCAGCCGGACGAAGCACCAATTCACTCCCCAATGGAGTCCACGGCATGCAAGGGGATGTCATCCACGGCATGCTCCACAAAGTTGTCATAGTATGGCTTCAATCGGTGCCCATTCACCTTGAATTCTTGTCCAGTTTTCATGCTTTGGATTTGGACTGCACCATGCACAAAAACATTAGTAATAACAAACGGGCCAACCCACTTGGAGCGTAACTTACCAGGAAACAACCGAAGGTGGGAATTAAAGAGTAGCACTTTCTGCCCGATTGAGAATGATTTGCCACGAATCATCTTGTCATGAAAAGCCTTGGTCTTCTCCTTGTAAATCCGAGCGTTCTCATATGCTTCATATCTAATCTCGTCAAGCTCATTTAATTGGAGCTTCCTATGTACTCCAGCGGCATCAATATCCATGTTAAAGGTCTTGACCGCCCAAAATGCCTTGTGCTCAAGCTCTACGGGCAGATGGCATGGCTTACCATAGATAAGCCGAAAAGGTGACATGCCAAGAAGAGTTTTATAGGCCGTTCGATAAGCCCACAGTGCATCGTCCAAGCGCATGCTCCAATCCTTTCTTGTTGGACCCACGGTCTTCTCGAGGATTTGCTTGATCTCTCGGTTTGAAACCTCGGCTTGGCCATTTGTTTGAGGATGGTAAGGTGTAGAAACCTTATGGGTGACATTGTACTTCCTCAACAATGCCTCAATGGTGCGGTTACAAAAATGGGAACCGCCATCACTAATTAGAACTCGAGGCATCCCAAACCTAGCAAAAATGTTAGTTTTCACGAAATCTGCAACCATCTTAGAATCGTTAGTACGGGTGGCTTTTGCTTCCACCCATTTCGAGACATAATCCACAGCGAGTAATATGTAAAGGAAACCATGTGATGAAGGAAAAGGACCCATGAAATCGATTCCCCAAACATCAAAAATTTCAACAGAAAGTATGACATTTTGCGGCATTTGATCCTTAGCCCCTATATTACCCATTCGTTGGCAACGATCACAAGACATGCAAAAGGTTCTAGCATCTTTAAATAGAGTTGGCCAATAAAAACCACATTCTAAAACCTTAAGGGCAGTGCGTTGTGTCCCAAAGTGTCCCACATATGCATAAGTGTGACAGAAAGTTAAAATTGAATTAAACTCCATATCATGCACACACTTACGTACAATCTGATCCGAACAAAATTTCCACAAGTATGGATCATCCCAAACATAAAATTTAGCATCCTTTTTCAATTTATCACATTGGTTTCTGTTTAGGGTGTTTGGAACGTGTTTTGACACCAAAAAATTCACCAAGTCAGCATACCGAGGCTCACTTACCTTAATGGACAGCAATTGTTCATCGGGGAATGTCTCGGCAATAGGTAGGGACTCCTCATGTCGAACTCTTGTAGTAGCAACATCCAACGAATTAGTCGGGGCTTGGCCTCCTTTTTGGTGAGCAAATACTTCAACGCTGCATGGTCAGTGAAAACAATTACTTTAGTACCAATTAGATATGATCTAAACTTGTCTAAAGCAAAAACAACGGCAAGAAGTTCTTTTTCCGTAGTGGAATAGTTCAATTGTGCATCATTCAACGTCCGGCAGGCATAGTAGATAACATGCGGCCTCTTGTCCTTCCTTTGTCCCAAAACAGCCCCTAAAGCGTAGTCGGACGCATCACACATAAGCTCGAATGGTAGGCTCCAATCCGGTGGAACAATGATGGGTGTCGTGGTCAACAACTCCTTGAGTTGGTTGAATGATGCCGTGCACTCCTTGGTGAATTCGAACGCCACTTCTTTTTGTAGGAGACGGCAAAGAGGTTGTGCCACCTTTGAGAAATCTTTGATAAACCTACGATAGAAACCTGCATGGCCAAGAAAAGAACGAACCGCTCTAACCGAAGTTGGAGAGGGTAAGTGACATACAAGATCTATTTTTGACTTATCAACCTCAATACCTTTTTCAGAGATTATATGACCTAAAACTATGCCTTGTTTAACCATGAAATGACATTTTTCCCAATTAAGAACAAGGTTAGTTTCAACGCAACGTTTTAAGATCAAACTTAGATTATGCAAGCAACCATCAAAAGAATCACCAAAGAAACTAAAATCGTCCATGAAAACTTCAATTATTTTCTCTACATAATCTGAAAATATGCTCATCATGCATCTTTGAAATGTGGCAGGTGCATTACATAAACCAAAAGGCATGCGACGATATGCAAATCTACCAAAAGGGCATGTAAAAGTGGTTTTTTCTTGGTCCTCGGGTGCTATGACAATTTGATTATAACCAGAATAACCATCAAGAAAACAATAGAAAGCATAACCCGCTAACCTTTCAAGCATTTGGTCAATAAACGGTAATGGGAAGTGATCCTTCCTTGTGGTGGCGTTTAGCTTCCTATAGTCGATGCACACCCTTCAACCAGTTTGAATGCGTTGAGGAACAAGTTCATTCTATACATTAGCTACCACTATCACTCCGGATTTCTTTGGTACGCATTGAACAGGCGAAACCCACCTACTATCCGAGATTGGATAGATAACTCCATAATCTAGAAGCTTTATGATCTTCTTCTTCACAACTTCCATCATAGGAGGGTTGAGACAGCACTGAGCCTCTCGAGATGTTTTAGACCCCTCCTCCAAAAGTTTGCGATGCATGCACGTAGTAGGGCTAATTCCCTTGATGTCGACCAATGTCTATCCAATTGCCGTTTTGTACTCCTTTAGCACCCTCACTAATTTACTCTCCTCTTGTGCTGTGAGTGAGGATGAAATGATGACAGGCAATGTCTCATCCTCTCCCAAGAAACCATACCTTAAGTGACTAGGCAATGGCTTAAGTTCAAGTGTGGGTGGCTGCACAACTGAAGGAAGCATCTTATTAGCCGAAACTGAACTTAAAATTGGGTCCAAAAACTTACCAGTTTGTGATTGCAATGACTCAAGGGCAGCCACCATCTCAATGACCTCATCACTAGGGGGCACGGCAAATGAGTGTCCATGCATGCCGTGGGTTTCCATGGTGGTTGCTTCAACGTTTTGCTTGTCCATTCCTCGTGCAATAACCAATTCAAGTGCATCATTGTTCAATTTGTCAAAATGGTCCTGCGCCAAAGAGTCAATTACATCAATAGCAAAACATGAATGATTCTCACTAGGATATTTCATAGAATCAGAAAGATTGAAATTAATAACTTCCCCATCGAATTCCATTGTCAAAGTGCCATTAAATACATCAATCTTTGTACGAGCAGTTTTCATGAATGGCCTTCCAAGTAGGATGGGCAACGAAGGGGCATGGTCTGACTCGTCTATCTCGAGCACGTAGAAATCCGCCAGAAGGATCAAATGATTAACCTGCACTAAAACATCTTCCAAAACTCCCTTTGGATAGGCATTAGATCTATTGGCTAATTGTATAATCACACCATCATTTTTCAACTCTCCTAGGTTCATAGATGCATAAATCGAATATGGCATGACATTTATGGATGCACCTAAGTCTAACATGGCAGATTCAAACCTAGTATTACCAATGACACAAGAAATTGTAAAACTACCCGGATCTTTGCATTTAGGGGGTAGTTTGCGTTGCAAGATGGCTGAGACATTTTTACTTACCTTTACAACCTCCTTGGTCGAAATCTTCTTCCTAGTGGTGCAAAGTTCTTTCAAAAATTTAGCATACCTTGGTACTTGCTTCATTGCATCCAAAAGAGGGATATTGACTTGAACTTTCCTAAATGTCTCTAGAATGTCCTTTTCAGCTTCCTCTTTCTTTGTGTGCTTGAACCTACTAGGAAAAAGAACATTCAAAGGAAAATCATTAGTAGGAATTGAATTGGACACGTTCTTACCCTTATTGGACAGATTGGATGGCTTAGGAGCCATGGGGGTTTACGGCAAAGGAACTTCCTTCCTTGCCGTGGGCATGCCTTGCTCATCTTCTTCAATTATCATCTCTTCCACCTCATTTGGGGCTGATTTGGATGGTTGGGGGGCAGATCCTATGTGCTTCCCACTTCGCAAAGTTATAGCTTTGGCAGATTCGAATCCACCTTTTGGATTGACCACGGTTGAACTAGGCAACTTGCCTTGCTCTCGAAACTGCCCCATAAACTCGGCAATTTGCCCCACTTGCTTCTCCAACTCGTCCACCTTCTTGTCCTTAGTTTGCATGCCCTGCGCCATAGAAGTTAGTAAATTAAAAATCTGATCATTATCAATAGTAGAACCTGATTTTTGGGCGGGTTGTGCTTGGGGTTGAGTTGGTGCAAACGGCTTTTGATAGAAACCCGGGGGTTGTTGCCTAAATGTGCTTTGTTGTTGGCCTTGTTAGGGTTCTCGCCATTTGAAATTTAGATGATCACGCCAACCGGGATTGTAAGTATTAGAAAATGGGTCATTCCTCGGTTGGTATTGGTTGCCAAATCCCACAGCATTGAGGGTCTCCCACCCTCCATTCTCTATCAATTGTGGGCACTTGTCCGTAAAGTGTCCTTGCATGGAGCATACGCCACAAGCTGCCACGTTTTGCACTTTTGGACCATCCACCACATGAGAAAGCAAAGTAGTAAGGTTAGCCATTTGATTTTGAAGTTCGGTTATGGCACTTACCTCATTCACTTGGTGTTGCCGTGGGTTGCTCCTTTGTCCAACACATTCGTATTGTTGAGCGTTCAACGTTCGATTAGCTATCAATGTCTTTGCAGCCGTGGGGGTCTTGTCCACCAAAGCTCCTCCCGCCGAGGCGTCTAGCATTTGACGTTCGATTGGTAATAGCCCCTCGTATAAGTATTGTAGAAGAAGTTCCTCCTTCATCTGATGCTGTGGACATAAAGCAACAAGAGATTTAAAACGTTCATAGTAAGTAGGAAAAGATTCACCTTCATCTTGTTGAATTCCACTTATCCTTTTTTGTAGGAGAATGACTCGAGAAGTTGGGAAAAACTTCTCCAAGAAAGCCCGTTTCATGCTCTCCCAAGATGTGACCGTTCCGGGAGCTAATTCATACAACCAATCTTTCGCCTTGTCCATGAGAGAAAAGGGAAAGGCCTTTATCTTCAAAATGCTCCCGTCAACATTGATTGGAGTCATGCTTGAACACACCACCTCGAACTCTTTCAAGTGCTTGTTAGGATCCTCCATGGACAACCCATGGTACTTCGGAATGTGGTGTAGCAAACTTGACTTCAACTCGAATTCCTCGGTCTTCCCTTGGGCAGCCGCGGGATATTGAATACATAGAGGTGCAGCATTGTCCAAGCCCGAAGCCAAAAGCTCATTGATTGTACGATTGCCTTGTGCCATGGCTTGCTCTACTTCACCCACTATTGCCGTGGGTTGCTCTTCTTCTTCCTCAAAATCAAGTTCGGCTTCTGAATTTGAACTTGATTCACTAGGTTCTGGATTTTTCCTCTTTCGTCTCAACTCTCGCTCAAAATCGTCGTCAAAGTCCAAGATGTGTTCACGAATCGGATGAGAACTCCGAGTCATAAACTAGTACCTAAACCAAGAACCAAAACAAGGTCAGAATCTGGAACAAATTAAAACAAACTGAAATAAAACAATCCAAGGGACTAGCAATGTTGCTAATCCCCGGCAACGGCGCCAAAAATTTGATGCGAAATATATAAGCACACAAATTAAAGCCTCTTTTTATCAATTGTAGCAAAGTATGTAAGTAGGGATCGTTCTAGGCCGGGGATTATGAGGGATTGCTAAATCACTTAAAAACTGACTCAACTACGTAAAAACAAGTTTAAAACACTAAACTAGACTCAAAGAATGCAAAACTAAACTTTAAAACACCAAAACAAACCAAAAGACTCAAAACAGCAAACAAACACTCAAAACTGTCTTAAAAACACTTTCTGGGCAGTTTTGAACACAAACACAAAGTTGGACGAAAATAGGTTTAAACTTGACTCAAGACACTTAAAAACACAAACTAAATTAATTTCTAACTAATCTAATACTTCAAAATAAATGGGGATTTGGTTTTGACGAAAATTGAAAACAAAAACAAAACTTGTAAATTGAACAGATTCTAAAACGAATTTGGTTGAATTGAATGGATGGAAACTAGCTAAGGGATTCCTCTCCACACATGTCACACTTGCATACAAAACGATTTCTAATTGCAATTCAATAAACCATGAATACTCAACACTCCAAGTTAATTAGGTCCGCTTAAATTAACTTTCAGATTTCCCTTATGTCAATGAATTGGACGGAAAAAGCGCATCGCAATCACATTATTCCTCAAAAGTTCTCTATATGAAAGCGCATAATAAAGATACAATCAAAGATCATTACGTTCAATGGAAATCATAAGTATTGACGAGAGACTCGTAACTATGAAAGCGCATGAAACTTATGCCGAGAATTTACTTAACACAATTGTGATTAACAACTTTTACTACTTGTGAATATAAGTTTATAACGATTAGGTGAAATTTCCTTATATTCTAGCATTAGATTTATGCATAATAATTAAGTGTACACTCTCAACCAACACACACAAATCAGTTTAATTCAAATAGATAAGCAAATTGAATCCACAACTTATGAAACGCAATTAGAAGTAATCAAATTATATAGCAAGCATAAACATGGTTTTGAATCCCCCCCCCTAGCCAAGGGGGGTTTAGTTCCTCATACTCGCAAAGCAAAGATACATAAATTTAGACATTAAAATCCAAAGAAAGAAAACACCTAGATGATCCAACTGGACAGCAGGTGCATCCACGAAGTCTTCCTTCCTCCTTGCTGCGGCACTTGGTCTAAGAGCAGGGTTTGGGTGGTATTTGTATGGGAGAATGGGTAGGGAATGGTATGGAAGGGTTTAGGATTGATGGGGGTGCGGCAAGGTGTTTAGGGTCAGAAAATATGGAGTATGGTGAGTGAGGGTTGCGACAGAGAGGGGAGATGAGTTTCTGGCATGATTTATGAATATGGGAGGTGGTGAATTCGGCCAAGGGGTGATTATGAATATATATATATAGGCACTTAAAACACTAGGTAAATCAGATATGGACTTGGATAACCCAAATCCATCAGGAAATAGGCCTAGAAATCAGAATTAGGGAAGGAAAAAGTCCACAAGGTGCGGCATGTATGGATAGGCTGAGATAAGGCTTCTAGAAAGCCTTGCAAGGCAAGGAAAACAGATTCTAACAAGGGCTAGGTGCGGCATGGATTTAGGAATTAAGGATAGAGCTTCTAGAAAGCCCAAATCCAAGAGGAAATAAGCCCTAGCCCACGGCAAGGATGAGGGAATATTCTAAAACCCTTCTTTGTGTCTTCCGACGCTTAGGAACCTTCTAATGTTGCTGAAACTCAAGGCCATTTAGGTTTAGGAAAGATCAACCCAAAGTAGAAACTTTTAGGCTTAACTTTCCTACTTCAAGTAGGAAACCTTGTTTGAGTAGGAATCTTTATTCTTCTAGGAATCCATCTTCAACTAGGAATCCCTCATTGATTAGGAATCCTTCTTCAATTAGGACTCCTTCGTTGATTAGGAATCCTTCTTCAATTAAGACTCCTTCGTGGACTAGGATTCCTTCGTGGACTAGGAATCCTCAAATCTTCAAATCTTCAATTTCGTCCAAACCTTTTGTTCCAAGCATGTGCCATTCACTCTAAGCTCACTTTTGCTCCAAAAAGCTCCAAATTGCATCTTTTTATGTAATATGCCCTTAAAACCTGAAAACACATGAAACTAGCTTAAAAGACTACTTAAACTAAGAAAACATAACGAAAATGCATAAGAACTAGCTAACTAAGGCGCATAAATATGCTCCTATCAGTGGCACCCTTAGATCCACCTCCACAAGAACCTTGACAAACACTCAATTAAGATTGAAAGTAACATCATCAACTTTAAGAGCATTACCTAGCGTTTAAGAAATGACCTTGATGATCATATCCTCTTTATATTGGTCTAGGGGACACGAGAAAGTCTAGCCTAGACCACCAAGTTATTGATAGCATCCGCATCATAGACCTGAACAAAATACTTGCCATAAACATTCTTAGGGACCTTTTCAAAAGAAGTTTTTGTTTCCAAAACGCAAAAAAGGCCCCCCATCATTAAACTAGACTCAAAATTAAAATTACTACTAAACTTATTCCTTCCTACTCCTCTGTAATTCCACGACCCAATCTTCATCAATCTAGCTCTTCCAGATAAGTAGTCCTAGCCTTATTCACAAACTCCTCTTGGATTCTCTTTCTTGGACTCGACATACCCACTATAGTCCTCGGAGAAAGCTTGTTGGCTTCAGCCGCTTGGGACGCAGAGACCACATCCACATCAATCTCCCCCTTGTTACCCACATCGTTATTGCTTACCCCAGATCCAACATCCTCCTACACATAATCCATTCTGCTTGGAGACTTCCTCCCACTAGTACAAAAAACACTTTGTGTGACGCAGGTCCTTTATCGCGCAAAGTCACGAAATGTAGCACAAAAATTAGCCCAATGAACCTTCGTCGCCCGCCAACCGTCGCGCCAAGGCAGTGACAGAAGGGTTTGCAAGAGGAACAAGTAACTACGTTGCGCATAGTAACTTTGTGTGATGTAGGAACAGCATGGCGCAAACCCACTTTGCGTGAATTAGGTTACTTCTTCGTCGCACAAACACTTTTTTTTTGGCAAAAATATTTTTTATTTAATTTTTAATAAATATTGTAATTAAATTCTAAACAATAATTAATAAACCAAGAAAAAGTATTTAGTTATAAAATATATGAAAATGTACATAAAAGATGTCCATACAAAAAAGAAAAAACTACAACAAGTAATCTTCAGGCTACTGGGTATCGGCTGGGTAAAGTGGTTGAGAAGTCGAAGGTGGAGGAAGATCAGGTGTTGGCATCGGGATTTGGAGGTCGGTAGTTCAGCAGAGTAATTATGTGCCACTTGTGCACCACTTGTGCAGAATAATGTTTGATTTGGAGTTGGCATAGCTTGCTGTTGCACAGCAGGATAAATGTAGCTCATGTATAACATGTATCCATAACTAACAGGCTGTTGGTATATGACACTCGGTTGAATATACTGAGGCTGAGGCTCCAACATTGGTGAAGTAAGACTGCCATATATCGAAGATGCATTTGGATCCTTCATGGAAGGCAGGCTTGCTGGGGACTGAAAATGTTCCTCCATAGATTGAGTTGGCATTGCTGATTGTGAACCTGCATTTCGCAAAACAGGTTGGTCTGCACGATGGAAAAGCCTCGTGTTTCTTGTGGATCCACGACCATCTCACTGCTGAGCTAGGACTGCCTGTGGAACATATTGAGGAACCCCTTGTGGGGCTTGACTGAGACACGTTGAGTTGTAGTATGTAGTGCCTGAAGGAGGCAGCCTTGGGTATTGATCCTTTATATAGGAATGTCATATTTAACAGGTGATTGCGTGGTAAGAAGATGAAACAGTGATAAAAATGGCTTACCTGCATGATAAAATCAACTGGAAAATAAGTACGGTTGATGGCAATCCAATCGAGAATGATGAAATGGAACTGATTCCGTTACCAAAGAAACTTACTTGTTGGCAATTGAGAATGGGGTTTGTCGATGCACAAAATCGGAAGGGTCTTGGAACAACGTAAATCCGACCGTGAATCTGCAAGAAAGTAAATAACACAAGATGTATCGTGGTTCACCCCAATATTTGAGCTATGTCCACATTGATATTGTATTTCTCTGAGATGTTGAAGAGGATAGAAAGAGCTTCTCCGTGAGGATGAGAGCTCTAAAAGGGTGAGGGTATTGCCTCAAAATTGGTCTCCTCCTTAATGAGGAGAGTGAAGGGTCCTTTTATAGAATAAGGGATCCTCACTTATTACATATTTGCCCTTTCCTTTATTACATAATTACATTTGAGTCTCCCGAGAATTTATACAAGATCTAAATATGGAGGCCCTAAGTATGGTATAAATAGTAGTCCCCCAAGTCTTCAGTCAAGAGAGTCTTTTGACTGGAGACTTGAAATTCAGTCCATGTGTGGGCCGAATTAACTAGATGTTATCTAGGAATGATACTCGATATGAGGCGGTGCTCAATCTAAAATGATGCTTAACTAGAAATAGCACATGTTGCGAGGCTGCTCGGCTTGTGTTGATGCTCCCGGCGAGGCGGTTGCTCAGTAGGCGGCGATGCTCTCTAATAATGGTGAGGGGGTCATTTTTATAGAATAAGGGCTCGCTCCTCAATACATAACTGATGGGTTAGGAGTGATGCTCACAGCGAGGCGGTTGCTCACCTGGCGGCAATGCTCTCTAATGAAGGTGAGGGAGTCCTTTTTATAAAGTAAGGGCTTGCTCCTCAGTACATGAATAATGGGTGTTTTCTAATGAAAGTGAGGAAGTCCTTTTTATAGAATAAGGGCTCGTTCCTCAGTACATAAATAATGGGCTAAGTCCCCCAGGTATTTTTCATGAGGCCCAGTTGAGGCCCAATATATGGTACATAATGTAGTCCCCCAATTCTTCTGTCAATAGAGGTTGTTAGCTGGAGACTTCAACTTCAATCCATGTATGGGCCGAAATGGCAATTGTTCGGAGGCGGTCTTTGTAGACCATGCACTGAAGCTTTGTAGGTGAAGCTTTGCAATTTGAAGCTTTGCAATTTGAAGCTTTGAAGCTAGAGCTCTGTAAATAAAGCGTTTGAAGCTAGAGCTCTGTAAATGAAGCTTTTGAAGCTAAAGCTCTGTAAATGAAGTTTTCGAAGTTGGAGCTTTTGTAAGTGAAGCTTTTGAAGCTAGAGCTTTGTAAATGAAGCTTTTGAAGCTTATTGACATGAGTAATGCTCATGAATGTCTATGTTGATTGACATGAGTGATGCTCATGGATGTTGACATGAGTGATGCTCATGAATGTTGACATGAATGATGGTCATGAATGTTCATGTATGATTGACATGAGTAATGCTTATGAATGTTTATGTATGATTGACATGAGTAGTGCTCATGTATAATTTTGAAGTACTGGGCATACTTTTGATCACCTAATGGGTGATAATAGCAGCAGGCTGCCGAATAATTTTGGAGTACTGGACGTACTTTTGATCACTTGGTTGGTGATAATAGTGGCAGGCTGCCGAATAATTTTTTGTAGTACTGGACGTACTTTTGATCACCTGATTAATGAAAATAGCGGGCTTGGCTCTTTTGGGTATATGGGCATTCGCCTTCCATATAACATTCCAGCCCATTATTTTGGGCTTGCAGTTTTGTTTTTTTTATTATTATTATTATTACCCTCTTATGGGGTTTATACAGATGTCTCCAAAAGATATGAAAAATAATTTACATCATTCAAAAATAAATCCGACCCTCTGCTCGATGGGTCACGCCCATAATTCCCTTTTCTGCATGCCATCACCACCGCAATTATGTCTGCTCCCTTTATTCCTTGCTTTTGCAGTGTGCCCATGTGCTCAGGAAAGCCTCCCTTTATTCCTTGCTTTTGCTTTCTGCTTTTGTTTCCCACTCGACTTTTTTCTTTGCTTTTGCTTTCTTCTTTTCTCTTTTATGCTGCATCTCTCTCTATCTCTCCACAAACAATTGCTTTCTGCTTTTCTTTTTCTGCTACATGGTCCACGAGTCTACCCCTCAAGGCTCTATTTTTAGTGAAAAAGAATTCTTGTGAATCATGATTGATACCACCTCCAACTATATCCCCAAAGGTGTAGGTTGGGCCAAACACTTCTCCTTTTCCATGTCCCCGATAAAGTAGTCCATCATTGCCATGATAGCCACAACTATTTGCCTCCCATGAGGCTTCCTTTTTTTCATCAAAGCATTCATCAATTTCGTTCTTGAATGAACAACTTGGCAACTACTCTTGCCCAAACATACAAGGCAGCGGGATTGGATCCCTGAATCTACCAGAGTTGGCCCCTTCTTGAACAAATGTGGCTCCTCTTGGAGTCTACCCGTGAGCTGAACCCCTAACAGCACCAAACTCTCCCAGTTCTTTTCTCCACTACTTCCTCGATTTTGCAAGTAACTTCCTTGATCAAATTCAGATTTTGACTTCCAGTAGTTCATACCTATTGAGCTGACAGTGGCAGAGGTTGAAGAGGGAGGTAGAGTTGCATGGTTGGCTGCTAAATGTGCATGTAAGCCTGTGTAAAAGTGGAAGGGCTGGAATTGTAGTCTAACGGGGTTGCTGCTTTTGCTGGTGAATCGCGTCTGACTGGAGCAGCAGAAGAAGTCTGGGAAACGGATACTGAAGCAACAACATCTGGGTTTGTTCTTGCTTTTCACCTTAAACTTTCCCGAGGCCCCGTGCTTAGGCCTGACAATTCCTAACACGACCCGATAACCCGACACGACACGACTAGAAATTAACAGGTGTTCGGGTCGACACGATAACAAATCGGGTATTATCGAGTAACCCGATAAGCACATGTTAAGATAATGGGTTAGTTCAGGTATACACGTGGGTAACACGTACACGATAAGCAGAATATTAATTTAATAATTTTATAACCCTAAAAAATACTATAATAATTATATATATTAATTTAACAAATTTATACCCCTGAAAAGTTTAAAACTATAATAATTATATATATATATATTAAATTAACTATAATAATTATATATACTATAATAATTATACCCCCAAAATATTAAGTATAATAATTATAAATATATATATATATATATATTAAATTTTAAATTAAATTTTATACCCCTAAAAACTATAATAATTATACGTACAAAATAAATAGATTTAAATCTACATAATAAATATATAAATATATATATATATGCACACCATTGAACTTGATGGGATACACGAAACTAATCTCAATGATCCAACTGTCAAACTTGTTTGTATATGCTTCGAGATCGCATACGCCAAAAATCACAAAAAAAAAAACATTCAAAGATCAAGTAATGAGACAAAACTTTTTTACGGTTATAAAACAAAAAATCACGATTTAACGGTTATTTTAACTCCGATTTTGATGATTTTTTACAACTACACTTGTTAACCATATACGAATACAATGAATGAATTCGATCGTCAATTTAAAATATTTACACAAGTGGATACCACAAAATCTTATGTTATACTTAATGAAAGTATAAATAAACTCTAAGTGTTAGTGAATCTATCGTTTTGATGGGATACGAATTCTATGAAACTAATTTCAATGATCCAACCGTCAATCTTGTTTGTATATGCTTCAAGATCATATACGCCAAAAATCACAAAAAATAAACATTCAAAGATCAAGTAATGAGACAAAACTTTTCGACGGTTATAAAACAAAAAATCACGATTTAACGGTTATTTTAACTTCGATTTTAATGATTTTTTAAAAGTACACTTGTTGACCCTATACAAATACAATGAATGAATTCGATCATCAATTTAAAATATTTACACAAGTGGATACCACAAAATCTTATGTTATACTTAATGAAAGTATAAATACACTCTAAGTATTAGCGAATCTATCGTTTTGATGGGATACGAATTCTATGAAACTAATTTCAACGATCAAACCGTCAAACTTGTTTGTATATGCTTTGAGATCGCATACGCCAAAATCACAAAAAACAAACATTCAGAGATCAAGTAATGAGACAAAACTTTTCGACGGTTATAAAACAAAAAATCACGATTTAATGGTTATTTTAACTCCGATTTTGATGATTTTTTACAACTACACTCATGACCCTATACAAATACAATGAATGAATTTGATCGTCAATTTAAAATATTTACACAAGTGGATACCACAAAATCTTATGTTATACTTAATAAAAGTATAAATAAACTCTAAGTGTTAGTGAATCTATCGTTTCGATGGGATACGAAATCTATGAAACTAATTTCAACGATCAAACCACCAAACTTGTTTGTATATGCTTCGAGATCGCATACGCCAAAAATCACAAAAAACAAACATTTAGAGATCAAGTAATGAGACAAAACTTTTCGATGGTTATAAAACAAAAAAATCACGATTTAACGGTTATTTTAACTCTGATTTTGATGATTTTTTACAACTACACTCCTTGACCCTATACGAATACAATGAATGAATTTGATCGTCAATTTAAAATATTTACACAAGTGGATACCACAAAATCTTATGTTATACTTAATGAAAGTATAAATAAACTCTAAGTGTTAGTGAATCTATCGTTTTGATGGGATACAAATTCTATGAAACTAATTTCAACGATCCAACCATCAAACTTGTTTGTATATGCTTCGAGATCGCATAAACCAAAAATCACAAAAAACAAACATTCAGAAATCAAGTAATGAGACAAAACTTTTCGACAGTTATAAAACAAAAAATCACGATTTAACGGTTATTTTAACTCAAATTTTGATGATTTTTTACAAGTACACTTGTTGACCCTACACGAATACAATGAATGAATTCGATCGTCAATTTAAAATATTTACACAAGTGGATACCACAAAATCTTATGTTATACTTAATGAAAGTATAAATAAACTCTAAGTGTTAGTGAATCTATTATTTTGATGGGATACGAATTCTATGAAACTAATTTCAACGATCCAACCGTCAATCTTGTTTGTATATGCTTCGAGATCGCATACGCCAAAATCACAAAAAACAAACATTCAGAGATCAAGTAATGAGACAAAACTTTTCGACGGTTATAAAACAAAAAATCACGATTTAACGATTATTTTAACTCCGATTTTGATGATTTTTTACAACTACACTTGTTGACCCTATACGAATACAATGAATGAATTCAATCGTCAATTTAAAATATTTACACAAGTGGATACCACAAAATCTTATTAAGCGTTAGTGAATCTATATATTAAATTAAATTTTAAAAATTGGTGGCCATTAGATTGGCTGAGATTTAATCTCAGCTATCCATTATGCATTAGGTATTTAGGTTGGACTTTAGAGACTATCCTTCAGCTTTTCTCTTCTCTGTCGCAGACCCGTGCTTCTCTCGGCCCTCTCCTGTGAACTTTCAATTTCAACTCTTCTCTTCTCTACCACAGAGTGCCGCTCCTATGAACTTTCAGTTTCAACTCTTCTCTTCTCTGCCGCAAAGTGCCAGTCTTGTAAAAGCAATAACATGCAAACTTCGAGTTCCATTGGCAAGGTTTAAACTTTTGAGAAAGGCTTCACAACCTTGAAAACAAAAACTCTTTCATTTTGCATATCCTTGCACATTTAATATTTTGTGATAGACTAGTGTATGGATGTTTTTTTATTAGACTCTTATTTTCGAGTGTAGATGTAGTACTTAAATGACAAATATGTTTTAATGTTTTGAAGTAATATTTATGTGGTAATGTATGGTATGTGCAAATTTAAGAAAAAAAATATTTTTTTCTTAATAGGTCATAACGGGTTGGGTCACTTTATCCGTTGGGTAAAGTGACCCGACCTGTTAAAGACCCGTTAAGATAACATGTGTGACACGACACGACCCGTTAAGATAACAGGTGTTACACGAAAACGACACAAACACGACAGACACGATCTGTTTGTCAGGCCTACCCGTGCTACTAACAGTTATATTCTTCCATTTTCCCGACAAGAAGAGGACCTTCAACTTTTACTCCTTCAGCAACATTTTCTCTCGCCATTGTCGGTGGCGCGTGGACTCGGTTCCTTGATCTCGGCGATCTTCTTGGAGAATAGGGGGATTGAGCCGGAGCTGTGCTTCACGCGCATCTTGCGTTTTCGGGAGACTCGAGTTATGCAAAGGTAGAGGAAGATGAGAAGGGCGGCTGCGATGAGGCAAAGGACTAGGATGGCGATAACAGCGTAGGGTTTGAGGTTGAATAATGGGGTTTTGGAGATGATCTTATGGGAGAAGGAGTGTCTTGAAAGATTTAGTGGGTTTGTTTCTCATACTTCAGTTCTCTGAATTTCTGCCAAAAAGTAAAGAGAGAGAGAGCTGATGAGTGTTTGAGATTTTGATCTTTTCTATTTCTGGGTTTTTTGTGATTTTGCAGATTCACGGTGGAGGTGAAAAAATGAAAGAGAACCGACACAACTTTTCGTATCGTTTCCCACAGACGGCGCCAAATGTTGATGCACAAAACCAGAGAAGTCTTGGAACAACGTAAATCCAACCGTAAATCTGCAAGAAAGTAAATAACACAAGATGTATCGTGGTTTACCCCAATGTTTGGGCTACGTCCACATTGATATTGTATTTCTATGAGATCTTGAAGAGGATAGAGAGAGCTTCTCCGTGAGGATGAGAGCTCTGAGAAGGTGAGGGTATGGCCTCAGAATTGGCCTCCTCCTTAATGAGGAGAGTGAGAGGTCCTTTTGTAGAATAAGGGCTTCTCACTTATTACATATTTGCCCCTTCCTTTATTACATAATTACATTTAAGTCTCCCGAGTATTTATATAAGATCTAAATACGGAAGCCCTAAGTATGGTACAAACAGGGTTAAACTTCTTGGAGCCTTTCTAGTACTTATCTAGAATAGCATGTTTAAAATCACTCCCATGCAAGAATATGGATGCATCAATATAATAGGTGAAATAAGAAATCAACCGGAGACCCTGCAGTTGGTCTTGTACGGTTAATTATATAGCTCAATATCCAATCCAACCAGAGTCACCACGGTGACCTATACGGCGCTACTCTGCACATAAGTCGGAACTACCTGAAGTAGTCTGTACGACAAGAATGGTGTAATAATACGCTCTAGTGTTTCTCTCATCAATCATCTGTGCACATAATCTAAGGTCACCTACCAGTCGGAACCACCTCTAGTGGTCTGTACGACTAGCATGTTGGAACCCTCTATCGGTCTGTACGACATGCACCTACTTGGATCCAAGGTGAGCGTGCGGTGCGGTTAATAATATAAGCACTAACACCAGGGGTGCGGGTTATGAACTCTCAACACAATTCACATCATCAATGATTCACATGAATAACATAAAACTCACCTGATACTCACCTGTGCGTCCACAACACCAATTCACATATATATATATATGCATCAATTATCAATTCATATATCTCATAATATGCATGCATGACATTTTGTAACGTACTTTCATTTAAACTCAATTTCTGGGAAAAATATCAATAGTATATAGATATAAACAAAAATACTGCCCACTTACCTAGAGTTCGCCCAACAACTCCTTAGCACAACATATCAAGGCATCATGACAATCGGCGCCTAAGGCCAAGGCCAATTTGGCCTGGAAAGGCTCCAATTTGCTCAAACCCGTGCAAAACCCTAGAATTGGGTGAGTTCCAATTCGTCCTCAAATCAACTCCGATGCTCCAACTAATGCTTGGGCTTTGTTCTAGGCCTCAAGAGGAAGCTATGGGTGGTGGAAATTGAAAGAAATTGCTTCGGGATTGGGTGATTCGAAGCCAAAGCCGACGCACTCCTCATTGCGGTTTTCTCCATTTTCAAAGCCAAATCTCTCAAATTTTGAGATGGAATGGATAGAGGAAGGCTTCTAGAGTGTTTCCCATGAGGTTTCTTGAAGCAATTCGCCGGAAAAACGGGTGAAAATCGTCAAAAATAGGCATGGATGCCGACCGGGTCAAAAAACGGGCCAAGGGGATCCGGCCGATCCCCCGCGCCACTCTCTCCCTCATTTCCTCCTTTCCTCTGTTCCGATTGGCCATCCTCTCCTTCTCTCTTCTCTTGATTCGTCAACTCTCTCTCCTTTCTCTCCCGGAGCTCCTGCTCTCTCTTCCTCTGGTTGGGCAGTTTCTGCCCAATCTCTTCTTCTTCTTCTTCCTCACAAGCACACACACACAAAAAACCTTCCTTCACTTTTATTTATTTATTTTTGTTTTCCTTTACATCCGAGCCATCCATTTAATTCTTCAATAAATCTGGGCCGTCCATTTTCATAAAAGAAATTCTAGATTTTACTAAAATTATAATTCCTTAAAATCCCAAATTTCAAACGTTAATAACTTCTTCGATATAACTCCAAATCACGCATCGTCTGCGCCCACGCGTCCGTAGCGACGAGTACTACGAAGATATGTCAAGAAAACAAATCTTAGATGGCACGACACAACGATTAACCTCGAATAATGCACGTGCCTCAAAGGGCATTTTTTGTAAAATCCTTTATTAAAACTTTAAAACTCTTAAAATCAGGGATGGGCTGTTACAAAGATGCTACGAACACTTGGATTTTGTTACTCGTATACTTTGATGTAAGAGCAAGTAATTACGAATGAAATTTAGTTTGAATAGGTCTATGGATTACTTGTAGGATAGATATATGAAGCTAGTAGTCACGATTTGTAGACGTATTGCAAGATAATGAAGTGTTTTCATTAGGAACAATTGACGAGGTTTTTAATAGTATAGCTAGGTATTTCAATTTTATGATGGTGAAAATAAGATGAATTTATTGTTAGAGAATTCTTATTGGCTTGACATGTATTGAAATTGTTGAATTTATGGAGTTGGAAAATTGCACTTTAATAATTTAATTATTATGCATGAGGTTATCAAAATTTGGAACAAAACAAAGGGCTTATGATGCATAATGCTGATTCTCTCTTTAATTTCGAGGCTTAGTGATTAATATGTACAACTTCACATGATTGATGGAAGTAATCATTGGAGCTAAGAGTCTCATGTACTTTCTTTTACCACAAGTGTCTAGGCGGCAAAATAAATCTTATGAAACGAATGTATAGTCATGAATTGGATGATCAAAGTAATCCCCTAAGCAGGAATAAAATATGACGTGTATTATTAACTCCAATTGAAGAACTCTATTACCTTGAACTATCTATAAGGAGTGTTGGATTTGTAGGTTTAAGAAATAAATTACCGATATTAATGTGGAATTCAGTCTCATAGTAAAAGTACATATGGTAAAGTTATTGTAGAATGTAAGATTTTAATTATTGATATATTAATACGCAGTTGACATTGTTGGTTAGTGGAGGATTATAATAGATAACTTGGAAAACTGGTTGTTGAGTGGAATCAAGAAATCAGTTTAAGAATGACGTCCTAAAGTGATAGATTGTTGTGAACTTTTAGTTTATCAGCATGTGATTTAATGTTGTTCTTCAAAGTTCAAATAAAATTTAATTATTTTGGATTTTGAGATATGAGCTATATGAGTAAGGATTGAACTCAGTGTTAGTTCACGATTTTAGAGAATCGATTGCAAAATTATTGTTATATACAGAATCATAATTATGAAAAAGAATTAGTGCTTCTGACACACCCTGACCGAAGTCGAGACGTGTTGGCCGTCACGTGAGTGTGACGTAGCCTTGTGCGCAAAGCGTAAGCAATAAAGAGTAAGGGAATACGAACAATTTAAAACCAAGCAACTAGCAATCCCAGTTAAGAAAGGATGCTAGTGGGAGTCTAAGTGTATAAATACACTTTCAGAGCAATAAGAAAGTCTAGTTGCAGTCAAGTAGGACAATTACTAAGATATAACACCCGAAGGTGAATCCTACTTTTTCGGATTCTACCATTGGATTCCTCGTGGCCACCAAACTCTGCTACCTAAAACCTGGAGGGGCGAAAAACAAAGTTGAGTGGGTCAGTAAAACACACTTACACGAAAACCTTATTTTTCCTTTGAATATACTAACCCCTCGCCATAAAACAAGTATATAGATACTTTCCCATAAAATAGAATACATAAGTATGTATATATCTCAAATCATGCTCAATAAATCAAGATTCATATTTGTATGTATGCCATGCGTATGCCATGCCCAATAACATAAAAATACCAAAAGTAAGCCAGGTGATGTAATTCACAATAACCATCTGCTAACCGAAGTCACCTAACGTGATCTATACGGCGGAATCTAGAGCTCATCTCAATCACAACATCAATCTCATATCTCATCATATAAATCATCATGTATATACATCACATATATCATCATGTATATACATATCTACACACGAGTCGGAACCACCTCACGTGGTCTGACCGACAAGACTAGGTGTAAAATAATAATACGCTCTAGTGCTACGATCACGTGAAGATTGTGCGATAAATCGTGGGTCACCTACGAGTCGAACCCACTCAAAGTGGTCTATACGACAGGATTGTGCACCTAACTTGGATCCAAGATGAGTGTGTGGTGCGGGAGGTGAACATCACGTGAAGGATTATGCCTCTAACTCTGGGCGGAAGCACTAACACCAGGGTGCAGATTATGAGCTCTAATGTACATCTCAACATCATCATCATCATATCTCATAACCATTACCAGCATAATGTACTCACATGTAGCTTACCTAGGCCTCCACAGCACTATGCAACAATATGCATAATTATGATAATGCATATACTAAAATATGAGGCATATATGACATGGCATTTAAATCATATTTCCTTTAAATATGTTTTCTGGGAAAAACGTCAAGTGTGTGTGTGTATATATATATACTGAAAATAACTGCCTACTCACAGATATGTAGCTGGGTCGTAACCCTCATGCCTAGCCTGGCTACGCTCATCCTCCGAATAGGTCTCACCTATAGGAGAAGCAACTATATAAACGTCACTTTAATGCACATATACCAAACTATGTAATAACTTTTCATACATAGCTCAAATTGGGTATATGAATATACCACAGTGACCTACACAATCTCAGGATCATCCCCATATTTTTAAAATAATTTTTCATCCATCCACGCGCCGGCGAGTGCACGGTAAGACGCGCGGCCACACACAGGGAATTGTAACAGAAATAGTAACGGCAGTTAGGGAATATTCTGTTAAATCCTAACATATTCCGTTAAACTTAACTGACGGCATCAGAATTGATGGAATATTTCGTCGTCTTCAACCTCAGACTCCGGCGACCGTCGCCGTCGCCGGAAAACTGGGAATTTTTCAAATCGCTATATCTCACTCATTTTTCATCAATTTCTTACGAAATTTACACCAAAATGAGGCTTATAACTTGAAGAACATTTCCTTACTAATTTGAAGCTCCAAAAGTAACGGAATCAAGCTAGAAAAATTCCACAAAATTCGGCCAAGCTTGAAACTCATGATCTCGACGTCCAATTTCACCCAATGAACCACTCCGAGCTTCCTTAGGACCTCCTAAAGCTTCCTATAAGCTTCAAATTCCCTGAAAAATAATATTTCACGTATGCATGAACAGTGACAACATCGGTGGTTCATGATTCAACGTGAAATCGGAGGATTCCTTACCTATAAATGGTACCAATTGATTCGTCTGAGATTCATGAACACAATGGTTCCCTTTTCCACTTCGATCCATCACGTTTACAAGGGTTTTGGGTCTCGTCCATACAAGAGAGAAGAGAGAGAGAGTGTGTGTGAGTCTGAGAGAGAGGGCACGGGAGTGAGAAAGAGAAAGTGAGGTGTAGTGTGTGGTCCAAAAGTCACCAATCAAAACAAACAATTCTCCAACTTCCATTTGGGTCCAAAAACTTAGGAATTAAACATATTAGTCTAATTTCCAACTTAAACCACATATCATAAAACGTCCAAGGGCAAACTCGTCTTTTCACACCAACGATAATTATTTCTTGGGACGGGCTGTCATAGCTTCAATATGAGGATTTAGGTGTTTATGATTGTAAAAAATAATTGGACGAAGATATACTTGTCAGAAGAATTAGACAGTACCTATGTTGATGCAGATATGTGTCTGTACATGTCTGAGCGTCAAAGAATCCAAAAGAAATGCATAAATATGTTGTTGAGACTCTGTATAATGATAATTAGGCTTGAATAAATAATAGAGATGACGAAAGATGCTCTAAGAGAAGGGATAAATTTTGGTTGTCTGTCAGTTAGTTTGATGAAGATATGGTGAGTTTTGGGAATCAAATTAAGATGGAGAAGGGAGCAAATGTATTAATAATATCGTTTGTACATAAGGAGAGTAATTTTCAGTGGGTAAGCTTAATGTTATGAAGAAAAATAATTGAGGAGCTGAGGATTTTAAAAAAAATGGGGCCGATCAAGAATGGATGATGAATACAATTGATGTTAAGCTTTTGAACAAGTATTGCATTGATGGAAATTGATGGTATTATCCCTAGAAGAAATAAAAGCTTATTTTTGAGGATGCTTGGTGATGAAAATACTAGCAAATGAGCTAAAGGAAATAAAAATCACAAATATACACTTTTGGTGATATATGTATAAAGAAAAGGTGAAAGACAATAGATAAAAGGAATGCCATAATTTGGTAATTTCAAATTTCATAGGGTTGAATAAGAGATTGGCTTGTTAAATTTGGACGCAGGCTACTTGACTGGGGTTGAAATTACTGGAATGAGATTTGAGATTATGTTGTCTTGTGGTAGAATTCAAATAGAAGAAAAAGAATTAAGTTATTCATACACGTAAAGACTGGCCCTGACCCAGGACGAGTACCAACACCAATGTAGAACATGATGAGCAAATAACATAAATATGATCTTGCAGTAGTAAATTGATAATTCTAGTCGACATAATATTATTCATGGTCCTAAATATAATTAAGGCATCCCATAATAGTACGCATACCTATGCATCCCGTAGAATTCAGAATAATTTCATAATTCTCAACATTACGACGTTTCTTATAAACGTTAAATTAATTATAGAATCACATAGAAATTGCATTATATATATTTATGTGTGTGTGTGTGTGTGTGTGGAAACTAAACAAATATATATACAATATAAAAGATAACACTCACTCACAAATACTTTCAAGGTCACAACTTTTCGAACTAGGAAAATCGAAGTCTCCGATAGTAATCGCACCTAAGTATAATATTGGGACCCGTTAGTAAAACTCAACTAAAATGATTAAATTTGGGAAAATGGAGTGCATATTTGTAATCAAAATGTGGAAATACCTTAAGGAGGGTCCCGGGTAAATTTTATAAAAAGTCAACAGAAAGTCAATGGTCAACCAAAAAGTTAATCGAGCCACCTCAGCAGTCAACTACCTTAAAACTTTGAAATTTCACTAAATAGATGCCAAAAATGGACTCCGGTAATTGAAATTAGCCTAGGAGGGTTTCCGAATTTTTTTTGAAAAAGTCAACTAATGGTCAACAGTTAACTTTAACGAAATATTTTATCCCCAGACAGAATATTTTGTTAAAGTTAACTGGGAATTAACAAAATATTCCAAGGGAATATTCCCTCAAGATTTCTAAATAGGTTTGGGTCAGCTGGGTTGGATCTGGGTTCAGATTCGGGTTTGGGCTTTTTTTGTATCGGGTTGGGTTGACCTATTTAGGCTCGTGGGTTTCACCGACCAAACCCAATGAGAAGAAGAAGGCCGGATTCTAAAGGGATTTGGCCGGTAAACTTCCTGAGCTCTGTTCGAGCTTAAATCTCAATCATTTTCAATGAAACAAAAGTCAAAATGAAGGTCATGAGGATAGGAATCGAAATATACCGATCTAGGGTTGGGTTGTGATCGAAGTTGGATGGAAATGGCCTGCAAAACTCGGGCTCCTCGCCGAAAAACTAGGGAAAAGCATCCCTGCGTGGTTTATGTCCCCAAACCCTACAAACATAGGCCTATTACCTCAAAATCTTTCACAAACGACAAAAAATGACGAGAGATAGGGTTCCCGAGGCCTACCTTGGTCCGAAAATCGTGAAGTCTCGTTGGTAAATATGGAGGTCGAGTTCTAGGGTTCAAGTTTGCCACCTGATTCTTGACTTCTGTATTTAGACATTGGTAAGCTTGATGAGTGGTGAGGCTAGATGGTGGTAATGCGACTTGCCATGGAAGTGGTGGCACAGTGAGGATCTCAGCCTCACAGTCGTTTGGTGTTTGGAGAGGTGAGAGAGACGACAAAGAGGTTGAGGGAGCAAGGTGCAAAACAAGTAACAGGGAGAGATATGAGGTGGTGGTCAGGTAGTTATCTCACTGCCTAGCAGTGAGTGCAAAGAGAGAGAAAATAGATTAGAGAATGAGAAAAGTAAAGGGGGAGAGAGATTAAGGAAGGTTAGGGAAAACACGACACGGGGACAAGGGATGCATGGTGTGGGCTTCACTTGGTACATTGTCCAAAGGGTCGCGAGTCTGTTGTCCTGAAAATGGTGTCTCCTCTATGTCTCATTGTTTATTTTTTTGACACGTGCCGTGCCACTAACTCTAACTTTAACTTTGTTAACTTTTAATAAATTAAAAAATATATAATAAAAGTAATTAAAATCAGTTGATAGTTTGTCTTCTACATCTGTTCGTCTTCTTTCCTCCGCCATTTTCTTATCTGTTCAAATACCCAATTGTGATCGACCCAGCCCGACAAACAACAAATTTTATGTAAATTGTGGTTTGAAGAAGGAAGAAATTCGGTTGATCGATATAAACTCAATTTGAATCGACCCGAAAACAATAAACGGCGAGAGCTGAACCGATCGCAAGGTTCAATTCATTCATCCTATGCGGTTTCGCTGGTCAGAGATAGAAAGAGAGAGTGGAAATGAAGCTTGAACAGCGGTGAGAATTGTCGTGGATAGCAACAATTGGTTAGGCTATTGGGGTTACTGTATTTGCTGGGAAAAAGATTGGAAGGAGCTCCAGACTTCTTGTGTTGGGTTTTGGTGCGTTTATTGTTTTGGTTTTTTTTTTAATGGCAAAGGAGAGAAAAAAAGAGGCTTCGTTGGGGATGAAGATGAGTGTTTCATGTTTGTTTGCTAAGAAAAGATTGGAGGATGTTCCAGACTTCCATTATGTTTATTGTTTTGTATTTCTTTAATGGAATAAATTTTTGTTTTCAAATACATATTAGGAGAGAGGACAAACAGATGTAGAAGACAAATTGTCAACTGATTTTACTTTTATTATATATTTTTTTAATTTATTAAAAGTTAACAAAGTTGAAGTTAGAGTTAGTGGCATGACACGTGTCAAAAAAATAAACAAGGAGACATAGAGGAGACACCATTTTCAGGACAGCAGACCCGCGGCCTATCCAAAGCCAGACAAAACAAAAAAAAATATGTCGCAACATGAAAGTACCAAAATACCCTCGGTATTGAATGTTTCGTAAAATCTTCATTGCAGCTCCGAATTCGGATCCGCTAATGCCCACGCGTTTGTACCATCGAGTACTTCGAGAATACGGTAAAATTATAGTTCATACGCATCACAAAATGACGATCAACGAAAGTCAACAATCTCGCCTTAAGGGGCATTTATGTCAATTCACACCATTAAAATTATAAAAACCATAAAATTAGGGACGGATTGTTACATATCATCATTTAATCGAATACATGTCATTCGTTTTTTGCATGTACTGATTATCAACAAAATGGAGGTAGGCACCTAACATTAATAGGTTGTCATAGACGTCAAACTGGATAGTTTGTTGTGGAATTTGTTGTTGTAACGTTTGAAGCAATCAACAAATGTGATGCTTGAGATTTGGTTTCAACCTAACTCCGTGATGTCGCCAATCCCCCATTCTTAATGATGCAGAACTTAATCAAATGCAAAAGAAACAAAATCTATCGAGCAATCGTGTTTGAAAACTTCCATAGAAAAACTAGTTATGTATCAAGCAACCTTGTTTATAATGTATTAATTTTCAATGACCACTTCTTTCCAAATTTTGCTATTTTCTTAATTAATGTCGCACAACACCTTCGGACAAAGGACTAGACAGATGACCTTATGGACATAATTTTTTGTTCTATGGCACTGTTTGTGTCCATTTTTATACTAAGCACAATAGGTGTTGCCTTTTTATTCCACTCTATTAGAGAGACAGAAACTCCTCTCTTCATTTGTGCCCCTTTTTTTTTTTGGTCAAATGAACATTTCATTCAAACAAACAGATGAAATACAGGGAAACGAAACAAGGCCCAAAAACATAGATTAGGCTCAGACAAAAACAAAGTCCAAAAAACAACAAACCCTAGCAGCAAAGAAACTGTTGAAGTTGTCATCACCAATGCTGCACTGGTGAACCAAACGGATGAACAGACATTTCCATATTGGAGAGTTCATTTGAGTGCTAGTGGCCTATTGTTAAAGCAAATGTGGTAGTACAATGATCCCAAATAACTAGTGTTTCTTGTAAGAAACATTCTTTTGGAACTGAAAAATATTTCATCTAGTTACGCTTTTAATCATTTTAGAACTATTTACAAACAAGCCCATAATCTTTGTCTTACAAAGAATGTAACTGAAAGGGCATTTGGATTGTTAAGAAAACGAAGGAGGAGTATACATTTTTCAACATCAAAATACAAATTAGAATCAGTAATGTATGTTGTGTATCTAATAATTTCATTCTAATCGAGAAAGCTGGTGATCTTGTTTTAAAAGTTCACGGATTAAAGTTTCAACCTTCCGTTGATTAAGAAATATTGAATCAAACAAGCGAAGGATTCTCTCAAAATAGAACTCTTGACTTGTCGTTACCTTATATTTTTGACACAATTAATGTGTCAACGTTAGGCCTGGCAAACGGGTCGTGTCTATTGTGTTCATATCGTTTTCGTGTAACACCTGTTATCTTAACGGGTCGTGTCGTGTCATACCTGTTATCTTAAAGGGTCGTGTCGTGTCATACCCGTTAACATTAAAACACATTTGTCGTTTAAGTACTACATCTACACTCGAAAATAAGTGCCTAATAAAAAAATAATACATACACTACTAATCTATTACAAATATTAAATGTGCAAGGATATGCAAAATGAAAAAGTTTTTGTTTTCAAGGTTGTGAAGTCTTTCTCAAAAGTTTAAACCTCAATTTACAAAATCCTCGATTTACATCGATCATCAAGAAATTGTATTGGAACTTTGGCTTGATCTCAGCCGATCCAATGGTAATCAATTTTTTAAATTTAATTTAATATATATATATATATATAATTATTATAGTTTTTAGGGGTATAAAATTGTTAAATTAATATATATAATTATTATAGTTTATTCATACTTTTATTAGGTATAACATAAGATTTTGTGATATCCACTAGTGTAAATATTTTAAATTGAAGATCGAATTCATTCTTTGTATTCATATAGGGTCAAGGAATGTAGCTATAAAAAAATCATCAAAATCGAAGTTAAAATAACCGTTAAATCGTGATTTTTCTTTTTATAACCGTCGAAAAGTTTTGTCTCGTTACTTGATCTCTGAATGTTTGTTTTTTGCAATTTTTGGCGTATGTGATCTCGAAGTATATACAAACATGTTTGACGGTTGGATCGTTGAAACTAGTCTCGTAGAATGAGTATATCTCATCAAAACAATAGATTCACTAACACTTAAAAAGTTTATTCATACTTTCATTAAATATAACATAAGATTTTTTTGTATCCACTAGTGTAAATATTTTAAATTGAAGATCGAATTCAATCATTGTATTCATATAGGGTCAATGAGTGTAGTTGCAAAAAATCATCAAAATCGGAGTTAAAATGACCGTTAAATCGTGATTTTTCTTTTTATAACCGTCGAAAAGTTTTGTCCCGTTCCTTGATCTCTGAATGTTCGTTTTTTACAATTTTTGGCGTATGCGATCTCGAAGTATATACAAACATATTTGACGATTGGATCATTGAAACTAGTTTTGTAGAATGAGTATCACATCAAAACAATAGATTCACTAATACTTAAGAGTTTATTCATACTTTCATTAAGTATAACATAAGATTTTGTGGTATTCACTAGTGTAAATATTTTAAATTGAAGATCGAATTCATTCTTTGTATTCATATAGGGTCAAGGAGTGTAGCTGTAAAAAATCATCAAAATCGGAGTTAAAATAACCGTTAAATCGTGATTTTTCGTTTATAACCGTCGAAAAGTTTTGTCCCATTACTTTATCTTTGAATGTTTGTTTTTTTCAATTTTTGGCGTATGCGATCTTGAAGTATATACAAACATGTTTGTCGGTTGGATCATTGAAACTAGTTTCGTAGAATAAGTATCCCATCAAAACAATATATTCACTAATACTAAGAGTTTATTCATACTTTCATTAAGTATAACATAAGATTTTGTAGTATCCACTAGTGTAAATATTTTAAATTGAAGATCGAATTCAATCATTGTATTCATATAGGGTCAAGAAGTGTAGTTGTAAAAAATCATCAAAATCGTAGTTAAAATAACCGTTAAATCGTGATTTTTCGTTTATAACCGTCGAAATTTTTTATCCCGTTACTTTATCTTTGAATGTTTGTTTTTTGCAATTTTTGGCATATGCGATCTCGAAGTATATACAAACATGTTTGATGGTTGGATCATTGAAACTAGTTTCGTAGAATGAGTATCCCATCAAAACAATAGATTCACTAATACTTAAGAGTTTATTCATACTTTCATTAAGTATAACATAAGATTTTGTGGTATCCATTAGTATAAATATTTTAAATTGAAGATCGAATTCATTCATTGTATTCATATAAGATTAAGGAATGTAGCTATAAAAAATAATCAAAATTGAAGTTAAAATAACCGTTAAATCGTAATTTTTCTTTTTATAACGATCAAAAAGTTTTGTTCGGTTACTTGATCTCTAAATGTTTGTTTTTTGCGATTTTTTGCTGATACGATCTCGAAGCACATACAAACAAGTTTGACGGTTGGATCGTTGAAATTAGTTTTGTATAATTCGTATCCCATCAGGTTCAATGGTGTGTATATATATATATATTATTTATTTATTAAGTAGATTTAAATATATTTATTTTGTACGTATAATTGACCGATACACGGAGTAATACATCACGTGTCATTATAAAAATAGTGGGATATGTCATATGTGTGATAAAAAGTTAATAACTTAAAAAAAATAAATTTTCTCACCACTTTTATTAATTTTCATTTTCCCCTCTCTTTTTTGTTTCATTTTCAACTTTTCTTATAATTTTCATTTTTCCCTATCTTCTTTTTCTTCAAATGGCAGCAGCCTACTCATCTTTCTCTCTTTTTTTTTGTTTCCTTTTCAGCTTTTCTTATAATTTTCATTTTCCCTCCCTTTTTCTTCAAAGGGTGCAGCATGAATGGAATAGAATTAGGGAATTAATGGATGCATATTAATTAATAATTATTATAGTTTTTATAAAATTTAATATATATATATATATATAATTATTATAGTTAATATTTTGGGGGTATAATTATTATAGTATATATAATTATTATAATTATTATAGTTAATAGTTTGGGGGTATAATTATTATAATTATTATATATATATATATATATATTAGTTTTTAGGGGTATAAAATTGTTAAATTAATATATATATATATATAATTATTATAATATTTTTTTAGGGTTATAAAATTATAAAATTAATATTCTGCTTATTGTGTATCGTGTTACCCACGTGTATACCGAATCAACCCGTTATCTTAACAGATGCTTATCGGGTTACCCCGATAACAACCCGATTTATTATCGTGTCGACCTAAACACCTATTAATTTCATGTCGTGTTATGTCAAATTATCGGATCGTGTCAGAAATTGCTAGACTTAGTCAACGTTATAAAAAATTAAGCAAAAAAAGTACATGCAAAATCTCACTTTGAACATTTCTCGTCAAACAATAGATGGCAACGTTCATGTTAAAGCGTTATTTAATTAAATTAAAAATTTAATAATTCCGAGTGGGCGACCCATATGATATGGGTTGTGCATGCGATGCGACCCACGGGCTGAACTTTCAAGTCCCAGGTCTCAGAATTCAGTATATAAACACGCAAGTCGCAACACGTGGATTGAGAACGACTCTTCCATCCAATGAAGAGAAAGCGTGAGAGACACTCTCTAATATGCGCGTAGGATATTATATACAGTATTCAGGTCCAACCCAGCAAGAAAACCAGGTATTCTCACCCGCATGTCTGAAAGCAAAACCCTACAGTACATGACTGTGGGGTACACTTGGATGCCCATAAATCTAAAAAGGAAAGATGAAAATTACCAAAACACCACACGGAAACATATGCGGGAAGTGGTATGTTTGACGAGGACAAATTGGTCCAAACATAAAAGTTGTTGTCCCCAAGCTCAAGAATCTGACTGGTGTCTGCACACTGCACACTTCACTCTATGCAACATACAAAAACAATTTTCTGCTCTCTCTCTCTCTCTCTCTCTAGCTTTCAAAACTACTTTCCCTTTCTCCTCCCTCTCTCTCCTCACTTTTTCTCTCTCCAAAGATCCAGAGGAATCAAATCATCAAAACCCTAAAAACCCAGAAGCCAGAATCCATAAACCCATCTAGAAACCTGAAAAAACCTGAAAATTTTGAGCTCCAAACCCAGCATTGTGCTCTCCAGCTTCCGCCATTGAAAGAAAGAACCCATCTTTCTGTTTCTTCTGCTGGGTAGGAATAGAAGCTGCTGGGTAAGCAGAAAAAGCATTAAAAACCCAGAAATTCTCCCAGTTTCAAACCCAAAAAACCTAGCCTTTGTACTTCATTGTTAAACCACAGATAAACCCTCTTTCCATTTTCCCCTATTTCGAGAAACAGTTTCCAAAAATGGCGATTCAAAAACCCTTTTGCAAAACCCAATTCTCCGTTTTTCTGCTAGTCCTAGCCAATGTGGCTGTTTTTGTCACCTCCAAGTCGACAATCGAGCCCTGCTCGAACGCCGACTCGTGCAATGCCTTGCTCGGCTACACCGTCTACACCGAGCTCAAGGTCTCAGAGGTCGCCTCCCTCTTCCAGGTTGACCCAATTGCTCTCCTCACCGCCAATGCCATCGACATTTCGTACCCCGACGTCGAAAACCACATCCTCCCCTCCCAGCTCTTCCTCAAAGTCCCGATCATCTGCTCCTGCGTCGACGGGATTCGAAAGTCAGTGTCTACCCACTACAAGACCCGGTCTTCCGACACGCTGGCCTCCATTGCTGATTCGGTGTACTCTGGCTTGGTATCGGATGACCAGATTCGGGAGGCCAATTCGATTTCGGACCCTTCTGTGCTCGACGTGGGGCAAACCCTTGTGGTGCCTCTGCCCTGCACTTGCTTCAATGGGACTGATAATTCGCTGCCGGCTATCTACTTGTCTTATGTGGTGAACCCGGAGGACACACTGGCGGGGATTGCCGCCCGGTACTCGACTACCCTGACCGATTTGATGAATGTGAATGCCATGGGGAACACAGCTATTAAGGCTGCTGATATACTTGCAGTGCCACTGCCAGGTAATCTGTAATTTTGCTTATCTTATCAAGTGTTTCGATATTTGAAGCTAATTATTGGAATGTGTTTTTCTATGTTGAATTTTGGTATGCTAATTTGATTATGCTTTTGTTAATTAGTAATTAGCGAGTTTCTAACTGTGCTGTTTTGTTTTCGGTTTCAGTTGCTGCATTTGTTTTTTTTATAACATTCTTCACCGTAGAGAATCGGAGTTCATAAAGTTTGTGCCTTTTAATGGGTTTTAATTAGTTCAAACCAATAACCGTTTTTTATATTTTTGAGTTAGCTGACTGCCATAGCTATACCGTTTCTGTGAATCCTTGAGGCCCTTCTTATGGTTGGTTCTCGCGCAGATTTGGATATAGTTTTCATCTTTAAAATATTTCAACTACTTTCGTGTTATAGGTTTTAGTAGATTGATTAAGAAACCATTATATAGTTAAGACAATACCGTTATATAGTTTTTGTCTTTAAAGTATATCAAATGGTTGGTTCTCTTGCAGATGCAACTTGAGACGATACTGGTGCACTAGAAATATACGCAAGTGAAATGAATAAGAAACCATCATATAATGTAATTCTGTATAAGTTTCACTTAAACAATTGACTACAAAGTCCTTAATTCACCATATAAATATCAAGACAATTCTCGTAGAAAATCTTCAACCTTTCCTCGAGAATACTCTGTTGCTCGATTTCTGTCTTCTTTATGTAAGCAGTATGCTCAGAAAACAAATCAATCTTAAGCACCGCATTATCTTAACAAAAGTAAGAGCAAATTGATTTGGAAAAGAGTTCCTTTGAAAATGTTAGTCAGATAGGTGGTGAAACATGCCCCTCTGCTTCCTTTGGGCGCTGATAGTGTATTACTTGCAGATTCCGAAATGTTTGAATTTTGTTTATTTAATAGCCTGTTGGTAATGTTTGAATTTTGTTTGTCTTGAGTGCAGCTTGTGCATCAAACTTTCCTAAATCTGCTCAAGACTATGGCTTGATCGTGCCCAATGGTAGCTATGCCATTACAGCAAGCCACTGTTTACAATGCAGTTGTGGGCCTGGGAGTCTCAAGTAATTGAGTTTACTTCTATATGTACATGTTCTCCAACTTCTCCTGCGGGTTGAGTATTAATCACATAATCATGTTACTTTCTACAGTTTGTACTGCCAGCCTGCTTCATTAGCAGTTTCATGTTCGAGCATGCAATGTAGAAACAGTAACCTCATGGTCGGGAACGTTACAGTTCAGCAGAGTGGTGGTGGTTGCAATGTCACTTCTTGTAACTATGGTGGTTTTGTGAATGGAAGCATCGTCTCAACGTATGGTTATCCTTTATGCTTCTACCTTTTTACTCTTATTATAGCTGTTTCGAAATGTAGGATTTCCGTTAATGTCAATCTGATTTTGTCCTCCTCTGCAGGTTGTCTACATCTCTTCAGCCCCGTTGCCCAGGTAAAATTATAGATGCTAATATCTGTTGTGCTGCTTGGCTAATTAGAAGGAACAAAACTATAGAAATTGATTGCACTTTTAGGTTTTTGGAAATCACATATAATATGAATGTGTCTGTGAAACTGGTTCTCTTATTTCCTTAAACCGAAAAGGGTTTTGCCCGTTTTCTTAGTTAAAATTTGGGTCATGTTTTAATAGATTTCTTTATAGTACCATAAAATTCTGATTTCAAATTAGGGACTCGATTTTAAATAGTTGGTTGTCAAACAGTAACTGGTGTTATAAAGCATATAAGCAGATTGTATATTACTTTCAATTGAAATAAGATCATACCAGAAAATAGAAGAGTGATCACTTTTTTCATTGTGATTTCTTTAACTGAAAAGAAAAAGGTTTCATGGAGCCAGGAATTGGGTTGTGATTAATTTGTTACTCAAGTACTCTATTTCAAAACGCTATGCAGGTCCACAGAAATTTCCACCACTTATAGCCCCACCTACCTCAGTAATCCGTGACACAATGTTTGCACCCGCACCTGCTCCCGAGTCAGATGGTTCTATTGGTGGGATACCCAAGTCACCTTCAGTGTTACCCGGGGTGCTTCCAGCAGGATTGCCCCCCATAGGTAGCCCTGCTGGGATTGCTTCTGATGCCTGCTCACTGATCAATCCATTGGGCAATTTCCCAACCGCGGTTCTGCTACTTTTGTATGTCAAGTTCCTGATTGCCATCTTATGATGATTTCCGTTTTGTGCTCTTGATCGTTGTTTCAGCATCGGATTCCTATTTATTTGTAGTGTTGAACTGATTTTGTGGATGTGGCGAACCGTCATTGGTGGGTTTTAATTAGTGATGGGTTTTGTTTTGCTCAACTATCAGATTATGCACTGTGAGTCGGTGAGTGTGAGGTAGTGGAAGTTGCCATCTCTGTAATCTATTCTTGTTGCCAATTTCTTGAGTCTCAGGATATTGTCTAGGCAGACCCCTTTACTGGCATTTTTGTTATGATCTCTATTCTCTAATTCTGTCCCCAACTTACAAGGATATTATACTGACCGTACATTTGAGCAAGAATGAACCGAAGTGCAGAAAACATTATTCGATCGCGTTCGTTGTTTCACCAACGCCAAACATTATCGTTTCAGTGAAATCATATTTAGGTCACTCCGTTGGTTCAGTTTACAGATTGAGCCATACAACTGGTCAAATGACGTATATTTGGTGCCTTAGTAAACGCAATATGGCATGTTTGTTCCTTCCATCCACATTTCTGTCAAACAAGATCTCTAGGGCCCCTCCTCTCGGCGTTATCAACTCCCAATGCGGAGGTTTCTAGCAAGTTTAACAAGCGTGGCGCTGTTTCACCAACTCCAAATTTTCGGCACGAGGTTTCTAGCACGTTTATTCTCTCGACTTTAAGTAAAAGTTGTTTAGATTTCGGATACATTGCCATGGTAATGTAGGTTCCGTGCAGAGTATGAATAAATTCCTCTAGAGTGGAGAAATGAGCCTACATCGGACACAAACAACGTAATCCAATACTCATAAAAGCCAAATTTGTTCAAACAAGCTTCAGTCTTGATTGCCATAGCTCTGGTGCGACCTTTTTCCTGCTTAAAATCCGAGAAAGCTCGTGCGCAATAAGGCCATCTCTAACCGAAGGGTCCAGAGGGCCAGAGGGCCGAAAATAGTCCTAAAACCATCTCCAAATGAGGGCTAGGCCAGAGGGCTCTGGAATCTGGGAGGGCCCCACGAGATCAGGGAGGGCTGGAGGGCTGACTGCTTTTGGCCAGCCAGCCAGCCCCGGGCTTATAACCGACAGCATTAAAGAAGAATATTTTAATATTGTCGGTTATAAACGACAGTAATAGTTATTCAAAAGCAAAATTTTTATTTTTAATTACTATTAGTGTCGGTTATAACCGACACTAATAGTTTGAATTTTTTTTAATATAACGGCTAGTAGCCGTTGTATTAACTTTTTTTTTTTTTATGAATTTAAACTTCTTTTTTCCCTTTTTTTTTTCCTTTTCATATGAATCAAATTTTGTTTCATATTTTGTTTCAATTCTATTTTACAAAATTTGTTTCAATTTTTTTTTTAAATTCTATTTTTTTCCTATAACTTCTATTTTACAAAATTTGTTTCATATTTTTTTTTAAATTCCATTTTTTTCCTACAACTTTTATTTCACAAAATTTGTTTCAATTTTTTTTTAAATTCTATTTTTTTCCTATAACTTCTATTTTACAAAATTTGGTTCATATTTTTTTTCATATAACTTCTATTTTACAAAATTTGTTTCATATTTTTTTAAATTCCATTTTTTTTCCTATAACTTCTATTTCACAAAATTTGTTTCATATTTTTTTTCAATTCTATTTTTTTCCTATAACTTCCTAAGCATTTATACAACATTAAATTAAATTAAGTAACATGAAACAACATTAAATAACATTAACCAACATACAAATTATACAACATAAAAAAACATTTAACAACATGAAACTTAAACAACATTTTTAAAAACATTTAACAACATAAAACTTAAAAGCCTACTCCATGCTTCTTTTGGCCCAAAGATGTGCAACAAGATCCTGTTGTAGGTACTTATTTGTGGCACGAGAACGTATCATTCTATAGCGCCTCATATACTCATTTATAGAGATACTACCAGTTCTTGGATTGAAAGGCAAATTAGGCCCATCATATATTTTTGCTAGAGCCCTTCTTGACCTATTTGGATCTTCTTGGTCATCATTGGACTCTCCATCAATATACCCATCTCGCTCATCCTCCACTATCATATTGTGTAATATGATGCAAGACATCATGATGGAGTTCAAATTTTCTCGACTCCACCCTCTTGCCGGTTCGCTGATAATCTTCCACCGTGCTTGTAGAATACCGAAATCTCTCTCAACATCTTTCTGGTATGCCTCTTGGTGTAAGGTAAACAACTTTTCTGCATCATTCCTAGGTTTTGGAATTGCTTGGACAAGTGTCGCCCACTTTGGGTAGATGCCATCTGCCAAGTAATACCCCATATTGTATTCACGGCCGTTGATGTAGTAGTCAAGTTGAGGTGCTTTACCTTCCATCAAGTTATTGAAGATGGGTGAACGCCCAAGAACTGTAATGTCATTTTGGGATCCAGGGACTCCAAAGAAAGCATGCCAGATCCATGTGTCATATGAGGCAACTGCCTCTAACACAACAGTTGACTTTCTCGACCTTCCGCTAAAGCCTCCTTGCCATCCAGTGGGACAGTTCTTCCAATCCCAATGCATGCAGTCTAATAACCCTATCATGCCCGGAAACCCACGGTCTTCAGCTTTGTGAAGGAGCCGATTCAGATCTTCTTGATTTGGCTCTCGGAGGTACTCGTCTTTGTAAACCTGAACAATTGTGTTACAAAATTCTTCAAGAGTATTAAGGCATGTAGACTCAGACATACCATGGGTTTCATCCATCGAATCAGCTGAGGAGCCATATGCCATCATTCGGAGTGCAACAATAACCTTCTGATGAGGTGAGAAACCAGGGCGGCCTGCTCTGTCCCGCTTCTGTCGAAAATATGGATTGACCTGCTGGACATCATGAAGTAAACGCTCAAAGACAAGACGCCTCATCCGGAAGCGACGTTTGAAATCCTCTTCTGTGTACACCGAGTTGGGGTTGAAGTAGTTGTTCATCAGATTGGCAAGCGCAATCGCTCTGTTTTGTGGTTTGTAAGAGCGACCAGCAACAGAGCCACCCCATTGAGGTTGTTCCTCAGTTGGCTGACACACCATGGCCGCAGCCATGGCTGCTGCCATGTTTTGTTTGTTGCGCCTTACTTGAACTTCTTCATCAGACTCCTTATCTTCTCGTCTCATTTGCGCCCATTTTGCTTCCAATTTGGAATTGGATGAGGACCCCCAATTGGAATTGGATGAAGATCCAAAGTTGGAATTCATTGCAAACTTGAATTGAAAGAGATTGAATTGCAAGAGATTGAATTGAAATAGATTGAATTTAAAGTTGTGTGAATTATAGCCCAATATCCACCCTATTTATAGCAAAAAAAAATTCAAATCCAACAGCTAGCTGACGTCAACATGATGTCAGCTACCAACGGCTAGCTGACATCCTGTTGACGTCACTTAGCCGTTAGATTTGAATTTAAATTGTAGTTTTTAAATAATAAATTATGTTTGGCCCTATGGCCCTTTGGCCCTACTTGGAGACTGTTTTTTGTGACAGGGCTAAAACGAGCCCTCTGACCCTTTGACCCTCGGTTGGAGACGGAGGCCAATATGGCCATGTACTGTTCATTAAAATATTAATATCTTGGGGAATCTTGGAGGGCCAGAGGGCTAAAACGAGCCCTCTGGCTAGCCCTCGGTTAGAGATGGCCTAAGAATTTTGTCAACAATATTTCTTCCAGGCACAAATGCACTATCTTTTTTTTCTTAGGGATTTTGGCCACGAGATATCTTAGCACCTTAATTAAATAAAGTAAAGATGTTTAGTCCAAATGGCCATTGCCCAATATTTTTATTCTTTTAAAAATCGGGACAACTGGTGGCAAATCATAGTTGTCTCCCCCTTCTGAGGGCCGGAAATACTCACAGAAACATTTCAGCCTTCCCTTGGCCACAAGTCTGGCTTCCACACAAGCAGCGGGTTTCGAACCCTGAACCTTTAATTTTTAGTTTTAAGAAAGTCTCGTAATTCGTCCTATATCATTGGGCAACGATAGTCCATTCCCATGGATTATCATCACCATCTCCTTCTAATCTCCAGATTCTTAACAAATTGATCCATTGATCAAACTGGCAAGCAAAAAGTGACTCCCCACGTTGCCCACCATTAAGCTATTGATGCCCGCACTACCGTCCGGCAAATCGACCACTAAAATTGTGCCCTTCTCGACATCAAAAGCCACTGATCCTCGATTGTCAAAAATTTACCCCTAAAAAAAAACATTGTTTCCAAGAACCTTTCCAAACGGATGGAGTATCATGAACTTGAAACCAGAGACAGACAAAATGCTCCAAGAAACTGTTTTTGGTCGTTACACCTGCAAATTTATGATCTTTGAAATTGGAGGTTGATAGGATTTTTAGTACTTGTAAAATTAGGGTTAAAATCACTGAAAATACTTGCAAGAGTTCAAGGTAATTGTAGTATAATCACACATGCAAAATCGTTCTCCACAAGGATTGGTTGATTAATTTGTGTAATTAACAACTCTTAATTGATTATCAAAACAAATTTTTATCAAAGATTTGAGATTTTTTGACACACCCCGTCCCGAAGGAGGGCATGCTGGCCGTCACGTGAGAGTGACGTAACCATTTGCACAGTACGGAAGCTTTAAGATACAATTTATAAGTTGATACACCCGAAGGGAGTCCTAATTTTGTCCAATCTGTCAGAACACCGTCGAATTCCTCGTAGCCACCACACCTCAGCTATTCTTTAACCTGGAGGGGCGCAAAACCAAAATTGAGTGGGTCAGTAAAACAATTCTTTTCAAATCCAATTTTTTCTCAAAGCATTGTAACCCCTCTCCGTAAAACCTGTATACTTTCCCAGAAATGTAAAATATAAATATACATATATATTCTCAAAACTTCATTTTTACTATTTCAACATTTTTCTTTATCAATCATGCCATGCCATGTCTAATTCAACAGTTAAGTATGGATGCATCAACAATAATCATATCAGGTACAAGAAAGTAATCAACCGGAGGCCCTCTAATAGCCCTGTACGGTTGAACCTAGAGCTCAAAATCTATCATTCTCACACTCTGCCGGAGTCACTCCGCGTGACCTGTACGGCCTTCTGCACATAAGTTACGCTCTAGTGCTTCTCATAATCATCTGTGCACATAATCTAAGGTCACCCACCAGTCGGAATCTCACTAACACTCTCGCGACTGGCCTGTCGTACCCACTCCGCGTGGACTGTACGACTAGCATCTACTTGGATCCAAGGCGAGCGTGCGATGCGGTGAATACTATAAGCACTAAACTATGGTGCAGGGTTTGAGCTCAATATACATCAACATCATCATAACAGAAATAAATACTCACATGTGCGTCCACCGCACCATTTCATACATATGCATCATAAATCAATTCTTACCTGTGCGTCCACCGCACCAATTCATACATATGCATCATATATTAATTCATGCATGGCATTTCAACTCACATTTCTATATACTTTTCATATCAATTCTATGCATGGTATTTCACTTCCCGTTTTTCCACATAACTCATATGCATTTCATTTTAAACATATTTTCATTTCAATTCAATTTCTGGGAAACGTCAAGTATATATATATACGGAAAACAAAACTGCCCACTCACCTGGAGTTCGTCCAACAACTCCCTAGCACCACACATCAAGGCGTCACGACGATCGCCGCCTAGAATAGTAATCAAATCCAAGCTCAGAATTCATATCGATAGAATATATAACTTATATAAAATACGTCACTACGTAGTTCGATCCGGAAGATCTGCCACTCAGATTTTAAATCCATAACTTCCAGAGGTCCACAATATATCTCTAGGACAACATCCTAAAATTTCATCACCATCCAACGGTCGGATCTCCGTCAATTTCCAAAACTAAGTGACGGTTAACATTTTATATTATGGACTTACAATTCCAATTCCGGAAGATCCGTAACTCGGATTCCCAATCCGTAAGTTCCAATAATCCTCGAATATTACGTATTACAACGTATCAAAGTTTGGTAACGATCCAACGGTCGGATCGTCAATTCACATTTTTACCTAAATGTGAAAACTATAAAACGTTATTCGAACACCTAACCAACAATCCTTAATAACTTTCTCATACGGTGCTCAATTTGGGTATATGAATATACCACGGTGATCTACTCGACGTCACGGACGTCGACATATTTTTAAAATAATTTTATTTTTATTTATTTTTTTTACTGTAGCACCTTCTTCTTCCTTGGGTCGCCGGACTGGTTTTTCCGGCGGCCGTTTTCCGGGCAGTTTTTCAAATTGCCATAACTTTGTCATTTCTCAACGAAATCAAGTGATTCAAAAACGAGAGTTGTAGCCCTTGAAGAGAAAAATAGAATGGTACCTTGCACAACACCTAGTTCGCCGTGGTTTGGCCGGAAACTGCCTCGAAAGCCTCGGAGGTCGCCGGAAACTGGGTATTTTTCAAATGAGTATAACTTCTTCAATACTCAACGAAATTGAGTGAAACAAAAAGGAAAGTTGTAGTACTTGACGAGACGAAGAGATTGATACCTACCTGGACTCCTAACTCGCCGGGGATTCGCCGGAAAATGCCTCGAAAGCTCCGGCCAAACTTTGAACTTGTCGATCTCCGTGTTCTTACGTCCAAAAACTTCCAACGAAGCACTCCGAGCATCCTTGGGACTTCCTAAAGCTCACTATGAGCTTGGTTTGGCCTAAAACACAACCAATTCAAAGCTCATGAACAGTACACATTCACGGCAACTTTAGAAACTAGGGTTTTCGAAGTGAAACTTACTTGAAATGGGTATCATCGTGATCGTATGGTCTTCAGGAGTACGATGGCACTCTTAAATCCGTCGTTGGTGGAAGTTTAGGGTGTTTTTTGTGGTGGTCTTGGTGGTTGCCGTGTGTTCGAGAGGGTGAGAGAGAGAGAGAGATCTGAAATGGAAGAAGAAGAGAGAGAAGGAAAGGTTACGGGTTTTAGGGAGTGCTTTGAGGTATGAGGATCCCACCTTAACCCAAACACAACATTACAACCTAGTTTTAGTCCCTAACACAAATTAACCATAGTTTAGGAACTTTAAATAAAACAAATGTCATCTCTTTACACACCTTAATCTCGTTTAAGGTCATTTTTGAAATTTCACGTCCTCGGAATGAAAAATCCCGGGACGGGCTGTGACATTTTTGAATCTTAAAAGATTAATTAACAATAAAAAGAAATGTAAAAGTTTGGAAATAATGGCAGCAAAGAAGAAAACGTTTTTAAAATTAAAATAATTATTGGAAAGACTAGGTTTTTACCCGTCACTGTTAACAATCATATGCAATTCTACCAATTACTTATAAATTTCCACATACATACTTTGAAGGTTAGGTTTTCCTAATGCATATTTTATGCGTGATGTTCAAACGAAAACATATATCTAACATGCAATCCGTCTGCGATATTCAGATCAAATATAAATATGCAAGACTCATTAAGTTTTGTGAAAACTCTTTGAAAGGGGAGTGAATTTCGAACTCGAGATGCACAAATAGAAACCCAACACTTTACACACTTGGATATTAGATCACATGGAATTCTCTTGGAGCTTACTATAAAATTTTGACGTTTATTAACAAATTCCTAAAATTATTTAATTTCTAACTAGTGACGTCGTTTCACCGCAAGGCCCATCCCCACGCTAGGAATTAACCAATAACATAGGGATGTGCTATTTACACATCTCTTTTACTTGTTTCACACAATTTTTTACTTCTTACGCACCATTTGTTAGGGGAATTTCTCAAACCAATATTTACCCTATAATTTCATAAATGTCAGTTTTTTATAAAAACTATCAATTATAGCAAAAATAAACGCGCTTAAATTGACACACCCCGACCCAGAGGATCAAGGCGTGCTGGCCGTCACGTGAGTGTGACGTAACCATAAGCGCGACACGGAAGCAAAACACTAACATACATAAGAAGGAATTCAAACCAAACTCTAGCAGAACAACCTACTAGAATAACAGGACGGGTTATAAAGCAAACAAGTGAAATCAGAGCATAGGTTTAAGTGCAGTCAAGTAGGATTAAAATAAAAATACATCACCCTCAGGTGAGTCCTACATGTCAAGAGTCTGTCAGTATGCCGGACAAATACCTCGAGAGCCACCAACTGCTAACTAGAACCTGGAGGGGCGCAAAAACAAAATGAGTGGGTCAGTAAAACTAAAGATTTTCCAAAACATTTCGTTAAAAACACTTCTAACCCCTCACCGTAAAAACCTGTATACTTTCCCAGAAAATAGTATATATACATATATATACACGCAACATCAAAATCAACTCAATTTCATCAACATAATATCTCAATAATGACATGCCATGCCCAAAATATGATCAGAATACATCAATATCAATCAGGTGAATGATAAATCAACCGGAGACCCTACAATGGTCCTGTACGGCTGATTCTAAAGCTCAACATCCAATCCAACCGGAGTCACCTCGGTGACCTGTACGGTTCAACTCTGCACGTCACTCGGAACTACATATAGTAGTCTGTACGATGACAGGTGTATAAATACGCTCTAGTGCTTCTCTCATCAATCATCAGCGCGCATAACTAAGGTCACCCACTAGTTGGAATCACATCTAGTGATCTGTACGACTAGCATGTCGGAACCCTCACATGGTCTGTACGACATCCACCTACTTGGATCCAAGACGAGCGTGCGGTGTGGTGAATAACAATATAAGCACTATCACCTAGGTGCAGGTCATAAGCTTTCAATGCAATCCATGATAAATAACTCAGCTGAAAATAAATAAACTCACCTGAGCGTCCACCACGTCATTTCACATATATATATGTTAATTATCAAACTAAATATCTCAACAGTTTCATGCATGGCAAATAGATTCATAATTTTCACATAAACGGATTTTCTGGGAAAAATAGTTGTATATAGGTAAATACGAAATCAAAACTGCCCACTCACTGATAAGTCGAGGGGTCGTAACCCCCGTGGCGTCCTTGGATGCACTCGTCCTCGGGATACGTGTCACCAGGAAAATTCCAAGAAATTCGGCCAAACTTGAACCACGTGATCCCGACGTCCAAATCCTTCAAACGAAGTACTCCGAGCCTCCTAGGAACCTCACTAAGCTCACTACAAGCTTAGAATTCCCTTGGATGCCTCGATCTGTCGAGTTTGGAAGGTGTTTGGGTGTGTCCGTACGTTTGGGTGTGAAGAGAGAGAGGGAGTCGGGACGAGGAGAGAGAGAGAGACATGGGGAAGAGAGGAATAACAGGGAGGTGTATGTGTGGTCTAAGATCAAATCCACACCATCCATTTACATCCCTAACCAAACAAACAATCCAACCTTTGAAAATTCTATCCAACTTAATTAACATATCCAATAGGTTAGGAAAAATATGAATATCTAAAACATACCACACACACACCTTAGTAACGTCAAGGGTATTTCCGTCATTTCATACTCTCGATATGAAAATCTCGGGACGGGCTGTGACAACCTCCCCTCCTTATAGAATTTCGTCCCCGAAATTCCCATAACCAAATAACCCACTTAATATTCATAGAATAACCTCGGGTACATCTTTCTCATTCGATCTTCTGTCTCCTAGGTAGCTTCTTCTACGGAATGGTTCCTCCACAACACCTTCACCAAACTCACCGTCTTGTTCTTTAGAACCTTATTTTTCCAATCCAAGATCGTGACTGGTTCCTCATCATATGTCAAATCCGGATTAATCTCTAACGGTTGATGAGGGATCACATGAGAAGGATCAGAAATATAATGTCGAAGCATAGAGACGTGGAACACATTATGGACCTTGGATAATTTCGGAGGCAACTCCAACCGGTAGGCAACTTCACCAATTCTTTCAGTGATCACATAAGGTCCAATGTATCTCGGACTTAGCTTCCCTCTTTTTCTAAATCGTACCACGCCTCTCCAAGGTGACACTTTAAAAAACACCCAATCGCCCACATTATACACTCGATCAGTGGCATGTCGATCAGCTAAACTCTTCTGTCGATCCTGGGCTGCTTTCAGGTTAGACTTAATTACCTGAACATTTTGAGTAGTCTCATCTACAATCTCTGGGCCTTCTAACACCCTTTCACCAACCTCAGACCAACATAATGGCGTTCGACACGCCCTACCATAAAGTGCCTCAAATGGTGACATACCAATGCTGGAGTGAAAACTGTTGTTGTAAGCAAACTCCATCAAGTCTAGACGATCATGCCAGGAATCACCAAATTGTAATACTGAAGATCTCAACATATCCTCCAACGTCTGAATAGTCCTTTCTGATTGCCCATCAGTTTGAGGATGATAAGCTGTGCTATAAAGCAATTGCGTACCAAGAGCTTCCTAAAAAGCCACCCAGAATTTAGAAGTAAATCTTGGGTCTCGATTAGAAATAATATTCACCGGAACTCCATGATACTTCACAATCTTCGTAATGAACAATTTAGCCAATTTATTCAGAGGATACTTTTCCCTCACTGGAATGAAATGCGCTGACTTGGTAAGTTGATCCACAATCACCCAAATACCATCGAATCCATTTCGTGTACGAGGAAGTTTATACACGAAATCCATGGTTATATTTTCCCATTTCCACTGGGGAACGGGAAGTGGCTGCATTCGCCCAAATGGCTTCTTTCTTTCTGCTTTAACTTGTTCGCAAATAATGCATCTACTCACATAATCTGCAATTTCCCTTTTCATACCCGGCCAATAATAAAATGGTCGAATGGTATGATACATTTTAGTTCCTCCCGGGTGCATCGCATAAGCTGAACAATGCGCTTCATCCAAAATGTCCTTCTTTAATTCCTCATTATTCGGAACATACATTCTGTTTTCTTGCATAAGCATACCATCTGAATCTCGAATTCTGAGGTCTTTCTTTTTCCCTTCATTTCTTAATTGAACCAGCTCCTGAATTTCCTCATCCACTATCTGAGCTTCGAGTATACGATCCACCAAAACTGGCCTGACTTGAAAACTAGCAAGAAAAGCTCCACTTCGGTTTTCCAACTCCAGCCTTACTCCCGTTGCCCTCAGTTCAGCAAGAAGAGGAACACGACCAGCATATAAGGCATTAAGCCTACCTTGAGGTTTCCTACTCAGTGCATCCGCTACCACATTAGCACGACCCGGATGATACTAAATAGTACAATCATAATCACTTAGCAATTTCATCCACCTTCGCTGCCGAAGATTAAGATCATGCTGAGTAGACAGATACTGAAGACTCTTGTGATCAGTGAAGATCTTACACTTCTCACCATACAAATAATGCCTCCAAATCTTCAAAGCAAAAACAATTGCTGCCAATTCAAGATCATGAGCAGGATAATTCCTTTCATGATTTTTCAATTGTCGAGAGGCATAGGCAATCACTCTATTATGCTACATCAAAACACATCCCAAACCATTCAACGAAGCATCACTATAAATCTCAAAATTACCGCTATCATCCGGAAGTACCAAAACTGGGGCATGAGTGAGGCAATATTTCAATTGCTGGAAACTCCGCTCACAACTCTCATCCCACTCGAATTTAACATCCTTCCTGGTCAACTTCGTTAACGGCAAAGCAATCATAGAAAAATCCTGAACAAACCGTCGATAATAGCCTGCTAAACCAAGAAAACTTCGTACCTCAGTGACGGTTCGAGGTTGCTCCCAATTCTCCACTGCCGCTATCTTTTGAGGATCAACTTGGATTCCTTGAGCTGATACAACATGCCCCAAAAATGCCACTTCAGTCAACCAAAATTGACATTTACTGAACTTAGCATACAACTAATGCTCCCTCAATTTCTTCAATACCAAGTTCAAATGTCGGATATGATCTGCTTTAGATTTAGAGTATACCAGAATATCATCAATAAAAACAATAACAAATTTATCAAGATATTGCTGGAATACCTCATTCATCAACCTCATGAAAGCTGCAGGTGCATTAGTCAACCCAAATGGCATAACCCGAAATTCATAATGTCTGTAACGGGTTCGGAAAGCTGTCTTAGGTACATCTTCCTCTTTAATTTTCAACTGATAATAACCGGATCTCAAATCAATCTTAGAGAAGACACACGCACCTTTCAGCTGATCAAACAAATCATCGATGCGAGGCAATGGATAACGGTTTTTAATCGTTACCCGGTTCAATTGCCTATAGTCAATGCATAACCTCAGAGTTCCATCTTTCTTCCTCACAAATAATACTGGAGCACCCCAAGGTGACGAACTAGGCTGAATGAAACCCTTATCAAGTAATTCTTGCAACTGAATTTTCAATTCTCTCAACTCGGCAGGAGCCATTCTATAAGGAGTTAGAGATATAGGGTCAGTACCTGGAAGCAAATCAATAGAGAATTCCACATCTCTGTCTGGCGGCAGCCCCGACAAATCATCAGGAAATACATCAGGATAATGCCTGACCACACCAACTTCCTCTATACGGGTAGGAACAACATCATTTAATACCACATATGCCAAATATCCCTGACAACCCTTCGATAATAATTTCCTCGCTCTTATGGCAGAAATAACACCATATCTCACCCCACCTCTTTCGCCCACAAAAGTAACCTCGGGTAGTCCAGGGCGATAAAAAGTAACTGATTTACCATAACAATCAATATGGGCACGATTATAATGCAACCAATCAGCTCCTAGAATCACATCAAAATCCACAATATCTAACGGAATAAGATCAGCTGGCATAACTATGCCCTCTACCATCACTGGACACCCAAGATACACACTATCAACATAACATTTATCTCCTCTAGGCATGGCAAACTCTAAATCAAATCCTAGAGGTGAAGGGTGAGGTTGGGTCATTTGAGCAAACGTATGAGAAATCACAGAGTGCGTAACACCACAATCAATCAAAACCTTAGCAAAATGACCAAGAACATTTAACGTACCCATGATCAAGTCGGGATGGTTCTGAGCCTCCTGCAATGAAATATGATTAACTCGCCCCTGAGCTTGCTGTCGTCCACCACGACCTCTACTGCCTTGATTACCTCGCCCCTGGGGAGCACGTCCCTGGCCAGACTGACTAGACTGTCTAGATGATCCTGCACCACCAGTAGCAATTTCCCCCTGACGGGGCTGACCTCCCTAATGCCACTGAGATCCACCAGCTGGCATAGAGGAATAAGAAGAATAACCCCCAAAGTCCTGAGAATACCCTGTCTGAGAATAAGGCTCCTGGGGATACTGATAAGGTCCAGGAGCATACGGAGCAGCATCCCCCTGGTAGTGGTAGGCACCACCACGACTCGACTGGCCATAACCGCCTGATCCAAAGCTCTGCTGAATCGGCGCTGGAGGTGGCATAGTGGTCTGCTGCGGTCTCTGCTGACCCTGGGGACACTGAGAAGCCCGATGTCCCATTTGCCCACAAGTAAAACAAGCACCACTACCTCTCCTACACTCACCATGATGACAAAAATTACAACGGCGGCACCAAGGAGCGCCAGAACCACCAGCACCACCAGAATCCCTCTGCCTCTGAAATCTAGGCCCACCAGAAAATCTACCACCACCTCTCCTCGGGCCAGTAACACTAAATCCACCACTAGAAGAACTAGAACTTGCTCCACTCTTCTTAAAATTCTGAGTCTTGCGAGGTCCCGGAATAGTAATACCCTTACCTTTGTCATCCTTTTTCTGACCGTCATTTTTATCCTCGTCATCGTCACTCTCACTGGGAAGATTATCAGAGTCCTCCATCCTGACCAAAATCTCGAAAAACTCATGGTAATCGGCGCAGGGAAGTGCACTGGCAAAAGTACGCCACTTCTTCTTAGATCCCAACTTGAAACGTCGAAGCATCTCTCCCTGATTACCAGCTGTATCAGGGTAATAACGAGACAAATCAGTAAACTTTCTGTAGTACTCATGAGCTGTCATATTCTTCTGTTTCAATCGAGTGAATTCCTGTTTCTTACGATCAATATACTCTGGGGGAACAAATCTTTTCTTGAAATTATCTTTAAATACTTCCCAATCAGATGCCATAGCTGGGGACATAAACTGCGTCTGATTCCTTCACCAACCTACCGGCTCTCGACCCAAAAACCAGGTAGTGGTCTCAACCCACCTATCAGCCGGAAAATTCCCCTGACTTTGCATTACCTGAAACGTCTTTTCAATATAATCTAGCCATTTCTCTGCCCCCTCGTGACCTTCATCACCCATAAAGCGATCCAATTTCAAATTGTACATGGTCTCCATGGGTGTCCTCTGAGGTGGGGGAGGAGGACGAATCACATTCTGGAAAGCCTGAGCCATTGCTTCCCCCAACTGAGTAATATCAGGAAAATTAGGATCAGGAGTACGGCGGGACTCCCTACGCTCTCTACGAGGCGGCATAATTCTGACAGAAAACATCAAAAGATCATTAAAGCATTAACAATTATACAGGACTGCAACCTAAGCTCTGATACCAAACTGACACACCCCGACCCAGAGGATCAAGGCGTGCTGGCCGTCACGTGAGTGTGACGTAACCATAAGCGCGACACGGAAGCAAAACACTAACATACATAAGAAGGAATTCAAACCAAACTCTAGCAGAACAACCTACTAGAATAATAGGACGGGTTATAAAGCAAACAAGTGAATTCAGAGCATAGGTTTAAGTGCAGTCAAGTAGGACTAAAATAAAAATACATCACCCTCAGGTGAGTCCTACATGTCAAGAGTCTGTCAGTATGCCGGACAAATACCTCGAGAGCCACCAACGGCTAACTAGAACCTGGAGGGGCGCAAAAACAAAATGAGTGGGTCAGTAAAACTAAAGATTTTCCAAAACATTTCGTTAAAAACACTTCTAACCCCTCACCGTAAAAACCTGTATACTTTCCCAGAAAATAGTATATATACATATATATACACGCAACATCAAAATCAACTCAATTTCATCAACATAATATCTCAATAATGACATGCCATGCCCAAAATATGATCAGAATACATCAATATCAATCAGGTGAATGATAAATCAACCGAAGACCCTACAATGGTCCTGTACGGCTGATTCTAAAGCTCAACATCCAATCCAACCGGAGTCACCTCGGTGACCTGTACGGTTCAACTCTGCACGTCACTCGGAACTACATATAGTAGTCTGTACGATGACAGGTGTATAAATACGCTCTAGTGCTTCTCTCATCAATCATCAGCGCGCATAACTAAGGTCACCCACTAGTCGGAATCACATCTAGTGATCTGTACGACTAGCATGTCGGAACCCTCACATGGTCTGTACGACATCCACCTACTTGGATCCAAGACGAGCGTGCGGTGTGGTGAATAACAATATAAGCACTATCACCTAGGTGCAGGTCATGAGCTTTCAATGCAATCCATGATAAATAACTCAGCTGAAAATAAATAAACTCACCTAAGCGTCCACCACGTCATTTCACATATATATATATGTTAATTATCAAACTAAATATCTCAACAGTTTCATGCATGGCAAATAGATTCATAATTTTCACATAAACGGATTTTCTGGGAAAAACAGTTGTATATAGGTAAATACGAAATCAAAACTGCCCACTCACTGATAAGTCGAGGGGTCGTAACCCCCGTGGCGTCCCTGGATGCGCTCGTCCTCAGGATACGTGTCACCGCGAAAATTCCAAGAAATTCGGCCAAACTTGAACCACGTGATCCCGACGTCCAAATCCTTCAAACGAAGTACTCCGAGCCTCCTAGGAACCTCACTAAGCTCACTACAGGCTTAGAATTTCCTTGGATGCCTCGATCCGTCGAGTTTGGAAGGTGTTTGGGTGTGTCCGTACGTTTGGGTGTGAAGAGAGAAAGGGAGTCGGGACGAGGAGAGAGAGAGAGAGACACGGGGAAGAGAGGAATAACAGGGAGGTGTATGTGTGGTCTAAGATCAAATCCACACCATCCATTTACATCCCTAACCAAACAAACAATCCAACCTTTGAAAATTCTATCCAACTTAATTAACATATCCAATAGGTTAGGAAAAATATGAATATCTAAAACATACCACACACACACCTTAGTAACGTCAAGGGTATTTCCGTCATTTCATACTCTCGATATGAAAATCTCGGAACGGGCTGTGACATAAATAGATCAAACTGCCCTAAAAATTATAATCAAATTACACTACACGTAAAACCGTTGGAATTCCCTTTCATTCAAACTCACAAGACTGCTTACTTGTCACCGGACCACCCAACGCCGCAACCCTCCCCCCTTCTGCCTCTGCTTATCCTTCTCCTTCATATTGTTTTGAAATGTTCAATTAAAAAAACTAAAATAATAACTAGTTTTTGTTCTTATACTTTGAGTATGCCTTGAAAACCTAACAAATCAAAAGGAAATATATTAGGAAAGTTGAACTGAGGGTCTGGCCAATTGGGAGCAACGATGGCATGTTGCCATCTGTTCACTGATCATTAGGGTCTGGCTAATGTTGTCTCAGATATGTTGCAACCATGAATTCAATATTTTCTGCACAGCGTTCCATGGTATGCATTTGATCCATTTTTCTGTTTCTGAAAAATGCACTCTGATTTGTTTCATTATTGTCCTTTTTACTAATCTGTACTTAAATAATTATATATTTGGTTGCAAATGGCAAGTTGCGATTTGGAGTTGCAAATTTTTGACTTACTGCCATAGGCAATCTTTAATTTTTCTTCTAAAAGATGATTGTATACAATCAACTGATTGGAAGTCCAAATTTACTCTCCTGTTGGAGTGGAACAAAAAAATATCTGTAGCTCTTTGGCCAAATAACCATTTTACCTTTCTCCCATTTGCTTTCCCTTTCGTCGTTTGGCATTTCATTCAGCAAATATATGGTTAATTCTACTTTCCAGAAGTCCAAAAGATTTACACCCACTGCAGGTTCCTATAGATTCTTGCCATATGGGCTCGAGCAACTCTGCATTCCTACAGCAGGGATATATACTTTTTTGTAGTATTTGAAACATAATTAGCTTTATTCTTATGTCAGTTTTACTGAATGCTTTTGATGGATGGGAAACAGGCTTCATATATTACTGGTGGTGTGTGTCTCAACCCCCAACAACCAAATGGACTGTTTCAATATGACATTAGACATGTTGTGTGTATCATAACGTGTTCTGCGTATCATATGTTTCGATTGCTTGAATTTTGCAGGTGTTTTTGCCATAAGAAGACAATGTTTGGGTAAGTTACCTCCGCTGTGACAAAATGTTTCTCATGCATATCGAGAAACTGATTGCTTTTGTCAGATTCAGAGATGGCATTACTACCGTCATATAGAACTCGTTTGGATATGCTTTTAAAATGACTGAAAGCGCTTTTGATGAAAATGTTTTTAGAATCAATCATTAGTAAATATGCAAATAAATCCTGAAAAAACATTTAAAGTGCTTCCTTTTGCATAAAGCATTCAAATGCTTTTGGAACCAAAAACCATGTTTTCAAAAAGCGCTTTCAGTCATTTTAAAAGCAAATCCAAACAAGTCCATAATGTTAGTTCTCTAAAGCAAATGTGATATTTTAGGGGCCAAAAACAGAAAAACCAAAAACTGAAAGTGGAATGGTTATCGAACTACCCCTTAGTGATTGATAAGCGCATCACCATGTTTTGTGATGCCTAACTGCAGCAATTTTGTGGAGAGAGAAATCTGGCTGGCCTGATTGTACAACTTATGGCGAGCTGATACCAGTTATGGTTCTTTCTTTAACTTTCTTCTTGTGTTCTTAATGTAGTCGTTTGCACCAGAAAGAGCGGTGGTTGTACCGAATTATTATACAATGCTCAACACAAAGAAATTACAGATTGCATTTATACACACCCGTTTTTGTTAATTCGACATTTTTTTCCTTTTCCATTTCTAGCAATTGCAGTTCAGTAACTAAAATAGTTCATTAAGCATTCAGCAGTTGCATGTCATCTGCACTGGATGCGGAAACACGCAGAATCAATCAATGGTTCAGTACAAGAAATCAGTCAATGAAACCATGGCAGAAACAAGAACAAGCACTGTTTACAATTATTTACATCAAATGGGATTCTTATAAACCTGCAGTGATGTTATTGCACAGTTCCAATCTTCGTTTTTAGCGGCAGTAGGGCAGGGAGCCTCACATTGCTCTCATAATTGCTTTGCTAGTTGTGTGCAGCCCCATCGCCGCAAATTTTAATACCGCACGGCTCCTATACAATCTGTGATACAAGCCAACATGATATTCTTAAATTCGTAAGAAATAAGCAACCCAATTCAAAACAGTTTTTCCCTACTTTGACAAAACATGTATGAAACATTCTGGGAAAATGTACATACATGCTATCTCTTGGATAATAATTGAGAGAAGTGATGGAAAAACATCCATTTGTATGCCATTTATGAACAGGAAGTAGCAGATAATCAAGGCTAACATTGCTAACATTCTCGAGGCTAACACAACAGGAAGGTGGGCAAGAAATACTTACCCAGTTAGAGCAAGTCCCCAGGTGGACAAAGTATAGAACAACTTCCCTGCATGCCAAATGCCCAATACTTTCTCCAATTTGCCGACACCACCCATTGCTTTAGCTACAACTGCAAATTATAGACTCCCAAGGATGAGCTTCGGTAGACACATTCTCTATTGCCCACTAAATCTTCAAAGTCAAGCCCGAGAATCATTAAATGACAGAGATAAGACTTGAGATGAGTATCCAGTTTGGGATGCAAAGACTAAATTAGAGACATGAAATTTCTAGAAGGAAAGAAACTAAAGTTCAATTCCATTTTCTTGGTTTATGTATCCAAGCTTATCCGATTCATCATACTCTGCAACGTTTAACCACAGTGCGTCGCAAGGCACAACAAAACCAGCAATTAGTTTTCGAGATAAATGGAAAGTATAGAGGATTGCAAACTAAGTGGTTAAACACGATTCACGTAGAAAATAACCTATTAGCATATTCGGGTTAAGACATTACAAGTACACGGAGAATCAACTGAGAAAGACCAACAAAACTTACTTTTCTGCAGCTCCTCTGGCGTCAAGTTCTGCAATTCCAAGGAAGCAAAACAACATGAGACCAAAATGAGCAACATAATTTAAACAGCAACCAAAAAGCAATGAGTGGATACGTACGCGAGCTTTCGGGTTTGACACAATACACTTGGCCATAAAATTGGCAATCCCATCCACCACATGCTCCTCACTAACAACAACATAGCTCTCATTGTCAATCCCACTCCTCTCCTCGACTTTACCCGGAATCATATCATCCGTGATCCACACCCACCAACTGGCTTCTTCATTGTCAATTTTGATTAGAACTTCAGCTTTCTCCAAATCACTTCCTAAAATCCAAACATGAATTATAAACAAACCCAATGATTATTACATAGAATTGAAACAGTTTATATATATATATATATTTACACACACACACACACATACATATATATATATATATATATATATTTATATACCTGTGGCTGGTTTGAAAGGAAACTGATAATCATCAATGGATTCCTTCTGAAGAGCTTTGATTCTAGTCAAGAAGCTGTTCGAATCCACCGTCGCCACTAACCGAGCATACAGCTGAATTTAAAAAAAAAAAACAAATACCAGTTTCAGTTTTTGAATCAAAATTCGAAATCTTTATACAAATTGATCAAAGGGTACCGAATCGAAATAAATCGACCCCAAATCGTTTACATCAGGAGGGCAATCGTCCAAAACCGCAGGCGACTCGGAGAGGTTCTCGAGCAGCTTCAGATTCTGCTCCAGCGAGTTCCTCAGCCGCCGATTCTCCGCCCGCAGAGCCTCCAGTTCTTCGTCGGAAACCGTTCCCTGACCGTCGTGGTCCTCGTGGTGGAGGTGATGGCGGCCGTGTTCCATGGCGGTCCACGCCACGTCAGCAACCTCCATCACCGTCTTCGCCACCTCTATAGCTCCATGTCCTCCCATCTCTCTCTCTAAATTTTGGGTCGCCGTGTTAGTTTCGTCCGTATCATATGCCCAAGGACGAACGCAACCGGATCCTTGCTGGATTTTAGAGGTAAAGGATAAACTTGTAATTTAAAAAACTATGTACGAGGTCGTGTACAATACAGTCGATATTTCCACGGAAGTATCAAAAATTCATACAAAGATATGAAAAAAAACTTCACCTTATTGAGGCACAAAAACAGTAAAGATTTTGGTACAACAAAAAGTGTTAAGTTTGTGACCTTCGCTAGATTGCTCCGGTCACTAGTGTGGATAAATATGTAAATGAATAGAGACAGGGAAGCAAACACAAGATGTACGTGGTTCACCTAGATTGGCCACGTCCACGGAGTAGGGGAGTTCTCATTAATTGTGAAAGATTTACACAAGTACATATGTTCAAGCTCTCCTTTAGTGAGTACTAGTGAATGATTTAGTACAAATGACATTAGGAAATATTGTGAGAGAATGATCTCTATTTATAGAAAAGAGTTTCTAGTTTCATTCTGACATTGACACGTGTCGTGCTGTGATTGGCCTCTGATGTCGACACGTGTCGCGTTATGATTGGCTCTGATGTTGACATGTGTCGCGTTGTGATTGGCCTCCTGGTTGGAGGGAGACTCTTGTTGGTCCTTGGCAGTATAATGTTGACCGGTGCTTAGTAGTTTCGAGGTTGGTTAAGTATGATACAAACAGTGCTCCCCTAAGTTCCCAATTGAAGGAAGCTCATCGGTTGGGGACTTGCAAGATCCAAGCCATTGAGTAATCACGAAACTTCTAAGTACCGAAGTGTGGTATCATTTACACTTGCTTTATCTGTCTCATATGTAGATGTGGCATCTTCTCTGGAAGTACTTTTCCTCCATACAGGGGTGGTATCTTTAACCGATGAAGATGCACAAGGTAATGTATCAATTTTACTTGAAGCTTACTTGTAATTTCGGGTTTGGTCAAGTGCGATACAAACCCTATAGTAGGAGTCCCCCAAGTCGCTGAGTTAGAAGATTTGCTGAATGAGGTAACAGACAAGGTAAGCAATCAGACTTCCAAGCAAACAACCTGGATCGGATGTTCAACTTCGGCTTCCTGTTGATTGTTCTCATTCTCCTTGTATCGTAAACAACAACAAGAATAAGGAGAAGCAAATGGGGAAGAGATGATATGAGATACTTTTGCTTTTGAAGAAGTAACTTTCAACAGGCTTATTCTTGAACTGGGTTGGAGGGTTTTCTGGTTTCCTCCAGAGTATAAGGCCGACTCAAAAATTTGAGGGTCAAAACAAGTCCATCAAATCTAGAGTACGTTCGACCCTGATGATATGAGATACTTTTTCTGTTGACAAAGTAGTGGATGTATCGGCACGTGTTCTGTTACGCTTGTCTCCACATGCTTCATTGTATCATTATCACTTGCCCTATCTGTTCCTCAGGCAGATGTGGTATCTTCTTTGGAAGCATAAGATGTTAAAGATGAGTACTTGAGAGCAATGCCAGGTAAGTAATCAGGTAAGGGGTTCCAGGCAGTCAGTTCCTGATTGGAAGCTTAATTCCAAGTGCTGATTGATTGCTCTATTTCTCCTTGTCTTACAGGTAAGAACAAGGCCAAAGGAAAAGACATGGAACAAGCATGATATAGGATACTCTTGCTTTTAACCCTGATGATATGAGATACTCTTGCTCTGGTGTGGCTTGTTTGCAGAGGTATTATCGGGGGGAAAAGACGCTGAGTATTTTGAGAAACTCTGCTGAGAGTGCCCTCTCGGATGTGAAGAAAAGTTGAGCATTTTTTTTATTTGCAAGTCTGCCTGGCTGTGGAGGATGAAGGTCGACATATATAAGAATTATCCCAACAGCTTTACCCTTATCGGTCATAGCAATGTAGTGGGAGCTGCAAGATTCACGTGTTTTAACTTTGTTAGAGCACTTTGAAAAAGTGGTCTGTGGTATCTGGAAAATTGATGTTGCGTGTGAAGATTGCAGACAAGTTTTATCCAAGAAAATCTAGCTTTCGAAGTTCGGAGAGCGGTGCCTCTTCGATTTTCGAACAAGCAATCCTGTCGGGGATCTGGCTCTCGAGATTCGAAGAACGGTGCCTCTTCGATTTTTGAGAAAACAATCCTGTTGGTAGTCTGGCTCTCGAGATTCGGAGAGCGGTGCCTCTTCAATTTTTGAGCAAGTAATCCTGTTGGGAGTCTGGCTCTCGAGATTCAGAGAATGGTGCTTCTTCAATTTTTGAGAATGCAATCCTGTTGGGAGTCTGGCTCTCGAGATTGGGAGGGTGGTGCCTCTTCGATTTTTGATCAAGTAATCATGTAGGAAGTCTGGCTTTCGAGATTCGGAGAGCGGTGTCTCTTTGATTTTTGAGCAAGCAATCTTGTTGGGAGTGTTTTCTCGAATATGAGTAAAGGTTAGGCATTTTTGCCAGTCTGCCTTGCCACGGAGCACAAAGGTTGACACACATAGGGACTTTCTAGTTATCAAGTAGTGGTGCTGTTCCTTTACCCTTGTGGGTAATAGTAGGGTAGTTGGACCTTCAAACTTTATGTATCTAAACTTTGTCAAAGATCTTTGGCAAAGTTATCTGTGGTACCCGAGAAGTTGATGTTGCATGTGGAAAGTGGTGCTTCTTCGGAATTCGGAGAGTGGTGCCTTTTCGATTTTTGAACCAACGACCCTGTTGCCCTTTCTTTTATAAAGGCACCAATTGTGTGCAAGAAGTACATTCAGAGAGTTATTGCTTGTAGGAATTTTCCCTTTACTTCAGAGATTTATTGCACCTCATTTCTCCTTCATTATTTCTGAGAATGTCTGGCCCATCCGACCGTCGTTTTGACTTGAACTTTGGTGAAGAGGCAGTCATGCCTTCTCAAGACAACATATGGCGCCCATCCTTCTTATCCCCTACTGGCCAGGAACCTTCTCACTTCCAAAGATAACAGACTACTTTTCAAATGGTCTGATGAGTTAGCTGTTAAGGATTCTTTGGCTCACAGTGTTCAATGTATAGGTTCTATGTCTAATATGGCCCAACGCCTATTTGCTCGAACCCACCAAGTTGAATCATTGGTGGCTGGAGTGATAAGTCTCAAACAGGAGATCAGAGGGCTCAAGCATGAGAATAAACAGTTGCACAGGCTCGCACATGACTATGCTACAACACATGAAGAGGAAGCTCGACCAACTGCAGGAATCTAATGGTCAGATTTTACTTGATCAGAGGTCTGTGGGTTTGTTCCAAAGGCATTTATTGCCTTCGTCTTCTGGAGCTGTACCGCGTAATGAAGCTCCAAATGATCAACCTTCGGTGCCTCCTCCTTCTGGGGTTTTGCCTAGTACTAAGGCTCCGAATAATCACTCTCTGGTGCCTCCTCTTTCTGGGGCTTTGCTGACTGCTGAGACTTCTCCTGAGCAACCTTTATGAAGGCTCCATCTTGTTTGTTTATTTTGATTCATGCATATGTACATATTTGTAACTTGTCGGAGATATCAATAAACAAGTTTTGCTTCATTTCAACGTTTTGTGTTAAATTCACGAAGGCCTTCTTCACTAAGTTCTTCGAATTTTTCCTTTTGTTGAAGCTTGTATGTTGAAGCGTTGTGAGTGAAGCATGTAGGTTGAGGTAGTGCTCCCTTAATTTCCTAAGTGAAGAAAACTTCTCGGTTGGAGACTTGAAAAAATCCAAGTCATTGAGTGGTCGTGAGACTTCCGAGTATCAAGGTGTAGTAACATATGGTAGAAGTCCCCCAAGTCTCCGGTCGAGAGAGTTGACGAATGAGGTGTCTTGCTAATAGCCAAGTTTCCAAAGGAACAAAACTTCACCATTTTTCTTTCTAAGTGGTAGCTCAAAACTCCTCTTTCATATATATTTGTTATGAAAGTTGTTAGACCCAAAGAAAATGAGGCCTAGACAATTTTTTTTATTTGTTTATTTTTTTATTTTTTTTTAATTTTCGAATTTTCAAATTTCTAAATTTTCAAATTTCTGAAAAAAAATTAAAAAAAAAAAAATATATATATATATATATATATATATACAGAAAGCTTAAGGGGAGGGATCCCCATTTTTTGAAAAAAATGGGGATTAGGTGTGGGGCCCACTTCACATCTAATTTCAACGATTCAAACCGTCTATTTTTTTAGTCTCGATTCATAGATCATCCTTGCAAAATATTAGCTAAATTGGAAATGTTTAAGACATCTAATTGGGTTCAAGGAAATGAACGAATACTTTGTTATATAAGAAAATATGAAATTTGATATTGATAATTAAATAGGCAAATGGTTTCGGATTGAATTGAATTTTTGCAAGGATGATCTATGAATCGAGACTAACAAAATAGACGGTTCGGATCGTTGAAAATTGATGTGAAGTGGGCCCCACACCTAATCCCCATTTTTTTCAAAAAATGGGGATCCCTCCCCTTAAACTCTCTGTATATATATATATATATATATATATATATATATATATATATATATATTAAGCTTTATAGATGAAGCTTTGAGGTTGAAACTTTGTTGGGTACCATGAATTGATTTTGTTTCACACTATCTTGATCAAGATAATGTGAAGCTTTTGTAAGTGAAGCTTTTGTGTTAAAGCTTTGTAGGTGAAGCTTTTATGGGTGAAGCTTTTGTGATGGGTGAAGTTTTTGTTGGTGAAACTTTTATGGGTGAAGCTTTTGTGGGTGAAGCTTTTGTGGTAGGGGAAGCTTTTGTGGGTGAAGCTTTTGTGGGTGAAGCTTTTGTGGTAGGGGAAGCTTTTGTGGGTGAAGCATTGTTGGTGAAGCTTTTATAGGTGAAGCTTTTGTGGTGGGTGAAGCTTTTATGGGTGAAGCTTTTGTAGGTGAAGCTATTGTGGGTGAAGCTATTGTGGGTGAAGCTTTTGTAGGTGAAGCTTTGGAGTTGAAGCTTTGTAGGTGAAACTTTAGAGTTGAAGCTTTTGTTGGGTACCATGAATTGATTTTGCTTCACACTATCTTGATCAAGATAGTGTGAAGCTTTTGATAATTTGTAGTTGTCCTCCATTGATGAAGCTTTTGTGGTGAAGCTTTGTTAGGTACCACGAATTGATTTTGCTTCACACTATCTTGATCAAGATAGTGTGAAGTTTTTGAGAATTTGTAGTTGTCCTCCATTGATGAAGCTTTGTTGAATTTCCTTTTTTTTTTTTGGGAAACTAGAAATTTGAAAATGTGGGAGAGACAACATATACAAATTTTGTTTCCACACTGTTGAGCAAGAGATTGTGATGCAAGTCATACCTTGTAGTAGTCGAATGTTTGGATGAACCATATAAATTGAATTTGCTTCGAACAATCTTGAATTTGCTTCAAAGGTTTGAGAATTGTAATTGCCCTTCATTGATGAAGCTTTTGTTGGCACCATAAATTGGTTTTGTTTTACACTGTCTTGATCAAGAGTGTGTGAAGCTTTTGAGAATTTTGGTTGCCTTCCATTGATGAAGCTCTTGTTGGCACCATAAATTGGTTTTGCTTCACACTGTCTTGATCAAGAGTGTGTGAAGCTTTTGAGAATTGTTGTTGCCCTCCATTGATGAAACTCTTGTTGGCACCATAAATTGGTTTTGCTTCACACTGTCTTGATCAAGAGTGTGTGAAGCTTTTGAGAATTGTGGTTGAACTCATTTGATGAAGCTCTTGTTGGCACCATAAATTGGTTTTGCTTCACACTGTCTTGATCAAGAGTGTGTGAAACTTTTGAGAATTGTGGTTGACCTCAATTGATGAAGCTCGTGTCGGCACCATAAATTGGTTTTGCTTCACACTATCTTGATCAAGAATGTGTGAAGCTTTTGAGAATTGTGGTTGAACTCCTTTGATGAAGCTCTTATTGGCACCATAAATTGGTTTTGTTTCACACTGTCTTGATCAAGAGTGTGTGAAGCTTTTGAGAATTGTGGTTGAACTCCTTTGATGAAGCTTTTGTTAGCACCATAAATTGGTTTTGCTTCATACTATCTTGATTAAGAGTGTGTGAAACTTTTGAGAATTGTGGTTACCCTCCATTGATGAAGCTCTTGTTGGCACCATAAATTGGTTTTGCTTAACACTGTCTTGATCAAGAGTGTGTGAAGCTTTTGAGAATTGTGGTTGAACTCATTTGATGAAGCTCTTGTTGGCACCATAAATTGGTTTTGCTTCACACTGTCTTGATCAAGAGTGTGTGAAGTTTTTGAGAATTGTGGTTGAACTCCTTTGATGAAGCTCTTGTTGGACATAAGTGCTCCCCTAGTTGAGTTGTCAAGCTTGAGGTTTTTTTATTATTTGTGAATGCTAGGAGTTCACATGTACAAGTTGTACCACTTGTCTTCTGGTAGGTTGAATGAATGGTGAGTTGCTTTCATCATTTGGTTGGTGGTACAAAGGTGAGTTCCTTCATCACCTTTCATCACATTTCATCACCTGGTTGGTGACACGAGGATGAGTTCCTTCTTCACTTGGTTGGTGGCATGAATGGAAAGTTGCCAAATGATATTAGAGTACGGGTTGTACATTTCATCACCTGGTTGGTGGCATGAAGGAGAGTACGAGTTGTACATTTCATCACCTGGTTGGTGACATGAAGATGAGTTCCTTCTTCACCTGGTTGGTGGCATGAGTGGCAAGTTGCCAAATGATATTAGAGTATGGGTTGTACATTTCATCACCTGGTTGGTGGCATGAAAGAGAGTACGAGTTGTACATTTCATCACCTGGTTGGTGGCATGAAGATGAGTTCCTTCTTCACCTGGTTGGTGGCATGAGTGGCAAGTTGCCAAATGATATTAGAGTACGGGTTGTACATTTCATCACCTGGTTGGTGGCATGAAGGAGGGTACGGGTTGTACATTTCATCACCCGGTTGGTGGCATGAAAGAGAGTACGGGTTATACATTTCATCACCTGGTTGGTGACATGAAGATGAGTTCCTTCTTCACATTTCATCACCTGGTTGGTGAGAATAAGGGCAAGGTGTCTAGGCATATTGTAGCAAGTGTCGAATGACACAAAATATGTTGAGCCCTTTCAAAGCACAATTGGCTTATGTATGAATATGTTGGAATGTATGATTGAACGAATATACTGTGAAGCTGTTCATTTATTTGTATAGTCTTGTTGACATATACTTAGACTTTGTTTCATGTTGGAAGCATTCATGTTGAAGCTTTGAACCCGAGTGTTTCATTGCTAGGAATGTAAAAGGATTAGGACCAAGTTGTCTAAATCACCTCTTTATTGAATTCATGCAAAATAGTCTTCCTTGGGATGCTGAATGGCTGAAGCTTAACACTTGTACGATGTGAGTTTACTTGTAATAGTACTTCAAGTGATCGGCGTTCCATGGATGGCCAAAGGTCTTGCTATCAGAGCTTCTAAGCTTTTAGGAGTCAGGACGATTGATGCCAACAACTTCAAATGGTCTATCCCAGTTTGGACTAAGTGTTCATTCACTCGGGACTCTGTCACAGAGTAATCTTTTCTTCAATACCCAGTCCCCCACTTTGAAATAACGAGGTTTGACCCTTGAGTTATAGTAGTTGGAGATGCGCTGCTTGTAAGCGACATTCCTCAAGTGAGCCTGGTTTCTGTGTTCCTCGACTAGATCTAAGTTGAGGTTAAGTTGTTTGTCATTTTCACTTTGCACGTAGTTCTGGACTCAGAACGTTGCTTGCTCAAGCTCAACTGGGACAACTGCCTCTGTACCAAAGGCAAGTAAGAATGGGGTTTCTCCTGTTGATGTCCGATACGAAGTGCGGTATGACCAAAGAACTTAGGGTACAAATTCTGGCCAACAACCTTTAGCCTTGTCCAAGCTGATTTTCGAAGTTCGCTTGATTATTTTGTTGATGGCTTCAACTTGTCCATTAGACTGGGGATGAGCTGGGGAGGCAAAACATAAGTTGATGTTGAACTTAGAGTAAAACATCCTGAACTTATTATTGTCGAACTGTCGCCCGTTGTCAGTGACTATCGCATTGGGAATGCCGAATCTGCAAAGGATGTTCTTCTATACGAAGTCTTTTATTTTTACCTCAGTAATGGTTGCCAAGGGTTCTACTTCGGCCTACTTTGTGAAGTAGTCAACTGCAACGATTGCATAGCGAACCTTGCCCTTCCCTACAGGCATTGGGCCGATCTAATCAAGTCTCCATTGGGCGAAGGGCCAAGGGCTGATTATAGGAGTGAGCGGCTCAGGAGGGGAGTGAGGAATAGTTGCGTAGCGTTGACACTTAATCACATGAGTAAGATATTTTGATGGCATCTTGGTGGAGTGTTGGCCAGTAATATCCTTGACGAAAAGTCTTGTGTGCTAGGGATCGAGATCTAGCATGATCTCTGCAGACTCCTTCATGTATTTCCCGAATGACAGTTTCCGCCTCTGCAGGCGTAAGGCATCTTAGGTATGGTAGGTTAAAACCCCGTTTGTAGAGTTGGTCATTAATGATCAAGTAACGGGTAGCCTTGTATCGAATCTGCTTAGCTTGGACTTTGTCATTTGGAAGAGTGTCATGAGTAAATAATCTATAAATCGGGGTAATCCAAATATCCCCCTGTTGTAAGTTGCACATTTCCGCAGCCATAGTGCTTGGTGTTGCTAACAATTCGACCTGAATTTTTCTCTCAATCTTGTCTTCCATCGCTGAGGCGAGGCGAGCCAAAGCATCTGCATGACTGTTTACCGCTCGAGGAATTTGGGTGATCTGGTAATGGAAGTGTTGGAGCAACAATTGTGTTTGTGCCAGATATGCTACTATGGAGCAATCCTTAGCGTCAAAGTTGTTGGTGACCTGGTTAACCACCAAAGAGTCACTGAAGATATCAATTCATTTAACCCCAAGGTGTTTGGCCAAACGTAAGCCTGCTAAGAAGGCTTCATATTCGGCCTCATTGTTTGACGCCTTAAATTTGAAACGAAGAGCATACTTCATCGCCACTTTATTAGGGATCGTAAGGACTAGTCCTGCTCCACAACCCTGTTGGTTGGATTAGCCATCAACATATAGACTCCATGCTGGGGCTATTGGTTTTATTTTCTAAGCTTCCGAGGGTAATGAAACCACTTCTTTAGATGTAGAAACAATGTCAACAGGATATGTGAAATCGGCGATGAAGTCTGCCACTGCTTGGCCCTTTTCAGCTGGCTTTGGTTGGTATGAGATGTCAAACTCACCTAATGCTATCGCCCATTTGACCATTCGCCTGGAAGTGTCAGGACTTTGAAGTATCTGTTGAAAAGGATGGTTGGTAAGCACGATGATGGAGTGTGCTTGGAAGTAAGGGCGAAGTTTTGGAGTAGACATGACCAATGCTAGAGCCAATTTCTCAATGTTGGAGTATCGTGTCTCCGCATCTTGTAAGGCCTTGCTAGCGTAGTAGACATGTCGTTCGACATTACCATCATTTCAAATAAGAGCGGAACTTACTGCTGAAGCCGATACCGACAGATAGATAATGAGAGTGTCACCAACCTCAGGTTTGGAGAGCAGAGAGGCTTTACTCATGTAGTCTTTGAGGTTCTTGAATGCCTTAGCACATTCATCAGTCCATGTAATGTACTTCTTACTTCCCTTAAGTGCTTTGAAGAAATGAGCACATCTGTCTGTGGCCTTAGAGATGAACCTAGTTAAGGCTGCCACCTTGCCAGTAAGGCTTTGGATGTCTTTTGAAGTTACCGGTTCCTTCATGTCGAGGATTGCTTTGATCTTTTCGGGATTAGCCTCAATGCCTCGTTAGCTTATCATGAAACCTAAGAATTTGCCAGAGCCTACGCCGAAGGCACATTTGTTAGGGTTCAACCTCATTCGATACCTCTTCAGAATGGTGAAAGTTTCATATAGGTTGGTGATGTATTGGTCAGCATGTTTGCTCTTGACTAGCATATCATCAACATAAACTTCCATGCTCTTCCCAATCTGTTCGGCGAACATTGAATTGACCAATTTCTGGTAAGTTGCTCCTGCATTCTTTAGGCTGAAGGGCATGACTTTATAGCTATATAGTCCCCTGTTAGTTGTGAAGGCTGTGTGTTCTTGGTCCGAAGGGTTCATGAGGATTTGGTTGTATCCTGAGTAAGCATCCATGAAGCTCAGGAGTTCACACCCTGCCGTAGAGTCTATAAGTTTGTCTATGAGGGGAAGAGGAAAGCTATCTTTCGGGCATCCTTTGTTTAGGTCGGTGTAATCGACACACATTCTCCACAAGACCTTTTGGAGCAGGAGACTTTCCTTGGTTGGATTCTTCTTAACAAGGACAACATTTGCTATCCACGTTGGATAATTTACTTCGCGGACGAAGCCTATGCCTTTGAGTTTTTCAACTTCTGCCTTCATTGCCTCGTATCGTTCAACGTCATAAGATCTTCGCTTTTGTCTCACTGGCTTGGTCTTGGGGTCAATACTTAAGCGATGACAGATGATATCGAGAGAGATGCTTGGCATGTCCTCATATGACCAGGCGAAGACCTCAGTGTTCTCTTTCAAAAAAGAGATCAATGCTAACCGAATGGGTGGTGACAAAGTGGTGCCAATCTTCACCATGCGATTTGGATAATCTTTTGAGATAGAGACCTTCTCCAACTCTTTAGCGGGTTGTGCTTGTCGAGTGAAAGAGCCATCTCGAGGATCGTCGAGTTGACTGTTGCCACTGTGAAGATCCAAGTTGGCTTCGTCTGGGCTGGTCTTTATGAGTTGGTCATGTATAGAAAGGGTTTCCTTGGGCACAGGCAGTTGCTGTTGCTTGATCGAAGTGTTGTAACATGATCGTGCACTAGGTTGATCTCCTCCGATGTAACCATTACCATAGGGGGTTGGCACTTTCATCAACAACATATGTGTGGATACCATGACCTTGAGATCATTGATGCCTGAGCGTCCGAAGATGACATTGTATGCCATTGGGCAATCAACCACCAAGAAGTTAGTGGTAATGGTAGCTGTGTAAGGGCATGTACCAATGGTGAAAGGTAAATGTATGCTTCCCAAATGTTGCACGATATCACCGGAGAAGCTTATCAGAAGGGAAATCGAGCGATCGAGCAAGTGTTCAGCTACATTAAGTGCCCTGAAAGCTTCAGCAGACATGATATTGACCAAAGCCCCCGTGTCTACCAGGATTCGTCGTACTTCAAAGTTGGCTATATGAGCTTCCACGATCAGTGGGTCGTTGTGAGGGTAGATGATACATTTTTCTTCCTCAAGGTAGAAACCTATTGGATCCTAGTTAGACTTTTGATACTTACCTCCCCTGATGTCTTCCACGTGAAACACTTGGTGGCCAGACTTTAAAGCTCATTCACTATTTTTCATGGCCCTGTTGGATGATTTAGATATGAGTGTGCCACCACTTATGGAATATATCACATTCACCTGGCGTTGGTTACGGTTACTCCTTGGAGGGTGAATGAGGAATTGATCAATTTTTCCTTCACGTGCCAAAGCTTTAATATGATCACGAAGGGTGATACACTTCTCGCCGTCATGGCCGTTATGCTCGTGGTAGCAGCAAAACGTGCATATGCTTTTCGTGGGCTTGTAATCCGGGTGCCTCGGCTTTGGCTTTGGTATCAGGTATGCTATGCTGGGGTAAATGGACACGGGGTAAATGGCCACGCATGTGGCGTTCAAAGGTGTGTATGTCTCATACCTCGGGGTAGGGGCTGTCCTGACGCGTACTTGACCCACTGTGTTGACTACCTGGGGTCGGGGATTATCATGGCGATACCCTTGGTTACCGCGATAGTGTCCCTTATTCCTTTTACTAAAATGAGACTGGTGAGGATGAAAATCTTTCCTTTTGCCCTGAGATTGATATGTCTGTTGACTTGGCAAAATATTAAGTAAGGCAGGGGGAGGCACCGCTACCGTTTGGAAGGTCGAGGTCTTCTCATTTGGTTGGATCTGGCTTTCACTCCCTACTTGCTGATACGGGGTGGCTGTGGGGTGTTTCCCTTGATATGTCTTTACCTCGGCGGAGGCATGGTTGTAAGCCTGTGCCATCACCTCAGAGTAAGTCTTCCAAGTGTTGGCATTGATTATGTACTTGAAGAAACAATCACGTAGGCTTTGAGGGCGGTCTTATCATCTGCCTCAGCGCAGCGAGAATACTCATGGCTGAAGCAGCCAACATACATACGTAATGACTCATCTGGCTTCTGGTGAATAGTGTACAAGTTATCTGCAGAGTGCAAGCGATCGGTTTGGAAAATGTGTTGAGAAACAAACAGTTTCCTCAATTCCTCAAATGAGTTTACTGTCTCAGGTGGAAGACGACAATACCAGTTTAAAGCTCCGCCAGAGAGGGTGAAGGGGAAGAGAAGACATCGCTCTTCGTTGGTGTGCATCTGGTATGCCATGGTGGACTCAAAGAGGTTAAGGTGTTCAATCGGGTCCTCTTTTCCAGAATAGAGTTGCAAGCCAAGCTTCTGTTTTGTCTTTGCTTGGATGGGGGTGTCGAGGATCCTCCTTGTAAGAGGGACAGGCCTAGGTTGGTTCCAATCAGGTATCTCAGCTTGTCGTTTGGCCTTCAACTTGTTTATTTCGTTAAGAAGTTGTAGGACAAAAGGGTCCTGAGTGGAGTTATGTACCACTGAAGATTTCTTTCGTAAATTTGCATCTCCTCTTGGAAGTAGGAAGGTTTAATCAAGAGCATGTGATTTTTCCTTGGACTCGTCGTACTGACTTCTAAGGTATGTCTGTCAGAACATCTCTGAGTCCCCTATACTTTCGTGTTTCTCTAGGACTTGTTGCCCCTTTCTCAAATTAGTAGTTGGCCTGGGACATGGGAGGGGACCGAGTCTTTCAGAGACCCTTGGGTCATTAATCTTCGAACTTACATGGATGAGATTGTCTCGACGTTGCTTTAGAAAGTCTCGACAGTTGCGAAAGACGGCTTTCGATCCTTCCACTCCTTCTGTAAGGAGGTGTCTTCCTTCACTCCTCCTGCTGTGGGTCGAAGCAGCTGGGTCGAAAGAAGTCTTATGTTGGTCACCATTTCGATGAGTAGCTCGCTCCTCAACAGGAATACCCATGTCGAGGGCAAATGACCCTCCGTGTTGGGGGGCACCCAGTTATGGTTGACTTCCACATGGGTGATGAGCTCGTGTGTTTTAGTATATCTAGCCTCATGGAACATCTCGAATACCTTCTTATACTGCTCTTGGAGAATCTCATTCTTCATCGTTATCTTGTTGTTCTGAGCTTCCAGCTCATCGACTTTAGCCTAAAGAGCAAATTTTTTTTTGTTCCTTTCTTTGTTGCTTCGCACCAGGTGTAAGAGGGGTGTCATTCTGTGTGTTGTGGTTTCCTTCGCTCCCCATGTTGGAAAGGGATGCTTGGTCAAAAGATAGTGTACGAATGGTGGAAACCAGCTTAACAAAGCTGAAGAGAGTGGGAATAAGTGTCATTTCCCACAGACGGTGCCAAATGTTGATGTACAAAATCAGTGGGGACTTTGGTACAACAGAAAATGTTAAGTCTGTGACCTTCGCTAGATTGCTTCGATCACTAGTGTGGATAAGTATGTAAATGGATAGAGACAGGGAAGCAAATACAAGATGTACGTGGTTCACCCAGATTGGCTACGTCTACGGAGTAGATGAGTTCTCATTAATTGTGAAGGGTTTACACAAGTACATAGGTTCAAGCTCTCCTTTAGTGAGTACTAGTGAATGATTTAGTACAAATGACATTAGGAAATATTGTGAGAGAATGATCTCTATTTATAGAAGAGAGTTTCTAGTTTCATTTTGACATTGACACGTGTCGTGCTGTGATTGGTCTCTGATGTCGACACGTGTCGCGTTATGATTGGCCTCTAATGTTGACATGTGTCGCGTTGTGATTGGCCTCCTGGTTGAAGGGAAACTCTTGTGGGTCTTTGACGGTATAATGTTGACCGGTGCTTAGTAGTTTCGGGGTTGGTCAAGTATTGTACAAACACACCTCATATTGGACAAAACTCTTTAAATTTAGGTTAAAATCAATAAATATCATTTATATTTCTAACACATCTATTAAAAATCAAAGAAACTCTCATATTTCATCCAAACCAATATTTGACAATCCTAAAGTTTCATTTTGAATTTCCATCATTTCAATTAAAAGCAACCGTTATCGATATGCGATACATATGTGGACATTTCCACAATTTACATACAGAAAATTTTATTTGAACCCATGTAACTTCTTTCTGCTTACAACTTAAATTTTAAATGTTAATTGTCTTTTTTATCCTTTTGTATAGTTACAATATGAAATTAATAATAAAACTTAAATTTATCAATAAACTCAAACCCTATAATTAAATCTATCATCACTCCTTGTTTATCATATGTTCATTTCGACTAAAACCCTAATAGCTCTTATAGAGAAAAACAAGTTTTGATTTTGATTTTTGATTTTTGATTATTAGATGGTGATTTTGAAGTTTTGAATACTCCAACTAAAGTATAAATCGATTTATGAAAAGAAAAATCGTTTGATTTCAATTTTTTTAGAGTTTTGAAGATGAGTAGTTGGGTTTCATTTTTTTTTCGTCAATCCCAGCCTGCGCATAGTTTGCTAAACTTTCTATGGGAAATAGTGCAGATGTTACAAAAGATGTTGCAGACACAAAATTTATTGAATACAAATTCCTTTCTGCAACAACCATAGTGAAAGTATTAATAATTAGTTACAGACACCAAATTTCTTGGATACTAATCCATTTCTATGGAAATTAGAAGTAATGATAATATGTTTGTCATATTAGAAAGAAAAAAATGTTGCTTTGGCATTATAATTTATTGCCGTGCTAGTTTGCCCTTCTACATTAAGCATGCATTAATTACAATGTTATCATTGACTTTTCATGAATAAATTGTTATCCCATGAAAATTGAGGCCTTTGTTTTACTATAAAGATTATACGAAAAAGATCAAATAAGATGCACACATAGGAGATGCCATAGTGCTTTAAAAAAGCTCCACTTGAAATTTTGAAACTTAAAAAAAAAAATTGAATAAGATGCAATGAAGTAATTGATAGAAAAATTTAGAAAAAAAAAATTCAAAAAGCTATGTCAGTAAAGAGCTAAAAGCTAAAGATGAGACAAAGGACTAAGGGCTGGTTTGGTATTGCTGTACTTTGAAAAAAAAGCTGCTGTGAGAATAAGTAGCTGTGTTGTGAGAATAAGCGGATGTGAAATAAATCAGCAGAGTGTTTGGTAAACTTTTTTGTAAAAGTGCTTTTGGAAAAAATAAAAAAAGCAGTCTGATAGTGGGTATTTTCATTAAAGGAGCGCTGTAGCTCTATGTGCTTTGAAAAAAAGTCAGTTTTCCAAAGCTGCAAATAGCAGCTTCAGCTTTTTCCTTTGATTTTAGCTTATTCTCGCATCAACTTTCAAAATAAGCCTTTTTTTTTCAGTTTACCAAACACCTAAAACCCTCACAGTTTTTTTTCATGGATGTTTTTTTTAAGCACCTCACTCCCAAACCACCCCTAAAAGCCTTGTTTCAAATAGCTCAAAGTGGGATGGGGGGACGAAGGACCCAAAAGATTTTTGATTTTGAGTTTCTTTGAAAATACAACATTTGAACTTTGAACTATCTTCTTCTACTTAAGAAAATCTATTATTCCTTCATGCAAATAAAATCACATGGACATAAATATCAAGAAAACAAGAAATTGATAAGTGTTAACAAGTAGAAACTTCATCTAATTATTTAATTTTGGATTTAATTTTTTAATTGGTTGTATAGATAAATTTACATTTTGAATTGAGTTTGGAAGAGTAGTTTAGGTAATAATTTTGAGTTTAATAGAATATTAATTCTTTAATTAAAAATAGTAAGTAACACACCCCGACCTAAATCAGGGCGTGTTGGCCGTCACATGAGAGTGATGTAACCATGTACACAATGTGAAAACAATAAAGATATAAGGGAAAAGCGAAAGAATAAAAATCAAACTACTAGCAGAATTAGCTAAGATAGAGTGCTAGTGTCAGATTAAATGTGAAATACACAACCAGAGCATAAATAGCCTAAGTGCAGTCAAGCAGAACAAGTGCTATTTAACAACACCCAAGGGTGATCCTACGTTTATGATGTTCTGTCAGAACCACCGTCGAAATCCCCGTGAGCCACCCAAGCACTTCTACCTAAAACCTGGAGGGGCGTAAAACATAATGTGTGAGTGGGCAAAAACAAAGCTTTTCAAAATCATTTCATTTCTCAAAAGTTCTAACCCCTCGCCATAAAACCTGTATAATTTCCCAGAAAATAATAGTAATAATAGTTGTATCAGAAATCATACTTAAGATGAAAATCCATAGAAGTATACCATGCAAAAGTATCTCAATGCAATGCCATAAGTAACCCAGACAAAATATATCCATGTCAGATATCGCATCAGCAAAATCTCTTTAACTCAATCTATACGGCTGAGTCTATAACTCATAATCAATCTCAATCATATCAAATCAAATCCTGCACACGAGTCGGGATCACCTAAGGTGGTCTGTACGACAAAACTAAGTGTAAAATAAATATGCTCTAATGCTACGATCACATGAAGACTGTGCGAATAATCGCGGGTCACCTACGAGTCGGAACCACCTATAATGGTATGTACGACAAGCCTATGCACCTAACTTGGATCCAAGGTGAGCATATGGTGTGAGAGGTGAACATCAGGTGAAAGACTGTGCCCTAACTCTGGGCGGGAGCACTAACACCGGGGTGTATGTTTATGAGCTCTCAATACATCACATCATATCTCACATAACTGAAGTAACCTCATATCTTTAATTTATGAACTTACCTGGCACTTACCTATGTGTCCGTAGCACCAATCATAAATATATGCAACTACTAATGCATAAATAAAATAGGCAGATACTTTGCATGGCATTTCAAAACGTATAAGCATTCAAATTCATTTTTTGGGAAGAACTCAACTATATAGGTATATACGGAAAACCAAAAGCCCACTCACTGATATGTCGAAGGGTCGTAGCCCCCAAGCCTCGATTGATGGCGCTCGTCCTCAGGATAGGTCTCACATATATGCTGAATAAACGTTATTTAAAGCACATACACAAAACTAGGAAATAAATTCTCATACATTGCTCAAATGGGGTGTTTGAATATACCACTATGATCTACTCAACCTTAGAAACATCCCCATATTTTTAGAAAAAGTTTTCATGACCCCACGCGCCGGCCAAGGCACGGCCAAATGCGGGGCTCACACGCAGGCACGTGCTTGGCACACTAAACGGATTCCCTAACGGTGTTAGGGAATATTCCGTTAAAAACTAGAATATGCTGTTAATTATACTTGACGACGTCAGAATATTCCGTCAACTTTGACGAAATATTTTTATCCTTCTTCCTTGGTTCAAAAGTGCCGCTGCTATCACCGGAAACTGGGAAAATAATCAAACCTTCATATCTTCTTCGATTCTTAACCAAAATTCACGAAATTTGTACCAAAACGAAGTTTACAATGAGTAGAACAAAACCTTACCAATTTAAAACCCTGAAATCCAAGGGATTTCGTCGGAGAAACATTGATAATCCGGCTAAACTTGAAACTTGCCAAACTCAACTTCCTGACATCCAAAACACTTCGTTTTTCTTCTCCGAGCTTTGCGAAGACGTCGTAAGGCTCACTAGCAACTTAAAATCTCCTAAAAACTTCACATTCACGATCACATGAACAGTGCCTCAAAACTGGGATTTTTGGTTCTCTGGAAAACAAGGTCTTCATGTTAAACTAAGGGCATGGATGACCACCTGGACTCACGAGGAACACATAAACAACCTCCTCGACGTCGATCCGTGAAGATAGGGTACATTAACAAAGTGGTACATTAATAAAGAAGAATGAGTACATTATAAATAAATTAGGGTACATATAAAAGATTAAAAAATTATGAGTACAAATGAATGTTTAAAAAATATAGGCGCTCAAAGAAATTAATACATGGGTACAAAATAAAACTAAAAAGAAAATACTACAAATTTAAAAAATGTTGCAAATTAAAAGTGGGTACAAACTAAAAATATAAATATATGATACAAAGTTTAGACATAAAACATAACCATACCATATGTAATTTTTCTATCATTGATTAATTATACAATGTCACATGAAAGTACTGTACATGGGTATAAACACAAATAAAACTTTAAAAAATATGGGCACAAAAAGAAACTAATATATAGGTACAATTTAAAAATGAAAAAAAAATGGTACAAATTAAAAATAGGTACAAACTAAAAATAAAAATAAATTAACACTAAAGGAATATATTTAAAAATAAAAATATTTTATTATTCAAATAATTAATGATGTTATTAATACCTAAGGACCTTGATCAAAAATTGAAAATGAAAAAAATTTTAATCAGTGGAGTAGCAAAAAGAATGATATAAACCTAATTTCTCCGTATTTTAAACACTGCACCGTATTGGGTGTGAGCATATACAGGGGAAGTAAACTCCTACACTCTCCCCCTTCCTTTGGTCAGTTGGTGTTCTGCTCCCACGTTTTTAAACGCAGAGAGAGGAAGCTGCTTCTTTCGAAGCGCTTGCACTCAGAAACAGAGGAGAGAGGGAGGGGGTTCATAGTAATGGCGGAGGACGCGCAAGATAGCGAGATCCCTCTGAAGGAGGCGCACGATATCCAGTCCCAGATTAAGACTGCTATGCACTTACGCGTCCCTTACTTCAAAGAACAATCCGAGTAATCTCTCTCTCCCTCTCCCTCCCTTACTGAATTCGTTTACTTTTGATGAATTTAATTGCAAATACTAGTGATATTTCTTTTTCTATTTTTTGTTTTATGCCAGAATTTGTTAAAAAAAAAATTCATATGGATTGATTTGTCCTGAAAATTTATAGCTTTGATTTGTGTGTTTTAGGGTTTAATTATGCGCATTATAACTTAATTAAGGGTCACTGTGTAGATGCAAGCGTGTTTAAGTGTGCGGTTAACAGTTTTTGATATGCTTTGTGTTCTTAGGCTTTGCATGTTTAGTTGTTTTGTTTAGGGTTTTGAAGCTTCTGGGTGTTCTATATGTTCTACGCTTCATTTGGGTTTGTAGAATTATAGCGGAATGGATAAAATAAGCGCTTTTGGGCTCGTTGTAGGCGAACTTTGTACGTTTGTCACACCTTAGGTTGTCATATCTCCTCGTTTATTCTCGAAAAAGGAAGGAAAAGCAATGTAACGGATGCAATTCCTTTCCGTAATCTGACGGTTAGGATTGTTCCAGTCATTTCCCGGTATAGGAATTATTTATTCTTTAGCATTCCTTGCTCTAATTTGTGTGGTAATACTTGACTTTCTTTATCTATTTAAACCCCAACTTCGAATTCAACTCCCCAGTGATTTTGTATATGCTTAGCAAAAAATCTCAAAATAAGCTTTTGAGGATGAAGCCAATGCGCTCAATTTTTGTGACCATGTTGCGATATAGCTCTTCCCATTTGCAACTTGATTGCAGTGGTTCATTGCTTGAAAGTTTTATCACAATGATTTCATATGGAAGCTCAAGAAAGTTGTTGTAAAGTTAATTTAGATGCACTTGTGGATTTATGGTTATTATTATTTTCTTTTTGGTGTATATGGTACCCAGATAATAGGCTTTCTTTAACAGATGAATGGTTATTTTATCAACGCCTTTAGAAGCTTATTTGACTATTTATCTTGTGTAAAATTCAAATGGATGATTTTAGTTCAAACATTCTAACACCCATGGTTGTGGGTTGAGCATGTTAGACCTGTCCAAGGTTGGATTACTTATTAAAGTTTTATTTTTGTATGCAGTTCTTTGACTTTTGAGGGCGTCCGAAGAGTCTTAGAGAAAGACCTGGGCTTGGAAACATTTGCATTGGATGTGCACAAAAGATTTGTCAAGGAACATTTGGTGGAGGTATATCTTTCAATATCGAAGATCGTTGTTGTCATTTAGTATGACTATAGTGTACTTGGTCATAACATCGTCGTTTTTATTATGTTTTATTGATGACTTTCATGGTAGCTTAGTATGTTCCCTTTGTTAAATTTTGTATGGGTCATATACTGTTTCTTCAATACTTTCATTGTAGTGTTTTTGCGTCAATCGAAAATAGTTCCATGGGAATGATTTTTGGACTGGAAATATTCTGTATATGTTTTCTTCTATGGTTGTTTTGAATGGAAATTTATTTGTTCTGTGGGAAACTTTCTAGACTCGTGAGCGTTTAGTTTTTCTCAAGTACAGATGCATAGCATTAAAATAAATTCTTATGAAATGAGAATCAAGTAAAAGATGTGCTAGAAAGAGTTACCTAAAGTGAAAGTTTAGAAATTTTCTAAGCCTCCCCTTGTTTTGTCAATTTGTTTTAAAAAAGGTAAGGCTTTTTACCTCAAAAGCTTTCTTCATATATGTTTTATGATCAATGGATTGTACAAAACTACCTTTTGAATCATATATTTTTTCAGATTGTTTTTTGTTGGCGACTTTGGCTCAACAAAAAAACTATCTTGTCTTGTTCTTGAGAATTTCATTTAGTTGAGATAATATCAGAAAGATTTTCTGACTCAGACATTTCCTTTCTAACTAATTAATGTGGTTAGCCCTGCCCTTCTGGTCTTGGATTTGGGCTGTGCATTGACTCTATGGAAGGGGCAGGCCACCATCAAGTTCAATCCTGAGGGGCCATATGCTGATGTATTTACCCAAGCTAGGTTTTACTACCTGTCCCAAAGTTGTGATACTGCAAGGGAGGGTGAGAGGTGGGGAGTACTGGGTGTCTGGTTGCTTTAATTTTTCCCAGAGATGAAGGTTGAACATTTAAGTGATCATGCAGGATAAGATTTATGAGAAACTTGGATGTTTATGCAGATGTGTTCTTTTTTTACTGGGGTGCATTTTTACCAGATCTAATACCTCTGTCCGCAGTCCAAAGTAGTTGTAGGGCTTCAAAATAACAAAAAAATCTTTAAACCAACAAGGTGAATAGGAGACCAAGAAAGCAATATAGTTTCAAGTAGGTGATTCTTCACCATAACCCTGAGGGCATCTCCCATGAGCTCGGGAATTGCCACTGGCCAATTCAATCACCATAGCCAAAATTCCCTCACTCATAAGCCCATGATTTAGGAACATGCCACTTTACCTTCTGCTTTCGTGTTATTTCATTTTGTATTGTATTGTATTACTTTTTTAGTTTATTTATTTATTAATTGGAGTCCAAATGTTTTCGCATGAAATATGTAATCTCTTCATTGCATTTATTCTTTTCGAAATGCTAGGTCTTAGAAGGTGCTGGTGATGACAATACCTCAAAGACATCGGGGGAGACTGATGAAAAAACTCTGGTTAAAGAAGAAGCGGCAGAATCACCAAAACGAAAGTCAAATAAAGATGCGAAGCAAACATGTTCAGAAGATGAGGAGAAAATGGAAGACTCTCCTGTAATGGGGCTTCTGACAGGGCATAAAGCGGCCAAATCTGGAACCGAAGAAACTAAAACTACCAACCAAAAAAAGGGTCCAACTGAGAGTGTGATAAAGTCAGCCCTTATAAAAAGGGGTTCTTATATCAAAGCTAATTCCGAGTATGCTACTTTCTACGAACTAAGTATCAATTATTGCTTTCTATTGCATTAATATACTAATTTTCATGTATGTTCTTGCTCCTCTTTTGATTGTCATTAGAATCTATTTGACTTTTGTCTTTGGATGTTAATTTTCAATGTAGTCAGTTGCCTAGATGAAGTACTCATTATTTATCCTTCCTCTCATGACAGAAAGATTACTCTGGTTGGACTTCGCCGACTTTTGGAGGAAGATCTTAAGCTTCAGAAATATACTCTTGACTCCTTTAAGAAGTTTATAAGTCAGCAACTAGACGAGGTAAGATAATATTTTTTTTTATAGAGGCATCTTGAAATTCTAGAAGTGAATACGTCTATCGGTGTAGTCATACTTTGCATATATTCTCCTTTTTAGGTTCTAGAATCTTGTGAAAATTCTGAACCTGCAACAACTGCCAAGAAAAATGTTCAGAGGAGTGCTCAGAGAAAAGCATCCACTAAGGTGAGAAGCGATGGGAGTTCTGGTTCTTCAGATAATGAAAGTAGTGAGGAAGAAGATGAAGTAAAACCTAAAAGAAAAAGTGCTCCAAAAGGAAGGACGCAGAAAAGTGCTCAGAGAAAAGCATCCACTAAGGTCAGAGGCCATGAGAGGTCTGGTTCTTCAGATAATGAAATTAGTGAGGAAGAAGATGAAGTAAAACCTAGAAGCAAAAGTGTTCCAAAAGGAAAGATGCAGAATATGGACAGCCTTAAGAAACGGAAAATATTGGCTAAGGAGACTAACGTCTCTGGAAAGAAGAGGATCAAGCCTCCTCGGAAAGAACCAGAAGAAAAAAGTGATGCAGAAGACGGTGGAAATGTCTCTGAAGATGACAATTCTCAGTCATCTGCCGAAAAACCTGTAAAGGTAATTACCTTGTATGTTTCTCAAGTCTGAACCATAAAACTAGGCTATGTCTATTATTGAATCATACTATTTGTCAATTTGTAGAAGAAAGAAGTTTCAACAACACCTGCATATGGGAAACGTGTGGAGCATCTACGATCAGTTATCAAAGCATGTGGAATGAGGTTTTTCATCTATGACTCTATGCATATTAAGACTTGTATCCTTGACATTGTTACATTATGATGTTTATTATCTGTTATACAGCGTTGCCCCCTCAGTTTACAAGAAAGTCAAGCAGGTGCCTGAGAACAAACGTGAAGTGCACCTGATAAAGGAGTTAGAGGAGATACTCGCTAGAGAAGGATTATCTGCACATCCCTCTGAGAAAGGTGAGTATTCAAATGTAGCCTTTAATGGTGATACTCGCAATACCAACTGTGGATATGATTTGATCTAATTTATCCAGATGTTATATAAAGGAAACTTTGCTAGGTTTCATCTAGGAATTTGGGTTTAGGATTAACATGGAAGATGTGATGTACAATGTTACTTGAAGTCTTTGTGAATGCTGAATCATAATCATTGGTTCGTCCTTATCATCTTCACATGTATGGCAATGTCAATCCCCATGGATGGCATCGGATTGTGTGGATTCAGATCAGCTTTCAATGAGTTAGGGACTGATAGCATTGATTGGGCCGCATATGTTGACCCACATATGTTGATTCTTGAGTATACAAAGAAATACAATGAATGCATTCAGTGGGTCCTCTGGTTCTCTGTGATTGTTCCTACTTGTTTGCCTGAAAATACCTTAGAAATTATTCTTGCAAGTGTAAATCATTCTCCATGGGGGTGTGGTTTCACCATACATCTTTTATCCTGACTATGTCACACTTGTAAGGATTGATACCGTCTATTACCTTATTTCAGAAATCAAGGAAGTCAAAAAGAAAAAGGAAAGGGCAAAAGAGCTCGAAGGCATTGACATGAGTAACATTGTAACCAGTTCACGTAGGAGGTCCACTACTAGTTTTGTGCCTCCTCCAATTCCCCAAATACCAGTTGAAAGTGAATCTGATGATGCTGAAAGTTCAGATGATCACAATGATGAAGATGACGACAGTGACAAGGAAGAGAATGAGGTTGAGGACGAGGACAATGAGGATAATGGTAATAGTGATAGCAACCATAGTGACGAGGGTAAGTTTTAATTCAAGAACTTTAATGTCATTTATTGCCTATTATGAATGGAAACTAGGGTTATGAGGATGAGAATTTTATGATTTACAGTGCTTCTGCAGTGTTACCTATGCATTCATTATGCATTTGTCGAGGTCAAATCATTACGGTTTGTGGCTTCCATGTTTTACCAAGGATTCTAGCATTTATTTATTAACCAAAACTGATACGATCATTAACATCCTACATTTGGAGCTAATGAGGTATCCAATGTCAATTAATGTTTAGAGGGAGCGCACGGATGTATTTTTCATTAAGTTCTTGCTCGACCTCCATCTAATACAATAAATCTCTGTATTCTGTTCATGAGTCAGAGTTGTATAATACAGTTCACAGAGTAAACTTCAGAAAAAAGGAAGTTAGGATATCTCGAGTTTAGAGGCATGCAGGGAAGGATTACATCACAATGTTTCTTTTACATTGAGCAGATTAAACGTGTATTGGAAAGTCGTAAGATGCAAGTTCAAATGTTTATCTTGGTGGTAGTACTATATGTGCAATTCTTGGAGTTGCTCTCTTTAGTTAACATCATTGGATTCATACGAAGTTATTCTGACGAAGTTTTCCTTTATTTATGCAGATGAAGCTGATGACAGCGATTAAATTTTAAACTGTTTATGTACAATGTAGAGTCAGTATAGCCTTCTCTGATATTTCTTATGGGTGTGGGATAAATAGCAGTAATGAAGTTGAACCAACAACTTTGAGTTATATCAGCAAATAACCTTATCAATCTTACTGCCAAAACAGCTCTTTGCACATCAGAAGTAGGGATGATGATTCTCTCAACAAATTGTTTTCTTCGGGTGGTTAAAGCCGACGCCCGTCTTGCTGCAGTTGGCATAAAACTGTTCTTTTGAAGTTGGATTGAGCATGCCAGAGAGGAAAATCCGACAAGCATTTCCCAACTTCATCTACTTTTAATGATAACTATAGCGACCTGTTTGTTCGATTTTGATGCTAAGGTACATTGCTGTAATGTTCAATTTACTGTATCTGTAAGATTGATTGTCTCGTGGTTATATCGCGGTTAATGTGAAATGCAAGCTGTTGTGATGTATTATTAGCTCTGATTCTCCTTGCTAGTGGAATAATTGCCTTTTTCCAGTTGATGCAATTTAAGAGTAATCACCCATGGAGAGGATATCTTTTCTTCTCCTGTTTGAGAACAACGTCTGTAACTAACGTCCCAATGTCGTAAACTTGTTTGTTTATGGGACTCGTGGGTGTAAATTGGTTCAATACAGTTTAGGGACCAATTCGATCATGTTTTTCGCAGGATTTCTGTGTCGTGCAAAATTTGCGGTTCACCGTGATTGTTACAACTTTGCCTGAAAATACCTGAATTTAGTCAAATATCCACTGTCAATTTACACTCAATGGCGAACCACGATGCCAGCATTGAACGGGACAAGCTCGTTCTCATTGTCCAGCGGAACCTTCAAGCTAAACCAGTCGCCCAACTAATTGAGTCTCTCGTCATGCAGACTAATTCAACATGAACAAGAGTTTACAAATGAGGAATTGTTGATGATGGACATCAAAGTGCCATCCAAAATAAATCGAAAGGCGAAACAATGTTTTATCGGACTACATGTTCTGGTAACAGATTCATATAACTGTTATGCCGGGGGACCTGTAAAATCATAAAGCTTATTGGCCTCATGCTGAAGTCAGCTCCCTCTCCGACAGGATGCGCCTCACTTCGTTTGCAAGATCCAATACATGTCTGTCCTTGCATCCTGCGGCAAGAAAATCAAAGGGGCAAAAAACAAAAGCAAAGAAAGAAGAACTTACTTCGAAGAAATGGAGAAGCATGGAGATCTGAAATGACTGGATAAACAAATTACGGGGTACCAAACCCGGAGAGAACCTTACCTAGTTGAAGAAGTGCCTCTTCAAGGCGGAAAAGGTAGTCTCTATTAGGCCCCGAGGGGCCTTCAGCCTGAACAATTTGTCTGCAGATATATAGGAAAGGATGCATCAGGGTCAATACCATTTTTTTCTTTCTATGACTGGCAACTGATCAAGGAATTAGGCATAAAAGCTAATGTATCTTATCATTCAGATTTTCGGCGAGGCAGATTTCACGAAAACAGAAGCAAGATACTCCTACTTACATTTAATTCTCGACTAACTCAGATTCAAAGTTTAGCCCAGCAGCGGCGTTATAGATGTTTTCTACTACATCAATCTAGATAAACATGAAGCGATGAGATTTACATACTTGGAAATCTCTTCAGTGGATGCAGGACCCAAGTAGTTCACATTATGTTTCTTGTCCGGAGAGGCGATGTATCTAAATAGTGACAATGTCAGTTCTGAACCGGTTGCACTAAATGCAAAAATACATGTACGAAGATGCAGAAAGTTCTTGTTGATTTTCGCTACTTACACCATTACACCTGAAACAGCTGCAGTTGTCGCCATTGGATCCTGAGAAATTTCTATATTTTGCTTAACAAACAAAAACGATAAAAATGCTAGAGAACACGCTACAAAGGGATCTTTTACTTACGGTGAAGAAATCAAGATAAGCCTTCTTGTCATACTGCTTCTCCCTCACTTCTAAATACTGTGTTACAATGCCATAAATCAAGTTCTGTTTCGAGATACTAATCGCTACTTGAAAAGAAGAAAAATGGAACAAGGTGTGAATTATGAATGAGCACATTTCGCAAGCTCACCGTTGGAAGAGCCAAACAACAAGTGACAAGGATAAAATGATATATTCTGGATCGTAACATAGTCTAGAAATTTCAAGCCCCGAAAGAACTGGACCTAATGCCACAGATTCGATACATTGTGATTTCCCTTCTAAGATGTTCCGATGACAACCAATAAATTGCAGCAGAACAGAGAGTGCCGAAAGATATAACTTGGAACTTTGAACAATCTTAGTAAAGGAAATGCAGCCACAAAAAACATGTGCACAACACCAAGAGAGCAACAGATACTAGCAAAAGAACCAATTTAACATCGAGATAAACTTTTTAAGATTAAAAAACTACCGTTATAGCAACTTCTTGATCTTCCTTGTTTGAGATCTTGTAGGCAACTCCCCACTACAAACTCACAAGATAAAGGAGATTAACAATAAAATTACACGACAATTTGATAATTCCAACACAAAATGAAATTGATACACCACCGCGCATTTCTTTCTTTTTAAAAAAAATTGATGTTCTAAACTACTCTAATCTGCAGTGACGAGGGCCTTGTAAACACCACCACATTACTAAACTGAATATCTGGTGTATTCAACAATAGGGAGACATGTAAACACAAGCAACCATTACAAAAGAAATTATGTATCTTCGATCCAAAAGACTAATAGCAAAATACCAAATTGAAAAACAAAAACTCCAAATAGTTTTGAACTTGTTGGAACAGCAACTTACACAGACTTCTCCTTCTGCAGGTTCCAATGTGACTGTTCTTCCTGGATATTCAGGCGTCCCTCTATGGTCCGTACTGCCTATTAAAAACAGACCCACCAACGCAACTTTGAACAGATTGCAGAAAACATTAATATATCTATGTACATACATACATACATACATATATATATATTATATGTAGAGACCCAGAGAGATAGAGAGAGACCTTGGTAGAAGACACGGCGATAGCCTTTGATGAAGCCGACCAGGCGCTCATCGTAGTTAAAACCAGCCTTCCAGATAAGAGAGCCATACCCAAATACCCATATCGGCGATATAGCCATTTTTGAGCTATTCCGATCAAAATTCTCCTCAGCTCGTCACTTCCTCCACAGCAGGAGGAGAAGTGGACTACAGCGAGTTAGGTAAAGCGCTGATGCAACCTTGTTTTTGTCTTACGGGTAAATAAAGATGATGCGATCGAAGAGCGAAGAGGAGAAGGAATAAAGAGGGACATGGTTTCGAGCGCCTGTGCCATCTACATCTACTTTCCAATCTCATTTTTAGCTTCTAATGGAAAATTGCCACGTCCTTCGTACAAATTTTGCATGTGTAAAATGTGCATAAAACTTGGAGAAGGTCTTGGATGCCACGAGTTTGCTGACATGTAGCATTTTGTACTAATAATAAGAAGATATGTGTTAGTTTTTCTCACACGTCTGTTTGTTACTGACACGAAACGACACGTAGCGATAAATCCCTACCACACAAGTTCTCTAAAACTAGAACAATGCTATTCATGTCATTTTTTTAAGGAATGCAATTTTTGTGTGTAGTATAGCATCATATTGAGAGGAATCTTAACAACTGTGTAATGCAGTTTTGTTCGGTGCCTCAAATTAGTAGTAGAATCAAACTAAATCAAACCATTTAATGACTGATTTGATTCGGTTTTCCTTCATATGAAGTTAAGCAAATACTATAGATTCTTTTACATGTATCAATTAAAAGGAACTTCATAAAGATGGAGGTGTTTTGAGAGGGAGATTCGAAGACATGTTCTCTAATGCAAAGATAGATATGTTCTTATTCACTTGAACTATAAATTTCTTGTACAATTCGACATTAAAATTAAATTATAGATAAAAAAAATATCAATCTTAAAGTTAACAAAAAACTCCATGATTAGTGAAGGTAGGATTGAGACCACCAAGGCCCTTAGTGGAAAATGACCGTGTTTAACTAGAGTCCCTAGCAAAATTAGCTTCTTGGTAAGCATGTGAAACTTTTATGTCAAAAGTTGAGAATATAAGATATGTAAACTTTTCCGTGTTAAGTTATGTGTCCGCTTTTCTTGTTAGCCCATATAACACCCTTGTTCTTTTTAGTTTGATAAGGTTTCAAATTTGTTTCGATACATAAAAGGTTCTAAAAAACGCTAGGCGTTAGACGTTAGTCGGACGGCAAGCTGAGGCCCTAGTACCTAAGCGGTAGACAGGGCCCAGGCGAATTTAAGTAATTTTATTATATATCATATAAATAAGTGTCTATTTATATGTAAAAAAATTACATAATTGTGTAGGAATATATAAATTGCAAAATTAAATGACATAATTAGAACATATTGATAACATGTGGGAAAAAAATCTTATAATGAGTGTTCATGCAAGTATTCAACAAGTTTCTTATATTTGGCTTTTTATCCAAAATGGTTCCTGAGATTTGCATAACACATAATTTTGGTATCTGAGATTGAAAATCAATAGAAATAGTCCTTGAGATTTTCCACTATCCATGATTTTGATCATTCCGTAAAAAACTCCGTTAAGTTGTTTCGAAGCTCTTGGCTAGAAGTTTGGGCAATTTTCAAAGCTTCGTAACTCAATTGTTTCTTAACCAAAATTCGACCCGTAATCTATCAAAATGAAGATAGGAAAGTATAGAACAAGATTATACCTATTTGGAAGCCCAATGGTTACCAGAGATGGCCAGAAAATAGCCTGAAAGGTGACTGGTCCGCCGAAAAATTGGAAAACTCGCCGGAAACTGGGTAAACTTTAAACGTTAATAACTTCTTCAATACTCAACAAAATCGAGTGATTCAAAAATAAAAATCATACTTCATGATGAGATGAAGAGAATGGTACCTTTATCGATGGCTAACTCACTGTGGTTTGGCCGGAAAATGACTCAAAAGTGGCTATCTTGGTCTTGTCAAGTTAGCCACTTTCGAGCCATTTTCCGGCTAAATCACGGAGAGTTAGCCATCTCAAAAGGTACCATTCTCTTCATCTTATCAATAAGTATGATGTTAATTATTGAATCACTCGATTTCGTGAGTATTGAAGAAGTTATGAGCGTTTAAAGTTTACCCAGTGTCCGGCGAGTTTTCTAGTTTTACCACGGATCAGTCACTTTTCAGGCTATTTTCCGGCTATATCTGGCAACCATTGGGCTTCCAAATAGGTATAATCTTGTTCTACACTTTTCTATCTTCATTTTGATATATTATGGGTCCAATTTGGTTAAGAAACGATTGAGTTACGAAGCTTTGAAAATTGCCCAAACTTCTGGCCAAGAGCTCTGGAACCATTTAACGAAATGACCAAAATCATGGATGGTGTAAAATCTCAGAGACCATTTTTATTGATTTTCAATCTCAGGGACCAAAATTATGTGTTATGCAAATCTCAGGGACCATTTTGGATAAAAAGCCCTTATATTTTATTGAAAAAAATAAAATGCAAAATGAAAGGTATCGTTTTTCTGTCTAAGTGAGAGTTGGGACCTAAGCGGGTGCCTAGGCGAGACTATGCGGTCTAGGCAGGCACCTAGTTGGGCTAGGCAAACGTCTAAGCAATTCTTAATTTTCAAATTCCTAGGGATTAATCGAGGCAGTGGCCAGCCGCCTAGTGCCTAGACGGCACTATGGCGAGGATTTTTAGAATAGTGGATACATGTATATAATTTTTTTTGAAAGGATAATATGAATTAGGCGAAGTCGAGCTACGCATAAGGCTTAGTAGTTGGACTTCCAATTAAAAGTGTACTATCTTAGTTTAGGAATTCACCTTAGGTCGAAATTCCAATTAATCTTCAAGATTTTCTATGGTGCTTACTTCAGACCACAGTAGAATTTTGTTATCCATGTGTTGATGAGTAGATTTTATATTATATATTTTACCCTAATCTTAGTATATTTTGGTTAATATTTTGGAAGAATTTTGATACTTTGAATTGTATTTTCAATATAGGACTTTTGACTTCCTCTGGAGCAAAACAGGACCAAATGGACGAATTTTGGAGTAATTCTAGTTGGAAGATGTTCATAAGTCACTTAGCTTAATTGTCTCAAAATTTGGGATTTTTCCACCAAGCGGTTATTTTCTGGCGATAAAATAAAGGAACGATGCGTAGTGTTGGAAAATGACCTCGGATGGTTTCGTGGCCTTCTGAAGATGTGTTCAGAATGTCCTAATCTTTAAAACAAGCTATCTTGGGCCTAATTTGGAGGAGATCTGAGGCTAAAACGTGGCTGGACAAGTGTTTGGCAGATTCCCCTAATTTAATTAGGGTTTTATTTTCTAAAATATTTTATTATTTTTCTTAGTTTCCTAATGGGAATGAATAATAAGCAAAAACATTCCCCGGATAAATTGAAAAACAAAAGAACAAACTGAAGAGAGAGAAAAATTGGAAAACAGAGACAACCTACGATGTAGGCAAACATATATTTCCCTCTGGATCCGGATTCTCTCTCTCTCCTCCCCTCTATTTACCTCCTATTTGAACTCTCAAAATTATACCACACACATATCATGTGTTGCCTTCTTTATTGAGAGAGAAAAAGAGAAAATAGAGAGATAAATAGTGGAAATATGAGTAGAGAGAATCTAACTCTCCACCCTCATTCTCAAAGGTACATTCAAAATTACACATTTTCAGATGAAGTCTCACTTGTTTCCATGAGGATGATTTGATGCTAAATCCACCTTTAATTTGTTGCAAGGTGTTTAAATTCGAATTTTATCCCTTTCATAAAATTCCTAGAAGATAGAAAAAAAGAAAAAAAAAAGAAAAACAAAATACAATATCACTTAAGGAGATCTTGAAAATTGTAATTAAACCTCCATGGGATTAATCTTGGACAGTACTTTTCATGATTCTTGTGCTTTGATTGGAAACTTGAAGTCCCCAGCAGTTCCAGTAGTACTATCCTTAGTGTTGTTATCCACAGTGATCGATGACCTTTTACTGTCCGTGATTGGCAATTCATGAGCAACAGCTTTCTCGTCTTTGATCAATAAGGCAGAGGTTGTAGGATCTTTGCTTTTACCCCAAACAACAGCATAGAGGCCGATGACTATGAGAATAGTTCCAAGTATACTGCAAACAACAAAAGAAAAATAACATGCAACACTAGGGTTTAGGGTTCATTTTGTTAGAAGAGATCCTGAGTAACAACTATTCTTGAATTAAAATAGATCGTAAATATTAATTTGTAGCTAATCATGTATATACCTTCCGAGGCGGACTTGCTCAGCTAAAATGATGGCGGCTAGAGCGGCGGTGATGATCATGGCCAGTGGGCTGAAAGCTGTCACGAAAACTGGACCTTGTTCCTTCATCACAATACCTTGCACATAATATGCAATTCCAGAGCAAACTATCCCCTATTCACAATAAGATTCATTTTGTCAAACAACTTTGCAACAGTCCCAACTAGGAATTAAAGTATTAAAGTTTGTAATTAGCTTGTAATAGTTGATTTATATGATAATATATTGGTACTCACAGAGTAAGCAGCAGCAAGAAGCCTGTAGTCCCAGCCTATAACCCAAACACTCATGCTGTGTTCAACTACGAACGTGGCTATGGCCCCTTCCAATGCACCCATTAAACATATCAAAGCAGTGAGAGAGAGCTCGGCTGGGTATAGCTTTAGTGTGAAAGACTGCACCAAACATACAATAATAATGTTCAAATTAATTCACAATTAATAAACATTTGAGTCTTGCTAAACGTACGACAAGGTAGCTACTCACTTGTACAATGAAGAAGCCGGACCAACCGCAACAACGGGCTAGGAGCATCATAGTGCCGGTGACCCAATGTTGTTCGCCGGATGTGGTGCTGGTGTGGTGGCTTTGTCCTTGTCCACTTATAAATTCAATGATGGGACCTTTGTACCATGTCATCACCATCGCTCCTGTGACTGTGATTGCAGTCCCGATCACCTTTGCTACACTAGGCAGCTTCTTGAAATTGACTTTTTCTAACCTAAATATTGGAATAATGACCTTAATTAGTGCATGTTAATAATTTAAATACATTAACTAATTGCATTTCTTCTTGTGAGAAATTTTGCTCCAACACGTGCGTTGTATATGTAATCCAACTTTGCTAGTGTATGATGCCGTAGACGATTGTGGTAAAAATTATATAATGATAGGTTAATTATGAACTTTTACCTGAAAATAAGTGCAAAAATGAAGGTAATGGCAGGGAGGATATTAGCAGTGGCAGATGCAAATGTTGCTGAGGTATATGTCATTCCCACAAAGTACAAGTTCTGAGCAAAAACAGGCCTGCAGGAAGTGATCATTACGTGAAAATGATAATTCTCTCTCAAAATTCAAAAACTAATAACTTAAAATCTAGCCATGTATAATTAAATTCATTGTGTTTCTGGAGTTGCGTGTAAATAACAAAATACTACATGTTTTAGTGACTTACTCGAGAAAACCAAGCACCATTATTCTTAGGAAGATCCCCAGAGTCATTTTTGGCCTTATTTTCCTGTAAAAAGAGTTGAAATCAAACAGTAAGTTCAAGTAGTAACAACATATATAATTAGTTTAATTAGGTAAAACAATCCATATATATATATATATATATATATGCATGCATGCATGCATGCGCATATATGGGAGAGAAAGAGACCTTTCAAGAACTAGTGCGAATGGTGCAATAACAGCAAAGGCAATCAAATGCCTGTACACAGAAAGAACAAAGTGATTGATGCCACGCCTCAAACCAACCATGCTGAGAATATACATTCCTGCATATCCAAATTGCAAAGAAACCATAGCCACGTAAGGCTTTATCTTGTGAAGAAAGAGATTCAATTTTCCTCTTGCACTTTGGTCTCCCATCTTTATTTTTCCGTCACACACACACTCTCTTTCTCTAACCTTCTCGTACGATTTACTTGTACTTCTCTTCTATGCTTGCATGCCAACACCAAAACGAGAAAGGCCCTTTTATAGAGAACCCAAAAGGCAATAATAATTAAGACAAGCCTAACTGCTTCTACTTTCTACATGCCCAAGCACTAATCTTTGGATTATCTTTATCCATTAGCAATAAACAACCTTATTACAAGAAATTACAGTCATTGTAGAATCTTATGTGGATTCCTATACGAAAATGAGGTGTCACCTTTTTATTGGGGGCCTACATCCAATAAGTAGAAATTCGGATCCCTCATCTGAAAAAGCTTGCCTACATTATCAATCTCTGAACTCCCCCATCCATGGGGGGATTTAAGAGTACCGTGATTCAATCCATCTTAAACTAGATTTGTTGAAAAAATATATCTAGTAATTCCAATGGTTTTCACCCTTCTTACAATTTATTCTAGACGAAGTCAATATTTTGTCATCAAATTCAATCCAAAGTTGAAACTTCATTCTATATTGATTGTTATTTCGTGTATATATATTTTTGGGTAAATTTCTGTTTACTACTCTTAAGTTTCATGATTTTCAACATTTGGTACATCAAGTTTTTTTCGTTCCAGAGTCATACCTAAAGTGTAAATTTTGGAACAGTCTCATATATCCGTTAGTCAAACTGTTAAACTTGCTGTTAACTGATGATGTGGCACCTATGTGGACAATGACTGAACGCCACGTGTCATTAAAAAAAATTAAAAAGATTAAACTATTAAATTAATTAATTAAAAAAAGTATTAAAAAAAAAGAAACCCATAACCCATTTGTCTTCCCCACCCCGACCCCCTCCATTCTCTCCACTGCACCTACCCCAACGTCTACACATCTATCCTTCCCCCTCCTCCGACCACAATTCCAACCACATCTCCTCCCTCGTGGATCCATTCCCATCCCCTTCTCTGTCGTCCCCACCCCAATCTCATCTCCAATTCTCTTTCATAAATTCCATTCCTAACTGCACAAACATGGAGAAAGGAAGACCTATCCCTAGTGTCATCTGAGCACTTTTCTCCCTTCGCTGGAGACCTCGTCACCGTGACTTACACTGAGCACGCCAAGAGGAAGGCTGTGACGACGATGGACATTGTCTATGCGCTCAAGAGGCAGGGTAGGACTTTGTACGGGTTCGGGGGTTAGGTTGTTAGGGTTTTAGATTGGGGATTTTGTAAATTGGTTGGTTGGTGGGCTGGTTGTTGGGTAGATTTAGGAAAGGAAATGCTTCAATTTTTATGTTTTTAGTTTGGATTTGAATGGAAAATCTACCTATTTGCACTGGTGTATGAGTCGCCACGTTCGCTGTCCTCATCCCGCTCATCCCTTTTCACCTCTCCGACCCACCTCCTCCCTCTTCGACTCCCTTGATCCCTACCATCATCGTCTTCTTCCCGAAATCAAACGAAAGCTGCAACCTTCCCCAAATCAAAACAGAACCCAATTACAAGACATGAATTAAACCCTAAAAGTCAAATCAAATTCAATCACATAAATAATTAGAAAGTTTATAAATTGGAGAACTAGAAGTCAGACTTCAATTGGGGTTTTGATGGTTTGGTTGTAGACCATTTGAGAGCTCAGGTTGAAGAAGAAGGGTGGCCCTTTTTTTTTTTCTTTTTTTTTTCTGTGATTTGGCGGTCCAGAGAGGAGGGGAGGTGAGGTAGAAGACGCGCGATTTTTTTAAAATACTTTTTTAATTAATTATTTTAATAGTTTGATATTTTTAATTGTTTATTGACATGTGGCGCCCAGTCATTGTCCACTTGGGCGTCAAGTTATCAATTAACGGCAGACTTAACAGTTTGACTAATGGATGTATGAGACTGTCCCAAAATTTACACTTTAGGTATGACTCTAGGACGAAAAAAACTTGATGTACTAAATGTTGAAAATCACAAAACTTGGGAGTAGTAAATAGAGATTTACCCTATATTTTTTGTTATTTTGTGAAAAATGATGGAGATAAGTGTTTGTATGTATAACTAGAATTGTAAGTTTGTGAATGTATTTGTTAACTTCATAATTTTAGTTGAGAAAAGTATGGATCTGCAAACTGAGAATCATTGTCAGCATTCACAATGCATTTCGTACACGTTTACAAATGGATTATGATCAATTTTTTTTTACTTGTTTGTGGAAAGTGGGGGACTCATTGACCCCCCAAACAAATCTATAGTATAGTGGTGTTGCATGATGAGGTATGCAAGAGGGTTTATATGTGGTGGTGTGTTGTAGCATGGGTGCTTATAAGAGTGGCCACCACTTTAAAGACATGGCCAAGAGGACTCACTGTTTTATTGGGAGTAAACAAATGTGAATGTAACTTGGTATAAACTCAGTGGAGGATTAGAAATGTCAGTAATTAAGTTAATCAAGTGTGTTAAGAGATCATCATCTAGAAACATCATGAATGGTAATCGAAACATGCATGCTTCAATTCCTTTTATAAAAATAGTGCTCCTAGTATATGTTAATTAACACAATCCTATATATCCATATTCCATCATTGTGTTCCCCTTGCCAAACTAATTAAAGGGAGATTTTGGATGCGGTCCTTAGTTATGAATATTCTTTGATTGAAACCTTGTTGGTTTTTAATTTTTGATCGAGGTCCCTAAAATTAATGCAATAATTTATTTCTATGTAGTTACTATATTTTTTAAATTAAAAATTAAAATTTTTAGTTGTTTATATAAATGAGATTTTAAATAAAAAACCATAATTTGTGGGATTAAAAATATTAAAATATAAATATACTATTGTGTGTGTGTGTGTGTGTGTATATATAAACATGGGTACATTCATCAAAATTAACCAAAAATATTATTGTATCAAAACATGGGTACATTCTTCAAAATCACAAAAAAGAAAAGAAGAAAAAAATGAAGATATTAGGCTTAATAACATTAGTAAATTTCTTCGATTAAACTTGACATGGATACATTTTAAAATCAAAGAATAAAGAATTAATGTACCCATATAAGTTTAAAAATGGATTAGAAAAAAATTGAATAGATTTTATATAAAAAAGGTACATTTTACATATAACAAATTGGTATATTTAAGAATGAGTACATTTTAAGATTAAAAAGTTTTACATAAATTGGTACATATAATTAGCATGGGTACATTTAGCAAAATAAAAAGTACAAATACAAATAAACTGTAAAAAATATGGGCACAAAAAGAAATTAATATATGGGTACAAATTAAAACTGAAAAAAAAATGGTACAAATTAAAAAAGAATTACAAATTAAAAATGGGTACAAACTAAAACTAAAAATATATGATAAAAAAATTTAGTCATAAATATAAATATACTAATTGTAACATTTTTAACATTAAATGAATATATTTAGAAATAAAAAAATATTTTATTATTGAAATAATTAATGATGTTATTAATACCCAAGGACCTTGATCAAAAATTAAAAATGAATAGAATTTTAATCAAAGGAGTAGCAAAAGGAAGGATGAGAACCTAATTTCTCCCTAATTAAATAACTCCCTTGTTGGCAACGTTCGTTGGCTGCCAATCCATCATTCTTTCAGCTTATACGAGCCCTTTGAATGGCTTCAAATGGATAATAACATGTCTAGTTTTGTTTTTATGTACATATATTACATACCACAAGTGCAAGTTGTAAATATATGCATGTTATGTATGTAGAGGCTTCTTTGCCGAAGTGGGAAGTGGTCGTAGTTTCTTAAACAACGCTATCATTAACCTATTAGCCTTCAAATTATGATTTAAGATTTTATTTCATTCTCCATTTCGGATTATAAGGCTTGTTAAAATAAGTTTGAACATCTTTCATTAAATTTTCTCAAGTATGTTAAGTTAAGTAGTACTTCCTTATGTGTGTTTAAGTTCTTGATTAACACGAATATCCAACGTAAAGACTATTTCCATTTTTCATCTAATTTTAGATGGCTGGAATATGATGAAGGTGAGACGAAAGGTATGAAAATTAAAGTAGATGTTGTAAGAGAAACTCAACTAATTATAATAATAAAAAGCCTGGATGGAATGCATGTTTAGTGAAATGCACGAGTACTATTGAATTGAACCATGACATTGACACGAAATGAATGGGGAAACCAATTAGTGTAATAAGAAATTGGCTAGTGGGTGCTTTCGTACTTGGATCCCAACATGAGCTCTTGTTAATGGAATTATACCTCACACATGGAAAATTCAAGCACTCAAGTAAAAAGTTAAAAGAAATGTACGGAAAATAACTAATAGCTATAGAGGGCGAATGTCTCGAATAGAACAAAAAGACATTGTTATCTGTAACGGTCAATATATCGTTACAAATTCTGTTTAAATTATAATTGGTATACAATCACTTATATATGCATACATATTAGGATTAGGGGTAATTTTGCATATGTATAATAGTATGATGGAACTTATACACCACGTCGACATAGAAAGAAAAACTTTCTTGCACCCTCGACACCCATTTCATGCAAATGAGTGCAGACAAAGTTTTATCATCGACATGGTCAGTGTTACTATCATTCACAATATTTCTCACTCAGCTGAAGCCTGACAGGGTGTGTTCCAGCTTTGTTTGTAGGCTGTGGGCTGCAGCACACACAACAAAACACAAAGACTTTTGATGTAGTACTTGCTCACATTGTACGGGAGCACCTGATGCGGTGGCTTGCTGATCTTAGGGTTAAAAGGGAAAGAACGATGGAGTCTCAGAACAGAAGTTGACTAAGACTGCTTCATTTCGTGCGTTTATGAGCATGAAATCACTGCAGGTAATACGTACTACGGATTTAGACTCATGGGGCATTTATTTAACATTCAAACTTCAGAAACAACTTGTATGACACGGGTTCATCTCTACAATGACATCCTGTTCCAATAACACAAGAAAATGTAAAAAAAAAAAAAAAAAAATCTAACGTATGTGTTGTATTAGCATGGAACATTATGTGACATTGTACTCATGTCATGCAAGTCCTCCACGCGGTGCACCTACGAATGCGACTCTTCCTGTTACCCCACCGTTGTTCATGAGTCATAGAAAGAGTGCGTGCCAATTAAGGTGGAATGAGGCATCAAGCATGCAAAGTGATGCAACTAGTGTATGCTTAGGTGAGCGCCTCCTTTATTCTTTCCCAATCATCTCAATGAATAATATATGTATATGGTGATGCTTTCTCTCGACTTATCATTGTAATTTATTCTTTTATCCGACATAGTGTAATTAATTAGGTAAAAGGAGAATGGTAGGGTTTGTGGGTGAACTCGTGAATTGTTGATGTATGTAATTTTACTATAGGATTTATATATTTAGGATTACGACTAGTAATCTTTCGAGCATGTGTGAGCTATTGGTATTTATAGGGCATTCTTAACTAGAGCCATATTTAAAATGCCAATTAATATCATTCTAGAATTATCTAGGAGTTTTCGCCATATTCAATAAAGGAGAGTATTAGTTTCATATCACTTTTATTTTGATTAACTTGTTACTTTATTGAATTAATCTAGTTGTTAATTAATTCAATGGACAAGATTCAAAGAAGATGGAAATCCAGATTTGGATAGCTTACTTCAAGAATAGAGTTTTGCCATGCAAACCACGTAACACTAACCCTATTCTTATGATTTGATTATTATGAAAATCTTCATAACATTGCCTAGAAAACTCGAAATCACGATCCACAAAATTCCTCTGAAAGCTAAATTTCATATCTTTCCAATGATATAAGGTTCAAGCTATTTCCTTATGAGGAAGTACAGTTTATTCCGTCAAGTTGGCTGATCTGCATAGACAGTTTCTGCTTCCAGGATGCAAAACTCGTTTAATATTATTTTTTTCTCTAACATTGATAAATTACGAAAATGCCCCAGATGGGTGGAAATCCTATGTAAAAATCCTTCGTGGACGTTCGAGTCCTTATTACTCTTTATTTCTTTGCACATATTTATAGGTGGTACATGTTCTTACAAACACATGAGCGTGAACGAGGTGTAAATCAGACGATTTATGCATGTAACCCAATGAGGGGCAAATTTGTTATTTTGCACTCTAAAAAATTTATTACTTGTTTATCAAATAATAGTGAGTTATCGGTATTGTGGGCTGCATAATGTAATATTGATGGCTTATTTGTTGGGTTCATTAAGCAAGTGGGCAAGTAGGCCTGTCCACGTTAGTATTTTATTAATTAGGCCTCGTGCCTAATTAATTGTTATTTGGGCTTGACCCAAGACACACACATTTACTCTCGAAGTACTTGACCATACGAATGTGTGGGCACAAATAGAACTGAATTTAGTGTTATGATGAAGATTTTACAGAACTACAAAGCCAAAGGGTCTTTCAGTAAATTCACTATTCTAGATTTTTCTCCCTTATTATTTTATTATTTTCTTGTTAGATTTTTAGCTCATAGGGCCCATACCCACCTTCCACTCTCTTCCACATGCCCTTTTTCTCCTACCTTCTTAGCTATTCTCCCTCATTCACTCACTCACTCACTCACTCACTCACTCACTCTCTCTCTCTCTCTCTCTCTCATATCACTTTCTTTTTCCCTCAAGCTCTCTCTCTCCCCCTCAAAATCACTCTCTACTCTCTGTGCACAGAACATGAAGCCACCACCTCATCTACTTTGGCAAGCCTCACAACCCAGACCACCTCTGTCACGACCCAAAAAGTAACGCAACAGCGTCGCGAATTTTTAAAAACACATGAGAGTTGTATGCTTCAAACTTAGAACATGACAATTCTCATATATCTTTAAAATACGCAAGGCCTCTAAAATTTTATATCAAATATATATCAGAGTTTAAGTGAAAACCAAAACATTCAAACCATTTCTTAAGCAACCCCTTTACAACAGAAGTTCCAAAAGTTCAGTTTACAAGCCAAAGGAGTGATAGGTTTAGACATATATATATATATATATACACACACACACACACACAGAAACAGAGAGGAAAAACACAAACAGTTTTCACTGAAACCAAAAAATCAATATTTACATTTCAAAAGTTGCTTTTCTGGTTGGAAGCTTTTAGGTTGACAAGCTACAACCGCACACCTTAATCCAACTCTTCCATTATTTCTCGCACAGCACCTGAAAATGTAGTGGTGAGCATCACATACAATCATTTGCCCCCCCTCGGGAGGCACCCTAGCTAGGTTTGAAAATATATACCTTTGTACAACGTATTAAGGAAATAATTTGCATAACAAAATGCTTTGGCATGAGTAAAAAAATTATTTTATGATTATAATTAACCATAGTGGGATCCCTGCATTCTATTTGTCCCGACAACCGAACACGCGGCCAACTACCGTACCTAGAATAAATTCTCAAGTAATAACAACACAAGGTAGGGTAGCGAGAGTGTCCACTTACAACCTATACCACTTAGACACAAGTACCCTTCCCTTACGGTTAATGGTACGAGTTCGTTTGTATAGGACCCTCCGGAGGTTTAGGGGATCGAAGCCTAGGGTAGTCACACAGCTCCTTTCACTATCAGGTTGTCATGACATTTAGAACAACATAAATCACATGCTAGAAAAACCAAACTCCTTTTTCCTAACATGCAGTTCTAATCACAACAAAATTCAATGCATAGCTTGCACGCATCCATATTTATATACATAATACATATCGAAAACCACTAACCAGGGTGTGAGTCCCCCTACCTGATATTCCAAGCTTTAGGTACTAACTCGTTCCACAAGTTGTTCTCTCTTATCTCTTGGTCTTGCTTAAGCCAAGAAAGTGCCTATTCTGAAAAAGAACATATCAATATACAGTTCACATGCACCAACATAAACCAACACATCTCAATTTCATCTGCACAATGCATGTATAACCCCAAAATAACCAATCAAATCTTTATTCACATAAACCCCAGTTTAATTCACCTTCTCCATGAAATTCATTTAGAAGCCATATATCCAATGCCAATAAATAGCCAAAGCACACTGAAATTCCAAAACTCCAGAACTAGTAAAATTTTACCTTAATCTTCTCTAATTTGGTTGTTCGACCAGCCTTGAGACTTTCAGGACTCTCAATTCAACCATATAGCACTTCAAACATAAATTTTTTAAAGTTATTACCTTGAAATCCCCAACTACAATATAATTTCGAATCTGCAATAAGCATTGAATTCTTACCTTCGTTCGTAGAGGTAGATTTCTTGATCACAGAGGCGAAAACGGATTCCCATTCGGATGTCTAAAGATTACCCGATGCATTTTTTTTCTTCTTCCTTCGACACCCAGAGAAAACCCATCTATTTCTATTCCTTTCTGCCCTTTTTGGGAACAGGGCACCTGTCACGCCCCAACTCAAGGATTAACGTAAACCTTGGTTCAGAACGTGAATCACACCTTAATTATAAGTTTAACTAATATAATTAAGAATGTGACATGAAATAAAAGCATGTATAACTCGCTTGGAATAAAATTAACTGAATAACATATTCATTATTGAAAGTTTCAGCCAAAATTACAACTTATGTTTACACAAAAATAGTTCTTTATTCAAACAAGAGAGTAAAAACCAACAAGCTCATCTTTTTATTTCTTCTACATAATTACACAACAGACAGCAAGTAGACTTTTAGGTTTCTGGTTTTGTACCTGCAAAATTTCATTAGGGTGAGCTTAAAACGCTAAGTAGGGACATATACCTTCATTACTAAAATAATAAAGTATAATTAAGATAGCAGAATTAAAACCAAAATCAGAATGGTGCATAAGTATGCAATGCAAATGCCTTAATTATACCCGTTAATCCACATAACTAAACACCCAGACCTTGTACGTCCCATTCTGTACTTATACCACTTGATCCCGAGTGTTTAAATATATGAACTAACCCCCATCTCTAAACATCCCCGAACTCCCCTTTTTGTTAGTCATCTTGCCTAAACTCTTCGTCTCCAGTCCCGAATTACCCTTAAAGAATCTGTGCACTGTGGGCTCGCTTGAGACCTGGTACCTACTAAGAGTTTGGCTCAACTACACAAAACTAATAGTCACCACCTTAGATTCCCGAAGTTCTTTCCAACAATCCCACTTTACTCCCACATCATGGACCCAAATTTCATTTCGAACATTCATTATACTCAAATATCCAATAGAAACATGTATATCAAACTTGTATATATACTTAAGTAAGAAATATTTAAATTCATATATATATATATATATATATATATATATATATATATATATATAGAAGGTTTCCCAGAACCCCCTACCTTGAATTCGATTAATTTTGCTTCTCTGAAGAACCTAATCGGAACGCAAAAATACAACCAAAAATATAAACACAAGTAACACATATTAGAAACCAAACTAAGTGTTCAACCACAAAATTGATATTATCTAAAGAAAGTACATAAATTCTGGAATCTTATAACTCAAATAATGTCACTGAAATCAAGTAAAGAGGACTAGAAAGGAACCTGGGAAAGAAATTAGGTGTGCTAAAAAAGAACTTTGCATCTTCACAAAATCTGCAGAAAAACAGCACTATTGAACCAAGTTTAGACTCATTTTCGAACATTCAAAACTAAACCAAATCGTGTAATATTACTTGGGTTTTGAAGTTCGTGTTATGTACTTTAAAAGCATATAAAGTTTGCAGAAAACGGAGCTCTAAATTGGAAGTTATGCTAAAAGAAAAATGGAGTCTTGAAACTGGAAACCCAGTTTTCTGCTGCTGTTTGGCAGCTCGCGACCCAAGTTTAAATAAGGTTTTGATCAACCAAAACTCAACGGAATTGAGTGAAAACAATTGAGTTACAATCATGGACATATGTATTTTCAACACAATAAAAGTTTTCTCCAAAGGAGCACATAAAGACCTATGAATTAAGAGCAAAATAAAACCACTAGAAACTTGAGTTTTCTCTGAAATTTTCTGCAACTTACATAACAGTACACTTCCAATTCATATAATAAAACCCAAAATATTTCCAAGTAATCCAGAAATCATGTATACAAAGAGACTCTAAGAAAAAACTTAGAGTACTTGGATCTAACGGAGGACATGACACAGGATCGAGCACAATGGCGTTCTAAGATTCATATAGCCGACCCCACTCAGTGACTTGGATTTTTTCAAGTCTCCAATCGAGAAGTTTTCCCCACTCGGGAAATTAAGGGAACACTATCTCAACCTACATGCTCCACTCACAAAGCTTCAACATACAAGCTTCAACAAAAGAAAAATTCAAAGAACTTAGCGAAGAAGGCTTTGGTGTATTTAACACAATACGTTGAAATGAAACAAAGCTTATTTATTGATATCTCCAATAAGTTACAAATATGTACATATACATGAGTCAAAATAAACAAACAAGAGGGAGCCTTCACAAAGGTTGCTTAGGAGAAGCCTCAGCAGTCGGTAGAGCCCCAGAAAGAGAAGGCACCAGAGGGGGATCATTCGGAGCCTCAGTACTGGACAACACCTTAGAAGGAGGAGGCATCGGAAGTTGATCATTTGGAGCTTCATTACGCGGTACAGCCCCAGAAGACGAAGGCAATAAATGCCTTTGGAACAAACCCACAAACCTTTGATGATCATGTAAAATCTGACCATCAGATTCTTTCATCTGGTCAAGCTTCCTCTTCATGTTTGTAGCATAGTCATGTGCGAGCCGGTGCAACTGTTTATTCTCATGCTTGAGTCCTCTAATTTCCTGCTTGAGACTCATCACTTCAGCTGCCAATGATTCAACTTGGCGAGTTCGAGCAAATAGGCGTTGGGCCATATTAGACACAGAACCTGCACACTGAACACTGAGAGCCAGAGAATCCTTAACAGCCAACTCATCAGACCGTTTGGAAAGTAGTCTGTTATCTTTGGGAGTGAGAAGGTTCCTGGCCACCACCGCAGCGGTCATATCATTCTTCATAATGGAATCCCTAACGGTAAGAGGACCAGTAGGGGATAAGAAGGATGGGCGCCATATGTTGTCTGGAGAAGGCGTGGCTGCCTCGTCAACAAGGTTCAAGTCAAAACGACGGTCGGAGGGGCCAGACATTTTCAAAGGTGTTGAAGAGAGAAGAGGTCGGATAAATCAAGATCTTAGAAATGCAAGAAGGGAGCTTCTACTGGTGGAGATTCAAGTGTGCTTTGGAACTTAATACCAGCCTCTATAAAAATCTGCGCTCGATGGAGCTTCAGAAATCGAAGAGGCGCCTGCTCAGAAATTGAAAAGGCGTTTGCTTTCTCAAAAGCTGGGCTGCTCAGAGACCACGAGGGCCGATCTCAGGAAACGAAGAGACGTTTGCTTTCTCAAAAGCTGGGCTGCTCAAAGACCACGAAGGTCGATCATAGAAATAGAAGAGGCGCTTGCTTTCTCAAAAGCTGGGCTGCTCAGAGACCACGAGCGCCGATCTTAGAAATTGAAGAGGCACCTGCTTTTTCAGCCTTGTCAGCACCTGTCACATGCACACTCAACTTTGCGAAAATTACGGGCATTCTGTCGAAGATTTCTGGTCAAGTAGAAAGCACGTGAATGTTACTGTTCAATCATCCACTTTCCACACGCAACATCAGCTCACGGGTACCACAGATAACTTTGCAAAAAATCTCTGACAAATTTTAGACACGTGAAGCTTGCAGCTCCCATTACATCGCTATGACCAAGAAAGGTAAAAAAATAGCAAAGAAACAGCACTAACAAAGTTTAGACACATAAATTTTGAAGGTCTAGCTACCATATTATTACCCACAAGGGTAAAGGAACAGGACCACTGCTGGATAATTGGAAAGTCCCTATGTGTCAACCTCTGTGCTCCGTGGCAAGGTAGACTAGCAAACATGCCTAACCTTTACTCACATTCGAGAAAACACTCCCAACAAGATTGCTTGCTTCAAGATCGAAGAGGCACCGCCCTCCGAATCTCGAGAGCCAGACTCTCAACATGATTACTTTCTCAAAAAACGACGAGACACCGCTCTCCTAATCTCGAGAGCCAGACTCCTAGCAGGATTGCTTTCTCAAACATCGAAGAGGCACCGTTCTCCGAATCTCGAGAGACAGATCCCCGACAGGATTGCTTGTTCGAAAACCGAAGAGGCACCGCTTTCTCAACTTCGAGAGCCCCTTAGATAAAGCTTGTCTGTAATCCTCACACCACTTTCTCAACTTCGAGAGCCAGATCTTCTTGGATAAAGCTTGTCTGTAATCTTCACACGTAGCATCAGCTTTCCAGATACCACATACCACTTTTTCAAAGTGCTCTGACAGAGTTAAAACACGTGAAGCTGACAGCTCCCACTACCGTGCTATGACCAAGCAGGGTAAAGGAATAGCATTACTCCTTATTGTTAGGGAGACTCCTATATATGTCGACCTCCATCCTCAACGGACAGGCAGACCTGCAAAAATGCTCAACCCTTCCTCATATTTGACAGCGCACTCCCAACGAAGCCTCTCGAAATACTCAGCTTTCTTTCCCCCCGAGAATACCTCTGCAAACAAGCTACACTAGAGCAAGAATATCTCATATCATCAGGGTTAAAAGCAAGAGTATCCCATATCATGCTTTTTCCCTGTCTTTTCCTTTGGCCTTGTTCTTACCTGCAAGACAAGGAGAAAGAGAGCAATCAGTCAGCACTTGGAATCAAGCTTCCAGTCCGGAACTGACTGCCTGGAACCCCTTACCTGATTACTTACCTGGCATTGCTCTCGAGTACTCATCTTTAACATCTTATGCTTCCCGAGAAGATACCACATCTGCCTGAGGAACAAATAGGGCAAGTGAGAAGGATACAAGGAAGCATGTGGAGACAAGCGCAACAGAACACGTGCCGATACATCCACTACTTGGTCAACAGCAAAAGTATCCCATATCAGCAGGGTTGAACGTACTCTAGATTTGATGGACTTGTTTTGACCCTCAAATTCTTCAGTCGGCCTTATACTCTGGCGGAAACCAGAAATCCCTCCAGCCCAGTTTAAGAATAAGCCTGTGGAAAGTTACTTCTTCAAAAGCAAAAGTATCTCATATCACCTTTTCTCCTTTTCTTCTCTTTATCCTTCATGCTGCCTGCAAGATAAGGAGAAGGATAACAATCAGCCAGAACTCGAAATCAAACTTCTGATCTGGGACTGATTGCTTGGAGCTCTGATTGCTTACCTTGTCTATCACCTCTTTCAGCAGATCCCCTAGCTCGGCGACTTGGGAGACTCCTACTACATGGTTTGTATTGCGCTTGACCAAGCCTGAAACTACAAGTAAGCGTCAAGTGAAATTGATACATTACCTTGTGCATCTCCACCAGTTAAATATACCACCCCTGGAGGGAGGAATAATACTTCCAAAGAAGATGCCACATCTACCTATGAGACAGATAAGGCAAGTGAAGACGATATCACACTTCGGTACTTAAAAGTTTCGTGATTACGAGATCATTCTTCCATAATATTTCCTAATGTCATTTGTACTAAATCATTCACTTGTACTCACTAAAGGAGAGCTTGAACCTATGTACTGTGTAAACCCTTCACAATTAATGAGAACTCCTTTACTCCGTGGACGTAGCCAATCTGGGTGAACCATGTACATCTTGTGTTTGCTTCCTGTCTCTATCCATTTACATACTTATCCACACTAATGACCGGAGCAATCTAGCGAAGATCACAAACTTAATATTTAAGATGATATTCTTTGGTGTATGTTTTTCGCAAACGATATAGTGTTGATAGATGAAACGCAGGAAGGGGTAAACGCGAAGCTTAACCTTTGGAGAGAAGTGTTGGAATCTAAAGGTCTTCGCCTAAGCCGATCAAAGACAGAATATATGGAGTGCAAGTTCAGTGCAAACGGAGGCCAAAATGAGTTAGGGGTGAGGATCGGAGATTAGGAAATACCAAAGAGCGATCGTTTTCGCTACCTAGGATCTATCTTGCAAAAGAACGGAGAATTTGATGGAGATCTCACCCATAGAATACAAGCTGGATGGATGAAGTGGAAGAGTGCATCCGGCGTGTTGTGTGACCGTCGTAGGCCACTGAAGCTCAAGGGAAAATTTTATAGGACGGCAATAAGGCCGGCGATGCTGTATGGCACATAATGTTGGGCGGTGAAGCATTAACACGTAGGTGTAGTGGATATGAGGATGCTTCGTTGGATGTGTGGGCACACGAGAAAGGATAAGATTAGGAATGAGGATATCCGAGGTAAAGTAGGAGTAGCCGAAATTGAAGAAAAGAGGAGAGAAAATCGGTTACGGTGGTTTGGACATGTGCAAAGAAGGCCTACTGATGCTCCGGTTCGAAGATGTGACTACGGGACAGAGGTTCAGGGCCGAAGGGGTAGAGGAAGACCTAGGAAAACTTTGGAAGAGACCCTAAGAAAAGACTTAGAGTACTTGGATCTAATGGAGGACATGACACAAAACTGAGCGCAATGGCGTTCTAGGATTCATATAGCCGACCCCACTTAGTGGGAAAATGCTTTGTTGTTGTTGTTGACAGTAGAAAACCCTAATTAAAACTAAGAATTCCAAATATATCTCATGGCAGTTTCAATTCAACTAAGGAAATTAAATTCGAAAAATCTAAATAATCAAGGAACAAGAAGTTTACCCTTCAAATCTTTGAATCCTTCCTTCACAATCACGTTCTCTAACTCTCAATTTCTCTACCCCTTTTTTCGAATTTTGATGCTTTCCCACTTCTCTGCAACCCCTTTTATAGTTTCTCTAATCCTACTCACTCCTATCAGAGTCCTGATAAAAACCTAGCTTCCTAGGTCATCCACCTCCTGCTTATAGACCTCTGTGTCTCTTCTCAGTTCATCCTCTGCTGAACACACTCCTTGGTGCAATAGGAGATGAACAACTCTCTATGACACACTCCTTTGATCAATCAAAGGTCGACCTATCACAAGGTGTCCTAATCTCTATTATGAAGAAAGAAGATTTTTTTCCTAAAGATATGGAAGCCACCTCCTCCTAGCTTCCTTGTTTCCATCGCTCTGAAAGGAAGAGTATGAAAGGATGGTCTTTTCCTTTCTTTTGTAGAATATTATTTCATTATTATTATTATTATATATATATATATATTTTTTTTTTTTAACAATAATAGGAAATCTAATAAATAAAAAGTATATTATTAAAAGCTATTAAACAAATAAACACTAAGTAGACTAAAATTTTGTATAAAAACAATTATAATCACACTTCACTCTTAATTTAAACGAGGGATATTATAGCACCGAACCAAAGATGAAGAAATCATCTTACAAACACACGTGTTCTCCACCTTTCGGTTTTTTTTTTTTTTTTTTTTTTTTTTTAATATACACACCCACTTTAACTAAACCTTTACAAGCCCCACATAACTAAATATACATTTCTGGGGTTGTACAACCTCCACATCGCTGCCATCAGCCATCACCACCTATTTATACAACTAGAATCGAGGGGTGGAGCTTTAAGCTTGCTTTTCTCTCTCTCTCTCTCTCTCTCTCTCTCTCTCTCTCTCTCTCTCGTTGCTTTCCTCTGCAAATTAAACTGAACCACTACCGGCGCCATGTTTTCCGGCGAGTTTCTTAAGTTTCCGACTAAGGTAAGCCTTGGGACTTCCTTAATCACTCCATTCTCGTTGTCCTGAGTCTATCTCTGAAGCTACATGCATGTTTTGGTGACGTTTAGGTGTAGAAAACACCCCTGGAAATTAACCCAGTTTTTTAACGAGGGATTTGGTGACTTTCGGGCCATTTTTCCGACCAACGCCGATCACAACTCGACCTCAACCTAGTATGGTTTTGTTCCTCTCGTACTAAGCTTCATTTCTATATAAATTATATTGATTTCTATTGAGAGTCTAGCTCAAAATGAGCTCTGGAAGTTGGACCAAAAACTTGCAAAACTAGGGCCTTTGTGAAGATAGTGAGTAAGCTTGTACTCGCGGCACGCGTAGGTAGCCAATGTCTGGCACATGCGGCAGCGCGTGAAGGAACCTGAGGTCTCTCCTTAGGTTTCTCGACGTCCCGAACCCGAATCCGCCCTCTTTTTTCTAATATTCAACCGTTTTAAAAAGTTCTTTTATCAACTGTACTTTGTACGAAAACGCGTATTTATGTTAGTGCGTTATATATTTATGTAAATAGTTTCGTTTTTAGGTGAAACACAATGCAAGGATCTTTGATGCATGCGTTGACCCGACGACATGATTTGTTGGTGGGTCTTTACTTTTAATTAGTATATATTTATTTAGTTTTCATATATATATATATATTTAATACAAATTTCTACGTAATGCCATAATTAAATTAACGTTTATAAGAAATGTCGTAATGATAGAAACTATGAAATTATCATACATCCTACAGGATGCATAGGTATGCGTACTATTAGGATGCTTTAATTATAAGAAAAACTAATGAAAATTGTTTGAAAACTTTGAATTTTAACGATAAGGACAAAATAAAGGGTAAAGTGAATAGTACCAGGATTGACTTTTTAGTGTAAAAATGTGGTTTTTCGTCAAAATGAATAGTATCAGGAGTTTTTCGTTAAACTTCCCTTAATTATATTTATGGCCATGAATAGTTTTTTTTTTATAATTTTTTTTATGTTTTTTAAACAAACGATATTATAATATGGGCAAGAGGTGGGCTTAGCCTCACATCGCACTAATACGCTCACTTTGGATCCATTGTAGGTGTCAGTCCTGTCCTAGATTGCTATAAGTAATTAAGACTCATATGTGACACGCATAACGCTAGTCTTTATGTGATTGTAGTACTAGTGCATAAATCATTATTACACCAGTCCTGTTCATGTCATAATATCTCTGCATGAGCTCGTGTGTTAGCATAAGTTGATGAACACTCGATATTATATGTCTGTTTATGTGAAATATTTTGATTTACTGCATTTTTGAAATATTGCTGTTTACAGTAGTCGTTCTTATACTATATGTAGTGTGTGTGTGTGTGTGTGTGTGTGTGTGTGTGTGTGTGTGTGTGTGTGTGTGTGTGTGTATAACTATACTTGTTTTACAGTAAGGGGTTATACGTTTTCAAAAAGGTTTTACAAAGATTTATTTTCAAGTCCAGTTACCCTTGTTTTTCACCCCTCTAGGAATTAGTGGTAGAGCTCGTGCATCGACAAGGATTTTTGGCAAAAAGTGATATAGGAGATTTCTTTCGATGGTATAATTCTTATTTTACTTTTACTGTACTGTACTTTACTTATACTCTGACGTCACGTGTGAAATGGGTTCAAGCCCGCTCATATGCATACTCTTGCATTTAGTCACTTTTAGGTTTAATTTTAGGGAACTACTATTAGCACTCCAAAAATCTCAATTTGCACTCCTCACAAGTGTTATTTTCTTTCTAAATATAGAAAGTTTGGAGTGCTAAATGAGAATTTTGGAGTGCTAATAACAATTCCCTAAATTTATCCATATTTTCCACATCACCACATTTTAAAGCTTCGTCACTTTCCTAGTGTCGACCAGCATAGCTTGATTCGGAGTCCACATGGACATTCCAGGTTAGGGTGTGTCATCGTTTTAATCACCAAATCTCCTTTTTTTTTTCTTTTCTTTTTTCTTAATCTTTACTCCTCAAACCTAAGAAGAACACAAAACTAAGTACAATAGAACTGAACTTAGTTAAAACAATCACAATAATCCAAATAAAAAGTGGATAAAATGTACAGAATAATTGTTCTATCAACAGATCACTCAGTTCGTAAGATTCACTTCCCTAGAAGGGGAAGAATATGGCAGAAATGAATTCATACTTGATCGCTATCTCAACCATTTCCATCTCATGAGATTAATCTAGATTATCTCGAGACTTAAAGTTCTTGGTCTAGTATACTAGTTTAGGTAAGATAGGGAAGATGATATTTTACTTATATGGCACTTACCGACATAAATGAAAAACAATGATATCAAACCACATTCCGTTGATTAGTGACACGTAGAACTAATTTGTTAACTGGAAATAAACAATCTAGGTTAAATTAGATTCCTTACTAAAGAGTGTTTGGACCTATTGTTCTTACATTGCCCAAGGTAACTGTTGGAACCAAAATCGCGCACAGCTATAGATAGAGGCAAGATCCAGTCAGAATTGCCCATGATTTCCGATGAAAGGAGAATGAGGTTGACTGGGGGTGTGGTTGAATCCGAATTAGACTGCCTACATATCTCCATGATAGAGAATCAAACCCCTAGTGTATTTCTAAGAAAGAATGGTATAAAGCGTGCAATACATCATGAACCATCGTTGACAAGTAGCCTATGATTGGACGTTAACGAGATGAGTTCTCCATGGACGTGTTTATGGATAGAGGGCAGCGTATATGTAAGATGAGCCTATGTTAGGCGTAGGGAGAGTGTGCGATAGATGTATCTTCAATTGTGGTAGATCAGAGAGATCCAAGAGCCTTATTTGTTCCTTTATTGGTTCATTGCAGAGCCCTCATAAGGATTTGTATTCGTAGAGATAATATGTGTGTTGTAGAGGATATTAGATTACTGAGACAAATACTCAGGCTAGAGTACTTATAGAGATCTTAAGAGTCATTGTATAGAAATAATCCCAATTAAATCAGGAGACTATCTATTAGGGAATCTAGGATAAGATATCTCATCATCCTACGATTAGGTTGCCTAATCCCTAAGATGTTCTAATTTAATTTGAATTGTGTTTTCTTACTTGGGAAACAAGTAATATCTTCAATGGGTTTAAGCTTTGTTTGTCTGACTAAAGTTGTTGGACTACACTTCACGGGCTATGGACATTTTGGTCCTTTTTACCACCCAAGGTACCACATGTCATAATCCCAAAACATCATGGTCATAGAAAATCATGGTCCCACAATTACCACTAACTATGCTTCTCTGAGTGTGCTCCGCTTCAAAGATGGATAGTTACCAATGGACCATGAGCAAATCTCCCTATAATAACTTCTCTGGAATGCGTAGTAAAATGACTTTTGGATTGTTTGTTTGATTTGGAGTTAGCCAAGTCTGGCTAGTCCTGCTTTCCTATCTATCAAAGATTTGATCTTTTGAAGTTCGAACCATATTGTAAGTCCTTAGTTGGAGTTTCTAATGCATAGCTAAAAAGTTGGATGCGAGGGGGAATGTGCCTATATATTCCTAGAAGGACTTAGGTACTTTAGAAAAGTTTTTGCTATGTGTATTTTTTACTTAACTCATCAAGCCTGTTAGAGTAAAACACTTGCAAATTTTCATCCTTTGTTTCCTTATCCCAGACTATAGTTTAACCTGACAATCTTTCTGAAGTAAACCAACTTTGGAGAAATGAGTAACAAAGTGAAAAACGAATAAGCTTGTAGATCTGGGACAAAGCTCAAAGCACCATTGGTAACATTGATTCGGAAAAATGTTACCTCCCAAACTTAGTGTTTATAAAGATTTGTACTGCGATAGTCGGAATACTACCCTACTCCAATACCAGGTTTAAGACCCGTGAAAACCATTTGCTCTGAACTTCCTAGAATTGATGGGATTAAGGATGAGAAATTGACAAGTATCTGGAATGTTCTCCAGATTTTTGTTTCATTCTGATCTTTTTTTGTCAAGCATGACTTTGATTTTATTTGTTCTTTCACCTTGCCCCATTCTGGTTATGAGATTTTGTCGCAACGTGTCACCAATAAAAATGTTTCCTTCTCAATCTAAATTGCGTGTCCATCGCTCGTGAATCCTAAATGAAAGTTCTTTAGGACTTGGTCGCTTGCATGTGGGTCAGAAACATCTTTAAAATTCTTTTGTCACTTTATGCGTTGAACCTGAGCATTTCTAATCAGTTTACATTAAGCTAACTAGGCTAAGGCATTTCCAAGTATATAAACTCCGTTAGAATAAAATTCCTTTTAAGGATTTCCTAGTCTGGATGCCTCTTTGGACCTGATTAGACACATGGTGCCGCAAAACATACTTGACTTACGTTAGTCTGGGATAGAAGTAATTGTATTAAAGGTCGGAGTTCAGAGCCACCAATCAACTGATTTTTAGATCGCCCTTTCAATCATTCCATCTTATGGCATAGACCCAGGTTTGAATGTTATAACCTACAACGCTTAGATTGTTTAATCTTTCAAGAGGCTGGATGGTGCGCTGGACTTCCAGATTATGGGGCTATTTCCCCGTATCTATAACCCTCTTATCATAACAGCGCTTAATAAAACTCGACCCTCCCAAACTGCTATCAAACACAATGGAATATGCTGCAAGAGACTACTTTAACACTAACACTTTGAGGAAGTTAGACTATGGCGATGTTTGCATAGTTACAAAGGTAGTGCGTTATTTGGGAATTTAAAGCATTCCCTGTACCTCAATGAATGGTGTAAGAAGAACAAACAAAGGCGTGCGAGGATCTGAAAAGATCAGTCCCAGTTTTGGGTTTTTTATCCAGCCACATTTAATCAAGTATATAATTAAATAATCAAAAATATTTATCTCTTGGAATGCTACCATGGTTTGGACCAAGGTTGTTCACCCATTGGATGGGCCTTCGAGTTGTTTTATTCATTCATATTTTATGAAGCATTTGGGATTTGTAGGATTGACCATAATTGTGCACATCCGTGGATGAGGGCAAGATCCAGTTGTGCACATATTATCTTAGTGAGGGGGGAATGACGTTGATTGGGGGTGGTTGAATCCGAATTAAACCGCCTACATATCTTTGGAAAGGAGAATCAAACCATTGATGTAGTTCTAAGAAAGAATGGTGTGATGTGTGCAATACATTTTTAACCATCCTTGAAGAATAGACTATGACTAGGTGTTAAGAAGATGAGTTCTTCATGGATGTGTCTATGTGTAGACGACGACGTATATGCAAGATGAGTATGTGTTAGGCATAGGGAGAGTATGAGGGAGATATATCTTTAGTTGTGGTAGATCAAAGAGATCCAAGAGCCTTATTCGTTCCTTCATTGATTCATTGCAAAGCCCTTATAGGGAATTGTACTCACATAGATAATATGTGTGTTGTAGAGAATATCAGATTATTGAGATAAATAATCAGGCTATAATACTTACAGAGATCTTGAGAAACGTTGTGAGGAAAATAATCCTGATTAAATTGGAAACTATCTAAAAGGGAATCTAGGATAAGATATCAAATCCTCCTAGGATTACGTTGCCTAATCCCCAAGATGTCCTAATTTTAACTTGAATTAGGGTTTCTTTACTTGGGAGATAAGTACTATCTTTAATGGGCTTAAGCCTAGTCTGTCTGACTAAGGTTGTCAGACTACACTTCATGGGCATGGGAATTCCATTCCTTCTTGCCACTCATTGCATCACGTGTCATGGTCCCCCAGTAACCATTCGTGTTACAAGTGAGAAAGGAAGCGTAATGAGACTAATGAAATAGTGCGATGGATTACACGCCTTATGGCACAAGTTTTCTCTCAAACGCCATGTGATTGATTGCAGTAGTCAAAGCATTTCTCCATAGGGATATGATATGGAAATTTACGTTTAAATTTCCAAAGAATTACACTTTCTCAATTCAAACAAGGTGTTCACTTTACGTATTGAAGCAATTCAGTCGAGTGTGCTATACTGGTCTAAGTGATTATTTGATCAATTAGGGATATGAAAATATACTAAGCCCTTGCGTGTTAACTATGAAGTATTCCAAATTGCTAGAGTTATAGTTTCTGTTGATAACATAAATCTCACTAAAACTTTAGAAGAGCTTGAGAAAACTGCTTCGCACACGAAGACGGATTTTGAGATGAAGGATCTTAGGAAAACATATTTATGCCTTGACCTGAAGTTTGAGCATTGCTCTGATGATATTCTAGTCCATAAGCCGAACCACACCCATAAGGTGTTACATTTTAAGTATGCCCTTGATCATCCATATACTAGATGTAAATGAGACCCTTGAAGAGGTTGTAGAACCTGAAGTTCCATATCTAAGTTCCACATTGCGCTTTGTTGTAGTTTGATTATTACATTAGGCAGCACATCTCTTTCATGTTGATATATTGACAATATACAACATTGCGCCTACATACAACGAATTGCATTAAAGACATTTTTCTACTAGCACAAAGTTACTACGGATTTAGGCTTATCCATACGCATCTCGAGCGGATCCAACCTCTTGAGCCTTAGAATAATGCTTGCCTTGTTTATTATGCTGACACATGTTACTTATCAAACCCATACAAGGCACGTTCGCAAATGGTTATGTCTTTATTGTTAGGGACACATTAATATCTTGAAAGTCCATGATATGTTTGAGAGCTTACATTGGGCATATTCGAAATACTTGCGGTTTTCATCCATCCTTGAGTTTTAATGACGATCTATGAAGAGAATGCCGCATGTATCGACTAGACTAAGACATGACATATCAACAGAGTCAACACCAAGCATATTGCGCCCTCATCACATCAACAAAGCCTCCGGAGATTGAAGTCAAACAAATCTGATCCCAAGACAGCCTTGTCGATCTCTTCATGAAGTCATTGTTGAAGCCAGCCTTCCATAAGCTTGTCCAAGGAATTTGTATACGAAACTATCTCATTTGCAATGCTTGTAGTTCTCATTTGAAGGTTTGGTCAAACAGAGGGGGAATTACCAGAAGTATAGTCACTTGACCTTAATGTACTATTTTTAAATTTTTTTCCTATCTGACGAAATTTTGACGAGGCACCTATCTTGAGCTGGTCATACGCTTGTGTGCATTTTACTTGCTTAGTTAAGGCGTTTAGTTTTGACTTAATGTAATTTCTCACTTTTCTTCTTAGACTATGAGTTTTATCCTACCTTGAGCTTTAACATTGCTAGGTTTTCTGAGTTTTGTATTCTTTTGTTTATTTTTTAGACTCACATTGACTCATTGTTCTGACGAGAAGAGGTGACTTCTTCATCAACTATTTATATACCATCACATGAAGACCTTATGTGCAACTTATTTGAGTATTTACACACTCAAGGGGAAGTGTTGCAGTCCTAACTCCATTAGAAGTGTGACTGCGTAAATCCTAGTAGATTAAGTATATGAATCTTATGAGATGTAGACTTTCCTTGAGCAACTGGTGTTACTTAGAGAGAGTTTCTCTCTCCATTTTTAGTACATATAAAAGAACAAATTCCTCAAACTCTTCTCTCTCTTTCTTCTCTCTGTCCGATCTCCCTCTTTCTCCCCTCACTAATTTATCATATGATTCGGTTAGATTTTGGACCATTTGACTTTCCTTGAAAAATAATAATAAACTGGCCACTCCTATTCGGATCGGCAGGTTTGGTCCGTACCAAATTGATGTCCGGCCCAACTATATGCAGTAGCAGGACTTTAAAGGCAGGCAATCAATTTCGTCCAACGAAAAAAGGCACTCAATGAATCACGTTTTTATCCAACGGCTGAGAAGAGATCACATTCCCAACACCAACGTGCATATGTTTACACCGACATACAGTAGGCCCCACCAAATTCCCCCTCCTTTTCTTTTTCAAGTTTCAAGTCGACTCCGCGTGTGCATGAATACCTCCCTACTTCGAACCAGGAGTAGGAGAAATTTGCAAAAAATTTATCAAATTTTATAAGATATAAATTCGACGATCACGATTGAATCAGATAATGTCGTGGCAGGCGTATGTCGACGATCACTTGATGTGTAACATCGACGGCCACCACCTGACCGCTGCGGCCATCCTCGGTCACGACGGTAGTGTGTGGGCCTAGAGCTCCACCTTTCCCAAGGTTCTCCCTTCTTCTTCACTTTCCTCTCTCCGATTACCTTCCGTTTTGATCCGTACACATAGCTCGGTTTGGTCCCTCGGAAAATTTTCAATTTTCACGGAAGGTGAAGTAATTGGATTGCAGTTGCGAGGACTTGTAAAACTAACGGATACTGATTTCGACATTTCAATTGAGATTCTGATAGGAATCAATTTTTGTTTTTATTTTTTTGATCGATACAGTCTGTGAATTGTGATTCATATTTTCTATTTGGTTGCTGAGAAAATGTTATCTGCTGTTGTAGGTAGTGAGTGATGGAGACAGATTGGTTTGCTTGTTTCATTATTTATGTGCAGTTTAAGCCGGAAGAAATTACGGCAATAATAAAAGATTTCGTTGAGCCCAGGTCTCTTGCTTCAACTCGATTACACCTTGGTGGGACAAAGTACGTGGTTATTCAGGGCGAGGGCGGAGCTGTTATTTGTGGCAAGGTTTGTTTATGTTGCTCTTCTCCTTCATCATATACCAATAGGTCATTGATAACATTGTTTGAATTCATTTTGGAGTAATTCAAGTTAGGTATATTTGTTTAAGATGAAAATGATCATTTCGAGAAAATTCCCTTTCGAAAGTGTTGTACTTGATTAGGATTTCAGTCCATGACTAACACAATGTTTGCAAAAGGTTTCAGGTCTTAACTTCGTAATAATAATAATAATAATAAGAAGAAGAAGAAGAAGAAGAAGAAACAAGTAAATAGTAATTTTTAACGAATAAAGAAACGACTAAGACAATGTATTATCTAATGTAACCTCCAAGAACCCCACATTTTCATGAAATCACGTCTACGATTATGATTGCTTTCTCAAATGACAAGTGAACATGAAATGTGGACAATTTATGTTCAAGCGATAGATCTTGCTGTGAAGCATAAACAAATTAAATCACTCATGAACTGCTTCTTAATCTTCACCATGTGTGCTTTTAGGAAGAATGAAAGCTTGTGGAAATGATCATAAGTTCGAGCTTCATGTAACAGATACTATCTAATTACATACCAAAATCATGCAATAGATTCTAAAACTGTTCACCATCTATTGTTTTAGCTTTTTGACTTGTAAAATTGTTCACCATCAATTCCATCTGTTGAAGTTTTTTTATGTTGCAGTCAACATTCTGCCTTCTCATCTGTTGCTAATTAGAGGACTTTAGATAATAGTATTGCATTAAAAGAATAGTAATAGATCGTCAAGAGTTTTACCGGTGAATTGCTTTAAATTTCCTCTTTTGTGTATTCAAATTTCCTTTTGGGTTCCTTGTTCTATAATAGAGCTTCAAGAGTCCCACAGTCGTCGTTGAAAATAGTCTCACATAGCTAAAGTACGAAAACACATGGTTGCCTAATTGCATATGATTTGTCTAATGTGCTAGTTTAGTAACAAACTCTTCCCAACAACATGATGCATCTCATGAATTATGAGGTCCGTAACTTTGCAGATGCAGGTATGTGCAGTTGCAACCACCAAAGCTAATGCCTTTTTCATGTTCCTTTATGATGTATTGCTTGTTGTCTACGCAAAGTGGTTCTGGTCTATGTGTTATCGACATGATGGATCTTTTAAATGGATGGAGTCATTTAGAATGTAGTAAAGTTCAATCTGATTCGATTTCCATAACTCATATCACCGTCATGACTTTCATATCCTGAAGTTCTCTTTTTTGGCTTGCATATACTTGTTGGTAGTGTTACTGAAAATAACCGTGACGGAAGGATTGTCTTTTGCTGTTCTAGGATTTGTTCATCTGTCCGATTTTTCTGTTTTCTTTAAGTTCTGAGTATCCTTGGGAATTTTCACCTTACGACGGTGTAGTAAAAATTATTTTTTCTATGTCAAAGAAGAAATGTTCTTGTATTATAGTTGCGGTGGCAGAAAATGTTAGTGTCTAACAACACTCTAAATGTAAATTTGAACCACATTATTGCTAACCTATTATGAGGTTTAGCATACTCGCCCACCCCCTTAATATAGTAATATCGTTTGTTAAAAAAAAAATATATATATATCTAAACAGTAACCAACAATTGGATGCAAGTTGGACAAAAATGAGCCTAGGTGGAGATTGGAGTATAACTTGTCAATGCCCAACTCATCTCTTCTTGGTAGGCCCATTGTGCATCTGTGGACCGATTTCAGCAATGTGCTCCAAGTACTCGACAAAATACCGCAATGAAATTATACGGCAGTTGATCCATGTATTAGGTGGTATAAGTTTTTTATTTAATTTTTAATTTTTTTGGAAATTTAGGTGGTATGGGTTTGGTTGAGTTTGGCCTTAATCTCACCGGGTACTCATTCAACGTGGGTAAGTACCAAATATCGGACGAGAGAAAAATAAAATTCAAGCAAGTTTATGGTAAAATTACCACTTTCATTATTGATTTGCATTCATCATATATCATAATTTTTATAGCTTAGCTTAAAGTTATAAACCACCTGATAAAATCCCAACTTCGTCTCTGAAATTGACTATTTCTCCCACACTCTAAAAATATGTTAAGATAGACACGAAATAAGATAAATTAGTAGAAACCCTTAATCCTTTGCGACCGTCGTAAAATATGATATTGATGGGTGGTTGAAGGTAGAAAAATAAATATGGATGGATAAAGGGGAGGGAGAAAATGGTTGGTAGGCCACGGCTGGCGATGACTAATTCTGAATTGATGTGAGAAGGTTCGTTTGCCCATCAAGTCCTATCTTTATCTCTTGATTTATATTATATACATAATATGGATCTCAAATCTTACAAGGAGCTTGATTTCTGGTGTGCTAAGACACAAGAGGTGGCACCTTGTTGCGGTTTACTTTTAACTTTCTTTGATGATTTGAATAGTTTATATTATAATTCATGTAATTATATATTCTTTTTATCAAAGTTAGATTCAAAATCACTAAGAAGATCCAATTAAACTGAAGAAAATAGACGAATATAGTTCTTCAAAGAAAACTAAAATGACTACAATTTGATCCAACATTCATACTGTTTCTTATTTTGGTGACTTTTTGGTAAACATGTGTTGGGGGATTTTTAGGTTGAACTAGACTTGGGGTAGACACCATTTGTTCTCCTGGTTAGTTTGAATACTGAGTCCAAGGATACCTTGAAACGATGAGCGTGTCTATCTTGATCGGTTAGATTAATGGTTTGAAGACAGCATGATTGGACAAATAATGACTTGCCTAAGCAAAGTGCGGCGTGGATGCTAGAAACTTGTCGATTTAGCATGAGAGAGAACTTTACTTGATTGCATGATGTTCAAAGTGAGGTGATCGTGATTTCCTAGGGTTCTTAGAGAGCTTTTATTGACTAAGGAAGATCAAAGAAAGCTTGGAGGAACCACTAAGATTGTAGGAAGATGACTATCTCCACGATTCAAGGCTGCTTGCACTTAGAGAGTGATTTCCTTTACTTGGTGCAATATAACCTTGAATTTCTTTCATTCGCTCTCTAAAGGTGAGAAGTACACATAATGTCAACATTAAATGTTTAAGGAACGAAAGTAGAAAATCCTCATAAGGGTACGACCAACTTAGGCAGGATGCCTCGTTAAAACCTAGTTAGGTAGCAAAAATCTAGTGAGAAAAATGCTCATAATCGTAGAGAAAAAAAGTACATTGATTAAGTGATTATACTTCTGTGTTGGAGCTAAATTCGCGCACTTCCATGGACGGAGGCGAGAACCAAGTCGAAATTATCCATGATCACCGATGAGGGTAGAATGGGGTTGATTGGGGGTGTGGTTGAATCCGAAAAGGATTGCCTACATATCTCCGAGAAGTAGAATCAAACCACGGGTGTAGTTCTACAAAAGAATGGCGTGAACCATCCTTGACGAATAACCTATTGTAGGGCATTGGGAGATGAGTTCTCCATGCATGTGTCTACGCGTGGATGACAGTGTAAAGGCCTCTGTTAGGCATTGAGAGAGAGAGATAGAAGTGTAGGTGAATATCTATGGTAGTCTTGTAGAGAATAAAATGATTGTCCTAGAGGGAGATAGATCCGAGAAAGAAAGATCGAAGTCTCATGATAAATACCCAGGCTAGTGTATTTATAGGGATCTTGAGAGTACTTGTAGGAAAAGTAATCTTTATCAAATCGGGAGACTATCTAGGAGGAAATCTAGGATAAAATATCCAATCTCCCTAGAAACATGATTATATTGCCTAATCCCTAAGATATCCTAATTTGACTTTAACTATGGCTTCCTTTACTTGGGAGACTAGTAATATCTTTAATAGGCCTAAGCCTATCCAACCAAACTATGCTCCATAGGCTTCGAGCATTTCGATCATTCTCTCCATGTGTCATGCACCCAAAAAATCACGGTCCCACATTTTGGATACTTTCTCTATGTTTGACAAAACTTCCAAAAATGAGAACTATAAGCAATTCAGATCAAATAATTTACTCATACAGACTACTTGGATGAGGTTTTAAAAAGTAGACTTTGGTAATGACTTCGTGAAGAGATCGGCTAGGTTGTCCTGGGTATAGATTTCCTTGACTTTAATGTTCTGATGCTTTAAAGAAGAGTTTTGGCGCAATATGCTTGGTGTTCTCTCATTTGATGTATCCCTTCTTAATCTAGTCGATACATGATATGTTGTCTTCATAAATAGTTGTATTGATGTCAACGACAGAAGAAAGACAACATGTGCTTCAAATATGTTCCATTACTACTCTCAGCCAGTAGCATTCACGAGTATCTTCATGCAGGGCGAGGATCTCAGCATGGTCCAAGGAAGTCACAACTAAGGAATGCTTGGTGGATGTCTAAGATATTATGGTGTCACCAACGATAAAGACGTAACCATTTGAGAACATGCCTTATACGAGTGGAATAAGTAACCTGCATCATCGTAACCAACAAGGCGAGAATGAACCCTAGGATTGATGAGGCAGCAATTGCTCTCGAGGATTTGTATAGGTAAAACAAGCCTAAATCCAGCGTACCCTTAAGGTAACAGAAGTTGTCTTTAACACTAGTTTAGTGTTTGCATGTGGGTGTATTGCTGCATTTTTCCAAAAGATATGCAGCAAAGAAAATGTCAGGTCTAGTGCACTCTAAGTACAATAAAACACCAATTGCACTCAAGTATGAAACTTCAGGCTCCAAAACCTTTTCCTTATCCTCCTTAGGAAGGAAATGATCTCGTTTAACATTTATTGTCCGAATGACCATAGGAGTGCTCGAAGGTTTTGCTTTATCCTTAATAAAATAATGCAACACCTTCCGAGTATAGTTTGATTGATGTACTAGAAATTCATCTGAACAATCCTTGATCTTCAGGCCAGGACAATATCAAAATTTCCCAAGATCTTTCATCTCAAATTCGACTTTAAGTGCGTGGTAGTTTTCTCAAGCTCATGAGTCATGAGGAATCCCAATGAGAATCATGTCATCAACATAAACTACAACAATTGAAAATCTGGAGTGTGACTTCTTATAATAAACACGCATAGGCGTAGTTCGTTGTTCACATAACCCTTGATAAGAGCATATTTATGCAACTTTGTTATCTTATTTCTTTGTATTTACTTAGTTAATTTCCATTTATTATAGTAATTTAAGTAATTTTCGTTTTATTTTAGGTCCAGTTAGTAAAGTTGACAATTAGGGATCAAATAGAGCAATTTGGAGTAGTTTTGGACTTGGATTGGATAGCAGTTATGGATAGCATATAGGATGGATGTTTTTGGTGTTTAAAAGGTGTTAAACATGTGCTAAAATTTGGAGAAATTAAAGTTAAGGCTTGGAAGACTAGCAATTGCACAAGAAAAAGGAATCCTAGTTGAAGTAAAACATTATCCTATCTTATCTGATCTTATCTTATCTTATCTTATCTCCAGCTGCAAGGAAGAATCCTAATCACATTCCAACACTCTCAAACTGTTTCTTAGAGTCCTAAAATAATGCAAAACGCCTAATCCCTTTCCTCCTTGGATTTAACCGCGCCCTATATATATATAAAGTGTCTTGCAATATTTTAGAAGTGTGCTACGGCTACCATTCATCCATTGAAGTTACTAGAATTTTTAGAGTTCTTTCTATCTTTGTTTTAAGTTTCAATGTTTATTTTAGATAGCTTTTCAATTATGATGAACATGAGTAACTAAGTTTCTTTTTAGCTAGAGGTGAATTCAAAGTTATGATCATATGTTTTACATAATTTGATTACATCCAGTTATTGTTTCATAAAACATGAATGCGAATACTTATATGCTTTATAGAAAACTTATTATTGTATGTTTACTAAGGATGCTTGCTTAGTTTGCATGCAAAGATTGAATGCTATAATATAAGGGAATTTCACATAATCGTTATGAACTTATGTTTGCAAGGAGTAAATGTCACTTGTCATGATTGAGTTAAGTAAATTCTTGGTAGGGGTATCATACTTTTTCATAGTTACAAATGTTTTGTCAATCTTATGATTTTCATAGAACTTAATGATATTTGATATGTATCTCTATCATACTTTTCATAGTTAGGGAATTTGAGAAGAATAATTTGGTTGTGTCGCTGAGTCCAATTCAATGAACTTAGGAAAATCTGAGAGTTAATTAGTGCTTTTCACGGTTGGAAATCGATTTGTATGCATATGTTTCATATGTGGAGAAGAATTCTTTAGCTATCCTTTCATTCACATTTCATTCACAACTTAATTTACTTGCTGCCATTTACTCTTGTTTTCCAGTCACTGTTTGTTGTTAGTTTAACTTAGATTTCAGTTTTATAAGTTTAATTTGTGTTGATTAGCATCCCTTCTAATCCCTGGAATAGAACGATCCCTACTTACTCGTACTACAATTGCATAATTTATAGGTTTTAATTTGTGTGTTAGTATCTACCACATCAAATTTTGGCGCCGTTGTCGGGGATTAGTAAAATTGCTAATCAGTCTATGTTCTTTGTTTGTTTTTCTTTTGATATTTGATTTAGTTTTATTTCTTTGATTTCAGGTACTAAAGAAGCAAGACATGGCAATTGCTAATCTTCAAGCTCAAATGATGAATCTTACTTCTCTTATGTCGCAGTATATCGAAACTCCACAATGCAAAGTGTGGCTACATTTGGTGTGTCCTCTAAGCAAGGATATCAAACTAGTCAACATCCTCAATTCATTGAGAATGGAGGTTGGGATAGTGTCAATGCATGGGGTTATCAAGGCCATAATCAATCAAGGAACGACTTGTTTTCCAACACTTACAATTGAGGTTAGAGAGATCATTCAAATTTTATGTGGAGGGAACCTCTTCAAGTTTAACAAGAAGGATGTTGGTAGCCATCTCAAGAGTTCTATCCAGCCACCACAAATTCCCCCACACCAATTCCAACCAAATTCAAGTATGTCTATGGATCATGTTAAAATTCTTCAATCACTAAATACTTATTGTTCTTCTTTGACTCAGGATCTAGAAAACCTAGCTAAAGAGATGGTCGAATTGAAAATCAACTTGGACAAATCGCAGAATTCATGGGACAAATTCAAGAACAAAGTGAACTCTCTATCTCAACCATTGTCAATTTGATGGGAGATTTTGAAATTGCTGAAGCTATCACGTTGAGAAGTGGTATGGAGGTTGTAGGTGATTTGAAGGTGTCTAACCATAGCCTAGAGTAGACAAAGAAGAGCTGTTGGAAAAGGAGGTGGAAGACTCAGACACGGCAAGATTAGAAAAAGCCTTGTCGCAGCACTAAATCATCTTGAATCCTAGTATTGCTGCTACCCTAGCTCCACCACCATCCAATTCTAGTAAGGTTGTTCCAAATTCAATTTTTTCTAACCTTATTCCACCAAATGTACCTTTTTCCTCGCAGGTTTTTTGCAATCCAAGAAAGAAGAGAGTGAGAAAAACATCTTCGAAACCTTTCCTAAGGTGCAAGTTAATATCCCAATTCTTGATACAATAAAGCAAGTTGCAGAATGTGCTAATTTTTTAAAGAGCTTCGTACAACAAGAAGAATGATTCAAGAGAAAAAAGTGGCTGGGGGAATATCTAGAATTCATCAAAGAGGATGCACTTAAGACAACCATTGCCAAAAAAGTTAGATTTGATGACACGGGACAAGTCACTGCCCTAACACCAAATCCAGTCAAGAGTACTATTCCTGAAACTTTTGAAATATTGTTTTTCCTTGAGTTCTTGTCACAACACATGGGTAAGTTGCCTCCTTAAATTTCAATTTTGTTTTCTGCTAACATGTTGTTGATTTCAATGATTCAGGCACCCACTCTAGAATTTAAACCATTACCGAATCATTTCAGGTATCACCTTCCATTCAAAGATCAACTCCATGCCGCAACTCCTAGTGAGGATTAAATGGAGGTATTGTCCGGCTGGAAGACGTTAAAGCAAACGCTTCTTAGGAGGTAACCCATGTGTTCAAATAAAGAGACAACAGAGTTTCCAGCTCCTATAACCCGATTTGCTCTCTTTTATCCTTTTCTTTATTGTTTTTACTTTGCCATGATAGTCTTGTTTGCTAGTTGTCTTTTATTGCGTTCTTGTTTAAGTTTATTTTGAAACATTGAGGACAATGTTTGGTTTAAGTGCAGGGGTGTAAAAAAATTGCTTTTCATGAATTCTCTTTGAATTTCACCACCTATCACTACTAATGTTGCTATTCATTGTTTTAAAGTGTTATATCGTGTGTCATAAAACAAAATTTGAACAAAAAAATCAAACGAGTTTGAGAAAAAACCAAAAAGAGTCGTTTTTGTTGCTTGTTTGTGTCTTAGGGTACCTTCCAACACAATGATGAGGATTTGGTTTTTAATTGCATGACTATAAAGAAAGTTACAAGCACGGGTGGAAGTTTAACATGCTCTTTACGCAGTTTTAATTGTCATTTATGAATCACATGTAATCACAAAAAAGGAAAAAAAATCAGTTTTTGTAACATGCTTGAAGGAAGGAATTCAAACTAACGCTATAACCCCATGAGACTTGAGCCTATGCTTTGTTTGGACAGTTATTAATCTGTGATATTCTTGTTGTCTAAAGTCGTTGCATAATCTCATTATTTCTTTGCTTGGTTGCTACTTAGAATGCTTTTTCATCATTTTAGTTCCAAATACTAGAACTCATGCCCGTTTCGTTCAAAACATAAAATTGATTGCATAACAAATAACAAGATGAAGGTGTCTAGTTACCACTAGAGCCAAAAAGCCTTATCCCTTGCATATGTATCTAGGTTTAACTCCTTTGAGCCTTATTTAGCCTATTTTCTTTGTTAGCACGCATTATCCCTACCTAGCCTAGTATAGGAATATCCATACCCTTATTCTTAAAGAATAGTGAAGCATGACTTATTGGGAATTCCTTTTGATCTACAATTTGTAGAAAAACAAGTGTGGAGGAATGATTTGTTCTTTTAAATCTAGTGAAGTAGTGTTTATGTTTTATGTTTGAAAGAAAGAAGAAAAAAGTTGAAGAAAAAGTTGAGAAAAGAACAAAAAAGAAAAAAAAAGAAGAAAAAAAAAGGTTGAAAAAAGTGAGAATGAGTTCATAAGTGTTGGTTGTTGAAGAAAGGTCCAAAAATGTGAATCTGACCCTAAAGTTGTACGAAACTCCCTTTTGTGTTTATAGTTGGGTGCTGCAATCAAAAGTTGAATTCTAAGAGTTGATTTCATTACTTTGCTTACTATCACTTTAAGAACTTTTGTTTATCCTTAACCTTTTTTTGTTAGCCAATACCTTAGCCCCGTTACAACCCTTAGACTTTTATCTTGATTGTTATGTGTTTCAATATGTGGAGTTTGAAATTGATACGAGCATATGGAATCCCTAGTTCTTGCTTCTAAGTAGTGGCATTTCGTTCATGAGATCATATACATGTTTGTATTAATAATTCTAGAAAGTGCCTTTTGTTTACACCAATCTTCTCACATATACTTAGTATAGGGAGTGTAGTCAGAAAATCTGTCTGAAAATAGAGAGTATATCCTGTGAGGAATTGAGTGAATTTTGTAAGGCATGTTACTACTTTCAAATGTTTTAATAGATTAAATGCGAGTTAGCGAGTGGTTACTGTAGTTACGTACATGCTTAAGATAAAGGATGGCTAAAATATATGTAAGTAGTGATTTTCAATATGTCATGTTTCATTGGAAATCCCTGAGGTAATTGTTGGAAGGTTTAGGTTTTGTTTTGTTTTCTTTCACTTACCAAATACTTATTCAGACTATTATACCACATCTGCCAGGATTGTTTAATTCCATAGAGTGATCTCTTCAAATGAATCGATAAGGTGTTTTGGCTCTAGAACTATTTGATCTAGTGAATGTAAGTCCTTCGAAAACTTTCATATTGATTGTTGTATCAAGATCCCCATAGAAATATGCAGTTGCCACGTCTATGAGCTGCATATTCAGTTTTTCAGAAACTACCAAACTGATAAGGTAGCAGAACATTATGATGTCAATTACAAGGGAATACATCTCATTGTAATTAATCCCTGGGTGTCAAGAGAAGCCTCGTACTATGAGGCATGCCTTATATCGCACTATTTCATTCTTCTCATTACGCTTTCGTAAGAAAACCCACTTGTAGCCAACTGGCTTCACATGTGAAAGTGTAGGAAATACGGACCCAAACACCATGTGTTTTGCAAGTGAGTAGAGTTTGACCTGGATTACTTATTTCTAGTTTGACCAATATGTTTTACGTCGACACTCATCAACGAAACATGGTTCATTATCATTGGTTAGTATGATATCAGTAGCTACTGTATATGCAAAGGCAACTCATCCAAACTTGCATAATGGGCTGAAATCTCACTATTATCAGGGAGTGGAGACGTCTCATTCAGGACGCCTCCGTAACTAGAATAACCTCATATGTTCAAACAATTGAGTAGGTGATGGTTGGATTCACACTAGGTTCACTAGTTTGTGCTAATTTCTTCTTCTGGGGTTATGAATCATTTGAACCAACTAGTTTGCCACGCTTCAGGGTTAGAGTAGATGATTAGCTAGCCGCCAATGTACCTTGTCGTGCCCTAGGTGAGACTGACCTCGATTCGAGGATGGCTCGTTCTTTTGGGGCGATGTATAGTGTACTTTTGGTACTTTATCCTTGTAGGCGTGTTTGTAATAGGTATATATAATCTCTTTACCTTTGCTAGATCGGTAAATGTATACGACATACTTTGAGCAATGGTCTGTAGATCTAGAAAATGACACACTTCAGTTTCAGAATGGGCAATGCAAGGATCTAAATGATACATATTGGGGTAATCCACAACAATTCACGACGTCTTTATCTCCCCATAACGACAGGAAAAGTGTCTCATCTAATAATTCGCAAAATGTGTGGTAAAAAGATCATTTGTCAAGTGCTCTAAGTAGCGAATAAGGGATGGTGAATTATAACCGACATATATTCTCATTCTTCTCTAAGGACCCGATGAATAGGATGAAGTAACAATGGGCCTCAGCGCGGACCAACATGGTTACATGCAATATTGCATGCCCTCTGGCAGATACCGGCATGTTGGTTTGCATGACCAAGGTCCGAGGGGTCACTTGAAGGAGCTTTATGAACTCTTTTGTCAGGCCACTTTGGGTGTGAAAATAGGGGTATTGGATGTTCAACTTCAATCTCTGAGATGCAATAATTGTCGAAAGATCGCGACGTATACTCTCCAGCATTATCTAGTCAAATCAACTTAATCAAATAATCAGGTTGGTGAGCTTTAAACTTTATAATTGAGCTAGGAGTTTTGCAAAGGCACTATTATGTATGAACAATAAATAGACATGTGACCCACATGTCGATGCATCAACCAATACCATAAAGTATTTGAATAGTCCATATGTTGGTTGGATAGGTCCATAACAATCCCCTTGAATCATTTGAAGAAACTTGGGGGGTGAGGCATTTGAATAATCTTTGTAATTGAGGGTTGGGTTCAGCTTCCTTAAGGAGCATGTTTATGAATGGGGAGAATAGATGGTCTTTGTATCCTTCAATTAGGTTGGATGAGCCTGAGAAGGTTGCCAGAGGTGCATTTTCAGGTACAAAGTTAGTGAAATAGTGTCACTCATGCAATATGGTGTGCGTAGTTGCACTATCTCATGAGAACTAATTTCTCCATAAGACATACCTAGAAATAAATTAATTAAACTCTGCACATACATAAATATAAGTTCATTCATTCAAATAATCATTCGAGAAATAAAATATATAAATTTAATATCAAAAAATTCAAAACAAAACATCAAACAAATAATCGAAGTACATAGAAAACTGTTCGAAAATTAAATGAACAAGAAAATTAAAAAAGGGAGTTTAGCCAAAGCTTGTGGCTCTGGTAACTAGGGGAATCTTGACCCTACATGTCACGAAAAATAAAGTTTAATCTTCTATAGGAGCAGATGCCTCTTGAAAATCTGAAATCTCTATGGTGGTGGCGGTGGTATCTTTGGGATTTTCCACTTGTGCAAAATTAGTCTCCACGTTTGCACGACGTGAATTATACTTGGCAATGACCTTAAGAGAAGCTTGAAAGATGCGTGACCAATGTGCTATTGATCCACGACGATAACATATGTCCAATTCAGTGGAATTTGAATTAATGGCAGTTAGCTTTTGCCTTTGTTCTTAAAGTTAGAAGCATTAGGGGAGAGGGAATAGAGCTTCGAGGCTAAATTTCGTACCTTGGTTGGACTTCTACCTTGGGCCTGTGGCTAGGAATTTGCGTCCCTTTCTACGACCATGAAGGTGTCCTTGTCGTTTGTGACTTCGAGAAGTGATTGCTTGCGCTTCAAGCAGTGTTCGAGTCAGTGGGTCGAGTTTAGTGATTTTTCATCAACTATTAGTTCTAATTTTCAACGATAAATAAAACGGAAATCAAATCTGAAAATTTGAAAAACTTTTGTGCCTAATATTGTTACTGCATGCCAATATTGGTGGCATGGAAGGTTAAATAGGTCTTCTCTAGGAGATCTGATAGGTTCGTTTTTGTACCTATCTTTATTGCTTTTTAAACTTAATTCTTGTGTCATATTCTATGTTTTCCTTTTGCTTTTCATTAATTTGTTTACATTTGTTTTCTCAGGCAAGAAAATTGAAGTCTAAAGCTAAAAAAAATTATTATTGGGATGAAAGACATTTTCCACCTTGGAAGTAGAGGTTTGCTGTGCAGATTAGTCAAGTTGGAAGATTAAACTGTATTTCCTCAGAGGGAACCAAATATTGAGCCTTCTAAGCTTGGAAAGCTCTGGATGTCTAGTTTCTGGAGAATTTTACGGTTCACGATTCCGAGTTTTACAAAAGACGTTATTGCTATTTTGGTGCAGACAGTGCATAACGAAGATTCCTTGCGAAGTTCGAATATTGTCGAGAGTTTGGAGATTTAGTAGCATCCAAGGAACAAGCGGTGACACCACATTAAATGGAGGAGTCTTTAGGTCTTCTAAGTTGATTATAAAAGGTGGAAGATGCACAAGATTAAAAAAAGGGCCCAGATAAATGCTATTAACCTATTCTTAATTGGAATATGTTAGCTTTTGAAGTTAGCCGTTCAGAAATTGGATGGGTTTTTGAACCTGAAGGGTCCAGAGTAGGGTTGAACGAAAAGTGGAGTTTATAATGTGCTAGTTTGACAAACTTCAAAAATAGCAATCGCACGGGAAGCTTGGATGAAAGTGCTTGCTCATTCCTTGGATTTTTCTCCATTTTTTAAAGTTTTTTTTTTATGAGTTTTCAGTGTGCTATTTTATTTTTGGACATGAGTAACTAAACTCTTTGTAGTTAGGGCTTATTATGAAGCCCTAGACATGATTCTTGCTTCATTATAATATAATTCCAGTTTATAATTCTAGTTTTTGGATGAATGCTTACTTTACTATTATAATGGATGCCTATGACTTGTTTCTTTGATTGATCACCTTATAAATCTTGTCTTGGGTTATTATTGTTGTGATTATATGATGATCAACATATCTATCATATTTTCTTTGGCAGTAATTGAATATGAAGTAATAAAGTGAAGCAACATCTTGAATTCTTAGTATTATACGACATATTCTAAGGTTCTTGTGATATTCATATTCTCTTTGAACTTAATGGATTCTATTTTGTTAACTTGAGTAAACGTCATGCTAGGTTGCTTGATAGAATACTTGTAATGAGGTAAACAACATACACTTTACATATCTTAGAGAGAATCAATAACATAATCTACATGCCATGGATGTGTTCTGAATGTCTTCATTCCAATTGCTTGGAATTGTAGGTTGGTATTATAATGTTGGTTGATGAATGTTTAGTTGTGGATTACATGCTCTAACTTGACTCATATCTGATTTTAAAATCCATTCTTAATTTTGTTGATTTTATTACTAAATTTTCTATTTAGTACCAATTCAAAACCAAATCAAATCTTTTTAAATGTGTGTTTGTGTGTTGAGTTGCAAAGTAATCAACAATCTTCAGTGGGATTGACCCTTGCTTGCTTACTATACTATTAACATCTTTGTGCACTTGCAAGGTTAAAGCTTAGAAACTTTAGTAATCTTTTAGGTTGCTAAAGTGGTTAACTAGATCCTGTTCAGTGAAGTCTTATCTATAGAACTTGAGCAGCGATTAGATTCAACAAGCTTCAGAGTTGTATTCATTCACAGACTCAAAGTCTTGGAAGCGTAATTGCTGCCAGTCATGTCTTGATTTAGGCAACAATATATTTCCAGTGATTGAAGTGCTTGCCAGAGTGAGTTAAAGAGTGTTAGGATTCTCCTCAACAAGGTACTCAGTTTGCAGGGCATCGTGCATATGTCTTCGGATGAAGATCATGGCAGTGACTTTGTCAGATTTGCCTACCGGAACGTTCGTAGCCTTTTCAATGATGGGTCTAAGACTTTTGGCAGTGAGATGGAGCTTCACGTCTTGAACCCACTTCAAGGAGTTTCTTCGAATACTTCCAGAATGGTACAGTCGAGTTTATTCAAGTTCAACTTGTCACAACAATGAAGGGAACAAGATCATGGTTAGTCTTATGGAAAATCAAAGATTGATAAACATATAATTAGAGCATTCGAGATTCTATAGACCTGTATTGGTTTAATTTATCATGCAAAAATTCAGGTTTCATAATATATGTTTTGATTGAAAATTCGCGTTTTCAAAGGCACAAAGTTCGAAACTATAGGTTCAAGTTTATTATGAACTTCGGGTTCATAAAAAGGGGTACCAGCAAGAACTCAGAATACAATATCCAATTTAAATGTGGTGAATTTGTAGCTGCTTCACAAACTCAAGTGTGAGTAGCTTTGGGACTACAAAAAGAGGTCAATGGTTCAAAGAAAACAAATAAAGTATGGCTTTTTATATTAGTACCTCACAAAATGTTGAATGCACCCCACATTAAAATTTTATATTAAATCACTTATTTACCTCACTACGCAATGACAATTTTGTCCTTCTTAGGTTAAAAAAATAAAAAATATCTAAATACATCCCAAATCACTTTTAGCGTATTATTTCTCTTCTTCAACTATCAAAACCCCTCTCACCCTCTATTGTTGAACGAAATCCTAACCAATGAAACTACAAACATGTTGATTGAGAAAAATTATTTTTGACAAGTGGAACACGAAATCGATGTATCTTCCACATGGATTGAGAGAAGGTAATTTTGAAAGTCTAATGGAATCATTTGGGGCCAATCCCCATCAAATTTGTTGTTTCTTTTATGTTTTTTGCATTAGAAAGATGGAGACCTGGTTCCTGAATATATGAATGGCAGCATATGTCTGGGAAATCCCGTCTTGTCATCCCAAAGAGAAAAATTTAGCAATTAAGCAAGGCAACATTTTCTGTGGCCACCCTTAAGAAAAAAAGGTAGCAACTATAGGAATCTATTTCAATTGAATGTTAGACAGCCACACACATGAAATTGAGTTGCATCTATTCATATAGTATTAAATATCTGTGGCTCTCAAATTATAAATTTGCTTTGTACTTTTTCACTCTCATGTAATTTGTTTAGATCAATTTTTCATTTCCCTCATTTATTTGGTGTAGGTCCAAGATTTAAAGGAAAGTGACTAGAGTTAAATCTAATCTTGGAAATGTATAGAAATGAGTTGATTGATTCAAGGTGAGGCACATTTATTGGTTTTTGGTTATTTAGTTATTCACAACTTCAATTTTGCATATTGTGCAAAGAATGACACTTGAACCATCTTCTCAGTGTATCAAAGGCTTTTCAACATGTGCTTCTATTTTCTGGTATTAAATCGTTTCTGTTTTATTAACTAAATCAATACAAATTTTGTAAAGTGTGCAGCAGGGGTTTTACTTAGTTATTTACAACTGAATTTTTGAGATCTCATGTTCTAGTTCACTTGCATTCAGTAGTGTTATAACTCAACTATATTAATTGTGTTCCGTAAATTAATGTGATTATACAAAAACAGCTGGTTTTCTTGTCATGTGTTGGTTTCGTTGTGCAAATGTAATATGTTCTTAGCATGTGGTTCTTTTCTATTCACATGGATGTCTTGGAATCTAGAGATTTAGAATGCAGGGCATGGGCTCGTGTTCAAAGTTTGAAGTCCTCTCTTGATGAACGCAAACTTGGAATTACCAGTTAAGACAGCAAATGAAGCTGAGGCCATTTCTCAACAAAGGCTAGCTGCTGCTGAGGCTGAGATTGCTGACTTGAGGCAGAAATTTGAAGCTTCCAAAAGGTTACACTTTTTCTGATGCTTGCCAAAACAAATAGTATGAATGAGTAGAGACACTTTGAACCAGTATTCTACCTCAAAGATGTGTCAAAGAATACAAAATGCAATTAAAAGACACATAACCCTCTAGTCAAGAGAAATTGAAGAAAATGTTCACATTCAACAAGAAAGGGCATTCTTTAAGTCATTAGAAACCGAGACCCAAAACAATTCCCAATACTTATCCTTTATTTTTTAATTCAGTCTCCAAATTTCTGCTTAAACATCTTGGTATTTCTTTCTAGACAAACCATCCAGAACATTACCATTGCACCAATCCCATAAAACTCTTACCTTTTTTCTCTCCATTATTGAAAAAGTTCAAATGAATCTAAACATTTTTCAAATCATTTGGCAAACTAAACGTTCAGATGATTTGAAATCATTCGGCAAACTAAACATTCAAATGTTTAGATTCAGTCCCTGAAAATTAAAAATGAATGTTAAAAGATTTGAGAAATGTGGGGTGTATAGAAAATGTGGGGGTGTATGTAGAAAATATAAGGTGTATATTGAGAATGTGGGGTGTGGGATTACAGGGAGGTAAGTTGGGTGTATTAAGATAAATTTTAAGTGAAAAAGCAAATGTAGGGTGTATTAAGTATATGTGGTTTATTCAATAATTTGTAGGGTGTTAATATAATAAGCCTAAAATATTGAATTGTAATTCCAAAAAGTGGAATGCGGGCCAATAATTTTAGACTTTTGTCGAATTAATAAATTGTTGGTCACTTAAATTAATATTCAATAAATCGAGACCATATAGAATCGATCGTGAAAGAAAAAATAATCATATTAGCTTTGGTAGGCTTCGGGCCATGCAATTAAGAAAATATGACCTGATAAGGCTTTAGTTGAGGACACCCCAAAATAATTGCATGCGGTTAAGAAGCAACGAGGGCCAACAACATTAGGCTTTGGTAAAAAACAAAAAAAAAAAAAGGATTGTAGGCTGTTGTCAAGGCACGGTGTGGAGCAAAGGCTAGGCATTGTGGGCTCAGTGCAGGTTACTGCAAGCAGCCCAATATTCTGCAAAGTAAGCCGCAGGCTTGCTTAGTCACGGGCTGAGGAAAAACAAACGCCCAATATCACAGAAGGCTATACGTGGGATCGCGAAAAGCTGCAGGCTTGCTACTGGAACATGGGCCGAGGGCTTCAAGCTAATCAGAGAGGGACCCAAGCATCAAGCATGCTCTGTGGCACGCGCTCAGGAAAGCTAGAGGGATGCTGCCATGATTAGGGGTGGGGTCAAATAAATGAAAACCGAAAAAAATCGAAAACTAAACCAAACCGAACCGAACAAAAATATATATATAAATTCTAAAAAACAAGTTAGCGTAAGGGTTTGAACCCCTGACCTGCAGGTTGGGTTTAGGTGCTGCAAGCCAACTTGACTGTAGTCTTTGTGTTGTTATAATTTACCAGTATGTTATTTATAGGTTTCTTATATTGAATGCTTTATAAAATTTCTTAAGCTTAAAAACCCTTAGGTGCTGCAAGCCAACTTGACTTTAGTCTTTGTGTTGTTATAATTGTACTAGTATGTTATTTATAGGTTTCTTATATTGAATGCTTTATAAAATTTCTTAAGCATAAAAACCCTTAGGTGCTGCAAGCCAACTTGACTGTAAGCTTTGTGTTGTTATAATTGTACCAGTATGTTATTTATAGGTTTCTGATATTGAATGCTTTATAGAATTTCTTAAGCTTAAAACCCTAGCCATCTCAGTGTCCCACTCTCTCAAACACTCGCTCTCTCTCCCCGCTGCTGCTTCCTCAGTCTCTCTCTCTTTCTCCCTCTCCTTCCTCTCTTCCTCCAAATCACTCTCTCTCTAGTCTTCTCTTGTCCTCCTCGCGGATTCTTTATTCCAAACAATGATTTTCCCTCGCCCCTTTCGAGACCCGACGAAAAGAGGAATTGTAAGAGCTTGCGACAATCATTGCGATATCGCTGCAGCAAAGGTTGTGGGTTTTATTTATTTTTTAGTTTATGGGTTTTTAATTTTATGGTTACCCATTTGAAATTTATGTAATTTAAGGTGGAAAAGTTTGTATTTTTCTCTGAATATGTTTTGGAATTTTCTAGATCTATTGTGGACTTGACTATGAATTTGAATGTGGACACTGGGCATGCAATATTGGAGTCCGATTATGGCATTTAGACGAACCCATTTGCTTTTTTTTTTGTTTCGATCTGCATCAGTTAATTTGTTGAATTATTTCATGATTTTGCAAATTTTAAAGTTTTAGAATTTTGAATCCTGTACATTTCCTTGAAGTATATATGTTTTTGTATTTGCTTAAGTTTTGAAAATTTGAATTCGATCTGCTTGATCATAAGTAGTTGAAATGCTTGAATATATTCAGGATTTTGAGGCTCTCAATTCTCTGATATATGAGAATTGGGAGGTTGATAGGTAAGCTCCTTCCATTAACATCATTTTTTGAAAAAAAAAAAAAAAAAACTGAAACAACCGAAACCCGAACTGGAAAAAACCGAAACCGAAAAAACCAAACCGAAAAAAAAAAGAACTGAACTGAAATTTCGGTTCGGTTTCAGTTTTATCATAAAACCAAACTGTTTTAAACCAAACACAGCCCTAGCCAATCCAGACGTTAAAATGATGTCGTCGCGGTGTGCAGGCCCGAGCTGCAGGCTCGGTGCGACACAGCTCAGCGGTGCTTGGCTACAGGCCAACAAGGCACGGCTCGACGTGATTCTTTTCTTCTTCTTTTTTTCTGTTTTTTTTTTTTTGGGTTTTAGGGTTTTTAGAACCCAAAAATTCTTGCTTTTATTTTCTTTCAGCTTTTTTACTCACAAAAATCTATATAGAAAATATCAATTGCGTATGCATGAACATATATATTGCAGATATATACAATATATAATTGTAAAAAAATAATAATAATAGACTTGGGGCTTCATGAATGATGGGGAATATTTTCACGCAGCAGTGTGTATGAAATATCACATTTGTGTTTTAGGAGAACCTGATTAGCAGAAAACTAAACCGAGCCTTTAAATGTGTACAAGAACCTCCTCCATGAACCTTCAGTTCCTTAGTATCAGACAAGATCGTGCTGATAACATGTTGTAGGCCTATTTAACTAAAAAATTATAAAGCGGGAGAGAGGAGTTTGGCAAATAAGAGGGAGAGAGAATTTGGTGTCATTCTAATGTTATATTATCTCACCCCATTGTGCCTCTATTTATAGTATTAGAATTCTTTATTCAATAGGTATTACAACTTAAACATGATACTACCTAAAAGATATGATTGAATCCTATAAGGATTTTCTAGGATTTACGTAATTACATTTTAAACCTAATTAGAACTGCAACAGAAATGAGTATTTAAGTCCTCCAAATTTATAATTTTTTTAACCATTTTATATAATTTTGTTTCTCTTAATAAAGAAGTAGGTTTAGGGAATATGTTGGAGTAAGTCCATACCTATCCAAACAATGTGTCCTAATGTTGGTACATCTATAACGACCTTCATTTTTGACCCACTATTAGAAGTTACAATCATTGAAAATTGCATTATTAAATTAGACACTATTGTCCAATTAATGGTGACTCAGTTACGTGGGTGGGTGGGTGGATGGATGGGTGGCTTAAAGGATATAGAACTTATCCTCTTTTGTTACCATAGTTATAAGTCAATATTTCAAACCATGTATGAGAAGATAATGAAGAATCTTAGGATAAGGCAATGTATGAAAAGGAAACAACCTAGGTATAATTTCAAAAACCAAGTTTTTTAATTTTATTTAAAAAAAAAAGAATTGGGAGACAGTCGAGTGCATGGATTCTTGCATGATGTCTAGATTAGCTGTGGTCCATAATTGCACCCATAATTTAAAATGTAAGAAAAATTGTCAATTGCTTCTTTAGTTTATTTTTTTAATAATACTTGAATTCATGTCCCACTCTTTACCAATAATGTATTTTATGGTATAAATTTTACGATCAGAATAGTTTAATTTTTTCATCTTCATTTAACATTTATTCACAAAATTTAAATAAGAGATCAATTGATCATTCAAATGTTTCAAATAAATGGACGGTTCATGAATATGTTACTTGATATTCGTACTGTCGATTTGTTTTATATTTGGATGCATAAACAATGATTGATTAGAATGACTCTTTGTAGAGATAATTTTCAAATGAAGACTAAGAAATTGTGCAATTCTGATTATAAACTTTATTATACGAAAATACGTTATTTACAACAAGTCTGAAATACCATCCTTTCCAATATTTTAGATTAAAAGCCAGTGCATGTGTGGCTTCTTTACCTAAAAATCATAGAATTTCCATGTAATCGCCTGTCATAGTTATACACATTTATAGGAAGCAAGCAATCTAATCCACATAACTCTTTATGTACATGTGTTATATTTTCCTTTGTATGTATATCTTCCCCAAAAGAATGTGCCAATTAGCTTAATTACATTTACACGAAACTTCTTCGAAATTATTATCCGTAAGTTTCTTTTGCTCTTCTTCTTGTCCTCCTCTTTTTCTTCCTCAAAATCTGTGGGTGCAGGTAGTGACGAACAAATGCTTCTGGGTGGAAGCTCGATCACAAATTATGACAACTACACAACAAGGGAAGATAGCTGGGTGATCATGGAAGGAAATCATGATGATCATGATGATATGTACGACACAACATTCTCGACGTCGATTTCGAATAGATCATCGACATCTTCATCGGACTTAGTAGATGATGCATCTTCACCATCAACATCATCATCATGTTCTTCTTCCTTTCATTCTCATGGATCGTTGCTCGACTTGTCAGATCTCATGGCTCAGCTACCCATCAAGTAAGAACAGAGAAAAAGAAAGCCCATCTCAATTCTCATCATGACTATATTTCTACTTTCTTTTCCATTAATTTATAACACGATATTTAGTTTTAGGTTTTGGATGTTGGATAGTTTTTGCATTGTTTTGGATGTTCGATAGTTTTAGCATTCAGGTATATTAGTATATATTTCCAAATTTCCATAAGTTTATATTGTGTTATGAAAAAAGAAAAGAAACATCTAATTTAATTAGTACCAAAATCTTCCATTTTCCACAAAATGCATGAAAGAATGAAACATTTGATTAAGTAGGCAGAATATAGATTAGATCAGCTGGTTAGGATAGTATAATCGCTCTCTGAAATCCAAATTTAAATCTCTCCTCCCATATCTGAATAGTTTAGAATATTCTCTTTCAAAAGGTTTTGTTAACTTTCTACTAAATTTCTTATTATACATGTACAGGAGAGGCCTTTCAAAGTATTTTGAAGGCAAGTGCCAATCCTTTACACGTTTATCAAAGGTAAAGAGCATTGAAGATCTTGCAAAGAAAAAGTCTCCATATAATCAAAGAAAGGCACTAAAAGGAAGCAAGAGCTATGGCGGTGGCTTGGGTTCTTACAGATCGTACACACTTCCGAAGGCCACCATTTCTAAGAGTAAGAAGGCATCAACTACTTCATCTTTTTCGAGCAGATCAAGAGGCAGCACTTTTGGCATAAATAACATCACGCTCCCTCCAACTCCAGTAAGAAAGTAGTTTTAACGTACGTACGTACGTGTGCCGGTGTGCATGTAAACTACATAATGTATATACTTGTTAATTTTTATTTTTATTTTTTAATGGAAGTAGACTTTGTTAGTATTTTGAACCTCTCCTGTTTGTTAGTCTTGCTACTATCTTTTACACTGAGGAATCAGATATTATATTTGTTCTTCAGCTGCGTATGTTAAAATCTGGAATTTAGAATATAGGCATATTCCATGCATGATCTGAGAAAAAAAGGAAAGAAGATTGGGATAAATACAAATTGAATTTTACATGAACGGTTCATCTTAGAAAACTCGACTTGTATAATTAGGGATGACAATGGAGGGGAGCAGATTGAGTTTGCTTGCCCTTCCATTCGGGCCGATTTGCCTCCCGTGAGGGTCCGTTTGGTGGGCTGGATGAGATTGAGCCTTATAATAAGATTGGATTGACATGGATTGATTAGGCTTTGAATCCCACTCCATTATTTGGTGAAACATGGATTGGACTTAAATCCAGTCGACTATTTGGTACATGACTAAATTGGACTTAACTTTTTTTTAATTTTCATTTATTCAATATCACGTATAATTAATCAAAGCAAATAAAACAACCACAACTTTGATAATAAGAAAATCATGTGAAGATACATCCAAAAAGTACGATTTTTGGAATATAACAAAGTCCAAATTAAAATTCCATAACAAAGTTAAATTCTTAAAAATCCAACTAGAAAATAGAACAAAATCCAAATGTTAATTCTTAAAATTCAACTAGAGAATATAAAAAGCAACTACATCTAAGTCATGAGCTCTACAATAAAAAAAAAGTCATGAGCTCTACGATCGATCTCCATGGAGTGTCCTCACATACTCGAACCTATCTTCACTTTCATCTAGTGTTCTCGAACACACACACTTTTGCCAGATCCGTAAACAGGGTAAGGTAATCCGATCTCTAATTGAAAACCCCATCTCTTTGAGCTCTTGTCCCTCAAACTTATGGTCATCATTTTCGCCCTGCTCCTTCAACCCATCAGCCAACTTGTGCATTTTAGAATCATGACCCTCCACCATATTCTCTAGTACACTAGCAATTTTGCCCAAGCCATCCAAAACTTTGCTCGGCCTTTCTCTGTCCTACTTCTACATGCGGATGATTAATTAAAAAGAGGTGGGTAGAATGAAACACGATGACTTCCCAAGAGGTCACTCATCCTAGAACTACTCTCGCCCAAACTTGATTAACTTCGCAACAGTTAGTTTGTGAGTTATAATTGTATATAACCATTTCCTTTAACCATGACCTTGTAACCTTGTGCATGTGCAAATCACACCAGCCCCCAGACGATCTGGTGAAAATAAAAAATATTAATCAAAACGATCACACGAAATTCAAAAATAGGAATAAATAGTCTTTCCATTCTTTCATTTCATCTCCCAAGCACGAGACTCGGTTATAAATCACTCCAAATTCAAAAATACTAATCAAAATGATCACATGAAATTTAAAAATAGGAATTAATAGTCTTTCCCATTCTTTTCTTTTGTCTCCCAAGCACGAGACTCAGTTATAAACGACGCACGTCACAAATAAGCCGCTAAAAATACTCAAAAATGGTTTAAAATGATAGGCATCACAAATAAGCCGCTAAAAATATGCAAAAAATGATTATGAAAAATAAAAAATAAAAAAGATGTGGGGGAATGCAACACAAGGACTTCCTAGGAAGTCACCCATCATAGTACTACTCTCGCCCAAACTTAATTAACTTTGAAGTTCTGTTGGGATCCGATGCATATAAGTTGGTATGATCACATTTGTTAGTCTACGACTTGTAAATGTAAATGTATATAACCATTTCTTTTAACCATGGCCATGTAACCTTATACATGTGCAAATCACACCGGCCCCTAAACAATCACACGAAATTCAAAAATATTAATCAAAACAATCACACGAAATTAAAAAATAGGAATTAATACTTTTCTCATTCTTTTCTTTTATCTCCCAAGCACGAGACTCAGTCATAAACGACACGCGTCACAAATAAGCTGCTAAATATACGCAAAAAATAATTATGAAAAATAAAAAAAAAGGTGGGAGGATGCAACATGAAGACTTCCCAGAAGGTCACCCATCCTAGTAGTACTCTCTCTCCCAAACATGCTTAACTTCAGAGTTCTGATGGGATCCGGTGGAAGTGAGTTGGTATGATCGCATCCGTTAGTCTATGACCTGTAATAATATATAACCATTTCTTTTAACCATGACCCCGTAACCTTATGCATGTGCAAATCACACCAGCCTCCAAACGATCACGCGAAATTAAAAAAATATTAATCAAAACGATCACACGAAATTCAAAAATAGGAATTAGTGGTTTTTCCCATTCTCTTCTTTCATCTCCCAAGCATGAGACTCAATTATAAACGGCCTGCATCACAAATAAGCCGCTAGAAATATGCAAAAAAGAATCATGAAAAATAAAAAAGAGGTAGGGGAGCCAACACGAGCACTTCCCAGAAGGCAACACAAGCAAGTAAGTTGGTATGATCGCATCTGTTAGTCTATGACTTGTAATTGTGTATAACCATTGCTATGAACCATGACTCTGCGACCTTATGCATGCGTAAATCACATCGGCCCCCAAACGACCATGCAAAATTCAAAAATATTAATCAAAACAATCACACAAAATTCAAAAATAGGAAATCAGAGTCTTTTCCATGCTTTTCTTTCATATCCTAAGCACGATACTTGGTTCTAAATGACGCGTGCCATAAATAAGACACTAGAAAGACGCACAAAAGAATTATGAAAAATTAAAAAGAGGCGGGGGAATGCAACACGATGCAACATGAGGACTTCCCAAGAGGTTAGCCATCCTAGTACTACTCTTGCCCAAACTCGCTTAACTTTGAAGTTCTAATGGGATATGGGGCATATGAGCTGGTATGATCTCTTCTGTTAGTCCATCACTTGTAATTGTACATAACCATTTCTTTGAACCACGACCCTGCAACATTAGGCACATGCAAATCACATAGGCCCCCAAACGATCACGCAACATTCAAAAATATTAATCAAGACGATCACATCAAATTCCAAAATAGGAATTTATAGTCTTTCCCATTCTTTTCTTTCATCTCTCAAGTACGAGACTCGGTTATAAACGATGCACGCAACAAATAAGCTGCTAGAAATAAGCAAAAAAAAAAAAAGAGGTGGGAGGATGCAACACGAAGACTACCAAGGAGATCACCCATCCTAGTACTACTCTCGCCCAAACACACTTAACTTCGGACTTCTGAAAGGATCTGTGATGCGAAATATATAAGCGCACAAAATTAAACCCTCTTTTTGACAATTGTAGTATAGATGTAAGTAGGGTATCGTTCTAGGCCGGGGATTAGGAGGGATTGCTAATCTATTAAATTAACTTAAAAATATTAAATAAGACTCAAGGACACAAAACTAGGCTAAAAACTCTAATAACTTGAAACACACTTAAAATGACTCAAAATAATGAACACAATTAAATTAAACACTAGGAACTGAAATGGACGGAAATTAAATTAAAAGACTAACAATAAAGAAAACTAAATAAATAATATAATTTAATAATGGATGGGTGTTTGGTTTTGATGAAAAGTAAATTAAACTTAATTAAATTACAGAATTGACAAAAACATGAAATTAAGGTGAAAGGATAAGTGATGGATTAGCTAGAGGGTTCTTCTCTACACATGACACATATGCAACCTAAATTGATTTTCAGTTGTTCTTTCAATAAGTTGTGAATCTCAACACTTCAGATTAACCGTGAACAACACTTTTTTAATCTTCAAGTTTTCCTTAAGTTATTGAATTGGACGGGAAAACGCATACAACAATTCAAAACATTCTTCAAAAGTCCCCTACGTGAAAAGCACAATAGAGATACAATCAAAGATCATTAAACTTTGTGAAAACTATAAGCATTGACGAGGCATTCGTAACTATGAAAAGCATGATACTCTTGCCAAGAATTTACTTAACGTGATTGTGACTAGCAACCTTTACTACTTGTGAAAATAAGTTCATAACGATTAGGTGAAATTCACTTATATTCTAGCATCAAATTCATGCATGTAAATTAAGTATGCATCCTTAATCGACATACAAAAATAAGTTATCTATCAAGCAGTTAAGCAAATTAAATCACAACTCAGAAATCACAACTGAAGGTAATCAATTCATATTACAAATATATTCATGGCTTTGAATTAACCTCTAGCCAAAATAAAATTAGTTACACATTATTAAAACAGAAATAAAATAGAAGTTTAGAAAGATTAAACCGAGAGAGGCAGCTGTGTTGCTTCTGTGCTGGCTCTCTCCCTGCCTTCCTGTTCTCACGCTGCCCGTTCTTCTTCTCTCCCCGTACTGACTCTTTCCAGCTTCTTTCCCCGCAGCTTCTTTTCCCCACGTCCTCTCTCCCTATTATTTTTTTCCGTTTTCCTTTTGGCAGCCTCCTGCCTTCCACTTCTCCCCCTACCCGTGTCAGTCCTCCTCCCGCGTCAGTCACCACTCCTTTTTGACTTGCGCGCCTTCCTCCTGCTGCCCAAAGGCAACTCCTATTCTTTCCTTCTGTGGACTGTCAGTCTCGCTGCCAAAGGCAGCTCTCTGCCTTCCACCAATCCCCCCCCCTTTTCCTTTCCGCGTTCCCCTTCTTTTATTTTCTGATTTTCTAAGTTCTCTGCTTTTGACTCCTTGGATTCCTTCTTTTCCAGCTGCAAAGCAGCTCTCCCTCTTGGATCCCTTTCACGTTTTCTGCTTTTCTCTATTGCTCACGCTGTCTCTCCACTTCTTCTATTTAATTTCTCAGTGCTTTCCACTTTCTTCTCCTACAAACACAATAAATTAAAAGTATCATAAATACTTAAAGCTTTAACTAAATTAGACAAGACAAGAAAAGAAATATAAAAGGATGAAAAATATAGTTTAAATATTGGTTTACATTTAGCGTCACAATGGGTTGGCAATATTGTAATTTAAATTTGCTTTTGACGAATTTATTACATAAAATTTCACTTGTTCTATTTTTATTTTCTTTGCATAACAAATCCTATAAACACAAAAATAACGTAAATAGCTCAAAAATATAAGGAACTAACTAAGAAAAGACGAGTGAATTCGAAGTAAAAATATATATAAATATGATCCGATCAATCTGGTGCATGTGAATTGGTATGATCGCATCCGTTAGTCTATGACTTGTAATTGTGTATAACCATTTTTTTGGCCAAGACTCCGTAACCTTTATGCATGTGCAAATAACAGCGGCCCAAAATGCTCACAAAAATTCAAAAATATTAATCTAGACGATCCCACGAAAATAAAAAAATAGAATTAATAGTCTTTCCCATTCTTTTCTTTCATCTCCCATGCACGAGACTCAGTTATAAACGACGCGCACCACAAATAAGCCGCTAGAAATACCTCCCAAGCATGACACTCGGTTATCCACGACGTGCACCGCAAATAAACCGCTAGAAATACGCAAAAAAGAATTATGAAAAATAAAAAAGAGGTGGGAGGATGCAACACGAACACTTATGAGGAGGTTAACCATCCTAGTACTACTCTCGCCCAAACTTGCTTGACTTCGGAGTTTTGATGGGATCCGGTGCATGTGAGTTGATATGGTCGCATCCATTAGTCTATGACTTGTAATTACATATAACCATTTCTTTGAACCATGACCCTGCAACCTTAGGCACATGCAAATCACACCGGCCCCCAAACGATCAAGCGAAAGTAAAAAATATTAATCAAAACGATCACATGAAATTCAAAAATAGGAATTTAGAGTCTTTCCCACTCTTGCCCAAACTCGCTTAACGGCGAACTTCTGAAGGGATCCGGTGCATGTGAGTTGGTATGATCGCATCCGTTAGTCTATGACTTGTAATTTTATATAACCATTTCTTTGGAGAGGACCGCGTAACCTTTATGCATGTGCAAATCACAACGGCCCAAAATGATCACACAAATTCAAAAATATTAATCTATACGATCCCACAAAAATCAAAAAATTGAATCAACAGTCTTTCCCATTCTTTTCTTTCATCTCCCATGCATGAGACTCGGTTATAAACGACGCAAACCACAAATAAAATGCTAGAAATACAAAAAAAAAGAATTATGAAAAATAAAAAAGAGGTTAGGGGATGTAACACAAGGACTTCCCAGGAGGTCACCTATCATAGAACTATTCTCCACCCAAAGTCGGTTAACTTTGGAGTTCTGATGGGATCTGGTGCATATGAGTTGGTAAGATCGCATCCATTAGTCTATGACTTGTAATTTTATATAACCATTTCTTTGGCCATGATGCCGTAACCTTTATGCATGTGCAAATCACCAGCTCAAAATGATCACACAAAATGACAAAATATTAGTCAAGACGATCCCAAGAAATTCAAAAAATAGAATTAATAGTCTTTCCCATTCTTTTCTTTCATATCCCAATGCACGAGACTCGGTTATAAGCGATGTCCACCACAAATAAGCTGCTAAAAATACTCAAAAAGGAGTTATGAAAAATAGAAAAAGAGGTAGGGGATGCAACACGAGGACTTCCCGAAAGGTCAAAAATCCTAGTATAACTCTTGCCCAAACTTGCTTAACATCGGAGTTTTGATGGGATATGGTGCATGTGAGTTGTTTTGATCGCATCTTTTAGTGTATGACTTGTAATTGTATATAACCATTTCTTTGACAATGACCCTGTAACCTTTATGCATGTGCAAATCACACTGACTCAAAATGATCACACAAAATTTAAAAAATATTAATCAAGACGATCCCACGAAATTAAAAAAAAAAGAAGAATTAATAGTCCTTCCCATTCTTTTCTTTCATCGGCCAAGCACGAGATTCAGTTATAAACGACATGCGTCACAAATAAGTCACTAAAAATACGCAATTATGAAAAATAAAACAGAGGTAGGGAGATGCAACATGAGGACTTAACAGGAAGTTAACCATCCTAGTACTACTCTCGCCCAAACTCACTTAATTTCGGAGTTTCGATGAGATCCGGGGCATGTGAGTTGATATGATCGCATCCACTTCTTTGGCCAATGACCCCGTAACCTTAATACATGTGCAAATAACACCCGCCTAAAAAGATTGCAAGAAATTCAAAAATAATAATCAAGACAATCCCACGAAATTGAAAAAAATAGAATTAATAGCCTTTCCAATTCTTTTCTTTCATCTCCTAAGCACGAGACTCGGTTATAAACAACGTGCGGCACAAATAAGCAGCTAAAAAAACGAAAAAAAGAATTATGAAAAATAAAAAAGACGTTCGAAGATGCAACACGAGGACTTCCCAAAAGGTCACCCATCCTAGTACTACACTCCACCCAAACTCGCTTAACATTGGAGTTCAAATAGGATCCGGTCCATGTGAGTTGGTATGATCGCATCCATTAGTCTACGACTTGTAATTGTATATAACCGTTTCTTTGGCCATGACCCCGTAACCTTTACGCATGTGCAAATCACATCGGCTCTAAACGTTCACACGAAATTCAAAAATATTAATCGAGACGATCCCTCGAAATTCAAAAAGATAGAATTGATAGTCTTTCCCATTCCTTTCTTTCATCTCCCAATAAATATTAATGAAGACGATCCCTTGAAATTCAAAAAGATAGAATTAATAGTTTTTCCCATTCCTTTCTTTCATCTCCCAAGCATGAGATTCGGTTATAAACAACGCGCGCCACAAATAAACCGCTTGAAATAGGACTTCCCAGGAGGTCGCCCATCCTAGTACTAATCTCGCCCAAACTCACTTAACTCTAGATTTCTGATGGGATCCGATGCATGTGAGTTGGTATGACCGCATCCGTCAGTCTATGACTTTTGGTTGTATATAACCGTTTCTTTGGCCATGACCCCGTAACCTTTATGCATGTGAAAATCACATCGGCACCAAATGTTTGCACAAAACTAAAAAATATTAATCAAGACGATCCCTCGAAATTCAAAAAGATAGAATTGATAGTCTTTCACATTCCTTTTTTTCATCTCCCAAGAAATATTAATCAAGACGATCCCTCGAAATTCAAAATGATAGAATTGATAGTCTTTCCCATTCCTTTCTTTCATCTCCCCAGAAATATTAACCAAGACGATCCCTCTCAACTTAAAAAGATAGAATTGATAGTCTTTCGCATTCCTTTCTTTCATCTCCCAAGAATTACTAATCAAGACGATCCCTCAAAATTCAGGAAGATAGAATTTATAGCCTTTCCCATTCCTTTGTTTTATCCCCCAAGCACGAGACTCGGTTACAAACAACGCGCTCCACAAATAAATAACGAAGAAAAAAAAAGGGCCGGGGGGATGCAGTACGAGGACTTCCTAGAAGGTCACCCATCCTAGTACGCTAAACTTCGGAGTTCTGATGGGATTCGGTGCAGGTCAGTTGGTATGATCGCGTCCATTAGTCTTTGAATTTTAATTGTATATGACTATTTATTTGGCCATGACCCCGTAACCTTTACGCATGTGCAAATCACATTGGCTCCAAACGTTCACAAGAAATTCATAAATATTAATCAAGAAGATCCCTCGAAATTAAAAAACTAGAATTAATTGTGTTTCTAATCTATTTCTTTCATCTCCCAAGAAACATTAATCAAGACGATCCCTCGAAATTCAAAAAGATAGAATTAATAGCCTTTCCCATTCCTTTCTTTCATCTCCCAAGAACGAGACTCGGTTTCAAACGACGCGCGCCACAAATAAGAAGCTAGAAATACGCATAACATAATTACGAAGAATAAAAGAGAGGCGGGGGGATGCAACACGAGGATTTCCAAGGAGGTCACCCATCCTAGCACTACTCTTGCCCAAATTCGCTTAACTTTAGAGTTCTGATAGGATCTGATGCATGTGAGTCGTTATGATCGCATCCATTAGTCTATGACTTTTAATTGTATATAACCATTTTTTTTGGCCATGACCCAGCAACCTTTACGCATGTGCAAATCACATCGGCTCTAAACGTTCACACGAAATTCAAAAATATTAATAAATACGATCCTTTGAAATTTAAAAAATTGAAGTAATAGTCTTTCTCGTCTATTTCTTTCAAATCCCAAGAAACATTAATTAGGATGATCCCTCGAAATTCAAAAAGATAGAATTAATAGCCTTTCCCATTCCTTTCTTTCATCTCCCAAGCACTAGACTAGGTTAAAAACGACACGCGCCACAAATAAGCCGCTCGAAATACGCAAAGAAGAATTACGAAGAATAAAAAAGAGGCGGGGGGATGCAACACGATGACTTCCCAGAAGGTCAACCATCCTAGTACTACTCTCGCCCAAACTCGCTTAACTTATGGGATCCGATGCATGTGAGTTGGTATGATCGAATCCGTTAGTCTATGACTTTTAATTGTATATAATCGTTTCTTTGGCCATGATCCTGTAACCTTTACGCATGTGCAAATCACATCGGCTCCAAACATTCCCACGAAATTGAAAAATATTAGTCAAGACCATCCCTCGAAATAAAAAAAATACAATTAACTGTCATTCTCATCCATTTCTTTCATCTCCCAAGAAACATCAATCATGACGATACCTTGATATTCAAAAAGATAGAATTGATAGTGTTTTGCCATTCCTTTCTTTCATCTCCCAAGCAGGAGACTCGGTCATAAACGGCTTGCGCCACAAATAAGCCTTTAGAAATACACAAAAAAGAATTACGAAAAATAAAAAAGAGGCGGGGGGATGCAACACGAGGACTTCCTAGGAGGTCATCCATCCTAGTACAACTCTTGCCAAAACTCGCTTAACTTCGGAGTGCTTATGGGATCTGTTGCATGTGAGTCGGTATAATTGTATCCGTTAGTCTGTGACTTTTAATTGTATATAACCGTTTATTTGGCCATGACCCTGTAACCTTTACGCATGTGCAAATCACGTCGGCTCCAAACGTTCGCACGAAATTCAAAAATATTAATCAAGATAATACCTCAAAATTCAAAAAATTAGAATTAATAGTCTTTCCTATTCCTTTCTTTCATCCCCCAAGCAGGAGACTCAGTTATAAACAATGTGTGCCATAAATAAGCAGCTAGAAATACTAAGAAAAGAATTACGAAGAATAAAAAAAAGGCAGGGGAATGCAACACGAGGTCTTCCCAAGAGGTTACCCATCCTAGTACAACTCTTACCCAAACTCGCTTAACTTCGGAGTTCTGATGAGATTCGGTGCATGTGAGTTGGTATGATCGCATCCGTTAGTCTATGACTTTTAATTGTATATAACCGTTTCTTTGGCCATGACCCAGTAGACTTTACGCATGTGTAAATCACATCGGCTCCAAACGTTTGCATGAAATTTAAAATATAGAATTAATAGTTTTTTTCATCTCCCAAGAAACATTAATCAAGACGATCCGTGAAATTCAAAAAGATAGAATGAATAGTCCTTCTCGTTCATTTCTTTTATCTCTTCCCAAGCACGGGACTCAATTCTAAATGACGCGTGCCACAAATAAGCCACTCTTAATACGCAAAAACGAATTACGAAGAATAAAAAAAATGGGGGGATGCAACACGAGGACTTCCCAGGAGGTCACCCATCATAGTACTACTCTCGCCCAAACTTGCTTAACTTCGGAGTTCTGATGGGATCCGATGCATGTGAGTTGGTATGATCGAATCCTTTAGTCTATGACTTTTAATTGTATATAATCGTTTCTTTGGCCATGAACCCGTAACCTTTACGCATGTGCAAATCACATCGGCTCCAAACATTCGCATGAAATTCAAAAATATTAGTCAAAACCATCCCTCGAAATTTAAAAAATAGAATTAATAGTCTTTCTCATCTATTTCTTTCATCTCGCAAGAAAAATTAATCAAGGCGATCCCTCGAAATTCTAAAAGATAGAATTACTAGTCTTTCCCATTCCTTTCTTTCATCTCCCAAGCACGAGACTCGGTCATAAACGACTTGCGCCACAAATAAACCTTTACAAATACACAAAAAAGAATTACGAAAAATAAAAAAGAGGCAGGGGGATACAACACGAGGACTTCTCAGGAGGTCACCCATCCTAGTACAACTCTCGCCCAGACTCGCTTAACTTTAGAGTTCTGATAGGATCCGATGCAAGTGAGTTAGTATGATCGCATCCATTAGTCTATGACTTTTAATTGTATATAGCCGTTTCTTTGGCCATGACCCCGCAACCTTTACGCATGTGCACATCACATCGGCTCCACACGTGTTGGAAGTATGCCCACAAAGTCACTCATTTGATGTAATAGCTTTTGGAATACTTATTGTATTAAACTTTTATATGTTTAATGAAGGGCAAAGCTTATTGTTAATCACTATTTATTGTATCTTGTGTTTAAGCAATAAGGGAATCCAAGGAATGTATTTGATCTAAGAGATAAGTGATTTAAGTAAGTTAGATTAACGAGACCTTTCTCTTATGTTCATTCCTAAAACGTTCCTAGCCATAGGATTGCCAATTGGGCATTGACAATCCGCTAAGGTTAGTATGTGTTATGTCGACTCAAGCGCGAGTATGACAAGTCTCAAGTCATTTAGTGTTGGACACTAAGGCAAACACATAGGTGCTCAAAAGAGTGATCGAGTACACTGAACAACGATCAAAAGAGAGTTCGAACATACAAGTCATGTAAGAACTCGAGAGTTGCAATATGCAAAGTAGTCCTTTGACCTGAGGCATCATAGATGTCTAATGGTTAGGTCCTTGATCTTTGATCATGTTAAAGGCATTCCATTGGAATGTCCACGACATTGTTGGGGTCAAGCTATCTAGTCGTGTAGGCATATGAATGCACAACAAGGGATCTCTAACCTTCCATGGTGGAAGGAGAATACTCTAAGATATGATTCGAAAGTCTTTGGCCAAAGCATATGAATATGACTTAGGAAGTTTGTTCCAAATCATATTCAATTGAATCATATAGATAAGTATCACATTGGATAGTAGACATGAAACAAACTATCACTCAAACAATGTGATTAAGAGTATTGTATTAGAGAAGGACCGTATTGCATTGTAGTTGTAACTGGATAGGTTCTCCAACCACTTCTACTTAGCTTGGGTAACCATGATATGCTGCTAGGTGTCACTCATGGTTTGTGGAAGCCCTAAAGATTAGCAAACACTAATTTTAAGGGAGAATTGAAATGTGGTTTCAATTCGCAATCGATCGTTAAGAGTAACAATCGCCCACTACCTTGCTAAATGGAACCTAATGGATCGTATACCGAATAAGGATGTTGGTGAAGAAATTAAATGAAATGGATAAGCAATTAAATGGTTTAATTGAAGAATGGTCAAGATTAATTAATTAGTTAATTAATTATACGAAATGTTCGTATTGGGCTTATATGTTGGTTTTGGGTTTCGGGGCCCAAAAGCGTTTTGGTCCACAAGGCCCATTATGTTTAAGTTGTATGACAACTAAAACAAAATGGGCAAATTAGCCCAATAACAAGGTAAGGCAGGCCATAGGGTGAGGGGTTGCAAATTTGGATTAATTACAAGTTTGCCACTCACATGTGATGAAGTATAAATTCAACTTTATAGCTTTATTTTCATTTAGGGTTTTTCTTGGTGAAATGAGGTAAAACACTTTCTCTCATTTTCTCTAAAGAGGCCGGCCACTTAGAGGAGTTTTAGCTAGCAATCTATTCTTCTCTAAGTCATCCATTTCATCTTCACAATCACATCCTTGGTGAAGAGACTTAGAGACATCAAGCTTTTGATGTTTTTGGAGAACTAATCCTCAAATCCTCAAATAAGCAAAGGAGCACTAAAAGGAGGAAAATCACAAGGAAGATCCAAGGAGCAAGGAGGTGACTTGAAGGCCCTCCACTTGGGTGAATCCCTTGTGTAATCAAGGATGAGCTTCAAGGGTAAAGAAACTCTAAATCTTTCCTTCTCTTTAATGTTGTTAAAGAGTTTATTGGTTCACCATATACTAGGCTTTGAAAGTCATGGGTTTTATGCATTGTTTTTTAATGCATGCCTACTTTAAAGTGTTAATAGTTTGCATATGTATTCAAATGTTCTTACTTGTTCTTAGCTAGGACAAAATTTTTTCATCAACACGTTCACACGAAATTCAAAAATATTAATCAATACGATCCTTCGAAATTTTAAGAATTGAAGTAATAGTCTTTCTTGTCTATTTCTTTTATCGACCAAGAAACATTAATTCGGACGATCCCTCGAAATTTAAAAAGATATAATTAATAGGCTTTCCCATTCCTTTCTTTCATCTCTCAAGCACTAGACTAGGTTAAAAACGACGCGCGACACAAATAAGCTGCTCGAAATACGCAGAAAAGAATTATGAAGAATAAAAAAAAGGCAGGGGTATGCAACACCATGACTTCCTAGAAGGTCACCCATCCTAGTACTACTCTCGCACAAACTCGCTTAGCTTCGTAGTTCTGATGGGATCCAGTGCATGTGAGTTGGTATGATCGAATTCGTTAGTCTATGACTTTCAATTGTATATAATTGTTTCTTTGGCCATGACCCCGTAACCTTTACGCATGTGCAAATCACATCGGCTCCAAACATTCCCACGAAATTCAAAAATATTAGTCAAGACCATCCCTCGAAATTTAAAAAAATATGATTAATAGTCTTTCTCATCTATTTCTTTCATCTCCCAAGAAACATTAATCAAGACGATGCATCGAAATTCAAAAAGATAGAATTGATAGTCTTTTGCCATTCCTTTCTTTCATCTCCCAAGCACGAGACTCGGGCATAAACGACTTGCGCCACAAATAAGCCTTTAGAAATACGCAGAAAACAATTACGAAGATTAAAAAAAAGGCCGGGGGATGCAACACGAGGACATCCCAGGAGGTCACCCATCCTAGTACTACTCTCGCCCAAACTCGCTTAACTTCGGAGTTCTGATGGGATCCGGTGCATGTGAGTTGGTATGATCAAATCCGTTAGTCTACGACTTTTTGTTGTATATAATCGTTTCTTTGGCCATGACCCCATAACCTTTACGCATGTGCAAATCACATCGGCTCCAAACGTTTGCACGAAACTCAAAAATATTAATCAAGGCGATCCCTCGAAATTCAAAAAGATAAAATTGATAGTCTTTCACATTCCTTTCTTTCATCTCCCAAGAAATATTAATCAAGACGATCCCTCGAAATTCAAAAAGATAGAATTGATAGTCTTTCCCATTCCTTTCTTTCATCTCCCCAGAAATATTAACCAAGATGATCCCTCTCAACTTAAAAAGATAGAATTGATAGTCTTTCCCATTCCTTTCTTTCATCTTCCAAGAATTACTAATCAAGACGATCCCTTGAAATTTAGAAAGATAGAATTTATAGCCTTTCCCATTCCTTTGTTTCATCCCCCAAGCACGAGACTTGGTTACAAACAACGCACGCCACAAATAAGCAGCTAGAAATACGCAGAAAAGAATTACGAAGAAAAAAAAAAGGCTGGGAAGATGCAACATGAGGACTTCCCAGAAGGTCACCCATCTTAGTACTACTCTTGCCCAAACTCGTTAAACTTCGGAGTTCTGATGGGATCCGGTGCAAGTGAGTTGGTACGATCGCGTCCGTTAGTCTTTGACTTTTAATTGTATATGACTATTCCTTTGGCCATGACCCCGTAACCCTTATGTATGTGCAAATCACATTGGCTCCAAACGTTCACAAGAAATTCAAAAATATTAATCAAGACGATCCCTCGAAATTAAAAAGATAGAATTAATAGTGTTTCTAATCTATTTCTTTCATCTCCCAAGAAACATTAATTAGGATGATCCCTCGAAATTCAAAAAGATAGAATTAATAGCCTTTCCCATTCCTTTCTTTCATCTCCCAAGAATGAGACTCGGTTACAAACGACGCGCGCCACAAATAAGAAGCTAGAAATACGTAGAACAGAATTACGAAGAATAAAAGAGAGGCGGGGGGATGCAACATGAGGACTTCCCAGAGGGTCACCCATCCTAGCACTACTCTTGCCCAAATTCGCTTAACTTTAGAGTTCTGATAGGATCCGATGCATGTGAGTTGGTACGATCGAATCCATTAGTCTATGACTTTTAATTGTATATAACCGTTTCTTTGGCCATGACCCCACAACATTTACGCAATTGCAAATCACATCGGCTCCAAACGTTCACACGAAATTCAAAAATATTATTCAATACGATCCTTCGAAATTTTAAAAATTGAAGTAATAGTCTTTCTCGTCTATTTCTTTCATCTCCCAAGAAACATTAATTAGGACAATCCCTCGAAATTTAAAAAGGTAGAATTAATATCCTTTCCCATTTCTTTCTTTCATCTCCCAAGCACTAGACTAGGTTAAAAACGACGCGCGCCAAAAATAAGCTGCTTGAAATACGCAAAAACGAATTACGAAGAATAAAAAGAGGCGGGGGGATGCAACACGATGACTTTTCAGAAGGTCACCCATCCTAGTACTACTCTCGCCCAAACTCACTTAACTTCGAAGTTTTGATGGGATCCGGTGCATGTGAGTTGGTATGATCGAATCCGTTAGTCTATGACTTTTAATTGTATATAATCGTTTCTTTGGCCATGATCCTGTAACCTTTACGCATGTGCAAATCACATCGGCTCCAAATATTCCCACGAAATTCAAAAATATTAGTCAAGACCATCCCTCGAAATTGAAAAAATATGATTAATAGTCTTTCTCATCTATTTCTTTCATCTTCCAAGAAACATTAATCAAGACGATCCCTCAAAATTCAAAAAGATAGAATTGATAGTCTTTTGTCATTCCTTTCTTTCATCTCCCAAACACGAGCCTCGGTCATAAACGACTTGCGGCACAAATAAGCCTTTAGAATTATGCAAAAAAGAATTATGAAAAATAAAAAAGAGGCGGGGGGATGCAACACGAGGACTTCTCAGGAGGTCAGTCATCCTAGTACAGCACTTGCCCAAACTCGCTTAACTTTAGAGTTCTGATAGGATCCGATGCATGTGAGTTGGTATGATCGCATCCATTAGTCTATGACTTTTAATTGTATATAACCGTTTCTTTGGCCATGACCCCGCAACCTTTTCGCGTGTGCAAATCACATCGGCTCCAAACGTTCACACGAAATTCAAAAATATTAATCAATACGATCCTTCGAAATTTTAAAAATTGAAGTAATAGTCTTTCTTGTCTATTTCTTTCATCTCCCAAGAAACATTAATTTGGATGATCTCTCGAAATTTAAAAAGATAGAATTAATTGCCTTTCCCCTTCCTTTCTTTCATCTCCCAAGCATTAGACTAGGTTAAAAATGACGCGCGCCACAAATAAGCCGCTCGAAATACGTAGAAAAGAATTAAGAAGAATAAAAAAGAGGTCGTGGGGGGGAGGGATGCAACACGATGACTTCCCAGAAGGTCACCCATCCTAGTACTACTCCAGTCCATACTCGCTTAACTTCAAAGTTCTAATGGGATCCGGTGCATATGAGTTGGTATGATCGAATCCGATAGTCTATGACTTTTAATTGTATATAATCGTTTCTTTGGACATGGCCCTGTAACCTTTACGCATGTGCAAATCACATCGGCTCCAAACATTCCCACGAAATTCAAAAATATTAGTCAAGACCATCCCTCGAAATTGAAAAAATACAATTAATAGTCTTTCCCATCTATTTCTTTCATCTCCCAAGAAACATTAATCAAGACGATCCATCGAAATTCAAAAAGATAGAATTGATAGTGTTTTGCCATTCCTTTCTTTCATCTCCTAAGCACGAGACTCGGTCATAAACGACTTGTGCCACATATAAGCCTTTAGGAATACGCAGAAAACAATTATGAAGAATAAAAAAAAAGCGGGGGGACGCAACACGAGGACTTCCCAGGAGGTCACCCATCCTAGTACTACTCTCGCCCAAACTTGCTTAACTTCGGAGTTCTGATGGGATTCGGTGCATGTAAGTTTGTATGATCGAATCCATTAGTCTACGACTTTTAGTTGTATATAACCGTTTATTTGGCCATGACCCTGTAACCTTTACGCATATGCAAATCAGATCGGCTCCAAACGTTTGTACGAAACTCAAAAATATTAATCAAGACGATCCCTCGAAATTCAAAAAGATAGAATTGATAGTCTTTCACATTCCTTTCTTTCATCTCCCAATAAATTTTAATCAAGAGAATCCCTCGGAATTCAAAAAGATAGAATTGATAGTCTTTCCCCTTTCTTTCATCTCCCCAGAATTATTAACCAAGACGATCCCTCTCAACTTAAAAAGATAGAATTAATAGTCTTTCCCATTCCTTTCTTTCATCTCCTAAGAATTACTAATCAAGACGATCCCTTGAAATTCAGAAAGATAGAATTTATAGCCTTTCCCATTCCTTTATTTCATCCCCCAAGCACGAGACACGGTTACAAACAACACGCGCCACAAATAAGCAGCTAGAAATACGCAGAAAACAATTACGAAAAAAAAAAAAGGCCGGGGAGATGCAGCACGAGGACTTCCCAAAAGGTCACCCATCCTAGTACTACTCTCGCCCAAACTCGCTAAACTTCGGAGTTGGTATGATCGTGTCCGTTAGTCTTTGGCTTTTAATTGTATATAACCGTTTCTTTGACCATGACCCAATAAACTTTACGCATGTGTAAATCACATCGGCTCCAAACGTTCACACAAAATTTAAAATATAGAATTAATAGTTTTTTTCATCTCCCAAGAAACATTTATCAAGATGATCCCTTGAAATTCAAAAAGATAGAATTAATAGTCCTTCTCGTTCCTTTCATTTATCTCCCAAGCACGGGACTCGGTTCTAAACGACGCGCGCCACAAATAAGCCGCTCGAAATACGCAGAAAAGAATTAAGAAGAATAAAAAAAGGGCGGGGGGATGCAACACGAGGACTTCCCAAGAGGTCACCCATCCTAGTACTACTCTCGCCCAAACTCGCTTAACTTCGGAGTTCTTATGGGATCCGGTGCATGTGAGTTGGTATGATCGAATCTGTTAGTCTATGACTTTTGGTTGTATATAACCGTTTCTTTGGCCATTACCCCGTAACCTTTACGCATGTACAAATCACATTGGCTCCAAACGTTCGCACGAAATTTAAAATATAGAATTAATAGGTTTTTTCATCTCCCAAGAAACATTAATCAAGACGATCCCTTGAAATTCAAAAAGATAGAATTAATAGTCCTTCTCGTTCATTTCTTTCATCTCCCAAGTACGGGACTCAGTTATAAATGACGCACGCCACAAATAAGCCGCTAGAAATACTCAGAAAAGAATTACGAAAAATAAAAAAATGGTGGAGGGCGGGATGCAACACAAGGACTTCTCGGGAGGTCAGCCATCCTAATACTTCTCTCGCCCAAACTCGCTTAACTTCGGAGTTCTGATGGGATTCGGTGCATGTGAGTTTGTATGATCGCATCCGTTAGTTTATGACTTTAATAACTGTTTCTTTGGCCATGACCCCTTAACCTTTACGCATGTGCAAATCACATCGGCTTGAAACATTAGCACGAAATTTAAAATATAGAATTAATAGATTTTTTCATCTCCCAAGAAACATTAATCAAGACGATCCCTCGAAATTAAAAAAGATAGAATTAACAGTCCTTCTCGTTCCTTTCTTTTATCTCCTAAGCACGGGACTCAGTTCTAAACGACGCACGCCAGAAATTAACCGCTAGAAATACGCAGAAAAGAATTACGAAAAATAAAAAAAAAGGCGGGGGGATGCAACACGAGGACTTCCCAGGAAGTCACCCATCCTAGTACTTCTCTTGACCAAACTCGGTTAATTTCAGAGTTCTAATGGGATCCGGTGTATGTGAGTTGGTATGCTCGCATCCGTTAGTTTATGACTTTATATAACCGTTTCTTTTGCCATGACCTCGTAACCTTTACGCATGTGCAAATCACATTGGCTTCAAAAGTTCGCACGGAATTTAAAATATAGAATTAATAGGCTTTTTCATCTCCCATGAAACATTAATCAAGGCAATCCCTCGAAATTCAAAAAGATAGAATTAGTAGTCATTCTTGTTCATTTCTTTCATCTCACAAAGACGGGACTCGGTTATAAACGACAAACGCCACAAATAAGCCGCTAGAAATATGCAGAAAAGAATTACGAAAAATAAAAAAAAGGTGGGGGGGGATGCAACACGAGGACTTCCCAGGAGGTCACCCATCCTAATACTACTCTCGCCCAAACTCGCTTAACTTAGGAGTTCTGATAGGATCCGGTGCATGTGAGTTGGTATGATCGCATCCGTTAGTTTATGACTTTTAATAACCATTTCTTTGGACATGATCCCTTAACCTTTACGCATGTGCAAATCACATCGGCTTGAAACATTCGCACAAAATTTAAAATATAGAATTAATAGGTTTTTTCATCTCCCAAGAAACATTAATCAAGACGATCCCTCGAAATTCAAAAAGATAGAATTAATAGTCCTTATGGTTCCTTTCTTTTATCTCCCAAGCATGGGACTCGGTTATAAACGACACGTGCCACAAATAAGCCACTAGAAATACACAGAAAAGAATTTCAAAAAAAAAAAAAAAAGGTACGCGGGGGGGGGATGCAACACGAGGACTTCCTAGGAGGTCACCCATCCTAGTACTACTCTCGCCCAAACTCACTTAACTTCGGAGTTCCCATCCTAATACTACTCTCGCCCAAACTCGCTGAACTTCGGAGTTCCCATCTTAGTACTACTCTTGCCCAAACTCGCCTAACTTCGGAGTTCTGATGGAATGCGGTGTGTGTGAGTTGATATAATCGCATCCGTTAGTTTATGACTTTTAATAACCGTTTCTTTGGCCATGACCCCATAACCTTTACGCATGTGCAAATCACATCGGCTCCAAAAGTTCGCACAAAATTTAAAATTTAGAATTAATAGGTTTTTTCATCTCCCAAGGCCCGTCTATTATTAATTAATTATTCCAATTGGCACGCATAACTTTGTTTTTAGTTATTAATTTACACTATTACTTATCAGGAGCTTGTAGGATCTTGACTTGGTCAATGTGGGACTATGTTCCCTTTCCTTTCAAATTTTTATAATACCCAACGTTTATATGCAACAATGGAGCCACCGATGTCCAAAGGAAGCTTATGCCCTACCGATATCCCGACGAGTGTGAATGACAGATGTCACTCCCTCCACCAGCTGAGCTAGGAAACGCTGCAAACAAAGCATGGCAGATGTCACTCCCTCAACCTTCGGAAATATGCACTTTGTTACAATATAAATTTCTACTATATTTAAAAACTTTAACATTGGGGTTCAAATAAATTACACGTTCCCTTGATCTTTTGGTCCCACAAATTTGATGTTCTAAACTCCTAATATAATCTATAGGGAAAAGTGAGAAAAATTCCATGTGCATACTTCAATTCTAATTATTGTGCACAAGTCCCATCCTATCTGTTTTTTTTTTATATATATTTTCTACATTTTGTTCGATTTGCAAACATACATGGATTCTGAGTTTTGTCAGTTGAATGACTCTTTATATATTTGGTTGGAATTTCCCTTTAATCTTCTCTCAGGTGGTGTGCCCAAATGATGTTATACAGTTTGTATTAATGCATGTTGTACAAGGGATAAAAGCATTACATTTATCTGCTTCATCACCATGCTCTCTCGTCATCTATCCAAACAGTCACATTTCTCTCCCTAACCCTAATCTCCTCCAAGTTCCATCCATGTCCCCAACCCCAAAACCCTATTTTCACTACTTTCAGTCCAAGGTTCTTCTCCTGTGACGATGGAAAGGGTCCCTCCCAATCAGATGTTTGGAAACTTTCTCAAGAAACTGATATAAGTTTCGACCCTTTATTCGGAGAGCTTATGGGAAATTTCCAGGATTGCTGGAGTTAAGCCTGGCAAGGCCGATTCCGATTGGTTGAAAGTGGGATACAGCACAGGAATACAAGTATAGAGGAGATTAAGAAGGCTGAACAGGCTAAGAGGCTTGAGAAAGAGGAGCATGAGCTGACTGCTGTTCTCAAAGGTTAGTTCTTTTTCGTAAATTTCTGGATAACATTTGATATGCTTAAATGTAGGAAAGTGGATAGCTTAGTGGAACAACCTGTACTGTACTGTTGCCTTTTGGGTTGATTTGGGCATCAACCAATTGTATGTTTTGTTGTTGAGAGTTCTGCAAGTTCATTAAAATGTTGGTGTGTCTATTTTCCTGCTTTTGATTTTGGGAACTATAATACTAATTGTGCTCGTTTGGAAATGCAATCCTTAGGCAAATTCCAAGTGGATCCTGGAAAACCATTTGTAGTGTTTCCTGCAAGAAGCACATATCTGATGTTTCTTTCAAAAAACATTTAATGCTTTTAAAACCTAAAATCATTTCACCAAAAGTGTTTTCAGTCATTTTAAAAGCACTTAAAGTGGGAGGAGGAGTTAAAATTTGGCTTTCTCGAATTTTAGGTGCAAGCACTCCACATGGGATATTAATTTGGCTTTCTCGAATTTTGTAGCCTCCTCATAAATGGGGGTAAGGCTAGCCGACATTCACCTCTCCCAGACCCTGCGTAAAGCGGGAGCCTTGTGCACTGGGTACGACCTTTTTTATATGGTACTTTGTTTTGAATGCAGTTGCTTATCCATTTATCAGCTAGGTGATTCTTTAGATGTTATACTGATTCAGTATGGTAGCTGCAGGTCCGAATCATGCATTTGGTGAGCTTATTGCTGCATCTGCAATCACAGATGAAATGCTTTGACACTTTGATTGCATTGAAGGATTTTCAAGGGATAAAAGGATTGCCCCCTCTATCAGAGATTGAAGACATTAATTATGAAAAAATACAAGAAAATCCTCAAGAGTTGAAATAGAGCGTCAGAAACAGGAGGACGTTGCCAAAGCAAGAGTGAGAACACTAGACGACAAGGGGAGAGCTTATGGAACAGGAAGAAGGAAATGCAGTGTAGCACGTGTTTGGATTCAACCCAGTAATGGTAAATTCACGATTAATGATAAACAATTCGATGCCTATCTTCCAATGCTTGATCATCGCTCTGCTCTCTTCCGACCTTCCTCTAAGACAAAAACGTTGGGCATTTGGGACATCAATTGTACTGTTCAAGGAGGCGGCACCACAGGTAAGCCCAAGTTTGTTGCTACACACTTTATTTTAATTTATATCTCACTTTATTTTAATTTATATATTTAACTTTTTCCTTGAGAGCAAGTCCACCCATGGTGGTTGCTCGGGGGACAGGCTCCAGGAAAGGGCCCGATGGCCGGTTGGTAGGCCTCCAGCCTTGGAGAGCCCGAGTGAGGGTGGGAGCCCGAGGGCCACGGGGGTGGGGAATCGACAGGCCTGTGGCCCGAGGTCCGTGACGTCAGGCCTGGGTTCGGCCTTTTATTTTTATTTTTTTTGTGTCAGGCGCGTGCCCCTCACTCGCGAGTGGGGGCGCATCGCCTGACAGGAATTCAGGGCACGGGCCCGTGCGCCCAGAAAACCCAGTTACCGTTGGGAAGCCACGTGGCTTCCCACGGTCCGTTCAATTCTAACGACTCTTTAATACGAGCCGTCCGATTTGTAACGGTAATAAAAAAAACCTAATTTTATATCAACCGTTCGATCTAAGATCAACGGTTGATATTAATCTGCTTTATAAATTAAAAAAAATAGAAAAAATAGCTTTAAAATTAAGAAAAGTTACTGTTGTGACACGTGGTACAATCTGGAGTGTTGGAATTCAAATTTTTTAAAATCCAACGGCAGAGATTAATTATTTGAATAAAAATTAAAAAAAATTGTAAAAAATTCGAAAAAAATTGTAAAAAATGTGAAAAAAATTTGTGAATTTTTTATTTTTTTTTTTTACTTTTCTATAAATACCACTTCTTCTCCATCTACCTTACACTACAATTTCATATTTTATCAACTACTTTCAATCAAATTCCTATCTTTCTCTCAAAGTTTCAATCCAATTTTTTTCCACAAAATGACTACCGATGCAGGTACGAATTGGTCGCTTCTTGAAGATGTTGCGTTGTGCACTAGTTGGGTTGAAGTTACTCATAATTCCCTTACGGGTAATGAGATGCAGTTGCAAGAAATGTGGAGTTTAATTCATACCAAATTTCTTGAGCAAATGAGTGGGAAAAGAACCAAAGAATCGATGTCCAGTCGTTGGAAAATACTTAGCCATTCCTTTAGTACGTGGAGAGATGCCTTGACACAAGCTAGTAGTAATGTTCGAAGTGGGGCAAATTATGCGGATGAGGTAAGAATATATTATAATTATTTGTTTGTATTATTATTTTGTTACCTAATTTGATTATAATTATTTGTTTGTATTATTTATTTATTACCTTAATTCATTATTATTATTTGTTTGCATTATTTATTTGTGACCTAATTTCATTATTATTATTTGTTTGTATTATTTATTTGTTACATAATAATTTCATTATTATTATTTGTTTGTATTATTTATTTGTGACCTAATTTCATTATTATTATTTGTTTGTATTATTTATTTGTTACCTAATAATTTCATTATTATTCATTTGTAGCAACTTCAAGCACAAGCATGGTATGCTGCCAAAATCAAATCAAGAAACAAATCATTCCACCGGTGGAAATGTTGGAATATTGTTAAAGATTGTCCTAAATTCAAAGTTGTGCCTGTTGGTCAAGAAGTATGCATGAATATCACCCCTCTACACAACACCTTTGTACACAGCACCCCTCCACACTCTACACCCGATCATGGCTACCATGTTGATGAAGAAGATGGAGAAGAAGTGCCTGAAACGCCCATTCCTGAACAAGCGTCGGGGTCGACCCGTTATTCAATTAGGCCTCAAGGTAAGAAGGCTTCAAAGAGGAAAGGGAGTGCTTCCAAGAATGATTATGGAAAGTACATGCAAGAACTTGCTTATCAAGGTGAATTGACGTTGGCGTGGGAATTGGCGAAATATGAGGCTGAAAAGGCTAGAGATGAGGCAAAAGCTGCAGCTATTCAACAAGCATTTCAAGCTGAATAGAGGGAAAGAGAGCTACTTAGGCAAGAAAGGGAGTTGCTTAGAGAAGAAAGAATTGCACAACGAGATCGTGACATTATGAACACGCGTTTAGAAGGGATGTCTCCAAATTCTAAATATTTTTGGCAGTCGGAGAAAGCGGATGTGGTGCAAAGGAGGCGTGCAAAAGAAGCGAGATCAAGACAAGATGGTCCTAGCACAACAAGACAAGATGATCCTAGCACCACAGATTGGTTAAGTGATGATGAATAGGGTACTTTTTGTAATCGGAGCCCATAGTTTTCCAATCACTTTGGGTTGTAATTTATTATTTATGTTGTTTCCAATTTATTGAAGTTAGTACTTTATTTAAAGTGAGAGTACATTTATTTAATTTCGTAATATATTTATCATAATAATAGAATCTTTATTCATCAAATTGTTCACGTATAATGAAATTATAAAACACACCAAATAAAACTAAAAAACTCACCAATTGGAATTACATAAACACACCAAAGAAAATTACATAAACATACCAAATAATAAAAAACTCACTACAAAAAACACACCAAATAAAATTACATAAACATACCAAATAATTCACACCAAATAAAATTACATAAACATACCAAATAATAAAAAATTCACTACAAAAAACACACCAAATAAAATTACATAAACACACCAAATACAAACAAACATACTAAATAAACTTAAGTATCTTTAGCTTGTTTCAATGCCCACTGGTGCTCTATCAAGTCAATTTGCCGATTATTGTGCATAGATGACCTTTGAAGTGTAGTATATCGTTGAATGACCCTTTCATTGTAACGTCCATCCCTTTCTAATGGCTCGTGTTGCATGGGTTCTTCGGCTATCTGAAGGTTGAACATTCAGATTGGTTAAACAATTCTTCCTCTTGCTGATCGATTTCCCACATCATCCTTGATGAAGAAGAAGCAGAAACTATGAATAATGAGATAGAGATATTGAGAAAATTGGTGTGAGATTTGTGAGGATGGATGGTGGATTATATGGACGATTCAGAAAGGATTGGATTGTAGATAAGGCCACGTGGCATGCCGTCATTCGTTAAAAATCTGATCGAAATCTATCCTCAAAGATTCTGAAAAGATAATGACACATGGCACGATCGTATTGGATAAAAATCTTATCGAAATCGATCTTCAATAATTATCTTTTAAGATAATGACACGTGGCGCAATTTTGAATGAGTTAAAATCTGATCGAAATCTATTGTCAAAGATTCTCAAAAGATAGCGACACGTGGCACGATGACATTGGATAAAAATCTTATCGAAATCCATCGCTAAATAATTGTTTTTTTTATAAAATGACACGTGGCGCAACGAGAATGATTTAAAAAATCTTATCCGAAATTACAAATAATTTTATTTTGTATTATTTAAACAAACAAAAAAAAACTAATATTTTATTGCCTATTGTCAGGGGAAAGGGCTCCAAGGGTGGAGATGCAAATGGCAATTACTGTTCATTAAGGGCAGTTACTATTCATTAAAGTCAGTTACTGTTCAATAGGGTGGATTCAATAGTGGATTGCCAGGGGGAGGGCTCCATGGGTGGAGTTGCTCTGATATTGACTTGTTTGAGATCCACTTCAACTGTTGTTTCCCTCTGTTATCCATGAACTTGCAATTCTATTGCTTTATATGCCAAAAATAAGCTACATCTACGTGTACCTACTAAAGAGACACATCATCCTCAGTCAACTCAACAATGCCAGTTAGATTCTAATTCATCAATACAGTCAGCAATTACTTAGTGTAGAAGTCTTGTTTATTGTAACTAATCATAGTTTAAGGTTAATTAGTTACATTAGTTAATATCTAATCTTTATTAGTTGACTTGTATAAATATCATCATGTAAAATCAGTTTCAATCAATGAGAAATATCTTTCTAAATATGGTATCATCCCTTTTTGCTTAACCGCCTCTCTCTCGATCTTCTTCTCCCTCGCTTCCTGCAATTTCTGCACCTTTCGTGCTCGCCGATCTCTGTAATCTATGTGATCTGCAACTTCTGTGATCTACAATCTCTGTGATCTTTACGTTCTCTGCAATCTTTGCGATCTTTGTGCGCTCTTTGATCTCTGCGATTTCTTCAATTTGCGATCTCTAATCTTCGATTTCTCTTAAATCTTGGCCGATCTTCTCCTCTATGTGATCTACAGTAACAATGACATCGTCGACCTCCTCTCCGGCGAATCCTGAAGTTCTTGCCCTAAATTTTACTCCGATGAACCCTAATTTTGGTACAGTTCCTTCTTCTCCCTCAATTTCTTCCATTTCAATACAGAATATAAGCTGTATGGTTCCTATGAAGCTCAAACGAGACAATTACCTCGTCTGGAAGGCATTATTTGCCTCGATCTTTCGTCGATATAAGCTTACAGAAATTGTTGATGGCTCTGAGGTTTGTCCCTCGCCATTTGTTCTTGATGAATTTGGCAAGAACACTGGAATTCCAAACCCAAACTTTGATTTATGGTATGAAAAGGATCAAAATATCCTTATTTGGCTGAATTCTACACTTTCAGAAGATCTTATCCCTTTCACAGTTGGTGTTCAATCCTCTCGTGAACTTTGGCTCACTCTTGAGCAATGCTTCGGAGGTGTCTCAGCCACTCACATCCATCAGCTTCGATCTCGCATTCATTCTGTTCAAAAGGGAGATCTACCTATTTCAGAGTATATTCAACTCATCAAGAACCTTTCTGATGCACTCATGGATGCAGGAGCTCCAATCTTGGAGAGTGATCTAATTGCGATCACACTACAAGGCCTTTCGAATGATTATGAGTCATTCATTGACTCAATTATGCTCCGTATCTCATCCACCTCTCTGGATGAATTACATGGATTGTTGATCAACAAAGAGGTGTTTGTGAATCGCAAAAAGAAGTCTATTGCCTTTTCTGTCTCTGAACCTTTTCAGGCTTATGCAGCCCAATATTTTCAGCCTCAACCCCTTCTTCTTCCTACACCACAGAGTTATGCTCCACACAATTCTGATGGCACTCACTATCATGGTAAAGGTCATTTTCGGGGTAACAACTATCATGGGAATTATCGAGGCAATTACAGAGGCAATGCTAATATCTTCAATCGCAATCTAGAGGCTATAATCACAACTCTAGAGGACTTTTATCTGGTAGTCATTCTGGTCACAAATCTCCTTGTCAAATCTGCCATTATTCGGATCATGAAGCTATTGATTGCTTCAAAAGAATGAATCATGCCTTTGTTGGTAAAGTGCCTCTTGCAAAACTGGCAGCTATATGTGCTCAGACCAGTTACAAACCTTCTGCTCCTACTTGGCTCATGGACTCTGGAGCTACATCACATATTACCAATGATGTTTCTGCCATTTAATCTCCAGTGCCATACAATGGTCAAGACAAGGTCTATATAAATGATGGTCAAGGTATGCCAATTCATCACATTGGTACTGCCACTCTTAGTACTCATATTACTAATTTTCGTTTAAATAATGTTCTTCATGTCCTTGCAATGAAGCATAATCTTCTATTTGCTTATCAATTCCTACGAGATAATCACTGCAAATTAACCCTTGATTATGATGGATCTGAAATCAAGGATCGTATTTCGGGGATGATGCTTTTTCAGGGGCCAGTTAAACATGGCTTCTATCCGTTTCAAGGCACACCAACTGCAATTAACTCTCATTCTGCACTTATTAGCACTAAAGCTCCATTACAAGTTTGGCACAACAGGCTTGGTCATCCATCATCTGCCATCTTCATAAAGACTTTAAATAATAGTTATATTGCTTATACTGGTAAAAAGATCACTTCTTTCTTTTGTTTAGATTGTGCAATTGGCAAGAATCACAAATTGCCATTTACTACTAGTGTTAGTTCAGTGTTTGTTGCTTTAGAACTTGTGCATTGTGATGTTTGGGGACCTGCCCCTACATCTTCTGTTAGTGGTTATCGGTACTATGTCTTGTTTGTTAATGAGTTTACAAAGTATAGTTGGCTCTTTCCATTGGAACTGAAATCTGAAGTGTATTCCATCTTTGTTCCTTTCAAGAGCTATGTAGAAAACTTGATTGGGAATAAAATCAAAGTTCTCAGAACTGATTCAGGGGGTGAATTTACTAGTTCTAATTTCAAATATTTTCTGCTACAACATGGTATTATGCATCAGTTTTCTTGTCCTCACACACCAGAACAAAATGGTTGTGCAGAAAGGAAACATAGACATCTCACAGAAACTGCTTGAACCCTTCTTACTGCATCAAAGGTTTCCCATAAATTCTAGGCTGAGGCATTCTCCACTACCTTGTATTTGATCAATCGGCTTCCAATATCTGGTCTTGTAGTCTCTCTATGGGAATTGTTATTTCACAAGTCTCCAAATTACTCCAAACTTAAAGTTTTTGGATGTAGTTGTTATCCTTGGCTTAAACCATATACTACTTCTAAGTTGGATGGTAAAAGTGTTCAGTGTGTTTTTCTGGGCTATAGCTTGCAACACAAAGGTTATAGATACCTTGGATCCTCTCATATCCAGGGTATATATCTCCAGACATGTCTTATTCAATGAAAAACACTTTCATTTTCATGATTTTAAACCTTCAACTGTGCCATCCTCACAGCCACAAATCCCTCATCTACCTATATTCACACTTCCATTTCCAATTCCCTGCCACACACAAACCTCATTATCACAGTCAACTCCCTTAACTTCAGCCAGCTTTCCACGTATCCCCTATTTCTTCAAGGTCTGATTCATTACCCCTATTTCTTCCTCACCTTTACCATAACCACATATTCCCACAAACACTCATTCTATGATAACTCGATCTAAAGCTGGGATTTTTAAACCAAAGGCCTTGGCAGCCACTAAACATCCCCTTGACCTTTTACACTTTGTTCCCACTACTTACCTTCAAGTCTCCAAACATGATCATTGGAACAAAGCCATGGCTGAGGAGTTTCAAGCACTACAATCTACAGGAACTTGGTCACTTGTTCCTTCCTCTCCCCATCAGAATCTGGTGGGTTCTAAATGGGTATTCAGAGTTAAAAGGAAGCCAGATGGCACTGTGGACAAGTACAAAGCCCGTTTAGTAGCCAAAAGGTTCCATCAACAAGAGGGGATTGATTTTAAAGAAACTTTCAGTCCCGTTGCCAAACCAGTTACTATCAGGATTCTTTTGACTTTAGCAGTGCAGTTTGATTGGTTCTTAAACCAATTGGATATTAGTAATGCATTTCTACATGGAACACTAAAGGAGGAAGTCTTTATGTAACAACCTCTGGGGTTTATTGATCAATCCAAACCATCTTATGTCTGCAAGCTCAACAAATCCCTATATGGACTAAAGCAAGCCCCCTAGGGCATGGTATGACAAGCTATATCAGACTTTGATTTCTCTTGGTTTTCACAATTCTACATCAGATTGTTCTCTGTTTGTTACATATTAGCCTGCTCTTGTTATTGTCCTTGTATATGTTGATGATATCCTAGTGATTTGACCTAATGCACAAATCTGTCAAGCTTTCATTCATAAGCTCAGTAAACTAGTTCCAGTAAAAGACCTAGGCCCTTTGCACTATTTCCTGGGTTTAGAAGTTCACAAAAACTCAGAAGGACTCTTTCTCTCCCAACATAAATATGCAGTTGATCTTCTACTCAAAACAAAAATGGATGGTAGCAAACCTTGTGCTACACCTCTTGGTACTCACAAATTGGATCATAATGGTACACTTTTGTCTAATCCATATGAATACAGATCCATTGTTGGAGCATTGCAATACTTGACTTGGACTCGGCCTGATCTCTTTTTTGTTGTAAACCAACTTTGTCAGTTTTTAGATTGTCCAATAAAGACACATTTTCAGGCTACTAAAAGAGTTCTAAGATTTCTCAAAGGTACTGTTGATGAAGGTCTTTGGTTCAAGAAAAGTTCCCTGCATTTCACTGCCTTCTCAGATGCTGATTGGGCAGGATGTGTGTTTGATAGACGCTCTACCAGAGGCTACTGTGTTTACATTAGGAGTAATCTCATTAGTTGGAGTGCAAAGAAGCAACACACTGTTGCTTGTTCCTCCACAGAAGCTGAATATCGATCGTTGGCAGACACATCTGCTGAGATTACTTGGGTATGAAAACTTTTCAAGGACATCGCCTTTCCTCTGTCTAAGGTTCCAGTACTTTGGTATGACAATGTATCTGCCATCTCTTTAGCATCTAATCCGGTCTTCCATGCTAAAACTAAATACGTGGAAATTGATTATCACTACATTCGGGAACTGGTCCTAGCTTATCTTCTCTCAGTTCAATTTGTTCCTAATCACAATCAAATTGCAGATATTCACACTAAATCATTATCCAAAGCTTGATTTCAGCTTCTCAAATCCAAGCTTTCACTTGGTGCTCCTCCGTTCAGCTTAAGGGGGTGTAAAGAGACACATCATCCTCAGTCAACTCAACAGTGCCAGCTAGGATCCAATTCATCAGTATAGTCAACAATTACTTAGTGTAGAAGTTTTGTTTGTTGTAACTAATCATAGTTTAAGGTTAATTAATTATGTTGATGCATAAAACCGGAGGTCTTAGAACAACGTAAATCCGACCGTGAATCTGCAAGAAAGTAAAGAACATAAGATGTATCGTGGTTCACCCCAATGTTTGGGCTACGTCCACACTGATGTTGATATTGTTTCACTCTGAATGATGAATATACAAGAAGGCTAGAGACAGTGTGGTCTTTAGCCTATTTTCTCTCTAGCCCATTTTCTGTGTGCTCTCTTCCCATGGCCTCAATCTTGGCCTCCCCTAATGAGGAGGGTGAGAAGTCCTTTTATAGAATAAGGGCTCCTCACTTATTACATATTTGCCCCTTCATTTATTACATAATTACATTGGAGTCCCCCGAGTATTTATACGAGATCTAAATACGGATGCCCTAAATATGGTACAAACAGTAGTCCCCCAAGTCTTCAGTTAAGAGAGTTTTTTGGCTGGAGACTTGAAATTCAGTCCATGTGTAGGTCGAAGTAACTAGATGTCGTCTAAAACTGATACTCGATATGAGGCGGTGCCCAATGTGTAATGATGTTCAACTAGAAGTAGCACATGTTGCGAGGCTGCTTGGCTTATGGTTTACGTTTCCTTGGTTGGTTCGGCTTGTGGCGTTGAAGGTGAGGGAGTCCCTTTTACAGAATAAAGGCTCGCTCCTCAATACATAAATGATGGGCTAGAGTTGATGCTCGCAGCGAGGCGGTTACTCAGTAAGGGGCGATGCTCTCTAATGATGGTGAGAGAGTCACTTTTTATAGAATAAGGGCTCGCTCCTCAATACATAAGTGATGGGTTAGAGTGATGTTTGTGGCGAGGCGGTTGCTCAGCAGACAGCGATGCTCTCTAATGATGGTGAGGGAGTCCATTTTATAGAATAATGGCTCGCTCCTCAATACATAAGTGATGGGCTAAGAGTCTCTCTCTCTAATGAAGGTGAGGGAGTCCCTTTTATAAAATAAGGGTTCGCTCCTCAATACATGAATAATGGGTGCTCTATATATAGTACACTATAAATAATGGGTTAAGTCCCCTAAGTATTTTTCATGAGGCCCAGTTACGAAAGCCCAATATATGGTACATAGTGTAGTCCCCCAAGTCTTCAGTCAATAGAGTATGTTTGCTGGAGACTTCAAATTGAATCCATGTATGGGCCGAACTGGCAGTTGTTCGGAGGCGGTATTTGTATACCCTGCACTGAAGCTTTGTAGGTGAAGCTTTGCAAGTGAAGCTTTGAAACCGGAGCTTTTGTAAATGAAGCTTTTGAAGTTGGAGCTCTGTAAATGAAGCTTTCGAAGCTGACTGACATGAGTAATGCTCATGAATGTTTATGTTGATTGACATAAGTGATGCTCATGGATGTTGACATGAGTGATGCTCATGAATATTAACTTGAGTGATGCTCATGAATGATGGTCATGAATGTTTATGTACGAGTGATGCTCATGAATGTTTATGTATGATTGACATGAGTGATGCTCATGTATAATTTTGGAGTACTAGACGTACTTTTGATCACCTAGTTAGTGATAATAGCGGTAGGCTGTCGAATAATTTTAGAGTACTGGACGTACTTTTGATCACCTGGTTGGTTATAATAGCGGTAGGCTGCCGAATAATTTTAGAGTACTGGATGTACTTTTGATCACCTGGTTGGTGATGATAGCGGCAGGCTGTCGAATAATTTTAGAGTACTGGGCGTACTTTTGATCACCTGGTTGGTGATAATAGAAGGTGAACTTTAAGTGGAGGGATGGAGGTTGGAGTTTGAATTGCTTTCGGTGCACCTGGCACCATCATTACTTCTTCTTTTCTTTTTTTTATTCCACTCTTCCTCTTTTCCTTTTTTTTATTTATTTTCTTTCTTGCTCTTTCTTTTTCAGAGTGGTGTCTGCCACTATAATTCCATTCCTTTTTATTTATTTTTTTTGTAATTGCTTTTGGTGCACCTGACACCATCATTACTTCCTCTTTTCTTTTTACTTTCAGAGCGTCAGGGTTGGCAGAGCCCATATGCAGACTTGCTTTTGCTTTTTTTCTTTCCACAGCGTCATGATTGATTCTTTCTCCTTTTTCTTTTTCTGCGTAGGCGCAGTGGACGAAGACATGCCTATTCTGATCCCTTTTCCGGCAAGCCCACTTGACAGCGGATTCAATGGCAGCCAGTGGAGGAGCCCTTGTGTATCATGTTGCCACACACAAATAAGAATGCCCTGAAAACTCAGGATTTCTTGGTGGCAGTTTATCTGGCCAAGAAGGCCACCCGCCAACGAAAAAACCCTCACAGATTTCAGTATACGAAGCCTCCATACTCCGCAATCTCCGTAGCGCCGAGAAAAAGTGAACAAAATACAAATAGGGGCTGAACATTATAATCGACCAAATGGGGAAACTCCCATCTGGGTTCTTCCCCAGCAGCATGGGAAGGTCTATGGATGGGTGAGTAGCAAGTGAAACCAACGCGGATACAAGAGAGGTGTACAAAAATGGTATCGAAAACACAGTGAAACCAGAGCTTCTGAGGAAAGCAAATAACGAGAACAAGATTGCTGCTTTCAACCCTATCAGAATTGATAGACCCACACCCATCTTTGCTACTGAATGCCCAAATGCGCCACTGCTAGGTGCTTGAAAGTCCTGAAAGAGGGTAGGGGCAAACAAAAATTACAAAACCATGGCAAACAAAGATTGCAGCTTTCCCCCCACCATATCTACCGGTAAAATCCTCATTGATTTGCTTCGAGGAAGGCAATAGGAACTTGTCGACCAACCGCCTTAACTGCACTTACACAATATGTGAAGCCAATATCGACGAGGTAGTTGAAGGTGTGGCCGTCGCAGTTGGAGGTGAACTTGTTGTTAGTGGCCGGAAGTTTCTAGAGGTACTGGGAAGTTATGATGGTGAAGTTTCCAGTGAATTCCTTGTACTTTGCGAGGATCACCATGCCGCACACCACGAAGCTGTAGATCAACGATTGTTGCCCCGTGGATTTGATCCCTGAAGCTTGCCTTATGAAAAAGGAAGTGAAGATTCCGGTTGCGGATGAGAGAGGCAGCAGAGGGTTTGAGGGTTTTTTTTTTGTTGGAGAGGGTCGCAATTTGAGGGTCCAAACTGGTGAGGTGGTTCGTCGTCAGGTCTAACTTTGTTAGACTCGGCGGTAACTCGATCGAGTCGAGGTCGTGGAGCTGGAAGTTGGTGAGATCGAGGACCGTCGAGGACGGATCGTCGTCCACCGTCTGATCATCGTGATCTACGGGATTCTGACCCGGCGGTAGTGCTTCAGTCTGATCATTCGTTTTTTCATAAGGACACCTAAACTAGTTACAGCACGGACAAGGTCATGGATCGATCCGCTCCGCTCCAACTTATGAACTTTACTCTTGTAATCCGGGTTATCCTTGTCCCCCTTGGCAATGACAAAGCCAAGCTCAGCCCCTACACCTGCTCTCAAGCCAGATGCCTCGATTTTCTCACGAAGGTCGCCACCTGATACAGCTGCTGCCGTCGCTGTTTGGTCCATTTAAACAAAAAACAAAAGTGTTTAAAAAGCAAAGGAAATTACTAGTACAGGTTGGACCTTGGATTTCAATAACAGTGGCTGTGAAGGACGTTCGGCGGTCGCGAAATGGGTGGGATGTGGTGAAGTTGGGTAACTCATGGCTTCTTTTCTCAGGAAGCAGCAAAACGTAGAGTTTTTGTGTAGACACAAATTTGTGAGTTGCAGATCTTCCAGAAATGAATAAAGAGAGAGAGAAATGGGTTTTTGGATGGTTTTTTAAACTGCACAGAGTCTGCGAAGGTTTTCTGGAAAAGCCCAAAGAGTGAGGTTTTCTAGGTTCTTGGGTTTCTGCAGTTTCATGGTGGTGAGATAAAAAATGAAAGAGAACCGACATAGCTTTTCGTGTCGCTTCCCACAGACGGCGCCAAATGTTGATGCACAAAACCGGAGGTCTTGGAACAATATAAATCCGACCGTAAATCTGCAAGAAAGTAAAGAACACAAGATGTATCGTGGTTTACCCAATGTTTGGGCTACGTCCACACTGATGTTGATACTGTTTCACTCTGAATGATGAATATACAAGAAGGTTAGAGGCAGTGTGCTCTCTAGCTTATTTTCTCTCTAGCCCATTTTCTGTGTGCTCTCTTCCCATGGCCTCAATCTTGGCCTCCCCCCAATGAGGAGGGTGAGTGGTCCTTTTATAGAATAAGGGCTCCTCACTTATTACATATTTGCCCCTTCATTTATTACATAATGACATTTGAGTCCCCCGAGTATTTATACGAGATCTAAATACGGAGGTCCTAAGTATGGTACAAACAAGTTACATTAGTAAATATCTAATCTTTATTAGCTGACTTGTATAAATATCATCATGTAAAATCAGTTTCAATCAATGAGAAATATCTTTCTAAATACCTACATGCCAGAAAACCACTACGTCTACGTGTACCTACACTGCTAGACTCTCATGGAAAACAAATTTTTGTCCAGTTCCATATGTTAATAAAGCTTTTCCTCCCCGCTCTCATGGAGTCAAATGAATGCTAGTGGCCTTTTCTTACTAGGCTAATTGTGGTTAGATTTCCATTTCACATTAGATAATTAAACTGGAAGAGAGCAGAGGCAAAGTGGAGACAATTGGAGCCAAAATCCTGACAGAATTACATACGAATTGATTGTAGATTTTAAAGATTGTTTTATGGTATTTTTTAGGCTAGCTCTTTTTCCTATATAGTAGTTAGGTACAAAGATACTGCTACATTGTGCACATTGTTACTGTTAACGTTGAAACCCTTTTTAATGAACAATGTTTAATATGTTCATTATGTTTATTCTTTGCGTAAATGTATTTGTCTGTTAAATATGGAACATTAAAAAGGTATTTTGTCCAGGTCAAGTTGGAGCAATTCAATTAGGAGTGATCAGGGCTTTGCAAAATTGGGAACCCGGCTTGCGTCCTGCATTAAAAGAATGTAAATATTTCTCCTCCCCCTTTTTCCGCTGGTTATTTATGTTTTATAGGGAGAAACTGATCTTAACCTTGCAAGATTGTCGATTGTACTGATTTGTTTTCTTTTACACGATTTTGTATAGCTACGTGTTCTTTGCTTGCTAACCTAGCAATTCATTTGTCTTTCCAGCTGGTTTCTTGACAAGGGACTTGCGTGTGGTGGAAAGGAAAAAACCCGGAAATGCAAAGGCAAGTAAGAGTTTCCAATGGGTTAAGCGTTGATAAATTGCTCCGAGCTTGTTTTTCTGCGAAGTTTTGTATTGGAATATCAAGTATAATTTACTGCAATTGCTTATTAAGATCCAGCCATATGCCCTTGCATGGCATTAGTAGTGTAGCTTTGTAGTAGATCATGAGTGCTACAAGAATTTTGTAGATTCTGTGATTGGAGAAAACATTTGGAGCTATTCGATTTGTTTCTGATGCTTTCTTTTTTCCACGGTTTATTATGTTTTCTTATTTATTTTGTAGATTTGGAATGTCGCTGGAAGAAACTTAAGCAATATTGTGAAAGGCTGAAATGGTGAAGATACAAATCAATTCCAAATTATGTAAGAACACAGCTCGTTTGATCTTTTTCCAGGCAAAAATAAATTAAGAATGCTATCCAACACAACAGTTTTAATGACGTGCGGACGAATGTCGATGTGGGATTATGTAAGATCAGACTACTTAGACCCTGTTTGGCACACCGGTTAGTACTAATAATACGGAGTACGGTGTTTGGTGTCCGTTTGGATTAAATAACCACCGGATTAAATAATCTGACCCCCCCTCCTTTATCTGGCTGATACCCGCTTAGTTATACAGCCCAAAACCTCGGTATTATTTAGTCGGGTAGAAACACGCCTCTCTCGCTCTCTCTATCCCGCATGGCTTGCCCTCTAATCTGAATCCCAGGTTCTTCTCCTCATCTGTTCCGCCCTCCTGCAACTCCTCCTCCTCCTCAGTTTCGCCCTCCTACAACTTCTCCTCATCCTCCTTCTCTGATCACCTCGAACGGCGTAAAAGGACAATCGCGATGGACTGACGAAACTCGAATGGGATAAGAAAAGTGCTTCAAATTACAGAGAGTTCCTCTCGCCGCTCGCTCTACTCCTCTCACATCGCTTGCTCTCCTCTCTGAATCCAAGGTTCTTCCTCCAATTCTGAATCTGAGATTCTTCTTCCTCCTCCCTGTTTTCTTGCAATTTTTCTTCTTCTCTCTTTGTTCTACCCTCCTATTTCTCTTCCAACTTTTTTTTTTCAATCAGATTGAATCTGATTGTTGTTTTTCTCTCAAATTTTTGCAAATGATTTTATAAATTTTCAATTGCTAAAGAACCCATCTGCCTCTTTTGGGTCATATCCTTCATAACCATTCTACTTTTGCTGGGCTAATTTGTAGCTAAAAAAAAAAAGAAGGATTGGGAAAAAAAACGATGAGAATTTGAAAGGTGGGTTTTGCTGGGTTTCTTGTTGCTGCCTTTGTGATGGGGTTTAGTTCAGGGGAGCAGACGGGGAAGAAGAAGAAGGGATAGAGAGGGAGGGAGTTTTTTGGGGGGGGGGGGGGGGGGCTTTGCGGCGGAGAGATCTGAGAACAAAAGTGATGATTTTAGTTTTTTTTTTTAATTTTATTTTAAGTTTAGTTTTATTTTAAGTTTGATTCTTCCTATTTGGTATAATACCAAATACAGTATACATAATACGGTCATTAGTCTGATACTGCACCAAACGCTTGACTAATTTAGTCAGTACTATCCGGTGACTATTTATCCTATCTGACAGAAATAGTCAGTGTAGTCCGAGCTGCTAAACGAGGCCTTAAAGTATGTTGTGGGCATTGGATCGGATTGTTAATTCATAAAATTCAAGGGTTTTGAGGTGATTAGAAGAGATTAGACATGAAATAAAGGTACGTATCCCTTTTGATCCTACCATTTTGTGGGCATTGTAAGGGATAAGCATCTTAACGAGTAATCAAACTTCTAATCTTGTGGTTGGACAAAATTTCTTCAAAATACCTTGAATCCAATGCGCAATTCGATCCAATCTTAGGCGCCAAACAAGTCCTCAATGTGCCTACACGTCTAGAATGAGTTAAGTATGGATTGTTTTATTTCTTATTTTGTGCATATATTACTACATTGGAAAGCTGAGCGTAAGAGCGATATATCCAGTTTTAGGATTATTTTTGCTAGAGCTCATAACTAGTAGATCAACAATAGTAAGAGATGTAGCACCTGACCTTCGCGCTTATGTCAATGGGTGGCTTCTAAATTTGAGAGAATGGAAATTGAGAGCATAGTGGATTCAAGAATACAGGGTCAGCACAGCAACTTTTCCGCTCGAAAAGCTACAGAAACTGCCACGGCATGTGTGCCTTCGACGTCAACCAAAGGTCGAATATAATGTTCGTCTATAACGAATTGAAGGAATGTTTTGAAATTACAGAGACTCCGAAGAGCATCGATACTAGTTCATTGTTCATGTAAAGCTGAATTATCAAGGGCATACCACCACCTATAACAAAAAACATGTTTTCACATTGTTACCAAATGAGGGGTAGACTGTTGCCCCCTGCACCCGAGGTTATGAAGTCGACTCTCCCGTCCCCATTATAGCTTGCATCAAAAAAAATAATAATAATAATAATGTGTATAATTGTTAGAAGGGGAAACTTGATATAGGTCCAATTTTTGTAAGCAATTATTAGATATAGTCCAGTTTTACTTAATTATTAGGTTAGATCCAGTGATTCATTGTCCACATCATCTTAATTGTAGGATTAGTTTTAAACAATACTATCTATTCTTCCAAATAATTACTCCTGTACAGCCAGTCTCTTGTACGTACGTGGTCTTCTACTTCCTCTATTCCGTCTTTTTGTTCCTCCTCTACAAAATCACTTCTTCTTTCTTCCACGAATTGCAAAATCTTATGATTCTTGTTTATGCATATATAATTGCAGGCTCTCACGATTAATTTCTTCTTCAGTTTTTTGGTATGTATTAAGTAGAATAAATCTGCTTTATAGGTATAAAGTATTTGTCTTCCTAAAGAGTAGGTATACATAAAATTGAATGTATCTGGAAAATCAAATCCTAAATGCCCCAGCAAAGGAATAAACCCTCCATCCCCAGCACTCATAGTCACCAAACTGCTGCTCCACTTTAATTTGCGCCTTCCACCAATTCAAGTAAACAAAATTTTGTTTCATTTTTTTGGGACACAAGGGAGAATATTAAACAAATTAAGATGGCATCATATTTAAAGATCCCCAAACACCAAGGTACAAGCACAGAAACTAAGACAAGCTTTGAATCAAATGGGTGTATACAAACTCTGGCCATACGAGGAGGGATTGGGTGTACCATGAATTATACACAAGGAGAATTGGAGATACATAAATCATTCCACCAAAACAGGTAGATAAAAATAAATAAATTAATTACACACATAGAGGTGGAATGAAAACCCTTTTCCACCCACAGAGGTAGACAAAAACACATAACTTACGTACCTCTATCACAAGTTTTTTTTTTTTTTTAAATTTTTTTTTAATCTACCTCTCACAATTGTTTTACGTTTATTTTTTATAAACTTATCATATTTTTTGTATATGTTGCAGTCCTATTAGATTAGGAATGTGATTGTGTAAATCCTAGTGTATCTAGAGATATCTTGGAATATTCTCTAGGCTTAGATATCCTATTAGAGTTGTAATCCTAATAAGGATTTAACCTTCTCTGCTACTATAAATAAAGGCATAATGGGGTGATATAACACACACCTCACAATTACACATCTCTCTCCTTCTCTTTGTGCTGCACCTCTCTCTCTATGGCCTCCATAATTGTTCAGTAAATTATGCCTATAACACGTTATCAGCACGCTGTTGACGCTGTGCTAAAGAAGTTTGATCTTCAATCAGGGGAATATTACGTTTTAATCATTCTTTTTATGATTAATTTATTATTTTGTTGAATTGTTCTACATGGTATTGATTCAATTTAATTTTTCTTTGTTGAACGTGATACAATGCATTGGAGATGCAATTTCGGCTTTCCGAGAATGATCTTCTACAATTTAATTTTTCATCATGATGTCGTTGACATAGACCTTTATTGTTACTTCAATCTGCTTCTTGAACATCATGTTTACCCGTCATTGGTAGGTGGCTCCCGCATTCTTGAGATCAAAGGGCATGACTTTGTAACAGTAGGTGCCTTTCTCGATCATGAACACGGTATTTTCCTTGTTAGGCTGGTGCATGACAATCTAATTGTAGCTTGAGTATGCAGCTAAGTAGCTAGTTCCCGAATGTCAAGCCACTGGTCCAATTTGGGGAACTGGATAAAGGTCTTTAAGGAACGACGTTGGCTAGCCATGTTGAGTGCATCACTTTCGCGATGAACCCGACCTATGACAACTTGTTTATCTTCGTTCCATCATCATCACCCATTCGGGAGCAAAGTGTCACCTATTCTGGATCACTGGTTTAACAACAGGGTCGACGTGTAGCTTGTGGAAAGTTATCTCGGGATCGATGTCGGACATGTCAGAGGGTGACCAAGCATAGACATCACATTTTTTCTAAGTAAAATGGTGAGTCGATTCTAACCGTCTTCCCGGGCTGTTGGGGATTAAGAACAATGTGCTTGGCGTCTTCTTTTGGTTTCCATCTTGGCTCATCTGTCATGGTGTCGACCTGGATACCATCTTTTTGATCCGCTTGCATGTTATTAATTAGGTGGAGGTTGAACCGTCATTCTTCACATTTTTAAATGGTTAATTATGTGAAGCATTTTTATTGGATTATGTATATGCTATCAAACAAGCAAACATAATGGTACATAAAATAAGTAAACATATTTGTCCTGTGATTCCTCTAAAATTGAGGTATTAGGAAAATATTTAGCTTTCAAAATTCGAGCTAAGAGTGACTCCGGGAATAACATGACCTTCCAACCAATTTTTGCCAGCATATGGGCAAGGTTGAAAAAGGGTTGTTCATTGAAGCCTGCCCGGTGCACCCCTATTTGAGTTTTTTTATCCCTCCACCAAAAGTGCGCAAGCAAGCGTTCAATTTCTTTGGATGAATTCACAGGGAGCTTAAAGCAGTAGAAGTATTTAGTTTACACTACACACCAGTAAAATTGTGGATTTAATGAAACCCAAAGAAGCAAAAAATTTGTAAAAGAGAAAAGGAAAAACATGAAGAACATGGAGAGCTAAGACAAACATACATATATAACTGGCTAAAATATTACATTGATCACTTCATTCACTCTCAAGGTGCATATGATCAAAACATACGTCAAAAAAATTAACACATGCACGTAGCCAAAATACAACATGACTTAATTACGGAGGTTCCAAAAAAGATTTGTGCATAATCTTTCATGGCCCTTTCGTAACTGTAACACGGCATGGCAGGAACATAACTTGGAACACTGATATGTATATCGATAAGGTCGATTCCTTTGGTTTTGGGAATCTTGGTAGTGAAATCTTGTGATCAGGTATGTTCATTTGTGCTATTGTGATGATCGGCACTTACTGGCAGCTCAAGGTTACGAGTTTTCTCATCTTTCAACGGTGCGCTTGAGGCTAGAGGGTCCTTGCTTTTTCCCCAGACCACAGTGTAGAGCCCGAACACTATGCAAATCGCTCCAATTATACTGAGACAGAGAACAAGGGAGACAACCAGCAAAATAAATAAAACAACTATGATGATTGCTTTGTTTTGTAGAGTTATGCATGCATTCATGAATGACTATTAGCTATTAATAGTACATTTGTACGTGCGAGATTCACTACATAACTTATATGCATCTACGGTGACAATTATCCACATGAGCTATCATATATAATTTTTAATACTTATAGCAAAGAAATTGGTCCATGAGTTGTATCATCTCTCTAATAGATATGTGAGTCATAAACCTCACCAGTCTTTCATTTAATTAGAGAGATGGTTCAACACATGATCAATTGAGACGATAGAAATAGTTTTATTCAATTTATAGAGAAATTTTAGCGTTATATACCTTCCAAGGTGGACTTGCTCAGCTAAAACGATAGCCCCTAGAGCAGCGGTGATGATCATGCAGAGGGGGCTGAAAGCGGTCACGAAAACGGGGCCTCGTTCCCTAATCACAACTCCTTGCACATAATATGCAATCCCAGAACAAACCACTCCCTAATTATGATTCACAAGATTAATATATAACGTGTGAGATGATTTTATTATATGTTACAAAGGCTCGTTTGTGAATATGGGAATGTAGTGTTGTATGTGTACTCACAGAGTAAACGGAAGCAAGAAGCCTTGAGTCCCAACCTATAACCCAAACACTCAGTTTTCGTTCCACTGCAAATGTTATTACTCCACCTTCCAACATACCCATCAAGCATATCCAAGCCGTGAGAGAGAGCTCTGCCGGGTATTTCTTCAACGTAAATGACTGATTGCAACACATAAAAGCTTGGATTAACTTAATTATCATATACATTAATATATAAGAAATCTTCAACACTACAAAAACGCCCTTTTAAGCCAATAGAGAATGTGTTTGCAATGATGTCAAATTTTTTAGTTTAAATAGATTAGTATTTTTATGTTGATGCGTGACATTATACTGATAATTTTATAAGTACTTCACATGCCAAATAGAGTTTTCTTGCCAAACTTATATTGATCGACAAATACTTAAATTGTTAGATTGTTAATTTGAACTTCAAATTCAAACAATAGTCAACCTAATCAATAATCCTAATTCCAATTTGGCAAGAGAGGATTTCTCATTATTTGGCAACAAAATATTACCTATATCTGTAAAAATAGGTAGGTGACAAATATTAATTGTGAATAGCTAGGTACTCACTTGAAGAATGAAGAAACTTGCCCAACCACCGCAGCTGCCTATGAGCATCAAGGGGCCAGCAATCCAATGCTGTTCGATGGAGTCGGTGGTGCTGCTGTTGTGGCTGTGTGAGTGTCCTCGTATGATATCCACAATGGGGCCTTTGTACAATGTCATGATCATTGCTCCTCCCACTGTGACTACGGTTCCAATCACCTTCGCTAGGCTATGTAGCTTCTTAACGTTCACAGTCTCTAGCCTAGTTAATCAAACGATAATAGTTAAAATTAGGACAACGGTGAGGTAAACTTTTTTATTATTTTGGATTTGTACATATCATAATTCCATAAGAAAAATAGGATTTTAATTCGATCAAATATATATTAATATCAACCGATCAAATGAGATTATATAGATGCTTGTAAACTTAGAAAGATTGTATATGATAGTATCAATGTATAATGCAATGTTTATGAAAGAGCAAATCATATAATTTTCGATCAAATAACATTTGGACATTCTGTTATCAAATGTATTTTCTCTAATTCTCTTGGGAGACCGACCTATTAATCTTATCTGATTTTCCTCCAAATTAATATGAATTTGTGGGATAGGAAATAGAGAGGAATTATTCGTGGACAGATAAGGACGAAAAATGCACCAGAAGGAAAGAGAGCAGTATCTTATGTCATTCAGAGTAAACACTGGATTAATCTCTTAAGTTTTATTCTAGGAAACATAAATTATATCCATATTACCACTACTTTATACAGCAAACTAGCATTGGATTCCACAAGTAGAGAATCCGAATTTCTTGGTTTACATTTTTCTATTTATGAGCAAGAAGAAGTATCACTCGATCATGAGCTATTTAATTAGTTGCAAGTTTATTATTGCTTTTATTTTGACAAAATGATATTTTAATCTATTCTAAGATCATCTAATGAAAAGACTCAAATGTTAGACCTATATTCTTTATATTCTGTCATAATAAAAGGGTGGTGTTTTTTAGTATTTTGATTTTCTCCTCCAATGCAAAGACTTATATCCTTAGATCTATATATTTATATTTTGATTTGTAAGATTTGAGTCAAAACTCAAAGTTGTGTGCATTCGAGAGGATTGCACTCAAAGCTCAAATCTTATTTTTCTTGGTTGAATAAAATTTATCCTTGTTGGTTGGGTTCCACCTTGGATGCCTCATGTTGAAACCCACAATTAATTTGGGTCTCACTTTGGCCAGAAACTCAAATATGAAGCTTAACTCATATAAGATTTGAGTCATTCTCCAATACATTAGAGATGCTATAAACCACGAAGAATGATTCAAACTTATGTATTGATAAGAAAAATTACATTACTTTAACCAATTTGGCTGCCCGTATTAGCAAACTTACTTTTAATTATTAATTATACTTATTTTTTTTTCTCTTTACTGCAAGTGCCACGTGTGAGGACTTACGTCATGTCTTTCAAAACTTTTCCATAGTAATCCAAACAAGGATGAATATTTCTTCTTTCATATTATATATGTGAACTGATTATGATAGAATCATGTCCACCATGATGTCAGCGAAAATAACAGGAAGAAAAAAGTCTCTAGTCACATGAAGTGGCACGATGTGATTGGAACAGTATATGCCAATCCCCGTAGTGCCTTCCAATGTTTTGTCTCCCAAACATACCTCAAACCTTTTTATTTGTTTAATTTGCATAAGCGCACTAAAAACACTAATCATGCATGCATAAGTTCAGGAGTGAGTATTAACTTTACCTGAAACAAAGTGCCATTATGAAGGTAATGGCCGGAAGGACATTGACAACAGCAGATGCAAATGTTGCTGAGGTGTACTTCATTCCCAGAAAGTATAAGTTTTGATCAAGAACTGGCCTGTATATATTAATATGTTAATCATATTAGTATATGATGATTGTACGTGCAATAATTTGAAAATTTATTTGTTTCACTCCTTAACCTATACTTTCAACCATATTATATATTGCCATTTTTTCTTGTAATCTCTATTGTCAAATTTCACTTGTTTACCAGAAGAAGAAAAATAGAGAAAAGTTAGAGAGTATTACTCAAGAAAACCAAGCAGAACTATTCGGAGGAATATCGGGAGAGTCATTCTTGGCCTTATTTTCCTGTAAAAGAGAGGTAAAAACAATGTGGTCAAATTAGTAGGGTAAAAAAGGAAATATAATATGTATACAGGCATTAACATGCAGGTACTTGCCACTAAGTTGGCATATTACATGTTAAACTAGAATTTTAAACCATTAATCGCATGTAAAATTTTGTATGAATACCATAGGATTTATATTGGCATATTACATGTAACAACGTACGTATCATTTTCATAACAAGTAATTTTAGTAGCAAAACGCCTATCTATATATGCATAAATGCATATATTTTTGAAATATATGAGGTAATAAATGGTAGAGAGAGATGACCTTTCAAGAAAAAAGGCGAAGGGTGCAATGACACAGAAGGCAACAACATGACGGTAAACGGAGAGAACGAAGTGACTCATGCCATGCTTAAACGAGACCATGCTAATGATGTACATGCCTGAGTATCCAAACTGAAGGGAGATCATAGCCAAGTAAGGCTTTATCTTGATGAGAAATAAACTCAACTTAGACTCTCCCATGATTAATTTTCTATGCACTAGCTAGCTAGTACTAGTACTAGTAGTAGCGTTGCTCTCTCTACTACCTCTTACACACTCCACTAATTAATTTACTTGTGAGAGGATGCGAAAACTAAACTGAGAAATGTCCCTCTTATAAGCCTCAAAAGCAAAAATAAAGCGACAGCAGCCCGGCCACATTTCAAAATGATACGTACATGTCTAAACCACTCAAACACACATACAATCTCTCTCTGTCTCTCTCTCTCTCTCTCTGTCTCTCTCTGTGCGTGTCTAATGTGTCGATACTCTTATCCATTAACCAAGCACACCCACATACAAGCAATCCTCAATTGGGTGGGAATCAAACAAAACTTTAGAGAGAGAGAGAGAGAGAGAGAGAGAGAGAGAGAGGAGTTTAATTAAGTGGATCTATATGAAAATAATGCTTTTCCTTTTCTTTCCATACTTAATTTATTAGAAGTGGGGATTTGATTCATTGACCACCAAATCATATTTAGGTTGAGTGCAGCATGATACATGCAAGAGGTTAAACTTACGTGGTGCTTGGGTATAGTAGAAGTGGGTGCTATGAAGAGTGGACGCCACTTTAATATATTAAGGCACTTAACCCATGACCAAGTTAACTCACCATATATACTTGGGGACTTTTTAACTATGGGATGATCAAATTCAATAAATGGGAGAAAATTTGAGTGTGACGTGGTGTAGTGGCGGATCAAAGATTTGAATCTGGGGGGGTCTCGGTGTTAAATACAAGTTTTTTAGATAGAAACAAAGTGCAAAGTGCGAAAAAAAAAATTTATTCGTTAAGGCATTTTGTCGAACTCTTGGCGGGCTTGTTGTCGACAGCCAAACCATGTTGCGCACATGTCAACAGATAACCGCCTCTGCCGAAACAATCTGCTAAGTGATCCAGAGAATTTGTTGGTGTTGTCGACACAATCTCTAGAGATATGCCTAACATGCATTACACATCAAACATTTAGTAGGCAATGACCCATACCAAACACTCAGAGTGTCCTTGGGGGACCTTCACATGTATATTTTCCGGACATTGAATGGTCCTGGGACCACCTTGGTCCCTCTACTTCCATCCACCCTTGACGTGATGTGTTATTAATTTACGTGTTATAATTTGAGTAAACAATAAAATTGATATTTTACGAATACATGTGTTATAACAAGCATGAATAACAACATGTATGTTGTAGTATGGCAGTTATCATACTATAAAGTTTCTCCCATTAATAAATCTCATTCATATCAAGTAATGTTAGTGGGATTGACATGGACGGTAAATTTTGTCAAGGTTACGCACTACCTGCTGATCGTCTTTATATAATGTCTCCTAAAACAATCCCTAAAACGTGGTTAAGGTACTCATCTAAATTTCTTGTAGAGTATAATATAATATAACTTTGCCAATCAGAAAGACACTAATGATTCTTTATTTTGTATGGCGACAAATTGAGGATAATAATCGAAAACCTATTCTCCACATTCAGGCATGTTTTGGCTTATAAACACGCTACTATTGATTCTTTCCTGGATTAATTTAGTGCAAACTACACAAAATTGTTAATTTAATACTTCCATCGCTTTTGTAGCTAATTAAGGTATGGAAAAGCACTTACTGGTTTAAACCAAACGCCCTATACATATACATTTTCACGTTAGTACATGTATTTGTCACACTTTTTTTAATATTACATGTAAAACTCACATAAGATATGTGTATTTAATCATTATTGAAAAATTAAAATAAATTAAATATTTCAAATATAAATATTAAAATCTCATATGTGTTCAAATATTTCATCGTATTTTTTTGAGAGAATTTCTGAATAATGTACATACATATTTTTCGGAACTACATTTTTTTTATTAACACACAAAACTATAGATCGCCATAACATGTAGTTCGTGGGCAAACTTGCAACCATATGATGTACCAGAATGGGAAAAGAAAAAAAAAATAATCAACCGATTAGGTGGAATATGCACTTTTTAGATATATAATATAATATGTAACTCACACAGTATTTCCATTTTAACTACTTTTATATGTATAGTCCCTTTACATTGAGGAATTTTTTTTAATAATTTTATTTGAGCGACATCCTGTGGGCTTTATTCTGCAAATTTATTTTCAATGATCCAAAATGTATATATTTTAGTACATAATTCATGGATTATCTTTGTAAAAAATTAGACAAATTCAAAACCACTAAGACATCCTAGTGAATAAAATAGAGGAATATGGTTTTTCAAGAGAAACACTATTATACTATTTAATCCAACGTTTAAATAGTTCGGAATTCAGATGATTTTTTGTAGAAGTAATCTTTGAGAGAAATAATTAAATTGGTGAGTTTCATACACTAGACCTAATTTATACCCATATTCTCCCTCACCATAGGCTAATTAACACAAAATAACTCATATATGTATATGTGTGCGTGTGTGTGTGTGTGTATATATTAAACTCACAGTACTATTGCCATTATTTTCCTGGATGAGTGTAAAACACTTGGGGAGATAAAGTCCAAACATATAAAGATGGTGGTTTCGTGTTTGGATTCCACGCAAAATTTAAATCAATTTGGTGGAATCCCACCCTAAAATCTTTGGTTTTTGAATGGAGAATTGGTTGTGGTTAATAATTATTGCAAAAAGAAAACCAAAAACAAAAAACAACATATGTACGTATTTGGCCGACTCTTTTTTTTTTTGTGGTTGTGTTTTTTCCTGTCCTACTTTAAAATTTCTAAGGGTAACGTCATTAATATGTGTGAAATGAAGCTTTATAATTTGGAACTAGCTAGTTGTTATAACAATTGCAATGTTGGGTTAAAACCTAAAATTTGAGGTTTAAACTCTCTTCCTCCCCTTGTCTCAACAACTTCTGTAATATTGGACTACAAATGATTTTGGGTTAATATCTATTTTTGGTCCAAATTCCGTCCAAAATATGAATCTAGGATAAAACGATGGCCTGCCAGTGCGCGTAGACACACTCCACTTTCCTCCAGCAGTAGCAAAACTTTTAGGTATTAACCCAGACAATTGCACATGGTCGTAGGGGAAGAAACAAAAGTAAGAACTATTTATCCAATGTATAAGTGTAAATTTGGACTGTTGGGATAGGACTTTCCTCTTCAGGTAGCTCACAGTTGTAATATCAATTGTAATAGAAAAAAAAAACTAATAAACACGGTCGTCAATTTATTACAAAATTAGCAAAATCACTTTTTTTATTAGAAAACCTCGGCAATAGCCATGAAAACCCCCACGCACCATTTGTAAGTTTGTGTTCGCAATACTGATATTTTCTTGTATCTGAAGAGTCCTCTACCAGTTCTACTTCTACTAACTAGATTGCTCCATGGTTTGAATATGATTGCCTCACTGTTTCGAGTTTCTTCATCAAGCTTGGAAAGAGGTAAGTTGGGAAATATTGGATTTGCAAGTCCGTTTTAATCAGCCATAAAATAAGTGTCGTATCGTAAACGGAAGCACAAAAATGTCATCTAATCAGATATGCGAAAAGAGTCACCTACCGCGGCAACTAATAGCGTGTACAAACGAATTTATAAAGGAAGTGACGAGACAATTATCCTGAATCAAATTCACATGTGTTTGCATGCATTTGCACCAGTTACAAAAAAAGTTAATGAAAAGGACCTCACAGAATTTCTTTTCAACCAAAAATACTTAATGAATTTTTATTAATAATAAAGACAACATAAAAAAATTAAGGCAATGAACATTTGTAAGTAAGTTGAATTTTGGTGGCACCGACTATTTATATGATTAGGTTAATTGTTTGTACACAGGTCACCCTAAACCCTAACTTGTGCATAAACAATTGGCCACATGTGAAGCCTGATGGCCACATACGCTCCATGACTCCACTTGTGTTGTTCGCGTGTTTGACTTGAGTATTTGCACACGTATGAAGGCCAACGGTCACACATACTCCATGCAAGGACGAAGCCAGGGATACTTATAGATGGGGATATCTTCAAACAACAAAGTCACAAAGTAAAAAGCTAAGAATTTAATAAACAAAATACTTATATAATAATTTATAAGATTTTTCATACAACATATTACAATATCGCTCGACTCGTTTCATGTTTTGACAGCGCTGCATGACAACTTCATTACCAACCAGAGGTGATGCACACTGGGATAAAGGTGATCCCAGGATCACCTGAAGTTCAAGAAATATATATATATATATATATATATATATAAAGATCTTTTGAGGACCCTCTGAATGTTTTGTACCTGTTCTCTTTGTACCTACCAAGTGTTTGATGAAATACCTGCTAAGCATATTTCAACATGTTGCGTCGGCAACACTCAACGAATTCTATCGATATCACTCATCTAATTGCTTCCATATATGTCAATATATGTTGACATATGCACATCATGATATGACTCACAACAAGAAGTCCACCCAGTGTTCAACAAAATGCCTTAGTGAATAATTGAAAATCTTTTTTGCGCTTTGCGATCTGTTTCTATATAAAAGAAAACTTGAACCCAAGATTCAAATCCTAGATCCGCCATTGGTACCAATACCATCAAACCTCTCTCTATAAGAATAACCATGTTATCATTCATCAATTGATCTCCCATGGCCAAAAATGCCCTTTCAATGTTGGCAATAGCAACTAGAAGAGCTAAGGCTAATGTGACAAGCAAATAAACTAGTGATCAACCTTACTTATGTCTCAAGCATGTACATTTTTTTTTCCAACAAAATAAACTCAGTGAGGGCATCCACCCTCGCCTGGCCCAAGGTAGCTCCATTCATGGCTCCACGTCACCCAACTTGTGTAGTATACGTGCTTTACTTGATTATTCTCCAAAGGTGAGGGGGCCACATGTCAAGCCCAACACCCTCATATTGCTAATTGGTTTTATGGTAGAATCTCAAATTTCTTCAATCTTCACATTTAATTTCCGTTAGCATTTAATCTATAAATTACGAGAAATGTAAGATTACACTATAATCCTCATAATTTATAGTCCAATGTTATATGATAAAGGTAAAGTTATAATTAATAAATCAAACGACACTATTATTACAATAATATTATACTATTTTAGTCGGATGTTATTGGTGAGCTTGATTACATTACAAAAATATCATTTGATAAAATGTAATATCACCCATTTTATTTTAAAGAGAGTACCATATACTAACGGTAATTTTCATATTTATGGATGACATTGCTCTCTACTTATAAAAAGTATATATAAATTTCACTCATTTGTAAGTGGTTCACCTATAGAAGTAATGCTATTTTTCTTCCAAACAATAGTAGATGTCATTGATAAAGAGTTGCTAAATACAAAGATTTGGACTAATGCCAAGCACGTCATACGTAGATGGGTTTTAGTAAATACACAAGATCGAACAATAAAAACAGATTACATATAAGTAATGCTATTATTAGTAAATAGAGTATTTAATAGCATCATTCCAGATCTTAAAAAATGCCAAAAGCAGAAGAATAAACAATTGGAGAACATTGGGCAATATAGAAGGACGAATAGACCCATGGTATATATTCTTATTGTGGCTTGTTGACACCGTTCTTTGTGTCACTCCATACTACTACATAAAGCTATAGCTAAGAGCTAAAGAAAAGAGACTTACTACATAATTACAATCAAAAGGGAATATAATACAGAGGCATTATCAGATTCTTTATACATATAAAGTACTAGTTCCTTCAAGAGCATCCGATAAAATTCGAACGATACATAAAAAGTTCTTGATCAGCATTATATTTGGACTGTCTTTAATTGCATTTGGGATGGCTGGTCGATGCTACTTTTATCAATCACCAATTTTGCACCACTGATAGCATTTGCATTAGTAATTGGTAACTCCTGAGCTTCATCCTTCACAGTAGTATTGGATTGCACAGCTGGGTTAGTGCCATAATCCTTGCTTTTACCCCACACCACAGAATAAAGGCCAAATGCAATGACCATGCCTCCAATGATACTATATGTCAAGTTTAAATTTGAAAAAAAAAATTAGGGGGAATTAAAATGTATTATGTACTATTTAGAAAAAGATAAAGAATGATACATATCAAATGCATGCTTAAAGTTGATTGATTACATCACGAAGATACCTTCTAGTAAAAGTCGGCAGTATTTGTTCCAAACAAAAGTTATGTCACAAGATGTACAATATCAGAACATATTGTACATTCCATTATTCCTCATTATCAATACTTTTTAATCAGAATTTGTCACATTAGGAGAAAATTTATAATTAAAATAAATATAGGAATAATGCGCAAATATTGCCAAGAAATATCGCATACCATGAGATAATTAGAATTTAGAATTAAGATAAAAATTGCGGGGGAAATACGACATTAGCTCTTTATGTTTACCTGCCAAGGTGAAGTTTCTCAGCTAGAATAATGGAACCCAGAATGGACACGATGATCATGCAGAGAGGGTTAAAAGCCGTTACAAAAACTGGGCCCCTAGTCTTCATAACCAAGCCTTGCACGTAATATGTAATCCCAGAGCTAATTATTCCCTAAACCATTGAAAAGGGCTTCTTTATTAGTTTCATTTTCCCTAATTCGATTAAACTTAAAACCATCTAATTAAAATGAAAATTCTTGTTCGGGTTGAATTCGTAATAAGTTGTGTGGTAATAATTACCGTGTAGAGAGGTGCAAGGAGCCTTGAATCCCATCCAACCGCCCACGCGCTAGGGCGACGCTCTACAGTAAATGCTACAGCTGAGCCTTGCAAAGCTCCCGCCAAGCATATCAAGCAGGAAAGTGAGATGTTTGCTGGGTATTTCTTCACTGTTATAGACTGGATTAATATATAAGTTAGTTAAGTTCACTGTTAATATATTCGAGCTCACGTGCATGCATGGAACATAATTCAATTAATACTTA